>NC_136305.1:5402219-6002219 GCF_964198595.1 Lampetra fluviatilis
ATTTGCTGAAGGGGGGTGCATTGTGGTCCTTCTGTCTGCGATCACCATCAAAATAGATTTGCGTAAATGTGCGATCGGAGTAGTGTACCGCTGTGATCGTTCGCCGTTGTGGTCTAAACGCGAGGACAACTCCTCACATAGCCCCTGTCGCTTCACCATAAGCAATGTGATCACCTTCTTGGTTCTTTCGGTAAAGTCACGTAGAAGGGAAATAATAAAATAATAAAAATAAAACATAATAAAATAATTCTCACGACGTTTCGGCCACAACGCAAGCAGCCGTCTGAATGTTCAGACGTTGTCTCCCCGACAGACCTGTTCTTCACCTGAGGACGACTGCTTGCGTTGTGGCCGAAACGTCGTGAGAATTATTTTATTATGTTTTATTTTTCTTATTTTATTATTTCCCTTCTACGTGACTTTACCGAAAGAACCAAGAAGATGAATCACTGCAGTCACGAAAGAAGCTTTAAATCGAAATCCAATGTGATCGCGTTTACAATACAATGTGGATCTATGTCATGACACCTCCCCAACAAAAAGAGGTGGACAATCCCCCTTGGCACACAGGTTTTTGGGAGCTTAGCTACGCATCTTACAATCATCCCTTACGACGCAGTGCCCCCCGACGGTACCGATGGGGTATTGATGGTGCCTCGACTCATACTCAAGCCTATGCTCCAAATCTGACTCCCAACTTTATGTTCCAGAGGGGGGCGGGGCGGGGCGGGGCGAGGCGGTGGGGCACCGCTTAATTCTGTATTAGCACGTGCTGGCAGACCACGTGACACCTTTTTGTGTCGTCACATTGCGTCGTCACCTTTTCCCGCCGGAGCCCAAGCGCCCTCCACTACATATTTCAAAAAAAGTCAGCGTCGACGTCGACCGTGGCAAATTGTGCCGCGTGCCGAAATCAAGTTCCACGCAGCAACATCGGTGGCCAGCTCTCGGTGCAAGTCGATTCCTGCCACCCCGAACAAGGAGGCCGATTTCCAGATTGCACCGGCGTGGTGAAGTATGGTCAAATGTACTGTCCCACGAGCTGCAACTCACGGGGTGGTGGAGGCCTTCATCCAGCAGCGGAGTGACGAATGGACTTCACGTGAGGAAAATATTGGTGCAGGTTTGGTGGTCAATAATAATAATAAGAAGAAATTATGTTGGCAATGTGACGTCACTTTTGGTGAATTATTAAAAATACATTTACATTAAATTGGGGAGGGGGTCTGCGTGACGTCAGCAGGCACACTGCGTGACGCTGCCGCATGCGGGTGACATCACAGATGTGACGTCACCGCTCACTTGCCGTGCAAAATATATGCATTATTGCGCCCCCCCCCCCCAAATACAAAAGTCTATTGTTATACTTGTTTTCTTTGTGTACAGGCCGGAAGCTACCCACACGCTAAATTTCAAGTTTGTTGCATGTGTCGGGAAGTATGCTAAACATTTCGAACAGACACACATATTCACAAATTTCCCTTTTTTATATATATAGATTATAATTATTACATTTAGTGCATTAACTGCGAAAGGTATTAAAATATAATGCACGTTCATTTAACCTCATTCGAGACTAAAACATTGCACACCTCCTGACTTTCTTATTCTTAAAAGACACCGGTGGAACCATGAACCACATCAGGACATCATCATGACCAGGCCTAAGCGCCACAACTTTCTTCATGAAAGGAGCATTGAAGACACGAGCCACAGAGTAGTGCGATTGTGGCCATGCAACTATTTTACCTTATAGTACACCCACAGAGATACATGAAGATGCATAGAGACTCATAGAGACGCACAGGCACTCATAGAGATACATTAAAGACACAAGCCACAGCAGTGCGACTGTGACCATGCAAGCCAAGCTACGGACCGCACAGTAAACCCATAGAGACACACAGAGAGACACACAGACACTCATAGAGGTTCCTAGAGATATATTCAAGACGCCAGCCACAGCGATGCAACCGTGGACATCCAACCTGCCAGCTACGGACCGCACAGTGAACCCACTGTGGTGGTCTGCGCTGCTTCAACGAAGCAGGAAGAGCGACACGACACGAACTCTCGCTCTCTGCTGAAGCCCTCTCGTCGTAGTGAGCAGCAGCGGCAACAGACCTCGACATTGGCATCGAACTCCGGAGCAGATGCGCATGAATCTGATAGAATTACGAAAGTGTGCACATTCTGAACATCGGAAAACGCCCATAAACGACATGTGAATTTCACAGTCACTCGCAGAACTTTGCATGTGGACGTTATTGCGACTGACAACTCCCGCAAGACGAAGCCACGCGACCGCGCACTTTCAAAAATAATTATCTTGCGCAAGGGCATTTTGCAACAATGAGAAACAAGGAACTTGGCACGAGCGGAAAGTTCACTAAAATTGCATTAAATATAAAATAAAAATAATCCGGCGGCAATTATCGTTCCACAATCATCGGCCTTCCGCCAAAAAAGCCAATTTTTGCTTGAAATTAACGACGCCTTGAGTATTCATATTTTTGTCGTCGATTTTTTTACGAACAAGTTACATTTACAAAATGCGAATTCACAAACGCGTGAATAGATCTGCTTGCGTCAACGTACGGTGCCCGGAGTACGTGGATTACGTACAAATATGAACCGGGAAGTGGTTGTCACAAAACCCACGACCGCCCATGTCACTCAGCGCCGCATCAAGGGCCCATCTCAGATACAATTTGTTTTTCATTGCGGTGAATGGTACAGCGGTCCTCAGGTGGCTGTTGGGATGCCCCCCCGCCCCCCCGCCCCCCCCCCCCAGGGTTATTGACCGATTAATGAATGAGTAGTTCTTTCGGTAAAGTCACGTAGGTAAAAAATAAAATTAAAATTAATAACAAATAAAAACAATAACATCACGACGTTTCGGAGGCAACACAAGCTTCCGTCTGCAGGTGAAACTGTCACAGCAAAAAATCTGTATCAAGCGCTGTGACAGTTTCACTTGAAGACGGAAGCTTGTGTTGCCTCCGAAACGTCGTGATTTTATTGTTTTTATTTTTTATTAATTTTAATTTCATTTTTTACCTACGTGACTTTACCGAAAGAACTAAGAGTATGAATCCTTGCAGTCACGAAAGCTTCAAATCTAGAATTAATGAATGAGTGCTAAACATGGGGTAGGAAAGCGGAGCACCCGGAGGCAAACAACCTGTCCCCTTGCAGATGGAACAGATGGACGAATCTAAATGTGGCTGTACCGCCTTCTCATGTGAGGCCAAGTTGTGGCACCTCAACATTGCCCTCGGGACGAGGAGTTTCGCAACGTGTGTGCGGTTCGTCAGATCCTGGTTAACTGCATCCGTCTCTACTAAATCAAATGCCCTTTGCATAGTCTACCCAGGCATGATGCCATTAGGTAATCCGATTAACCTCTCTCTCTCTCTAAATATAATTCTATTGATAGTACACATATGGTCATTGGTAAAACATTTAAATATATTTGTACTGAATATATAAATCCAGCATGAATCCAGCTTGTTTTTCGACTTCGTCTAAGACAGTTTTTTTGCTCAGATTTAGCAAGACCTTCAGCTGAGATATTAAATGAATGGGTGCGTACAAACACGTGTGTTTATTTGTTTATGTTGCAATTATTATTCTTATTAAAGTGTTTGCCACAAGGTGTTTGGATCACATTGCAACACAACATCCTCCGGGGTTTCCCTCCTTGCATCCTCCGGCAGTTTGGCATCGTAGACAGAATTCCACATTCACATCCACTCCCACCATCTGTTCCATCACTTACTCGTGGCCATGGACCTAGCCCAAAGAGGACCCATTACCACCCCCCTTTTAACTCACGAAAATCCTCGTTCTATGACAGAAATTTGGACAAAAGATGAGACGAGAGAGTTTAGTTTGTTGTCCTTACCCCGCACTTCCGATAATTATTAGCACGGTTGGCTACGTACGGCGCGAAAGAAGTTCAAAATAAATAAATAATACACCGTGAATATCATTACCTCTGTACCCGTGTGCGGCACTAGTCAAAATGTATTGGGGGTGGTGGGGAGGTAATGCTAATTTCTACTTGCCCTGAAATTCCACATTCCTATGCCAGGTCCCGATCTCTCCCCCCCCCCACCTCTCTTGTGATTGCGTGATTAAGCTGCACGTGTACAGCTTAATCACACACGTCGCCCCCTACAAACAAACAAACAAACCTCGACATTCACTTCCGAAAAAACTCCCTTATTAACCCCCCGACCCCCCCCCCCCACCAAACGCAAGTTGACAAACCCCGCGGCAACACGGTTTTCATTTCAATCAAGCGAAATTAAACTTCATGGACACCCCCCATCCTGCCTGCCCCCCCCCCCCCGCCCGTGGCCCCACCAACCCCTCCGCCAGGGTCAACCCGTGATGGCCCGGCCTGCGCGCGTCGGATCGCGACATTCAGCGACGCGAGTGAATTCGGGGCCATTCACGGGCTACTCGCTGAGAATTAGCGGCGGAAATTCCGTGCGATTAACGCCTCCGTTCCGGTGCCAGAACCCCCCACACCACCCCCCCACACACCCCCCCACACACCCCCCCCACACACCACCCCACACACACCCCCCACACACCACCCCACACACCCCCCCACACCCCCCAACACCACCCACACCACCCCACACCCCCCCACACACCCCCCCACACACCACCCCACACACCCCCCCACACCCCCCAACACCACCCACACCACCCCACACCCCCCCACACCCCCCCACACCACCCACACCACCCACACACCCCACACCACCCACACACCCCTCACACCCCTCACACCCCTCACACCCCTCACACCCCTCACACCCCCACAAGATCCCCCACAAGATCCCCCGTATAGCCTTAACAGACTGAAGGGGCAAGTGCTGCTAGCGAGCATCTATGAAGGCCGGCACGGCACACGAGGGGGTGGGTGGCCAGCACCACGCCCGACCGCCTTTGTCTCCCCAGTGGCGATGTTTACACACCGCACCAGGTACTCATTTGAGGCTGAGTCGACCTAGGGGAGGCCCAGGACCGGTTCAGATAATCGTCACTGGTGTTGGCCGTGAGCGGGAATTGAACCCGGGTCGCCAGGTTCATAGAGCAGAGCGTGCTAACCGCTACACTACCACTCCCCCCCCCACACTCCCCCCCCCACACTCACCCCCCCTCAAATGACAAACCACAGCCTCCCTTGCCAGCCCTCTGCCACTGCGGTGTCTGTGCCAGGAACTCATTATTCAGTCCGTTGCGACATTCTGGCCGGAGGAATTAGCCGCCCGCGCTGTTTATCTTTGCAAGGTGCAATTTGACGATGGGGGGGAGGCGGGGTGAGGGGGGGGGCTGTCGATGCTGGGTTGCAACCGGAAGGTGAGGAGAGTGTTGGAATGAATGAACACTTTTATGCGTAAAAAAGGGTCCTGATGGGCCAATAACTCTGGCAAACAAGAACGGGGGGGGGGGGGGGGGGGGGCCTTGACCCGATCCCTGCTAATAAACCTCGAGTTTTTGTCCCATGCATTGGCCAGGAGGACTGAGAATTTTAGCGATAAAAATTGAGCCGGAATGGTCCGGAACGGTGGTAATTACGGGAATTGTGTTGGTCACCACATCCAAGCACCTTGGTTATTTTTCTGCCCTCATGATATCGCCTATAACTGTTACGAACCTGTTCGTATGGTTATAGCAAGATAGGGCGATGATGGATCGGCGGCATCTTGTATTCTAGTGGTAGTGCCTTACGCCGATGATCCCTCGTCGCAGCCAACCTGGCAGCGTTCCCATCACGGCGCCTCATTGGACAGTTGGTGGTGGTGGTGGTGAGAGGGAATGAGCTAAAGGAGGTGATTACAATTTTCACTCGACGACTCAAATTCATCCCAGCCCTCATCTCAAACAATAACTATACTTGCGTTGTGAAAGCGGTTTAACTATCCCGAGTGTACATACATGTACATGTTTTGGACGAGAAGGCCAGGCTAGGGGCCGTCCAAAACCCACGAACCCGCGAGGTGGCCCTGATGTAGTGCTGTCAGTGGTGCTGGTGGTGGTGCTGGTGATCCAGCAGCTTCTGTTTGACCGCAATAGAGTGCGGCTAACCGGGCACGGCACGGGCTAGCGAAGAGATGGAGCTGATGCTGTACGGGAGGATGTGGAGCTGAGTGGACTTGCCGACGACTGGTTACCCTATACCAGCGCGGTCAAGATCGGCCTCGATGGAGGAGGCTCGTGAAGGACGCTGCTACCGGGCAGTTGGAGGCAGTCGCCCTCCAGCAACAAGGGAGGGCGGAGGAGCGACGCTCACAACAACGAGCGGAGCGCCGGGCGGCTAAAGTGCAGCAAGTTGGCACAGTGGGGGGTACATCAGGCGGTGCATCTGCCAGTCATGCCGGTCAGTCAACCCATGGCACCTGGGGGTTTGTCCCGTGACCTCCCGTCAGCGAGGGCCTTCGACACTTCCAGTGGCCTCAAAGTGCACCTAGCCTGGCACAGGCGCCGTGGTGACGTCACTGTCACATAGTGGCGAATGGCGGTGTTGGTCATCCAGGATGGGTAATTCTTGAAAAGAGATTCGAGAATAGTGCACATTTCGAATGAACGCCCCAACCGTGCTAATCGGAGGTGCATTATTGATTCTATGGGTAGTGATCGTGGATGGGCAGTGTGTATGTTGAACTTCTTTCGCACCGTACGTAGCCAACCGTGCTCACCGGGAAGTGCGGCAGCTTCAGAATGAGAATTCACTTTCACAAACCCCTTCCGAGTTTGATCCACGGTTCCCGCACGCCGTTTTTGTGTGTTTTTGTGTGTTTTTGTGTGTGTGTCTTCAACGAGATCGCGACACGCACGAGGGCTCTGTGCAGAACGGCCCCCTCCAGAATCCCTACCCCTTCCCTGCAGGGCAGGGACGAGAGCGCCGTGCCCCTGGCTCGTTGACTCTCACCACCTGTGGCGAATTACTTCCGAAAAGAAATGGAAATGCCGCGCCTGGGCGTCGCGGGGATAGCGAGTCAGTTCGCACGACAGCCCACGGTGGAACTCCCCACGCAACGGTTGCTCGCTGTTACTTTCACTCTATGGTTCTTTCGGTAAAGTCACGTAGTTGCGGTCGACACGTCGTGATTTGTTTGATTTTTTTCTACCTGCGCGACTTTACCGAAAGAACCAAAGAGTATGGATTCCTGCAGTCACGAAAGCTTCAAATCAAGATTGACGTGAAATTTGTTGATTCGGTGATTCTTTTTTTTGATTGGCTTACCCTTCCTGTACGTTGCACTCCGATGTTGTTTTCGTTGTTGTTGTTGTTGTATTTTTTGTTGTTGCTGTAACATTCTGAGCTGACCCTACCGGAGTACCGGACATCTGCGAAAAAAAGCTTCATAGCTCATCGGATTCCTCCAGTCTAAATAAATATTCTGATTCTGATTCGCTCTGCCACGGCCAGTGTCCTCTGTGCATTCCTCAGACTCGGCTCCCTCGCACAATGGGTGTCCGTGCCTGCTGTTGTGCTGCTCTTCTGTTGTGCTGCATGAATGTTGAACTTCTTTCGCACCTTACGTAGCACACCGTGCTAATCGTAGGTACGGGGGGGGTGTAAGCTAAACAAACTAAACACAAAAAGCACTTCTTAAGACAATTCATTTGTCAATCTAGATGATTTAAAAGTGCAAAGCTCCAGTGCCTTTCTAATATCGGAAGGAAGAGCGTTCCAGACGGCCGCAGAAAGTGCGCGATGCAGTGACCGTCTTTGTTTGATGGCTAGCCAAAAGCCACCGCGCGGATGATAGGAGTTCGCTTTTTTGTGTTTGGTTGGCTACGCACGGTGCGAAAGAAGTTCAATATACGTACACGCCAATGACTAGCACACAGACAGAGTTAACCCATTCAGTTCATTCATTGCTTGAGCACGAACATCTTTTTCGATTTAAACCTTTCGTGACTGCAGGGATTCATCTTCTTGGTTCTCTCGGTAAAGCCACGTAGAAGGGAAATAATAAAATAATAAAAATTAAACATTCTTTTTATTTTATTATGTTTTATTTTTATTACTTTATTATTTCCCTTCTACGTGACTTTACCGAAAGAACCAAGAAGATGAACAACATTTTTTATTTTCTGCTTTAAAGGGACACGTGTCTTTGAAGTGTGCAATGCATGCGATCGAGTGCATGGGGAGCAGTGGTGCAACGTTGAGCGCCCTGTTCTGCAAACCCGACCATCCGAGTTTGATGCCAGCTCACGGCCAACGCCGGTGACGATTATCTTAACCAGTCCTGGGCTTACCCTGGGTCGACTCAGCGTCAAATTAGTACCTGGTGCGGTGTGTATAAATATCGCCACTGGAGATACAAAGGTGGGCAGGCGTCGTTCAGGCAATCCACCCCACCCCCTCGTGTGCCACAGTGCCGGCATTCTTAGTTGCTACTCGCTAACAGCGCTTGCCCCAACAGTCTGTTGTGGCTACACGGGGGACCTTTGTCTTTGTGTGTCTGCGCCAAGTTGGCCCTCGCACTCGTCCTCCAGTAGCAACAACTGTTGAGAGCTACAACAACAACGACAACAACAACAACAACAACAACAAAAACTACTCGCAGGTGATGACATTTCGAGAAAGACTGGAATTGGATTTATTTTTGGGAGAAAAAAAATAATAAGCCACAATCTAAAAATGCACAAATCACGTTGAGAATTCCCCTTTCGTGTGAAGCCACAGCGACTGCGGCTCGCTATCGGTCGCCTGCCGTCGTGAAATCTCCGCCACTTAAAGCCAAGAGGTGCATTGTTGGGGGTGACGGGACTGCCATGGGTGGGGCTGTGCGTGCCAGACGTGCAACGTAATGACGCTTAATCGTCGCACTTGACCACACGATAAACGCGATGAGAGCATTACGTTTTATTTTTTCAACTCCACCTCGGTAGAGGGTGACACGGACAACAAGCGACGCCGATTGCGTCGAGGGGGGCAGCGGTGGCACGGCGGGTTGGAGCACCGCGCTACGAAATCGGGAAATGTTGAGCTTCATTTTCCCCGGGCCGCGATGAAAACTTCAGTGGCGTGTGATATCCGAACTGGTCCTACGCCCCCCCCCCCGACCCGCTACCACCACCATCCCCCCCTCCCGCTCCGCACTAACCAGCGTGGTGAAGTATGGTCAAACAATCACCCCCGTGAGGTCGCCTATGTCCCCAGTAGCAGATTGATGAAGGGTGGGACACTCCTGTAATCTTCATTATAATTACTACAACTACTACACACTGTTGGAATAGTTTCGTACTTTATATAAAACGACAGTAATTCTGTTGCTTAATGTTCCCTCGGCAGCATTAAGTAGGAGACGTTTCGTTACATTTCCGTCCGTCCGATATCGAATGAATGGGTTGCAGCGCACTCCGGTGGACAATTGATGGAATTTGTGAAGAGAAGGTTTTTAATTTATTGTATGTTTTTATTCAGTGGGGAGTAGAGAACGCGATGGGACGTTGCAGATGTTGGTCCATGTTCGCAGAGCAGCAATCGGGGGTGCCACTTAAGGTCGCCAAAACTTTCGTGGGGCCGATGGATTCAGGTGAATTACACAATTAGCCCCCCACCACCCCCCCCCGCCCCCCGCCCCCCGCCACCACCCACACTCGTCTCAATCTCGGCTGCCACAACATTTGCCCGTTTGCCCTAAGATCACGACGGCTCGGTCACGTTCTCAGAATGGACCAAGGTTGACCGTATAACCAAAACAAAACATTTTCTCCAAAAGACGGACAACCACCGGGCAAACGGGACACCCGGGAGACCTGAGGCCCACGTGGCGCGAGACCGCGACGGACGAGCTGGCGGCAACACGTTGCCAAGCGCAGGGAGAAGTGGAGGGAGCTCATCGCGGCCTTTGTGTCCCACAGGGGATGAAAGGGAATTAACTAAACTCGCAATCTGCCCGTTGTTGGCCGCCGACCGCAAAAGAGAGACGGGAAACCGGGCGGCAAAAACGTCGTTGAGCCCGGTTCAGTGATTGTGCACCGACCCCCCTGAATGAAATGACTGCGAAATTCTGAGCTCGTGGACCTAACGGGAGAAATCCGCCCTGTGCCCCCCCCCTCAATCACCATCGTCTCCGTTTGAACACCAGCAACAGCGATAACCAATGAGAAAGACGCAGCGGCTCGATCGGCCGCTACAAACCCCACGACGGCGACGACCACGACGGTGACGATGATGTCAACGATCACGCTCTCTCTCTCTCCAGGGTAGGGGGCTGTGCGGCAGCGAGCGGGGCGACCGACGTTTCGTTTGCGTTCGTGCGCTGCTCTCTCTCGAGGGTGGGGCGAGCGCGGGGACCTCAGAAGAGGCCTTTGTCTCTCTTCACGTTTTGCTGTTTCCACAGCGGCAGGCCGTAGAACGCTTCCCTCCTCATGCTCAGCACGCGCTCAAAGTCGTCGTCGGAGAGGTAGATCTGGGGGGAGGCGGACGGGGGGGGGGGGTGTTAGTATGCACGTTGAACTTCTTTCGCACCGTACGTAGCCAACCGCGCCGATCGGAGGTTGCGTCGTGCAGCGGTTGGCGCCTTTGCGCTTTAAAAATCCCGATCGACTCGCCTGAGTATGGAGTCCCAGTAATGTCTGAACAACGTGATCATCGATCATCAGTGGTGAATTGTATCTGAACTGCTTTAGCCCACAGGCCTCGTCGATGAACCACGTCCCAATGAACGCACGGTCTCGCCTTGAGCTCCGATTGACTCTCACACGGAGCAACAACATGCTCACCGTGGCCTGTACGATACTTGAAGCAGCAGCGCATCAGTTTTATTCACCTTGTACGTATGTATGTTGAACAACAAACTATGAATCTCTGCATGAGTCTGTGGGTCTCTGCGTGAGTCTATGGGTCTCTGCGTGAGTCTGTGGGTCTCTGCGTGAGTCTGTGGGTCTCTGCGTGAGTCTGTGGGTCTCTGCGTGAGTCTATGGGTCTCTGCGTGAGTCTGTGGGTCTCTGCGTGAGTCTGTGGGTCTCTGCGTGAGTCTGTGGGTCTCTGCGTGAGTCTGTGGGTCTCTGCGTGAGTCTGTGGGTCTCTGCGTGAGTCTGTGGGTCTCTGCGTGAGTCTATGGGTCTCTGCGTGAGTCTGTGGGTCTCTGCGTGAGTCTGTGGGTCTCTGCGTGAGTCTGTGGGTCTCTGCGTGAGTCTGTGGGTCTCTGCGTGAGTCTGTGGGTCTCTGCGTGAGTCTGTGGGTCTCTGCATGAGTCAGTGGGTCTCTGCGTGAGTCTGTGGGTCTCTGCATGAGTCTGTGGGTCTCTGCGTGAGTCTGTGGGTCTCTGCGTGAGTCTGTGGGTCTCTGCGTGAGTCTGTGGGTCTCTGCGTGAGTCTGTGGGTCTCTGCGTGAGTCTGTGGGTCTCTGCGTGAGTCTATGGGTCTCTGCGTGAGTCTGTGGGTCTCTGCGTGAGTCTGTGGGTCTCTGCGTGAGTCTGTGGGTCTCTGCATGAGTCTGTGGGTCTCTGCGTGAGTCTGTGGGTCTCTGCGTGAGTCTATGGGTCTCTGCGTGAGTCTATGGGTCTCTGCATGAGTCTGTGGGCCTCTGCGTGAGTCTATGGGTCTCTGCGTGAGTCTGTGGGTCTCTGTGTGAGTCTATGGGTCTCTGCGTGAGTTTATGGCTCTCTGCGTGAGTCTGTGGGTCTCAGTGTGAGTCTGTGGGTCTCAGTGTGAGTCTATAGGTCTCAGTGTGAGTCTATGGGTCTCTGCGTGAGTCTGTGGGTCTCAGTGTGAGTCTATGGGTCTCTGCGTGAGTCTATGGCTCTCTGCGTGAGTCTGTGGGTCTCTGTGTGAGTCTATGGGCTTCTGCGTGAGTCTGTGGGTCTCTGCGTGAGTCTGTGGGTCTCAGTGTGAGTCTATGGGTCTCTGCGTGAGTCTATGGTTCTCTGCGTGAGCGAGCGTTACGCACCTCCTTGACCTGGGCGTCCACCCCGCTGGGCAGCTGGTCGGGCTCCTTGTTGAGCAGCAGCTCTGGAGCGTAGAACTTGTCGGCGACGGGGATGGGCCCGGTGGCCCACAGCGCGTTGGGCGAGCCGGAGGGGCCGTCGCGCGTGGTGATGTTGCCCGTGTTGACCGCCGCCGCCGCCTTCTGGACGCTCGCGCGCTCCTCGGCCGCCGCCAGGTTCTTGACGTTGGTCACCTGCATCTCCTGGGGGGGGGGGGGGGGGCGCGCGAGCACGCACGAGCACCACGCGCGGGGTGAGGGTGGTGAGGGTGAGGGAGCGCGCTCGCGAATCATGGGCATTGTTGAGCGTGTTACGGAGCCAACCGTGCTCAATCGAGGTGCAGGGGAAGGAGAGCAAACTATGGGTCTTTGTGTGAGTCTATGGGTCTGCGTGAGTCTATGGGTGTCTGTGTGAGTCGGTACATGTATGTATGTATGTTGAACTTCTTACACACCGTACGTAGCCAGCCGTGCTAATCGGAGGTGAGGGACAAGGACGACAAACTAAACACGAGAAGCAGTTCTGAAAAAAATGAGTTTTCAAGCGAGATTATTTAAGAGTGCACACCTCCAGTGGCTTTCCTAATATGTTGGAAAGGAAAGAGCGTTCCAGACGGCCCGCAGAAGCGCATCTGAAAGCGCGCGATGCAGTGGCCGTCTTTGTTTGACGGCGAGACAAAAGCCGGTGCCGCGAGTTGGTCGTGATGATGGCCAATCTCCTGGTTTTCTGAGCGTCAATTTCTGGCAAAAGTGGCTTTGCTGCTGTAACCATGTCAACATGTTTAACTCGAAGTCTTGCAGCACCACGTCCAGCGTACAGGTGGCGATCGCGCCCTGATGAAACGCACCAAAAGGCGACCGGAGTTTGAACTTACAATAAGCAGTCTCCCCCCCCGCCCCCCCCGATCCTCCTTCCCTTCCTCTCTCAAAATCTCACCTCTTCACTGTCGCTCATTCCGTTCCTCGTCGCATCCCCCTGCCCTTTCGTGATGCCTAAGGACCCCTCTGTCACTGTCACTCATGCCTCAATCCTCGTAGCATGCCCCTGACATCGACATCATTGTACTCATTGTGTCGTTAAGCTGTGTCAAGCCCCTTGAGTGAAGGCACTCTATAATTATAAACTAGATTAGATAGATCACCTTTCACTCACATACAGAACCATACACTGACGTGGCACCCATAAACTCACACTGAGATCTATAGACTCACATGAAGACCCATAGACTCACACTGAGACCTATAGACTCACACTGAGATCTATAGACTCACATGGAGACCCACAGACTCACACTGAGATCTATAGACTCACATGGAGACCCATAGACTTACACTGAGACCTATAGACTCATACTGAGATCTATAGACTCACACTGAGATCTATAGACTCACATGGAGACCCATAGACTCACACTGAGATCTATAGACTCACATGGAGACCCACAGATTATCACTGAGACGTATAGACTCACACTGAGATCTATAGACTCACACTGAGAACCATAGACTCACACTGAGACCTATAGACTCACACTGAGAACCATAGACTCACACTGAGAACCATAGACTCACATGGAGACCAGTGCCGGATTATCCTAGTAGCAAAAGCAGCATATGTTATGGGCCCCGCACTTTCAAGGGCTCCGTGATAAATGCTGTCAAGATATCAATTCCGGTTCAGTGATTCTGCACTTGCTCTATTACTATAGTACTATACTGCCTTCAGTTTTATGAACGACTGGGTGTTCGACTGGGTGTTTAAGGTTAGCGACTGGTCGTAATATCTGGCTGTATAGCAAATAAAATAATACAATTACTTTACTATGAAAGTTTAAAAAATTGTGTTTTAATATTTACGTGTTTTTGCATTTAGGGCACCTTTATAACATATGCTACAGGCCCCGCACTAGCTTAATCCGGCACTGATGGAGACCCACAGACTCACATGGATATCCACCGACTCACACAGAGAGCAACGTGAGGGAGACATCATCGGCAGTGACAAACCCCTCGGCTACTACTCCTGACGCAATTGCCGGGCTCAACCACGTGGCGCTTGCCGCACTAGTTCGGTGTTCTTCACTCGTTTCCATCAGAGGGGGGGGGTTATTTTCGACGATAAGACATCGTCAGTGTGAGGGCTGCCACACCATTTGAAAGCATGGGGGGGGGGGGTGCTTTCACAAGTTGTGTATTGTCGGGTGGACCGCGCGTCAGGGCCCGCGCTAAAGGCCACCAGGTGCCGCCTGTGGCTCGTGGTGGCCTGGCAATGCTCGAGATCAACGCCGAGCCATGCAAGAGAAGTGGCGTCTGCAGTTCTGTTTCTGTACCCCCGTTGCGAAAAAATACAAACTCACCGCTGTGATTTTAGTGATGGCAGCGACGTCTCCGAACTGGGCCTTCAGGTCGTCGTACGACTTTCCAGACTGAGAACAAAAGAAATCGACAACGCTAACGGCGGCGTTACCGCTGCTTAACGCGAAATTACGAGTCACGCGCAAATCAAGCGTCATAACACGAATTCTAGATTTGAAGCTTTCGTGACTGCAAGGAATCATATTCTTAGGTTTTTTCGGTAAAGTCACGTAGGTAAAACATCAAAATTAATGAAAATAAAATAAAATAAAAACAAAAATCACGACGTTTCGGAGGCAACACAAGTCTCCGTCATCAGGTGGGACCGTCACAGCCGAATTAGCTGCATCAAGTGCACTTGATGCAGCTAATTCGACGGAGACTTGTGTTGCCTCCGAAACGTCGTGATTTTTATTTTATTTTATTTTCATTAATTTTGATGTTTTACCTACGTGACTTTACCGAAAAAACCTAAGAATATGTCATAACACGAGTCCTACTAAGGTTGTACGAATACAATATCACATCTTTTGCTACTTTGTGGCTTTTAGCAGTCGTGGTGCTGTAAGGCTTTCGGTGTACAACTCGCGTTGTACATTCAGCACGATGTCCAACGTTCCACTCCGCGTGTGCCCCGGGTGATGAATCTTCAGCGTGTCTCTATCGAGCGCTGGTAGTAATAATAACGTAAAATAACAACATCGCGAAAAAAGCGCGACATCAACAACGCCGACAACAACAACGATAACAACAACGACAACAACGACAACAACAACGACGACAACAACGACGTACGCTCCACTTGAAGCTGTCCCAGGCCTGGAACCAGCCGGTGAACGTGGGGGGCTCGTAGCCTTGCTTGACGACCAGCACCGGCGTGTCGCGGTCTCGCCCGCTCGGGTGCGTGTCGATGTACTCCTGCGCCAGGCGAACCGCCTCCTTCCTCTCCGTGTCCGTCGAGCCCTTGCCGATCCACAGGAAGATCTGCCACGCACGCGCGCACGCACACGGAGGCTTTTGTCTCGCCATCGAACAAAGAACGGGCACCGCGTCACGCGCTTTCAGATGCGCTTCTGGGGTCATCTGGAACGCTCTTCCTTCCGACATTAGGAAGCCGCCGGAGCTCATTTCTTGATAAATGGTTTCTGTGTTTAGATTGCGTGGTTGCCCACGTACGGTGTGAAAGGATTTCAACATACATGCAAAGACAAAGATCCCCCGTATAGCCTTAACAGGCTGTAGGAGCAAGTGCTGTTAGCGAGCACCTATGAATGCCGGAACGGCACACGAGGGGGTGGGTGGCCAGAACCACGTCCGTACGAATACAATATCACATTTGAGGCTGAGTCGACCTGGGGGAGGCCCAGGACCGGATCACATAATCATCACCGCTGTTGCTGGCCGCGAGCGGGAATCAAATTCGGGTCACTGGGTTTGTAGCACAGCATGCTAACCGCCACACCACCACTCCCCAGACATGTGCACGCATCATCATCCGCGTATCTAGTCGTGCGTGTGCAAATCAGTTACTGAGTATTTTATGCAAATACATGCGAGTTAATTTCCTACCAAGGCTTTCACGGCCAATGTCATGAATCATACGTGCGAGTTACGCTTGATCCCCATTCAACTGACGAGGATGTTCTAGAACAGCTTCAGGAGGAGAGGCATTTCATGAGAACAATCCAGATCAACAATCCAGAACTATCCAGAAGAATCCAAAACAACCATCCAGGACTATCCAGAATAATCCGGAACAACGGAGAACCTGGAGAACAATCCAGAACAACCATTCAGAACCATCCACAACAATCCAGAATTATCCAGAACAATCCAGAACAACCATCCAGAACAATTCAGAAAAGTAAAAAAACACGTGGGTGGGGCAGAATTTTGCAGATTGAAGAGGGCTTGGTGAAGGAAGCACGGGTGGATGGTGGCGCGTCGCGAGGTCTGAAGCTTTGTTGGCAAACCACCGACCGCTTTGGGAACCCCCGCGACCTATACCCCTCGTCCCGCGGCGAGCTCGGCTCACCTGGTCCCAGGTGTCGAGCAGCATGACGTCGTCCTCGTCCAGGTCGTCCTGCGAGAAGTCTGTCACCTCGGTGGCGAAGAAGCGGCCGGTCTGCGTGGAGCACTCGAAGAGACGCGGCTGCACACGCGTCTCCTCCTCCTGGAGCCTGCGGAGGTCGCGGGGGCAACGGCGGCGCGGGTTCAACCGGGGACACGGAATCAAAGACAAAGATTCCCCACCCCCGTATAGCGTTGAACAGACGTTTGGGGGCTGTTCGCTAGCAGCTATGAAGGCCGGCACGGTGGCGCGGGGGGTGGGTGGCCGGTCACCACGCCCGGCCACCTTTGTCTTCCCAGGTGCTCATTTGAGGCTGGGTCGACCTAGGAGAGGAGGCCCAGGACCGATTCGGAAAATCAGAATCAGAATATTTATTTACGCTGGAGGAATCCGATGAGCTATAAATCGCTTTTTCAGAGATGTCCAGTCGGGGCACGGGGTAAGAACGTTATGACAGCAAACAGTTACAAAAACATGATCGGAGTGCAAAGTACAATAAAGGTAAACAAATCACCCAAACACATACAAATGAAGCTACACCATCCCCATCCTACCAAGCAAAAGCCACTGAGGTATTAACTTATTTTTCAGAAGCAACCTGGCAACAGTCTCCCGGCGTGCTATTTTCATTTTACTAAGTAAGGCCCACTGAGCTACATAGCTCTTTTTCAGAAGCGACCTGGCATGGGGACACGGGATTGTTACCCGGCATGCTATGCCGTGTCACACAGCGCCACGGGCTGAATTGGTCTGGGAAATGTTTCAGTTCTCGGAGAAGCTCCCGGCACGTGGAGCGAAACGTCAGACGCCGACGCGCGACGCGCGTCACCCGACCCCGTCTGGAGGTGGCGACCGCTCACCGCTTGTCGTTGGCGTAGGAGGACTTCCCTCCGAGCTGCACCCAGAATTCGGAGGGCTCGTGACCCTCCATCACCGTCTGCTTGTCTCCCTTCCACAGCAGCTCCGCCACCGTCTTGGCCATCTCACGCTCGTCCCCGCTGCAGCCCTGGTGGACCGCACGCGTGCAGATGAACGCAGACGCACACACACGGAGATGCACGCACGCGCAGACACGCAGGCGCACGCTGACGCACGCAGATGAACGTACGCACACGCACGCGGGATGAATGCACACGCACGTACGCGCATGAACGTGCCCGCAGACGCACACGCAGATGAGCGCAAACGCACACAGATCGGCGTGCACGCACACACACGCGCCCACAGACGCACGCGGATGAACGTACGCGCACACACACGGACGTACACAGAGAGACGAACCTTCGGGCCGTCGGGACATTTGGGGGGGTTTTTGAGCCTTCGTGCCTTTGCAGGTAAAACCCCCCCCCCCCAAAGAAAACCCACGCAACCCGTCGCGACAACAATGTCTCACCTTGCCGCACCACAGGTAGCACGTGTTGGTGGTCTTGAGCACGAAGACGTCGTTGGAGTTGAGCGCGGAGGCGCGTGCCGGCACCTCGATGGCCTTGGTGGTCATCTCGTCGTTGCCGCGCACGTGGAAGAGGCGCACGGGCGGCTCGGGCTCCTTGCGGCTATCCCGCGACGTGCCGCCCTGAAACCCGCGGCGACGGGACGGAGACGCGCACGCGCGTGAGTACGAACGCGTGAGTACGAACGCGCGCGGTGCGTGCGGTGTTAGCGTGCTGCTCTACGGAACCCGGCAGACCTGGGTTCGATCGTTCCGAACCAGTCCTGGGGTCTCAAAGTGAGCACTAAAACTGAAACCTGTGTTTGTTTTACCAGGTGAGGCCCACTGAGCTATGTAGCTCTTTTTCGGAAGCGACCTGGCCACAAATGATAGCTCGACGAAGTGGCTGGTTACGTGGACATCTATAGCAGCCAAATGCTCTAAAAGCGAGTTGATTCTAAATGTCGAGGGGAAAACTGGAGGATTCGTAGAAAAATCCCCGCCACCACGGGCAAAGTAAGAGGGAAAGAGACACGCACAAACTCCGAATACACAAGCAGGCGTCGTCAGGGTCGGGATCGACGCCGCAACCTCCCGCATACCGGGCGAGGTAGTCAACATCTCGCACCTCGTAAATGACGAGCTTGCCGCGGAAGATGGTGAGAAAGTGCCGCGGCTCCTTGCCCATGACGACGCGAACCTGCACAGCCTCGCCGCCGTACTTCCCGTCCAGAGCCACCGCCTGGTACGCCGAGGCGGTCACCTCGTCCTTGGTCGCGTGACGGCCCTGTGCCACAACCACGGCAACCGCACAGAGACAAAGATCCCCCGCCACGTGTAGACTTAGAGAGACTGATGGGGAAAGTGGTGTTTGACATCCGCAGCGCACCGCTACCTCCGCAGCCAACAGGACTACCATGACAGGCACCACAACCACCACCACGTCCACAGCCACCACCACCACCGCCACCACCACAGCCACCACCACCACCACAGCCACCACCACAACCACCAACACAGCCACCACAACAACCACCACAACCACCACCACAACCACCACCACCACAGCCACCACCACAACCACCAACACAGCCACAACCACAACCACCACCACAACCACCACCACAACCACCACCACAACCACCACCACAGCCACCACCACAGCCACCACCACAGCCACCACAGCCACCACCACAGCCACTACCACAGCCACCACCACAACCACTACCACAGCCACCACCACAACCACCACCACAGCCACCACCCCAACCACCAACACAGCCACCACCACAGCCACCACCACAGCCACCACCACAACAACCACCACCACAACCACCACCACAGCCACCACAACCACCAACACCACAGCCACCGGAGACGAAGTCGCTCTTCAGGCAGAGTTCAGGGGTCATTGAGGAGACCGGCTGGTGATTTACGATGGATGAGCTGATGATGATGATTCGTTATACGATGGTGAAGATATGATGATCGTGATGATTATTATTTATAAGAGACATGATGATGGTGATAAACATACGATAATCATGATCATAGATGATGACGAACATGTGATGATGATGTTTAAATGGTGATCAGGATAATGATGATGATGATGAAAGTGTGTGGATGATGTTGATGATGATGATTATGCGAATCACAATTAATACATCATGATAATAACGATTATGGGAAACGTCATGGTGACCACGAAAATGATGGCAATGAACATGATGATGATGATGAACACGTGGTGATACTGCTGCTGCTGCTGCTGTTGAAGATGGTCATTATGCTGATGCTGATGATGATGAACACGTGGTGATACTAATGCTGAAGATGATCATTCTACTGATGATGATGCTGATGAACACGTGGTGATACTGCTGCTGAAGATGATCATTCTACTGATGATGATGCTGATGAACACGTGGCGATACTGCTGCTCAAGATGATCATTCTGCTGATGATGCTGATGCTGATGAACACGTGGTGATACTGTTGCTGAAGATGATCATTCTGCTGATGATGCTGATGCTGATGAACACGTGGCGATGCTGCTGCTGCTGCCGCTATCAACAAGCGCTGTTTACCTGCCACATGTAGAGCATGTAGGAGGGCTTGTTGTTGCGCTCGTAGGTGTAGAGGACCAGGTAGCAGTCACCGCCGTAGAACTGGCCGTGACGGCGCTTGTCCACGGCCACCATCTCCAGGTCCTCGATGCGCCACACCTGGGAGGGGACGGTGACAATAATGACAATAATGATGACAACGATGATATTGATGACGATGATGACGACGGTGATGACGACGATGATGATGACGATGATGACGACGATGATGATGACAATGATGACGATGATGACGACAATGACGACTATGTTGATGATGATGATGACAATGATGGCGATGATGATGACAATGATGACGATGATGATGACGACAACGACGATTATGTTGATGATGATGACAATGATGACGATGATGATGACGACAACGACGATTATGTTGATGATGATGATGACAATGATGACGATGAGGATGACGACAACGACGATTATGTTGATGATGATGATGACAATGATGACGATGATGATGACGACAACTACGATTATGTTGATGATGATGATGACAATGATGACGATGATGATGACGACAACGACGATTATGTTGATGATGATGATGACAATGATGACGATGATGATGACGACAACGACGATTATGTTGATGATGATGATGACAATGATGACGATGATGATGATGACAACGACGATTATGTTGATGATGATGATGATGACGACGATGACGGTGGTGATGGCTTCGTCGGAACACTTTTGCTTATGTATTGTATGTATGTTGAACTTCTTTAGCACCGTGCGTAGCCCACCACGCTGATCAGAGGTGCGGGAGGAAGAACAACAAACTAAACGCAAAAAAAAGTTCTAAAGAAATGAGTTTTCAATCTAGATTATCTAAAAGTGCATAGCTCCCGGTGGCTTCCGAATATCATAAAGGAGAACGTTCCAGACGGCCGCAGAAGCGCATCTGAAAGCGCCGCGCGTTATGGTTACCGTCTTTGTTCAATTGCCAGCCAGAAGCCACTGCTGCGAGGATCATCGAATTAGTCCACTCTGTTCATGAACTTAACCTGCCTCACTCTCAACACGAGCATCGCTAGCTTCCGCGCAATCAGATTTTGCGGGTTATCAAGTTCTTCCGACACGTGCGTCGAGGAGCAGTGGCTACAATCTCAACGAGCCGAGTTCGATTGCCGCTCATGGCCAAAACCGGCGAGGATCATCTGAACCGGTCCCGGGCCTCCCCTAGGTCGACTCAGCCTCAAATGAGTACCCGGGTGCGATGTGTAAACATCGCCACTGGGGAGACAAAGGCGGCCGGGTGTGGCTACTGGCCACGTCACCAGCTCATCTGCCATGCCGGCCTTCAGCAGTGCTCGCAAACAGCACTTGCCCCGATAAGAAGGTCGAGGTTACACAGGGGACCTTTGTCTCTTCTGTTGTCTGTGCGTCACCTCGGTGGTGCCGGTGCCGTCGTCCACCATGCGCTGCTCGGCCGCGAGCTCGGGGCTGGCGTGAAGCATCTTGGCGTCGAACTTCACCTGCTCCACCTTGGCTGCACGCGCACACACACACACAAAGATCCCCCATATAGCCTCAGCAGACTGTAGGGGCAAGTGCTGTTAGCGAGCACCTATGAAGGCTGGAACGGTACACGAGGGGGTGGGTGGCCAGCACCACGCCCGACCGCCTTTGTCTCCCCAGTGGCGATGTTTACACATCGCACCAGGTACTCATTTGAGGCTGAGTCTACCTAGGGGAGGCCCGGGACCGGTTCAGATAATCGTCACCGGTGTTGGCCGTCAGCGGGAATCGAACCCGGGTCGCCGGGATTATAGCGCAGCGTGCTAACCGCTACACTACCGCTCCCCACACACACAAGCACACGTATGGAACAAAGACAAAGATCCCCTCTATAGCCTTAACAGACTGTAGGAGCAAGCGCTGTTAGCGAGCACGGATGAAGGCTGGAACGGTACACGAGGGGGTGGGTGGCCAGCACCACGCCCGACCGCCTTTGTCTCCCCAGTGGCGATGTTTACGCATCGCACCAGGTACTCATTTGAGGCTGAGTCGACCTAGGGGAGGGGGGAGGCCCGGGACCGGTTTCAGATAATCGTCCCCGGTGTTGGCCGTGAGTGGAAATCGAACTCGGGTCTCCAGGTTCGTAGCGCAGCGCGCTAACCGCCACGCGGCCGCTCACACATGCAGGCACAGACATTATGAGACAATGCACCAACTACTTAGCATTCAATGATTTTTGTTGCTGTTGTTGTTCATGTTGACAGAGGGTGATGGCGGCTGTGGTCGTGGTAGTACCGTTGGGCAAAGTTGTTGAGCGGGTCCGGTACCGTTGGACCAACGTTGGTCCAAGGTTCCTCGTTTGCTGGGGTGCTGTTGATGGTGTTGACAGTGGCGGTTGGTGGCGGATGTAACGGCATCACTGTTGTTGTTGTTATTACAAACCGATTTTGCCCACTGTGTGGGTCTTGCCCAGGCCCTGCGTCTCCCCCCTTCTCCGTCCACTTCTGGAAGAGCTGCTTGAACATTGGAGACTCTCCCCCATCGGCGAGCGCCCTCCCACGCTGGTGCTCGAGGGGTCCCTTGGCCTTGATGAACTCCTGCAGCGAGAGAACGCCGAGGCCAATCAGACACCACCCAGAATGCGATCGTGGCATCTCCTGCCTGATCGCATTGCAGCGGACCGCTCTCCTCACTCACCAGCACACGGATACAGCAAAGGGTTCCAGTCCCTTTATTCACACACAGCTCTCTCCTCCTTCATCCACAGCTCTCTCCTTCCTTCATCCAAAGCTCCCTTCTCCCTCATCCACAGCTCCCTCCTTCATCACACAGCTCCCTCCCTCATCCAATGCTCCCTACTTCATCCACAGCTCCCTCCTTCATCCACAGCTCTCTCTCTCTCTCCCCGTCACTCCTCCGACGTCTCCTCTTATCCACACGGCCCCCTCTCCCGTTCACATCCCCCCCTCCGCTCATCCACCAATCCCCTCTCTTCATACTCCGGGGTTACTGCCCGGTCGACTCGGTGCAGGGATGGGACATCAGCGTGTAAGGGGGTAGGGAAGTGCCGACGCCTGTGAGGGACTGTTACGGAGGACTCACACAATAATATTACACACCCCCCCAACGCCCCCCCCCCCCCACGCAATTGCTCGCTCACGCCACTACTGGCGGACGCGCCTCCACTACGGCGAGCTCTTAGAGCTGCGTTGGCACAGGGCGGGCCGTGCCCACCACTTTATACCCCACCCGCACGTGCCCTTGCCCTGGGCGCGCCTGCTTGTACTCCTCCTGGGTGGAGGGGCTGCGGTGAGGTTCACGGAAACTCGCACCGGACGTTTCCGACCACCCGCGCCGGGAGAAGGGTTTCAATCTGCCGCTGGGGACTTCTTCCTCAACTTCTACCCAGCCCCCCGCCGGTTAATGGTTGGTCTCGGGGCAGACACGTGACGTCGGTCGGACATGCGACGGTTTTTATGTGCCCGATGAATATCCTTCAAATGCGAAGGTAAACATCGTGGCGATAACACCCCGCGCTGCTCCTGACGCGGTTGTCTGGCGCGACCGCCTGAATGTGTACTTGTGACTGTTGCTCTGTATCTACATCAGCAGCCGTACGACAAGCAGAAGAGGAGGATGGGGGGGAGGAGGAGGGAGGAGGAGGGGGGGAGGGAGGAGGAGGGGGAGGAGGAGGAGGGAGGAGGAGGGAGGAGTAGGAGGAGGAGGGAGGAAGAGGGAGGAGGAGGGGGAGGGAGGGAGGAGGAGGGGAGGAGAGGAGGGAGGAGGAGGAGGGAGGAGGAGGAGGGAGGAGGGAGGAGGAGGGGGAGGAGGAGGAGGAGGAGGAGGGGAGGAGGGAGGGAGTAGGAGGAGGAGGGGGGAGGAGGGAGGAGGAGGAGGGAGGCGGAGGGGAGGAGGAGGGGGGAGGAGGAGGGAGGAGGAGGAGGAGGGAGGAGGAGGAGGGAAGGAGGAGAGAGGGGGCGCGGGAGGAGGAGGGAGGAGGCTTCACTCACCAGGGGCCCGGCTCATGGCCCCCTGGCGCTCCTGCTTGGTGGCGTTTTTCCCCTTCCACACGTAGATCTTCACCCCTCCCTGGTCCAGGATGTAGCTGTCCTAAAACAACAACAATAACAACAACAACAACATTAACAACAACGCCAATTCTGGCTAAATCGCCTGATGAAGCTGGATGTGACCAGCGAAACGTCACAGTACTCGAATTGTAAATGTTGTCAATTTACTCTCCAACACATCGGTGGGCTGAAGTAGTAGCTCATTGCCAACGTTGTGTTTCCATTGACAAGCATTACTGATTGGCTGTGTGGTGGTGGGTTAACGACACGAATATCCACGTGATCTAACCCTCCAAATAAATTCTAGATTTGAAGCTTTCGTGACTGCAAGGATTCATATTCTTAGGTTTTTTCGCTAAAGTCACGTAGGTCAAAAAATTGTTTTATTAATAAAAGTAAAATAAAAATAAAATAAAAATCACGACGTTTCGGAGGCAACAAATAAACCTTTATTATAATAGAGTCATTCAAACGACGAACGGTGGTAAGAGCACAGCCCCGTGGCTCCTTGCTCACTCCGCTGCCAGCAGAAGTGGCCTCCGCTCGAGGCAGCTCCGGAGTGGTGTTTGGCCTACTCTTCCGTGCGGGCCAGGCGCCGTCGAAGAGGTGGGAGTGCCAACACTTGACCCCACCGCACACGCGGTCTGCCGATCGAATAACTGTGGCGGTAGACCCGTTCATGGGCCCTGCCGTGGTGGCGAGATGCTACCTCCGTCGCCCGGTATACAGGAGGTCGTGGGTTCGAACCCGAACCCGATCCTGACGCCTGCTGCTGTATATTTGGAGTTTGCGTGTCTATATCCCCGTGGATTTTTCTCCGGGTCCACCAGTTTCTCCCTCGACATTTTGAAACGTGCGCTTAGAATGTTTGGCTGCTATACATTTCCAACATGATAAAAGCCACTTCGTTGAGAGACCACCTGTGGCCAGGTTGCCTCTGAAAAAGAGGTAATAGTTCAGTGGGCTTTATCTAGTAAAATAAAAAAATAGAATAGTTTTAAATAGTTTAGTTTATACAGTACTGCCGGGCATGCAGTGCGTGTTCTCGATTCCCTCTCACGGCCAACACTGGTAACGATTATCTGGGCCGGTCCTGGGCCTCCCCTAGGTCGGGCCAGCCTCAAATGAGTATCTGGTGCGGTGTGTAAACATCGCCACTGGGGAGACAAAGGCGGCCGAGCGTGGTTACTAGCCACGTCACCAGCTCGCGTGCCGTGCCGGCTTTCAGCGGTGCTCTCCAACAGCACTTGCCCCAACAGCCCGTGAAGGCTACACGGGGGATCTTTATCCGTGTCTCTGTATGCTTAAAGGCTTTTACTCCTACCGGCCCTGTCAGTTTTAAAAGCTGAGCTCGGAGGCGTCATATTTCCAGGACCAGTAACACAATCGGAGGAAAACAAACAACATTCAATTCCCTGCGAGTTAATTACCCATAAAACGAACACTATGATTGTCAAACAAAGGCGGGCTGGTGGGGCGGGGAAGTGGTAGAAGGCATTCATCTCTTAATGAAATATCCAGTTTCATTTCCGTGATCCACGGTGCCACCGACGCTCTATTTGTAGATATCTCTCGCGGTCTGTCACGATGGGTCGGGGCTTTGTTAACTAAGCGGAGATTACGTCTGGGGGCAGCGGTGGGGGGGGGGGTCTTTCTGTTCTAGATTTGAAGCTTTCGTGATTGCAAGGATTCATATTTTTAGGTTTTTCGGTAAAGTCACGTAGGTAAAAAAAAAAATTTAGAAATTAAAAAATTAATAAAAGTAAAATAAAAAATAAAATAAAAATCACGACATTTCGTGCCTGGAAGGATTCATATTCTTAGGTTTTTTTCGGTAAAGTCACGTAGGTAAAAAAAATAAAAAATACAAAATAATTTATAAAATAAAAATAAAATAAAAATCGTGCTGTGACGGTTCCACCTGAAGACGGAAGCTTGTGTTGCCTCCGAAACGTCGTGATTTTTTTTTTATTTTACTTTTATTAATTCTATTTTTTTTTTACCTACGTGACTTTACCGAAAAAAACTAAGAATATGAGTCTCTCTGTGTCTGGCAAGGAGGTCGGGGCGCAGCGGGGAGGCGCTGCAGTGATGTCCACGCGGTGGATGCCGTGGGTCCCGACGTGCGAATTCTGAGCCGTGCTACTTAACCCGTCAGAGAGCCGAGTTCGATTCCCGCTCACGGCCCCCAGTATCAGTGACGATTAATCTCAACCGGTCCTGGGCCCGCTCCCCTAGGTCGACTCAGCCTCAAAGTGAGTACCCGGTGCGGTGTGTAGTTAACATCGCCACTGGGGAGACAAAGGCGGACGGGCGGGCGTGGTGTTGGCCCACCCACCCCCTCGTGTGCCGTGCCGGCCAGCATAGGTAACTGACTATAAACTATTTTTATTTTCCCAGGTAATGCCCAATGAGGTATGCAACTCTTTTTCAGAAGGGACCTGGCAACAAATGATAGCTCAATGGAGTGGCTTATCACGTGAACATTTATAGCAGCCACATACTCTAATCGCGTGTTTCTAAATGTGGAGGGGGAAACCAGAGAACCCCGAGAAAACTCCACGTGACCACGGGGAGAGAGGCACGCAAACTCCAAATACACAGCAGGCGTCAGAGTCGGGATTGAACTTACGACCTCCTGTATACCAGGCGAGGTAGTTAACATCTCACCACGGTGGCGCCCCAGTGCTCGCTTACAGCACTTGCCCCAACAATCTGCTAAGGCTATACAGGGAAGAGTCTTTGTTGCAAGGACTGAAATGGGGACGTGGTTGCCATGCCATTTTCCACCCCCCCCCCCTCTCTTCCATCGTAGTCGCGTAAATATAAATGTGTCGTTAAACCCGCCACCGCCCGACTGCCAATTCAGCGAGGTCCGAATGATTTTCGCCCTCCCCGGATGCGTTTCAGCAGCTAGGTGTGACGTTACGTCTGCCAAATATTGCCTCGTAAACAAAAACAAATCAACAAATTAATTTGGGACAGGGGAGACTTTGTTTAAAAAAAAAAACAATAACGGCCACTGTGGCGGTGTGCACAGTGTCCATTACACGTCGTCAGTAAAAGCCACGATGTTTGCCTTAGCCTCCTATTAACGTCCCCAAGGTCGAAGACAATTCCAGTTTTGTCATTGACGTGCATACCGTGAATGGAATCACCGATTAAAAAAAAAATCTATTCGTTCGTGCATCGAAGAATTGGGGAATGGGGCATGAGGGGTCATGGGGTGGGTGCGTGGGGGGGAGCATGCCGCTTTTGTGTTTCGCCCATAATCCCCGTCGCCGCCTTACGTCGTGCTTGAGCAGGTCCTGGGTGAGTGGCCGTGTTGCCACCTCCTGCACCACCAGCTTCCCCTCTGCATCTGACAGGCTGTGACAGACACACATAGACACACACACGCAAGGAGTGCGTTCATAATGGTACGGCGTTCCCTCGTTATTTGCGAGGGGTACGTTCCGGAGACGTTCGTGAATAGCACATTTAATTAATGACCTTCATTAAATGTGTCAATAAGCTCTTAAATATATGAAAGTTGTCACGGAAACACGTAACTTTATCACTTATCTCATCACTTTCTCTCTCTCTCTCTCGATGCAATCGGGCAGAGTTCCAGATGCAGTTTGCGGATAGCCCACAAATTACAGATCGCTAGTTCGTGAATAACGAGGCAATACTGTACTCTACAGTGATTGACGGGGGGGGGGGCGGCCCCCCTGCCCCCCCTCCCGCCCCCCCTCCCTCCCGCCCGCCCCCCCCGCCCCCCCCCCCCCCACCGCTCACTGGTAGAGCTTGATGTTGGACATCTGTGCGGCGTCGGGCCGGTCGTCGGGCACGGGGTCCTTGAGCGCCTTCTTGCGTTCGCCCAGCACAGCCACCATGACGCGCAGCAGCTCGCTCGAGGCCTTCTCGTCCTCGCCGTCGATGATGCCGATCTGGGCGCGCCCGCCGCGCTCGCGGTCGCGGATGTCCATGGACATCTGCAGGCCCTGCACTCGCGGTCGGTCGGTCGGTCGGTCGGTAGGGAGCGGGTTGAGATGCACAAACATCGGAATTGTGAGGATTGTGTGTTTATGTTGGGTGAATCCGATGAGCTATGAAGCTCTTTTTCTCACAGATGTCCAGCAAGGGCACGGGGTCGGAACGTTACAACAACGAACAATGACGACGACAAACATCGCCGTGGTCAGCATCATTGTCGTCGTTATCATGCACACGAGAGGATCTTATCGCTCCATCTGCATGGATGACGTACTCTCGGACACGTTCCCTCCTTTGGCTTCCACTAATTTTTTTAATCGCGACCACCGGCCATCATCATCATCATCATCCCTTCGAGCGGCTTGTTCTTCCCAAGCTCACTTATGTGATTTTTTTTCACGGTTGTTATGATGTACATATGCTGAACTTCTTTCGCACCATACGTAGCCGACCATGCCGAAGGACAACAAACTAAACACAAAAAGCTCTTCTAAAGAAATGGGTTTCAAATCCACGTGATATTAAGGATCATTGTCATCATTTGTCATCCGTAGCGGACAACGCTCGCTGTTGCGTTGCCTGCCCTGGTGCGTTTGGGGTACGTCCATCGGTGGATTGCCCTGTACGTTGAAATAAAAGGTTACTGGCACCTTCATGCGCTCGTTCTTGTTGCTGTCAGGGCCGTTCCACTGCACGATGACCTTGCCCAGGTCCAGCAGAAACACGTCGCCCTTGTTCATGCTGTCCCAGGTCAAGGCCACCTTCGCGTGACACAGGGGCACATCACAAGAGGTGAATCGCAGGGGACACATCGCAAGGGAACATCACAGAGGCACATCACAAGAGACGCATCGATAATTTTCCAAAACAATTATTCTGAAAGAAAAACGCACCTTCGTGATGTCAACGTGGTAACCTTATTACGGTAAATACAAAACCAAAATCGTTTTGTACTTACCAACTCTCTCCACTGCTTTAGACCAGAAAAATAAAACCAATTGCTGCCGCTCAAATTACCTGGCCTTGTTTCTAAACCTCTGGGCACAGGTGTGAGTGACACCGGACACGCCTGTCAAAACACCTGTATGGGGTGCCTCTACTTCAAGGCATCTCAACCTCCACCAACAGATACCTCACCAGCGACCCAACCGAACCCCTTCCTGGCTTTTTCTGGTTTCCCCGTGCACTGCGGATCGTGGTGAATGATGGCGGTCGGGCATCATCGTGCTGCCGATGGGCTCGCTCAACTCCCACACAAGTGGGCTTTCAACGGCGGCTTTGTCTGCCACTGCAGAGTGGAGCAATCGACGGAGCACGTGAACCATGGAGCACGTGGGCAATGGAGCCATGCTCGATGGAGCACGTGGTCTGTGCAGCACGACATCGATGGAGCACGTGGGCCATGGAGCACGTGGTCAATGGAGCCATGCTCCATGGAGCACGTGGTCTGTGCAGCACGTGATCGATGGAGCACGTGGGCCATGGAGCACGTGGTCCGTGGTGCAGCACATGATCGATGGAGCATCTGGTCCATGGAGCACGTGGTCAATGGAGCACGTGATCAATGGAGCCATGCTCCATGGAGCACGTGGTCTGTGCAGCACGTGATCGATGAAGCACGTGGTCGTTAGAGCACAAGCTCCGTGAACAATGGCTGCCACATCAAGGCCGTCGGACACAGCGCCATTGAACGATTACAAGGCCGAGACGTCGACTTATAGCATCGGCCACTGCTCCACAACGTCAGTCGCTTATCTCTGCGATGCGCCCTACGAGGGACTGGGTGGCCTCCAGTGTCCGCCGTGGTTCGTTAACGTGCAGCACGTCGTGTTCAGTTTGCCAATCGACAGGGGCCTGGGACGTGCAAAGGCCTCGTGTGCAATTTGTACATAAATGTGAAAAGAACGATGAATGAGGCACAGAGGGGGCTCTCAACACTTTACAAGGGTAGCAGATGGTGGTGCGGAGTGGTGTTGGTGGGGGGTGGTGGTGCTGGGGGTGGTGGAGGGTAGTGGGTGGTGGTGGTTGGTGCGTGGTGAGCACAGTCGCTATAGAAGCTCTGTTGTGTTTACTTAAGTCTCTCTTACCAAACCTGTTTTATTGAAATGTTAAAACAAACCTGGGCAATGTTACCTATGCCACCTGGTGCTCCAGTATCATCACCGTGCGACGTCAGCTTTTAAACCCCAAAAACAAATGTGTTGGGTTTTTTTTATCATCATTATCATCACCGCCACCACAGTGGGCAATCCGCTGCTGGATGCAGGCCTCCCCTAAACCACAATCCTGCGATGTAATAATCCACGAGCCATCTGTCTACGAGCTCAGTCGTTGTTGTTGTTGTTGTCTCTGTTAGCCAAGAGAACAAACAAACCCATTGAGGCACGTGAAACAACATTACCTCTTCTGCAAGGCCTCCATCGCTCCATCTCCTCCGCAGACGTATTGTACTCTCTAATAACACTTTTTTTTGCAATTTGAGGATTTCATGATTGTGTCATTTAAAAAATTCCCCCCCCCTAATATTGGCTCTCGCTATGACCATCACGTCATGAGAGGTGGTAAGCATTTGGACATCTTACAGAGCAGTGGCGATCCTTCGTGTCGTGTCGGAGAGCGGACCGTGTAAGCGGATACCAGAGCTAACCTCTGAGAACCCTTCAAGTGGCGGGTTTTCATTGTTGTCCCTTTTTCCCAAACTTGTACTTATAGACAAGCTTATCGGTGTCGCATCATTCCAATGGAAGGTCTCACAGCAGAAGGCAGTGTTCACTGCACGAGAGTGAGCCAAAACTCTCCGGCGCATTGCAAATTTACAGTATTATCATCATAATCCTTCACTGCTATTTGAATAAATGTCAATTCAGGGAGATGTTCTTATTAAGTTGTGTGATGCAACTGAACAATGGTGCCAAGATGTTAACTACCTTGCCTGTAATATAGGAGGTCGTGGGTTTGATCCCGACCCTGACAATGCCTGCTGTATATTTGGAGTTTGCATGCCTCTCTCACTCTCGGTCTCGTAGATTTTTCTCCAGGTCCTCCGGTTTTTCCCCTCCACATTTAGAATGAACGTCACACGTTCAGAGTCATTTTAACTGCGATAAATTCCCACGCGATAAGCCACTTCGTTCGTGCTATCACTTGTGATGGCCAGGCCGCTTCTGAAAAATTACCACGTAGCTCAGTGGGACCTTACCTGGTAAAAATAGATTAGAAACAATATGACGGCGGCCGGAACCCAGATCCTAACCCGAGATCTTGGAAATGCCCACGCTCAGCGACTCTCTGGCACGGTCTGGGCCCCATAATCCCCCTTCTCCTCGTGGTTACCCACCTCCGTCGCCATGACGCTCTTGCGGCCCTTGATCTGCAGCAGGCGACGCGTGTTGTACGAGTTCGAGTCCACGTGGTTGAACCCGGAGGCCACTCCGCCCTTCATGTACCTGCAACACAAGGGGGGAGGTGAACGGCGGCTCGTGCGAGTGCACGCGCGTCGGAGGTTACTCGCCAACGACACTTTCCCCCGACAGTCTGTGTGGCCACGTGGGGGGGGATCTTTGCCTTTGCGTGCGTGTGGCTGTGGTGATGGGCTGTGGTGATGGGCAGTAGTAGTTGGCACAGTAGGAGGCACAGGTGATGCATTGGCCAGTCATCTCAGCCAGTGAACCCATGGTACCTGGGTCTGTCGCATGACCTCCTGCTAACGGCCGTTCGCCACTTCACGTGGCCTTAAAGTGCGCATAGCCTGGCACAAGCGCAGTGATGACGTCACCGCCACTTTGTGGCAAATAGCGGTTGTTGTTGTTTAGTGGGGAGCGGTAGTGTAGCGGTTATCATGCTGCATTACGAACCCTGCGACCCGAGTTCGATTTCCCTCTCACCGACAAAAAACGGTGGCGAATATCTGGACCGTCCCTGAGCCTCCCCTAGGTCGACTCAGTCTCAAATGAATACCTGGTGCGATGTCTGAACATCGCCACTGTGGAGACAGGGGTGGTCGGGCGTGGTGCTGGCCACCCACCCACCAACTCGTGTGCCGTTCCGACCTTCATACGAGTGTTGTCGAGTAATCATTTTTGTGAGTTGACTCCAACATCAGTGGGTGTGCTGAAATAGTAACTAATCAACACATTTTGTTCACGTCACAAACATTACCAATTGACTGTGTCGGGTGGCGGTGGCGGCGGCGGTGGTGATGGTGGCGGGTTTAGCGACACATTTATATTCACGCGCTCAAACCCAAACAATAAAAACCTTGATCAAACCGGCCATGCCGGGCGAAGAAGGGGCTTAACGACACAACCTATTTTTTCTCGTTTTTTTACCACCCAAAAAAAATCTATCAAATCAATCGCGAAATGGCAAACACTCCGCGACATATTCTTAGGCTTTTTCGGTAAAGTCACGTAGGTTAAAAAAAAAAATCGCTCAGCCGTACACGAGGCCCGACTTGAAGTGCCCCTTGAAGGTGTCGGACTCATGGCCCTGGGGCTCGCGGTGCTGCTTGGGCGCCCCGCCGAGCCACTCGTCCAGCTGCGTGGTGTAGAGCGCCGCCGCCCCCTGCTCATCCACCGACGACTGCGAGCCCAGCCAGAAGTGGATGTCGACCACCAGCTGGGAGGACACCTTGCGGATCTGTGGTGGGGGCCAGACAGGGGTGGCGGGGAGGGCGTGGTGTGAACGGGGTGGGGACGGGGGGTGGGGCAGAGTGTCATCATAAACTTAGGAGTTCGATCGCGATTAGAAATCTGGGCGTAGTAGCGTTGTGGGGATGGTTACCCCCCCCCTCCCCCAACACCGCCGTGTCCCCCTCCTCGTAGCCCGAGGCCTGGGCCCCTCCGGCTCGTGGACGCCGGTGCGGTTGCACCGCCTGTGCACTTCTCAATAGCTACGCCACTGCTGCCTGCGATCCAAGTTTGATTCCGGAACACCACGGCTAACGTGAGTGGCGAGCGAGATCTGAGCCCGGTGTTGGGCTCCCCCCTCCCGCCCGGCCCCCCCCCCAACTTCATCAACCCGCGCTGACCAGCGTGGTGAAGTACGATCAAGCAAGCCGCACTACCCGACGCAGGGCGGGGAGGCCTCCATCCAGCAGTGGATAGGGCTGTAAATGATCATTTCACCGGTTGAGAGTGTTTTCCCCATTGGTTCCGTGAGGGTTCGGATCGACCTGATCGGCGGGCCGGTTGCGGAGGAATCCCTCCGACGTATCGCTCGCGGGCCTACGTCATCGTTCCGTGTTCTACAAATATTCAACAAAGCTCCGAGTCGCTCGAACTGCTGTGTACGCCCGCACGGCTAAACCGCCGCATTTCGAAAAAACGGAAACGTCTCATGCGGGATCGTCGTCTTATGAAGGAACGTATTGGAAATATTCGCGTTTTTTTTTAAGTTGATATTCGCCACCCACCGAGATGACTATGTAGCAGTCTCCCTCGTAGAAGCTGCCGATGTTCTTCTCTGGCACGGCGACCATCTGCATGGCCTTTACAGGGAGACACGAACCACCAACAGCATCACACGTTCATCACATGTTCATCACATGTTCATCACGTGTTCATCACGTGTTCATCACATGCTCCTCAGGTGTATGATCACGGGTCAAGATGATCATCATTATAACATGTTCTCCATCATAATCATCATCGGCAAACATTATCATCTTCATTATTACCAGCAACAGCAGCAACATCATCATAATTTAAAATCATCACCAACACTACCGTAACGTCCATCATTAATTTGGGCATATCGTCGCTAATGGGCTCACAGGTAGGATGCATGACGATGAATGCGCTACTGGACATCTGTCAAAAAGAGCTTTATAGCTCATCGGATTCCTCCGGTATAAATATTGTGATGCTGCATACATCACCACCACCACCGTGACCTCCGGCCCTGCTTGACCCCCCTGGGTCTCACCTCGATGCGGAGGACCTGCAGGCCAGGGTTTTTGTGGATTTGCTTGAACATGTCGTCCTTGAGTTCCGGCATCTTTGCGTCTCTGTGTGCGGAGGAGAGAAAATAAAGAGGGAGACGACATTGGCAGAGATGATGGATTCAGAATCGTTCGTGGAAAGCCAGGTCAAAGTAATTTCCTGCTCAGAATTAGAATCGTTATTCCAGACTGGAGGAATCCGATGAGCTATTAAGCTCTTTTTCACAGATGTCCAGTAGGGGCGGGTCAGAGCGCTCCAACAACAAACAACAACAAAAACACGATGAGAGTGCAAATTATAGGAAAGTAAACACATCGCTGAAAATATACAAATAAAACTAACTGAGTAATCAGCTTATTTTTCAGCAGCAACCTAGCCACAAATGATAGCTCAACGAAGTGGCTTATCATGTGGAAATTTATAGCAGCAACATCATCTAAATAGTCTCAACACATTTTTCTCAAATGAGCATTGCTTGGCAATGGTGCTCATCCTCTTTTTACAGCCCTCAGCCAGTGGTGGAAATTCCACATTCTTATGCCAGAGGCGAGTTGGTCCATAGGACAACCCCTCTTCACTTCCCCATAAAGTGCTACTCATTTTATCCACCCTGAAAGGATGATGGGCTGAGTCAACCGCCACTCAGGATTTGCCATTTGAATTCATAACCTTCCAATTGTGGGCCACTCGCTCTGCTGGTGTGCCACCTGGCAAACCAAGATTGCATTTCTAGAGATGAGATCAGAACCAGACTTGGCAAATCGCTTACAATATATTTAATGATGATAAACGCGCAGTTTGATTTCACTCGCAGAGAGAGAGAGAGTAATTCAAAGGCACAGAAACCCACAAACAATCGAGAATGCAAGCCAGGACTGGGTGCCAACGGTTGCCCAAGCTCTGGAGTCCTGTATTTGGATATTTGAAGCAACTCCGAGTAATTACACTCGTGGGAGAAAACCCGGGGCGACTGGAGGAAAACCCCACAAGTGCGAAGAGGGGTGACGCTAAATCCCCGTACAGATGGATACAGATGGAAATGGATCTCCTTTCTGTCCTGCCGTACCCTGGCAAGCCAGGAGCTTGCGACCTTGACGGCTTGGGCTGGGTGGGGAGAGGTGGAGTTTCACGAAATTGTGTGATCCGCCAACCCTCGCCTCCGCAGTGCTGCATTACAGGTGTGCATAGCCACCAGTGGCCAGCTATGTGGGTAATTATACAGCATTTAAAATACTTTGCTTTGTGCCACAGTTGCGCAAAGTATTTGTGTTTAAATAGGTGTGCCCTTTACACTTCGCCTGTACCGCTCACTGTGTACATACGCCTCTCACCGTCGTGTTGTCTGTGCAACAACGGCATTGCGTTGTGGTGTGTGGCCACAATGAATGATGGAAGTTACACAATAGGTCGTGGGAAATGGCGTAATCTTGCAGGGTTTGTCATGGTCAGTTGCCTGATTTAGTCGGGTAAACCCAGAATCAGAATCTTTATTTATTCTGGAGAAATCCGATGAGCCATGAAGCTCTTTTTCACGGATGTCCAGTCGGGGTGGGTCAGAAAGTTACATAAACAAACAGTACAAAAAAACAATACCCGATTCACTGTCCCCATCACTTTTAGTTCCAATGATGCAAAAAAATAATTAGCGTCGTTGTGAATATAAATTAGCAAACAATATGCCTCCGTCATACACCTGTCCCTCCACAATAAAAATCAATGTTTGTTCCACTCATCCCATCAGCCACACGGGCTTCTGGGAGTCTGCGTGACGTGAGCAACATTGGTGTGATGCAAGCAAATTCGGGACCAGTTTCCACATTCGGTGTCTCATCAGTCGAGTCAGGCTCTGTTAGAAGTTTAGGCCCAATGGGGCCACTTTTGACCAAAATTCGGTGATGAGCTTTAGGAGCAGAAGCGTACGGACAGACATACATCGGCAGAAACAGTGGTGAAGTAACCACCGATTACAAATTTGCAACAAAAACAAGAGTGATTATGATTTTAAGTAAGCCACTATTTCATTCATAACTTTCTCAAACACGCGAGTTGGTTAATGATAAGTTATACAACGTTGTAAATCCACTGTTGGATTCAGGCTTCTCCAAACCCTGTCGGCCTTGGGGGTCGTTTGACCATACTTCACTACGCTGGTCAGCAGCTGTGGGTGAAGTTGGGGAAACCCAGGACCAGCTCGATATGACTTGCCACCGATGTTAGGGAATTGAACTGAGGTCGCTGGATTTGTATTGATCGCATGTCAACTGACATTTTTAATTCAGGAAATTGTGTGAAAACCCGTAGTTAATGGTATTGGGGGGGGGGGGGCTGTTAGTGTTTGTGCAGTCGTTGGTGACCAAGACCGAGTCCATCTCTTCACTGCGCGTAACCCGGTTTCGTACGTACGCTGAACTTATTTCGCACTAGCCAACCGTGCTGATCGAAGGTGCGCGCGGCAGGGGGGCAGGGTACAACAAACTGAACACAACAGCCAGCAGTTCTAAAAAAAAATCGGTTTTAAGTCATCACGGGCCAGTGGCTGAGACCCAGATTCAAACCCAGGTGGTGCCAGCTCAGAGCTCTGACCTCAGGGGCCACGTGACCATCTCCCAGCCAGACGTTTAAATCCGCCCTCTGGGTAAACGTTAGCACAGGTTGCACGTGGGAAGTGAGATGACGACAATTGATCTTGCTCTCTGTGCATGCAAGCCCAAGAGGGGGACTGCCCATAGAACTATCAATCAGTTGAAGATTTCCAAAAAAATTGTTTGTTTTTAAATCAACAGGACGTTATGTTTAAGAAAGGTGTAATTCACAATACATACAGCAACTGCAGCCCACGCTGAGTATTTTACTCCTTCTCTACGATGGACGATCTTTCTGATTGGCTGCTGCGTTGTCGAGATGTTAACTACCTCGCCTGGTATGCAGGAGTTCGTGTATTCGATCCTGACAGCCGGTATATTTGGAGTTCGCATGTTCTCGCTGTGGTCGCGTTGATTTTTTTAATCAGAATCCTCCGGTTTTTTCCTCCCTCCACGATTAGAAACGTGCGTTTAGAGTAATTTGGCTGCTATAAATTTCCACGTGATAAGCCACTTCGTTGAGCTATCATTTGTGGTCAAGTCGCTTCTGAAAAAGAGCAGCATAGCTCAGTGGCGCCTTTACCTGGTAAAATAAAACATATCTTGTTTACAGTTTGTATAATGTATGGCTGCCACGCCGTGCTAGTCCTGAACACCGGCCCCCATCCCTTCTCGCCATGGCGCATCCTGCCCAAGCCCACTCACTCACTTTTCTTATCAGACAATGTGACGTCTCTAACTTGCGCGTGTTCTCTGACTCCACGTGTTCCTCTTTGCGTCTGTCAGTGTGATCACGTTGCATGGCAGGGCCGTGAGAGACGATGGTAGTTTGGGGGGAGGCCTTCATCCAGCAGTTGATTAATGATGATGATGATGATGTAAAGAGTTGCAGACAACTCAATGCCAGATTATGCAGTGTCAGATTTAAATGTTGATAGGTGGACTCATTGAGATGTAGCAATGTGCTGGCATTCGCTTCTCACATCAAGACCCATGGACTCACACAGAGACTCATCTGACTCACACAGGAATCCACAGACTCGCGCACAGGTCCAAAGTATAATTGACGTATACAGACTCAAAGCATCACACAGATATCCGTAGACTCTAACAGAGACCTACAGACTAACACACAGACCCGTTGGTTCACACAGAAACCCATAGACTCACCCAGAGGCCCATAGACCCACATAGAGACCCATAAACCCACACAGAGACCCATAGACTCACAGAGAGACCCATAGACTCACCCAGAGACCCATAGACTCACCCAGAGACCCACCTAGAGACCCATAGACCACCCAGAGGTTCATAGACTCACACAGAGGCTCATAGACTCACGCAGAGACCCATACACTCACACAGAGACCCATAAACTCACACAGAGACCCATAGACTCACACATAGACCCATAGACTCACACAGAGACCCATAGACTCACACAGAGACCCATAGACTCACGCAGAGACCCATACACTCAAACAGAGACCCATAGACTCACACAGAGACCCATAGACTCACACAGAGACCCATAGACTCACACAGAGACCCATAGACTCAGAGACCCATAGACTCACACATAGACCCATAGACTCACACAGAGACGCCAGTAACCAAGGAATCCACCTGCACACGTTATCACCTGACATTGGAAAACCCGACGTGGACTTTGTCACCTCTCATCAAACTTGGAACCATGAGCCTCCACAAACGGAAAAAAAACTCTATTGGAGGGATATTTTTACCAATCACCACGTCTCTACTAAAGATATCGCAAACATTTTTTGGCGTGAAGGGTCCTTTGTGATAAAATGCCAAAGAGTGCATGCGGTGTGGGTCATGGGGGTCATTTCACCCTACTTACTTCACCACGCAGGGTCAACGCGGGTTTGGTGAAGCATGGGGGAGCATAGACAGACGCGGGAGCATAGAAGTAGAGCACAACAACAGATGTCGCCGTCCCCTCGCGCACAGTGGTCACCCGTGCAAGCACCGTCCGGGCTGGACCTTGCTTGGCTTGAGATCCGACTAGATGCAGCTGGCACGCTGCTAACTAATCACTGTGGTGAGTGTGTGTGCCGATAAGATTCCCAGCAGCGGGGTCGACAATGGAGGGGGGGGAGCGGTGGCGCAGTGGTTAGCGTCTTGCCTCCTAACCTCGGCGACCCGACGAGTCTAATTCCTGCAACAACAAAAAACGATCCTGGGCACCCCCCCCCCTCCCTCCCTTAGGTTGCCTCAGCCTTAAATAAGTACCTGGTTTGCAATGGCGGAGCCAGGATTTTCAGGTAGGAGGGGCAGCCCTGATAGGAGTTGTTAGTAAGTAAGGACTTGTCCCTTGCTTTTTAATCGACGCGTGTGCGGCGATGGCGCAGCCGTCGATCGAGGGTCGAATTCGAACCGCGTCGTGTGATCGGCATCGCGCTCGCTGAAGGTGTTGATGCCTTCAGGGAAGTCGTGCACTGTGTATACGCAACTGCGCACAATTATGTGAGTCATTTATAACTGCTTTGCCGTTACTTATTGCCAATTACGGACTCAGACTATTGCCCTATCATCTCATAGAGTCCCTGGCACAGTGGCAGTGGGGGTCGCAAATGCCGATTTATTACGAATAAACCCCAATGATCATTGGGGGGGGCACGTGCCACCCTCCCCCTCCCCCAGTGATGGTTTGGGTGTGCAAGCATCATCATGGGGGGGAAGGCCGGGCGTGGCGCTGGGCTACCCCATCCACCCCTGTGCTTGCCTTCACAGGTGCTACTCGCTGACAGCACACTTGCCCTGACAAACCTGTGTGTGAGGCTGTGGTGGGTGCGGTGGGGTGGGGGGAGGGATATTTGTCTTCAGTGGAGGTGCTATCGATTGTGGGCAGGTGCGCTGTGGATTTATACAACGAGAGTCCAAACAGGTAAGAGGAGCTCACAATACTGCATTGCCCCGCAGTTGCGCACGCGCGTGTGTGTGCGCGCACGCGGTTTAATTACATGTTTATCTATTAGCCAAACGCAGGATTTGCATGCAAAGTGGTCACCTTGTGATGCTGCTGCTGCTGCTGGCGGAATAACACCAGGGTGTGCGTGTGAGTGGGGAGCAGCTGTGGTGTAGCGGGACAGGTGGCGACCCGGGTGGAAGTGCATCGTGTTAAAAGAGACGGCGCTGGCTCTGACGTGGCATCAGTCACAATCTACGGTGGCCATGGAGAGTCTTCATAGCACATGCAGTACAAAGAGAGACGAGAGAGATGCAATGATTAATACGAGTCGGGGACTGCACTTGTTTACACCATGGGGCCAAATTGAAATGATAAAAACATTTATGTTGCGTATTATTTTATTATTATTATTGAATGATTAGAATTTGCTGCCTTGCCAAAACCTGGGTATTTAACTTACAAACTGCATGTATTTATCTTGGTGATTCTCTTCCCTTTCCTATAATTTACGTTCGTTGTTGTAACTTTCTGACCCGCCCCTGCTGGACACCTTTGAAAAAGAGCTTCATAGCTCATCGGATTTATCCGGGATGGAGACAGGTGTTGATTATGAAGGATGCGCTGCTGCTGTGTGTGCTGAGACAATGGCAGTACGAGGCCGACAGTTTCCGGCTGTACTGTGACTCACAAAAGCCTCTGGCTTCATGGGTGTGTGCGTGTGTATGTACGACCACGCCCAAAGGTTTGTGTGTGGCTTTTAAAGATAAGCTTCGTTTGGTTTGATGGGTTTACTATTCACTTGCATTCATTAGTTGGTGCTGCTGCTGCGGGTAGTAGTGGCGCAGAAGCATTTTTTTTTTACTCAACACGGTTATAAATAACAGTAGTCGTAAAAGGAAATATATACAATAAACCGACGTTTCGGGCAATTGTCCTTCATAGCACATGTGCTACGGATAAAATAACATGTGCCGATATTTCAGGCTTTGTCCATTAGCTGAGATGTCAGACTATTACATATATATACGTATCGTTTTTTAGTGTTATTAACGAACGTGTTAAATTGTGTTTAATTTACAATAGGGGTTTTCCCCGATACAATACCAAAATTAGTTTTTACTGATTAAGAATATAAGGGCGTGATCCAAACAACATATTAGAAAGGCGGCAACGTAATATATGCAGGTTTAAAAAAACACACTTTGAGTGGCATGTTTTAAAGTTCCAGCATTTTATACTACAGTGAGCTGAATAGCAAGGTAATTAGATAAATGTCGTATGCGCTGTAGAGACCACCGGATTGACCACACAACTGCAACCCAATTGTGTTGTTATTATTATGAAGATTTAGTGCAAGGAACACATGCGCGTACACAACATTACTTTCCATGTTTTGCAACAAAGAAGAACGCCGTTCTAGGGCAAAACGTTTGTTTTTTGCAGGATAATATAACATCGCAGAGAGACAAAGATCTCCCCGTGTCACCTCAACACACTGTTGGGTACTCATTTGAGTCTGAGTCGACCTAGGGGAGGCCCAGGACCGGTTCAGATAATCGTCACCGGTGTTTGCCGTGAGCGGGAATCGAACTCGGGTGGCGGGGTTTCGTAGCACAGCGTAGCGCTAAACGCTGCACAGCAAGCACACACACAAACGTACACTTGTAAAAGCTGAACATTATCCCAATCAAGATTTTAAAGTCCAAAAACAAAACGAAAAATGTACTGCTTCAACGAATGCTGTTACGGGGCATTCGTCTGGAAGGGTCCAATGGTTGATTGCCTCCAGCAAACGTTTGCAACGAGCGAAAATGTCGTCGTTGTAAATGATTTACATGACAGGCAAAGGATGCTGCCTAGAGAGGTGTCAATGGGTCAGCGAGACGGACTGGTCAGTCCGGAGGTCACCGGGTCAAATCAATCTCCCGGTGCGGCAGCTAAAATAATGGGGGGGGGGGGGAGTGTCTTGATCTACCCCCTCTCGCGATGAAGGACCGCTCAGCGATGTGCAAAGTGTGTCTTGCCAAGTACAAGACAGGGTCGACGAAAATGTTTGAAGAGATATGGAATTATAATTAATAACACGTAATTAATAAATAACAAAAAAGGTCAGCCACAACATTTTGGAGGAACGGATATCAAGTAGTCGTAAAACAGTCTCGCCGTGACATCAAGACGATAGATTCTATTTATAGAATTTGTTTAAACATTTACACCGAAAGCACATGAGCAAATATCAAAAGCGTAGATTGTCGACAGTATAAAATTACGTTGTTCAAAGACTTCAGAATTTTACAAAGTTAAGGTGACTTTGAGTTTTTTTTATCTTGCGTGATAAATAACATGTGTACTGATTGTTACCGCAAGTTCATGTGCATTATGTGCATAGCACTAATCAAGAAATGTATATGTATCATCAATGCTCAATATGTATCTACACACACACAAGGTGCAGGGGGATACAAATAAAACCTCAAGACATTTGTAAGGTCGCTTGTGTTGCGATCGAAACGTCGTGATTTAATTTTTGTTTTTTATTTCATGTTTTATACCTACGTGACTGTACCGAAAGAACCAAAGAGTATGGATTTCTGCAGTCACGAAAACTTAAAATCTAGAATGAACATCTGTCAGGGCGGGGCAGTGGCGTAGCGGTTTCTCGCGCTGCGTCACCGAGTTCGATTCCTACCCAGGGCGAACTTCGTTGGAGCGGCTTTACAACTACCCAACGTGGTGACGTATAGTGAAACAACCCCACCGACACTACACGGAGAAACCCGCATCCAGCAGTGGATTAGTAACAACAAAAGCGGCAATTGCTGCCGTACAAAGTGCATTTAGAACGCGCTAGAGTCATTCACTATTTTCGTTTTATTTTACCAGGTAAGGAGGGCACCACTGAGCTACGTAACTCTTTTTCAGAAGCGACCTGGCCGCAAATGATCGCTCAACGAAGTGGCTTACCGTGCGGAAATTGATATCAGCCAAATACTCTAAACGCGTGTTGATTTTTAATGTGGAGGAAAAAACCACAGGACCCGGCTGGAGAAAAATACACGCGACCACGCGGAGAGGGAGAGACACGCAAACTCCAAATATAAAGGCTGTCAGGCGAGTCCGGATCGAACCCACGACCTCCTGTATACCAGGCGTGGTAGTTAAGATGAGGGGGTCTGGATCGAACCCACGTCCTCCTGTATACCAGGCGAGGTAGTTAAAATGGGGAGTCTGGATCGAACCCACGACCTCCTGTATACCAGGCGAGGTAGTTAACATGGGGGGTCTGGATCGAACCCACGACCTCCTGTATACCAGGCGAGGTAGTTAACATGGGGAGTCTGGATCGAACCCACGACCTCCTGTATACCAGGCGAGGTAGTTAAGACAAGGGGGTCTGGATCTAACTCACGACCTCCTGTATACCAGGCGAAGTAGTTAACATCTCGCCACCGTGGCGCTCCAACTCTGCTGTGCCGTGCTCGGTGAATGACAATTCGATGAAATTGTCACCATTCGAGGCCAGAGCCGAAGACGCGTTTCGTTTAAAACCACAACAAAAACCCGTACCTTTTTTTTCTCGAAGGGGCAACTTGATTTCCTTCCAAGGGCAACACCACCTCGAGTACGTCGACTGCCGACCTACTTGCACAGCCACGCGGTACTGAAGGAGCAAGCCACACCTCGGTCACCTTTGGACCCGTGCGGCACCGAACAAATCCCACCCACCCATCCGCCCGCCCGCCCGCCCGCACCGAACTCCCTCCCATCCTCGCTCCCTCCCATCCTCGCTCCCTCACCTCAGCACCACACCCGAGCTCACCCACCTAACCCCCCCACCCAACCCCCTACACCCCTTCCTCAACTCAAACAAAAATCCCCTTTGGCCGTTTGTTTGTGGCTTCGACACCACAGGTTCTTTATTTTTTACAGCCCTCCCTCCCCCCACCATAGTGGGCCACTGACTAGAAGGTAAGTCAGAGGAGGAAGGGGGGAGCTGTGGGGGAGCTCCCCAATTGTGGGGTTTATTCGTAATTTGTCGCATATCTCAGTGGTGTGGACCAGACCGCTGGAAGCTGTCAGCAAACCGTTGTTTTATTCTGGGTGCGTCACATAAGTGATGATAATGATATTGATTTTTTTTTCATATGCGCCCCTCCTTCACACCCCCCTTAACTCCACCTGTACACCTTGGCATCTCAGAACGCTCCACATGGCATCTCGTCATCTCAACGCTTTTGAATGGGGAACCTTCGCCCCATATGCGGAGTTTGACTTCTATATTTGTGAGGGGGGTGGGCAGGGATTCGCTTTTCTCTCACATTAGGAATCGCGGTTTCATGTAATAAATGTTTTTTTATTTTTTTTTTATAACTACTGAGAATAAAGTGATATTGCCCCCCCCCGTGCTCCCCTCCCCCGCAAGCTTCGCCTATACCCCCCCTCAGTGGCAGCTGTCCCTGTGCAGCAGAAGGTGACTCAGAATCTGGCCTGCCAATGGGAATGAGCCTGTCAGTAAGGGCACGATCATTATTGCTATCTACAACGCCAACTGAGTTGTAATACGCGGGGTGTTTCTGTAGAATTTGGAAGATCGGAAGGATATGAGTTCAAATCCTTGTTGGGGGTTGACTCAGTCCATCATCCCTACTTCCTTCGGGGACGGTTAAAATAGATACCACTTCGTATGGACCAGCGGTGGTCTTATGGAAAGCCTCAACTCCCGCCAGAGGCATGTGGAATTTCTACCACTAACTTCAGGGCTGCAAAGAAGAGATGGACACCGTGGCCTCAAAGGTCATTTTGAGAAGGAAGTAACTTTGACCTTTGACTTCACTTGAGGCCCTAAACTTTTACTTTGGTTATGCCTCGCGACGCCACACTGGCGTGGCGTGCCGATAGAACCGATGCCGCGTGGCGAATCTCAAGGCTCCGATTCTCAGGACGCGTGCCCGCTCTTCACTCGGATCCGTGTCTGGAAAATCGGGAGAGAGAAAAAAAAGCTCGTACATGCGTCCGGCCACCTCGCAGCCTGAGCCTTCGGGCAAACCGGCACAGAATTCCCGAGAAGCCCTTCCCCTTGCGAGTACCGCTCTTGCCAGGATCAACCCTTCTTCTTCCTAGCTTCCGAGATCCACCTGCTGTCGGGTGCGTTCCGGGTGATCTGGCCGTGGTTTTCGTCGTGGTGTTTGGTGGTGGTCGTCGTCGTGGTGTTTGGTGGTGCTGGTGGTGGTGGTGGTCGTCATCGTGGTGTTTGGTGGTGGTGGTGGTGGTCGTCATCGTGGTGTTTGGTGGTGGTGGTCGTCGCGGTGGTGGTGGTGATTTCGTTGCTGCCTACTCGATTCGGAGTGGCAGTCGCTGCCACGGATTTTCTTTTGCCAGCTCACGAGACGGCGCTCGGGCGCTGTCGTGGCGGTGACTGCCCAGTGCCATCGTGACTTTTTGCCCGGTGCCAGCTTGCGATGGGGGGCAGGCGGGAGGGGGGGGCAGCTGGGAGGTTGTATCCTGCTGTAGAGCCATACGACGCATGGCCTATAGTCCGGCTGCTTCTCTGAGTAAATACGCGACAAGTATTTATATTCCGTCATATTTGCTTTAGTGCTGTGGACTTATTAATGGATGACCAGATAGCACATTGTATAATAAGCGCCTTATTTATGTCCTTACTCATTCCTCACCTAGCCTCGCACTCACGCGCGTGCTTAAGTATGGTCAAGCAAAACCACGTGACCGAGACGGCACGGGGAGGCCTTCATCCAGCAGCGAATTAACAAACGGAAGCCGTTTTATTTTTTCCTGCCGTTGTGCCGTCGGCATCACGTGAACAGGTGCAGAAGCCAACTCTCGCAGAGCCGTTTTACGAGCCCGTGTTCAAGAATGGCCTGCGGAACTAGACGTTCCAGAACTGCTTCCGAGCGATCGTCGTCACCTACGCAAGTAGGGGGTGCACCTTCCCACACACAGTGCTACACGGATAAATGTTCACCACGTGACAATTTTGAATTATTTCTCAAACCCAAGAGCTGAAAATGATACAAATTAAAAGTCAAACCCCAAATGTTATTTGTTTAACGTGGTGGGGTTTTTTTATGAACTAATAAACATTTAAATGTTACGTGAAGAGTTGAATGGAGATTTCGTTTTTTATATGCTTTCCAAAGAGCGTTTGTCAGACGTTCATCAAAACTGAAATGTTTAACAAGCCAAATCAAACACGAAACCTCAGCGAATATTCACTTATTCTTTAGCGACTTGGCTCAGACCATCGACTCACCACACCTGAGAAAACCTGGTTTCACCATAGACGGCTGACACTGGGTAAAACTCAGGGACTCAGCGGTGCCAGGTCAGTCCTCTGACCCCTACGCTCACCAGGCCACCTGCTGCGCTGTTGACCTTTTGATGGGTTAACGGACAAAGCATTGTTCAGAAACCCGTTTAAAAAGGGCAGCTTTTGCGATGCCTCCTGGACTGAACAATACCGGGAGGCTACTCGCCTAGGCTGTTGTTCCAGTGTCCGTGTTTACAATTCACACATCATGGCAGATACTGTGCACTTATGGAAAAGTTATTCTTCAGAACAAAACGAAAACCCAAAAAGTGCGCGAAGAACCAAACTTGAAATTCACACTGGGAGAAAGAGATGGAAACACGTGGTGGATCAGAGAACATACGAAAGTTAGAGACATCACACGTTGACTGTTAAGGAGAGTAAGTGGTAATGGACAGGACACGTGGCTATCAGGGATGATGACCAACCGACAAGACTGGTCATGGAACAGCAGCCAAGTCATCGAAACTCACCATTGGGCGCCACGGTGGCGAGATGTTAACCACCTCACCTGATATGAGCAGGAGGTCGTGGGTTCGATCCCGACCCTGACGCCTGGTGTCTATTTGCACTTTGCGTGTTCTAGCCGTGGCTGTGTGGATTTTTCCCCGGGTCCTCCGGGTTTTCCCTCCATATTTTAGAAACACGCATTTCGAGTATTTGGCCACTCTAAATGTCCACGTGATAAGCCACTTCGCTGAGCTATCATTTGTGGCCAGGTCGCTTCTGCCAAAACAGAGCTACATAGCTCAGTGGGCCTTACTTGGTATAAAAAAAATATATACAATTTAATTAATTTTAGCTTAGAATGTGAATGAATGTAAGTGGGATTGAAAAGACGCATCACAGACACAGACGATGACTGATTGATGAACATTGCAATGGAATGGCAGCCAAAGGAAAGAAAATAATTCGTCAAAGAGGACGACCATCACAGGGGTGGAGCGATGAGACGAGTTCGTGCGCAGGAGTGACGGGGATTTGCGAGAGGTGGAAGACAACTTGTGATGGGACAAATATAGATATGCTGATTTTTATTACTCATGCGTTCCACGATGGCAATAATTCTCATTATCTTGCGTCAGTGGAACTCAAGGTAATGGGGCCATTAGTCGGGTAACCTAATAAGGTCACTGACCATGACAAGACCTGCGAGATACGCCCTTTCCGTGGCCTGGTGTCTGACATCAACGATTCACTCTGTCCGCACACTCTAACCCAAGGCCGATAGTGCACAGATAGCACAGTGAGTGGCGTATCATCCGGCGCTGCGTCGAACCCAGGACCCATAATTCTAGATTTGAAGCTTTCGTGACTGCAAGGATTCATACTCTTAGTTTTTTTTTTCCGGTATAGTCACGTAGGTAAAAAATGAAATTAAAATTAATAAAAATAAAATAATAAAAATCACGACGTTTCGAAGGCAACACAAGTCTCCGTCATCAGGTGGGACCGTCACAGCCAGATTTGCTGTATCAAGTGAGGCAGGGATTCCTAAGATGCAAGTTCTTAAATACAAGTTAAGGGGGAGGGGGGGGAGGAGCTTATCAGAATGTGGTAGCCAATGACCCATATCCTTGCCTTTGGTGGAAATTCCACATTCCTGTGCCGGCGACGAGTCTATGCATATGACGACCACTGTTCACTTCCTCCAACAGAGCGCCCCAAAGTGAGCATTGATAGATCACTTAATAGGCCTGCGTGCGATCGTATACACGCGCCCCGCATTCTTGCAGGTGCTAAAAAGGGTCATTTTTGGTATTTTATTCCCCATCGGTTACCAAGAAAATACAAAGTGCAAAGGTGCGTCGGGAGTGTGTGTGTTTGCTCGTTTGGCGGAGCCCCGTGATAAGCATTGCTCCATTGAGACAGAGGTAAAAGGTCGAAAACCACCGACAGGTTCTAAACTTTGCTTCGCTGCTGATAGCGCAGCAGCGTGATTGGAGTGGTGTCGCTTTTTGTTTTACGAACACCGCCTTGGGGAGAGGTTTTTCGTACAAAGGAACGCGAACGCGACCCCAGCCATTATATAGATTGTCCTAAAACGCCTCTGCCCCCCCCCATTACCATTAGGGGCGCCACAGTGGCGAGATGTTAACTACCTCGCTTGGTATGCAGGAGGTCGTGGGTTCGATGCTTGACCCTGACGCCTGCTGCTGAATATTTTGAGTTTGCGTTTCCTTTTTCTCTCTCCCCATGGTCGCGTGGATTTTTCTCCCGGTCCTCTGGTTTTTCCCTCCGCATTTAGAATCAGCGTGTGTTTATAGAGTACTTGCGTGCTATAAATGTTCACGTGATAAGCCACTTCGTTGAGCTATCATTTGTGGCCAGGTTGCTTCTGCCAAAAAAGAGCTATATAGCTCAGTGGGGCCTTACTGGTGATGACGATCGCTTATGTTGTGATCGAAACGTCGTAGTTTTTGTTTTTTGGGGGTTTTTTCTTTAAACATATATATATATGACTTTCCCAAAAGACCCAAAGAATATCAATGAAAAATATGGTTGTTTGGGTTAGATCGCGTAAATATAAATGTGTCGTTAAACCCGCCACCACCCGACACAGCCAATTAGTAAGGTTTGTCACGTAAACAGAACATACCAATTCGTTACTAGTACAGCACACCGGTGTGTTGGAGAGTAAATCCACAACATTTACAATCTGAGTACGACGTTTCGCCAGTAATTACCACTAGCTACGTGTTAAACTGAGTTTAGTTTATAGATTAGTTTAACGGCAGAAGACGTCGTTCAACTCGGTTACAAAATCCACCCGTTGCCTTCTTCAGCTGCCGGTGGACCGTGGACAAAATCTCTTTAAGCAAAACACAAACAAAAACTGCCGTCACATTATAGGCAGGGGAGAAAAAAACCTCGCCAAGCCTCGACAACCCTTGCACAGGAGGGGTCTCGTCACGCTGCGCCACTGGGGTTCAGGGTCAGATGCCACCAATGGACTTGTGATCATCCAGAGGTGTCCTGTAAACTTGAAGCGATGGCGCAAATCTCTGAATACATCTTCCTCCGTCCACCCAGCAGTCGAAGAGGGCGCAACCGGTTCCGTCGATCGGTAATGTCGCGCGTGCAGTGGGGCAAAGTGTAGAGGCTCCCACCTCTTGCAAGCTGCCCGACCGGCGTGGACGAGCAGGCCAAACACACACACACACACGTCAAGAGGGGCTTTCTAGAAATCCCTCTAGCGAGGGTGTCCTTCCGCCAGCAGAAATAGTAGCGTGAGCAAGGAAATTGCAGGGCTGCGCCTTTGACTTGTACCGGCTACATTGGGATGTTTGGCCAAGTACATGAGCGAGAGTTTGGCTTCTTGCGGGAGGAAACCAGAGTCCGGAGAACACCCAGCATGGAGCTGCTGTTTTAAACACAAATTAACGTCTTCTTGGTTCTTTCGGTAAAGTCACGTAGAAGGGAAATAATCAAATTAACGTTTTATGTCACCATGTAAAGCCCACTGAGCTATACAGATATTTTCAGAAGCGACCTGGCCACAAATGATAGCTCAATGAAGTGGCTTCATCACGTGGAAATTTATAACAGCCAAATACTTTAAGCGCATGTTTGTAAATGTGGAGGGGAAAACTTGGAGGACCCGGAGAAAAATCCACGCGACCACAGGGAGAGAGAGAGACGAACACACACAGCAAACTGAAAAAAATACCAGGGGGTGACACTCAAAAGTGTCGTGCAGTCACACCTCGCAGCACCACGCCTACAGCAACGCCTGGCAAGCCCGAGAGGTCACCCACCCAGGTACTAACCAGGTCGCCTCCTGCTTAGCTTGAGGTCCAACGAACAAGGTCAGATGAATTCATGGGTGATTATGGTCACAGGCAAATTCGTTTGCGCGTCAAGCTTTTTTAATTTTATTGCACCATGTTAGGTATTCAATTACGCAGCTCTATTTCAGGGGCGACTTGATCGCAATTGATAGGTCCACAGCGTGGCTTATCATCACGTGGAAATGGACAGCAGCCAAATACTCCAGGCGCTTGTTTATAAATGTGGAAGGGTAAAAATCGGAAGACCCGGAGGAAAAAATCCAGGCCACCAAAGAGAGAGTGAGAGAGAGGGGAGGGGGGGCACGCAAGCTACAAATATTACAACATGCGTTAGGGTCGGCATCGAACCCACGACCTCCTGTGTATGCCGGGCAAAGGAAGAGGAGGAAGTGCCAAGCACGCCACGTCAAACTGACAACCTCGTTTCCATGGTGACCCTCTTGCAGGAGAAAAATGCTTCAGTTGGAACCCCTGGGGAGTGGCTGCACTCACCAACAATGCATTTCGGTTAGGGTCTACAAAGTGTGTGGTGTGTGTGTGTGGTCAGGCATCAATTGTTTTTTTTTTACCTCTTTTTGCTTCGAAGCCCAAAAGTCCCATTCTTGCAAAACTAAACAAGGAGACACGTCCCTTGTACATCCGTTCCCCAGGGCCCTATTATCCAATAAGCCACAGTTGGCACTGTGCCTCGGGCGTAGGAACACTAAAGGGCCTTCAAAAAAAATGTGACCACGTTGTTTGTCTTCGTATGATTTTAAAAAATGTAACCAAGATATCTTCTTGAATAAATGTATGTTTTAGCAAGGATACGCACAGTGTATATGCAAAGAGGCAAAGTCACGTCAATGTCAATCGATCTTTTTTCATAAGGTGAGAGAGAAACTAACAACGGAGATGAACTTTTCGAGATGTTTTCATTGCAACATTAGCAAGAAGACATTTAAACGGTGTTTTTCGCACAACCTCATTCTCAATAGCTGACGTCCACGCCCGGACAAATGTGTCTTCCCATCGGTGATGTTTTCCACACCCATTTAAGGCTGAGTCGAGCTAGCGGAGGCCCAGCACCGGTTCAAATGTTCGCCACTGTTATTGCCCGTGAGCGGGAATCGAACTCAGGTGGCCAGGTCGGTAGCACAGTGCGCGAAACACGACACTACCGGTACCCACACACACACACGCAAGCGCAGCCACTCATGCGCACTTGAGCATTGGACGGTTTAGCCTCTTGTCAAATATCCTCATTTATTGCAGGCCAGAGTCAACGTGTGACTCGTGTGACTCAAATTCAAAGAAGAGTGATCTCTTTTAACCCTTTGTTGAACAGCTAAAGCCAGAAATTCTCAAGTTTCCAGCCAAATTACTTTCAAACGAAACAAAACCTGAACGCTTGGGACAAGGAAACGCACACACACAGTGCAGCGTAAGACTTTGCCCTTCTCAATACAAAGAAACATAATACAATGTTCATTGTACGCAATGTAAATGTGACCGCATCTCAAGATGCTTTTCAGAAACAGTGGGCGTGTTTGTTTAATGGGTCTCAGTGTGAGTCAATAGGTTCCCCCGTGTGTCTCTGGGTCTCTGTGTGATTCTATGGGTCCCTGTTTGAGTCTGCAGGTCTCTGCAATAGTCTGTGGGAACTCCAAGTGGGTCTATTCATATCCACGTGCGTATTCCCGTCTCTACGGGACTCCATATGAGTATATGGGTCTCTGCGTGAATGAGTCCCTGTGTGAGTCGCTACAACACAATGTGGATGTATGTCCAGTCTAAATGTGACTACATCCCAACACGCCGTACAGGAAAGTGGGGCATATGTATTTTGTAATACAGAGGCAGTCAGTCGCAGCCTGCACGTGCACAGGAGCAGGGAGTTGGCAGCACGGATCGGAATATGAATCTTTATTTAATACTGGAGAAATCCGATGAGCTATGAAGCTCTTTTTTTTGCACAGATCTCCAGTATGGGAGGGTCAGCAAGTTACAGACGTCTGGGGAAAGGGAATTCCAGACCACTGGAGTCAGCAGAAGAACACTGATTTGAGATTAATATTTTTTGTATTCGCTTAATTTTATTTGACCTCAGGAAAATCCTCGCTGAGTCGCGTGACTCTTTGTCATGAGGGTCCTGCCGAGTTTTCACAGTCGGTGGGGAAGGGACGTGGGTGGTGGGGGGGGAGGCGACGATCGCAGTGTGGATGATTCCCAATTGACAACATTTGCGGGTAATCTCTCTCAAGTTTGGCAAGTTTTGGGCCACGACGCCAACACACAAGGGCCTACTCTGTGACATCCACTGTGAAATCCACCCCCCTCCCCCCCATATAAATCGCCCCCCCCCCCCCCTCTTACGCGGAGTCCCCACTTGGTTGAGCCAACGGGCCCCACTCTCCTCTAAGTATGGTCCCATCGTGCCGATTGAGTACTCTCGCTGATTTTCTGTCCACCCTCCCAATGGTTACCGGGCTCGCATTGTACGGGGCTCGCGTTTTTGTTCTAATAAGACAAAATCGTTCAACGTGAAGAAGAGGGCGCGTAGCATTAGGGTCAACACACACGGCACAGTGTCAATCAGGGCCGCTGCCAGATTCGAACGGTGAACCTCAGCAACGAGTACAAAAGCTCGTAGACGCACGCGACGTCACTGAGAAATAGGAGTGATAAAATAATAAACGGGCAAAGTCCGTCCGTACATCCACGTACTGAAGGAGAAGAAGAATTATACGTTAAGTTCATCAGCCGATGTTCCTCCCGCGACCACGGGGATAACATGCAAACCCAAAATATACAGGCGTCAGGGTCGGGATCGAACCCACGACCTTTTGTATACCAGGCGAGGTAGTTAACATCACGCCACATTTCGCCCTCAACCTAACCGTTGCTCTTCAACTTCCCCGGCATAAGAAAGCGGATTTTCTATTTAAATCTATATTCCAGTTCATGGGTGTCAATGTTAGTCAGTGGATGTCTATGCGAGTCAAAGGGTACCTACGTGAGTCTATGGGTGTCTATATGAGCGTAGGTATGGGTCTCCATGCAAGTTTATATGAATGATCACGTGAATCACCACCTCCGGTCATCCATCCGCCGACAGATATTTAAAATGCACGCAACGACGCTGCTCCAACTGGCTCACTCAACCTCGCCGCGGACACGGTAACGTCGCTGATCGGTGATGGGCAGGAGAGGATGGGTAAAGTGTGGCAGCCTTAAATAAAATGTTGCAGTGTTGCCAGGATGTGGCTCGCGAAGGGCAGGTGCCTGCACAACTATCGTGGGACCCATTCCGAAAGAGTAAAAAAAAATTGTTTTACAAATTACACTGACGGACTGAAACGGCGTGTTTCGTTTGTACGCAAAGGGAGACAGACATTTAATCTCGTTGTTTATTATAATGTTTTGCTGCTTACTGTACATGATGTTTCAGCTAAAGAAGAAGAAGAATGACAATGATGGTAAAGGAAATTTAGCGAGACAAGGGAACCACGTGCTCCTACACTGTGAGAAGAAGAAAACAAACATTTGAGCCATGCATATTTGATAGGCTTAAAACGACCATGCTGGGGATTAAACCGCAATTATTGACGGACACATTCAACGAGAAAAGGAACAAAAGGTGGAGAGTGTACAAAGAAGCGTGCACAGGTCCACGCTTGGAATTACAATGCGCGACAGAGAAGGGGATCACGTGGCCTAGAGAACAGACACACATACAGCAGCTTAGAAGCATGTTCAACATCGCGCCGCGGTGCGTGATGTTAACTCCCTCGCCTGGTATGCAGGAGGTCGTGGGTTTAATCCCGACCCCGTCGTCTGTATATTCGTACGTTCTCCCCGTGGTCGCGTGGATTTTTCTCCAGATCCTCTTTTTCCCCTCTCGATATTTAGAATCAACACACGTTTAGAGTATTTGGCTGTTATACATTTCCACACGATAAGCCACTTCGTTCAGCTATCATTTGTAGCCAGGATGCTTCTGAAAAAGGGCTAGATAGCTCAGTAGGTATGACCTGGTCAAATAAAAAAAATAGCTTAGTTTATCATCAAGTTCGTGAGTTAAGATGGATTGTTGCAGCACAAGTCCATGAGAGACGGTGACGAATACGAGAGGGCCTTCATCCAGCAGCCGATTGATCATGGCTGCCGATGACAATGATGGTGCCTTTCGACGGGACGTAAAACCTTATCCCCATCATCACAAACTCGGCGTATTTATCCTGTCACCCGCTACGGAATTTTGTTGCGTGTAAAGTCTGAGCCAATGCACACCTTTGCCAATTAATTTGAATACGTGAACAGTTAATGAATATGTATGGAACTACTGCACTGCATTAATAATTATTAATGATTTGCCATATATGGAAAAGTACTATGACAACAACAAAACAAACGTCGGTGCATACATATCAAAAATGACTGAAATATATCAATAATGACATAAATATAAAAAATGACTGAAATATCAATAATGACATAAATATCAAAAATGACAGCCCTTTGTCAGTCCGACGACGGATGAGAGCCTTCCCATGGTGTGCCGGCCGTGGGGAATTGTCTTTTGGCCATACTTCACCACGCTGGTCAGTGTGAGTTGGTGAAGGAAAATTTGGTGGTTGGCCAGGACCGATTCAGACAGCACTTGGCACTGATGGTGGCCATGGTTGGGAATCAAACCCAGGTCATCGGGAGCATTAACCAGTGTCACTGTTCCACGCAAAAATATAATTATCAACTGATATAGATGTATTTTTAAAGAAAGCTTTTGGAGAAATTGTCCAAACATTAAGTGTGCTCCGTTATAGACCCATCCATCCAAGTTTTATTCCGGGCCACGTCTAACATCAGTGGCAAGTAATATCTGAATCAGTCTCACCTCATATTCTTGGTTCTTTCGGTAAAGTCACGTAGAAGGGAAATCATAAAATTATAAAAATACAACAATAACATTCTCACGACGTTTCGATTGCAACACAAGCAATCATCATCATGTGTGAAAACCACAGCAAGAACATTGTGGTGAAGTATGGTTAAAACAAAAACTCATAAACTCCATGTCAATGGGAGGCCTTCATCTGTAAAATAATTGACAATGGATGGGAATAATTATTCATTCATTATTGATTTACTGTATTTATTGTGCATATGTAACGTGCATGTGTTCAGCCACGCGGTTATTGGGTGGGTTATAAGGGGCTGCTAAATTAATAATATGCCAAAGCAACAACCCAAGGCGGCTAGGAGCTAATGGTATATAATGAGAACAGATGCAGACCTGGAAACAGTTGTGTTTGCTGTGGGTGTTTTTCTCTTCTCTCTGTTTGTGTGTGAATAATTCATACTCAAGGTGCCTGCATTCTGCTTCGCTAAAAACTCTGAAACATGAAAAGAACGGGGTGAGTGCATCTCACACTTGCAACATAACAAACAGGTGGCAGTAAAAAACACACCGAGGGGTTCTTCATTCATGTTTATTACAACTTCGGGAGAGAAAAACATATGTACAATAGGCAAAGGGGTAATATTCTTCCAGAATATTGTTGTGGGTGGCTGGTGGACTGGAGGAAAGTGGCACGTGACTATATTAGCCACCGCAATGCTGATGGGTATACTGGATGTGGTGTGCTGCCCGCAGAAATATTTGCTGGGTCAGCAACCACCGCTCCTCCACCTTCAGACCCCGAATTTGTTATTGATATTTACCAGAGAAAATGAAAAATGCATTAAATGGCTTTTATTATTATTAATTTATGGCGCTGTTTAAAAACATTTCCCTCCCATCTTCCCCCCTCCCCTCAACCCCAGATTTACCTCATTTGGTTGGTTATACTTATTTTACAAATCTGGCTGCCGCCTGATGATGCTAGTTGTAATTACTGGCGAAACGTCGTACTCAGATTGTAAATGTTGTGGATTTGCTCTCCAACTAGTAACGAATTGGCATGTTCTGTTTACGTGACAAACCTTACCAGTTGGCTGTGTCGGGTGGTGGCGGGTTTAACAACACATTTATATTTACACGATCTTACAAAAAAAACTGTATTATAGATTATGCATGTTGAACTTCTTTCGCACCGTACATAGCCAACCGTGCCCATCGGAGGTGCGGGGTGCTAATCGGAGGTTGTAAAGTTGGGCTCAAGATAAAATATGAGTAAAGCAAAAGGTGGACATTCGTAAACAACAACAAGTGTGCGAAACAAAAAGAAAATCATTCTTGGAGGGACGTAGCTGGAAACGCAGCGCAACACGCAGCACACGCGCCAGTCGTGAAGATTTCTCGGGGATCAAAATGATGAAAAGTTATTCAATTAAGAGGCAAACGAACAACGTAGGGATGGGGCGCTTTTTGGAAAAGTGCATTTCACAATGAAGCGCAACAGACCGACAAAGCCGGAAGGGGAGAGTTGTCAATCAGTGCATTTTACCTGCCACGAAATACGGATCAGAAAACGCGGACACTGACACAGAACATGGAACAAAGGAAGACAATTCACTTAGAATCATGGGAAGCTGCGTGCTTGATATTACACCGAGGGACAGATAGAGGAGCGCATGGATTAGACGATACTTCTAAATCGAGATTGAACACTCATTTATTTAGAATTGATTTTGTGTCGTTCCCCCGCACCCTCCGATTAGCAGGTTTGGCGGCTACGTACGGCGCGAAAGAAGTTCAACATGCGTACGTCATAACAACCGTTAAACAAAATGACAAAAGTGATCTTGGGAAGAACAAGCCGCTCGAAGGGATTATGATGGCCGGTGGTCGAGATTTTTTTTAAAAGAGTGGAAGCCAAAGGAGGGAACGCAACCTCGAGTACGTCATCCGTGGAGATGGAGCGATAAGAGCCTCTTGTGTGCAGGTGCTGAATAGACGATTTACACCGTGACAGATTGTGACGGCTTGAGAAGGCCCTCATCCAGCAGTGGACCGATCATCGCTGATGAGACGTAAAGATACTTAACACATTTTGTCTAATATTACAAAAAAACACAAGAATATGTTTTTACCCTTTCTGGCAATAAAACCGGCGGTGTTAAGATGTTCAAACGCATCTTGATCCAGTTGTGTTCTGCGTGCGTGTATTGATGCAGAATTTGCAAATCGAGCAGGAAAAACCTTTGCGGACTGCACATTTCGGGCCCTGCCGTGTAGGACAAATGCATTGGGTAGGGTGGGTGGGTGGGGTTTTTTTCTTCCCTCTCGCGCTGCAATAAAACACCTTTATCCCTCCACCTCCACATACCCTACCCACCCCACCCCCCCAAACACGCCAGCCACCCACTATTTGCCTTGGCTCAGCATTCTGCTCTCGCCACGCTTTGCGGCCGCGTGCATTGACCAACACTCCCCCCCCCCCCCAGTGCGTTAAGTCGCATATCCTTATAAGGTCACATTCAAGCAGCAGTGAGAGAGCGAGAAGGGTGGGGGGGAGTTGGCCAATAGGTGGGCGGCGTGATAAGAGGGGCCAAGTATAGCTCACTTTTTAAGGCCGATCGGCAGCGAGAATTGAGTCATAACCCCCTCAACCCAACCTACCCACCAACATTGCAATGGCAGATAATCGGCGTAAGTCTGCGTGATCACCGGCATCGTCATGGGCAGTGGGGTTCAATCCTCCACTGGATGAAGGGCCTCACCCAAGCCGAACGTAACGATCCGCGCGGTGTCTCGCGGGCAATGCGGATCAGCAAAGTCGCTCCGTCTCCCAAGGCGGGTCCCGTGTAGGGCTGAACGATTAATCGATTTCAAATCGCTATTTGAAACAGGGGCCGTCCATAAATGACGTCACGCGATTTTGAACGATTTTTGACCCCCCCTCTCCCCTCGTCGTCACACGGCGTCACAAAAAGTCAGACCCCACCCCCCTCAAATATGACGTCACAAAGCTTTGCCCCCCACCCCCCCCCCAAAAATAAAACACGCTTCAAATCGCTTTAAACTATTGTCATTGTAGTGCGTATTTAATGTGGCGCTGCACTCTGATGCTGTAGGAGAAAACATTTTTTAAGTCTAGTTAAGTAGAACGTGTTGTCTATATTTATTTAAAGTTGCGAATTTTGATGTGACGTCACATTTCTCAACCCCCTCCCCCCCCTCGTCACACATCGTCACAAATGTCTGACCTCCCCCCCCCCCCCCTAGGTGCGTGACGTCCTTTATGGACGACCCTCAATGCGATTAGCAAATGGCAAAGGCTGCGATTTTTTGCAATTTGAAAAGTCCTGTTACTTTCTTATTGGAATTGTTTAATTTTGTTATTATTACAACTTTATTTATTTTACGTAACAATTGTTCTACGTTTGATTGTTCTATTTCGATTAAAACATTTTAATAAATACATGTTGGAAGCAATTCATATCTTTTAAGTTCTCATCCTTGCTTTAGAATATATAGAGCAGTTCATATTTTGATGACATCACGTGGTAATGCTCCATCACACGTTTTAAATCTATTACACATTGAATATTGAACTGAAGCTTCACTTTAATTTTTTTTTTTGCAAATCGCAATGGCAAAATCTGTCAAAAAAATCGCAATTAGATATTTTCCCCAAATCGTTCAGCCCTAGCCCCTTGCTCTGACAAGGCAGCCCCGGTTCTGCTGGAATCGACGTGGTTTTTTGGTGGGAACGTGGGTTGGCAATGATAGTAACCGGCCATTCAAAGCTTGTGTGTTGGCAGGCCCTCTCGTTCATCCCCTCCGCACCTCCGATTTAGCACGGATGGCTACGTAGGGTGCGAAAGAAGTTCAACATACATACTGCCCATAGACTCAACACTGCCCATAGACTAACACTGCCCATAGACTCAACACTGCCCATAGACTAACACTGCCCATAGACTCAACACTGACCATACACTCAACACTGCCCATAGACTAACACTGCCCATAGACTCAACACTGCCCATAGACTAACACTGCCCATAGACTCAACACTGCCCGTAGACTATCACTACCTATAGACTCAACACTATCCATAGCCTCAATACTGCCCATAGACTCAACACTACCCATAGACTCAACACTGCCCATAGACTATCACTACCCATAGACTCAACACTGCCCATAGACTAACACTGCCCATAGACTCAACACTGCCCATAGACTCAACACTGCCCATAGATTAACACTGCCCATAGACTCAACACTGCCCATAGACTATCACTACCTATAGACTCAACACTATCCATAGACTCAACACTGCCCATAGACTCAACACTGCCCATAGACTCAACACTGCCCATAGAGTCATAGACTAACACTACACATAGACTCAACACTGCCCATAGACTAACACTACCCACAGACTCAACACTGCCCATAGACTCAACACTGCCCATGGACTCAACACTACCCATAGACTCAACACTGCCCATAGACTCAACACTGCCCATAGACTAACACTGCCCATAGACTAACACTACCCACAGACTCAACACTGCCCATAGACTCAACACTGCCCATGGACTCAACACTACCCATAGACTCAACACTGCCCATAGACTCAACACTGCCCATAGACTCAACAATACCCATAGACTCAACACTGCCCATAGACTCAACACTGCACCTCCGATTATCACGGTTGGCTACGTACGGCGCGAAAGAAGTCCAACATTCAGCACATACGGCTCCTGTGGGCTAGTCAACGTGGGGCTCCCAATGTAGAAAATAACCCAATAAATTATTTGTAAGACAAATAGTTACCGATGCCCCTTCGTGCGCGCAGCACACAAACACAGAGATCGTGAAATGGCGTGCGTCAGCAGCAAGCTAGCTACCTTTGCAGAAACGCTGAACATACGCAGACGACCACCGACACAGTAATATTTAACCCGACAATTGTGTGTGGTTTTTTAAGAAGTCATTTCATCGGGAAGTTTTTCAGGTATAAGAGATAAACACTATTCCGTTAACGCCACACAGGAATGGAACTGGACAACAATCCCAAAAGCAGGAACGCCCTTGCAAAATATTTAAATGCAGCAGGGGGCAGTGTCGCATGATCCATTGTAATGTCCATAACACAGGTTGTCTTTGGGTTAGATCGCGTAAATGTGTCGTCAAACCCGCCACCACCCGACACAGCCAATTAGTAAGGTTTGTCACGTAAACAAAACGTGGCCAATTCGTTACGAGTACAGCATACCGGTGTGTTGGAGAGTAAATCCACAAAATGTATAATTCGACCATAATATAGGTTTTTTTTTGGTTAGGGGCCGTCCATAAATGACGTCATGCGATTTTGGACGATTTTTGACCCCCCCCCCCCGCGTCGTCACACATCGTCACAAATGTCTGACCCCCCCCCCCCCCCAGGTGCGTGACGTCATTTATGGACGGCCCCTTAGATAGAATAAATATAAATGTCTGTATTTTGGATATTGGTCGCGAAATGCATACTACGTGTCAAATCCATTGTACTGTACCTTCCATGCTCCCCACATCTGAGTACCCCCCCCCCCCCCCTGCATTCACCAGCGCGCACTGACCAGGCTGATGCTGTTATGGTCAAATAACCAGAGCAAGACTGGGCCACGGCGTGGGATATATCGATCCAGCAGTGGACTGACAAAGCGGCCACAAACGTGGAGATGATTTAGTCGATGGTTTATCAAAAGCCACCGCCGCTGTTGCTGCTGCTGCTGCGAGGATGAGCGGAGTCACCCTCTCCATAAACCACCACAAGCGAACGGCAAACAACTCTACGTGTGCTAAAGTATAATAATATTCCTTTTTCTACTTTGTAAAACAAAATACGTGACATTTATGGGGAGGGGGAATGAGTGTACAGAACTGTGTACTTTCACCGAATGTTGATCGGCCGGTGGCAGTCACTTCCAGGTCGTGGAAGAGTAGGCCAAGGAACCGGACGCTACCTCCAGTTGGGTGGCCCCCTTTCGTGAGCAGGCGGCACGAACGAGGACATTGCAGGGCTGCGCCTTGACAATTATTTACTTTCACCCCGAAGCCTGTGTGCGCGTATCCTCAACACACCAAACTCAACTTCCTTGGGGTTCGGTGCCATCTGCTGGCGGGGATAGTCGGCCCACGTGTATTTACAATGATTATATAAAAAATATATATTTGAAATCTAGCAATCCACTGCTGGATGATGCCCGCCCAAGCTCGTGGAGGCGATTTGACCATACTTCACCACGCTGGTCTCACGGTGCGGGTTGCCGAAGGCGAGGGAATCATAGAGACTTGGCGTGACCAGTGCCGGATTAAGCTAGTGCGGGGCCTGTAGCACATGTTATAAAGGGGTCCTAAGAAAAAAAACCCATAAATATTAAAACACTTTTTTTTCACTTGCACAGTAAAGTAATTGTATTTTTTTCAATTGCTATACGGCCAGAAAATACGACAAATCGCTAACCTCAAACACCCAGTCGTTCATAAAAGTTGAAGGCGGTATAGTACTATAGTAATAGAGCAAGTGCAGGATCACTGAACCGGAATTGATAGCTTGAAAGCATTTGGCGCGGGGCCGTTGAAAGTGCAGGGCCCGTACTACATATGTAGTAGCTACCAGAGGTGTGGACTCGAGTCATGTGACTTGGACTCGAGTCAGACTCGAGTCATGAATTTGATGACTTGCGACTCGACTTGGACTTGCATAACAATGACTTTGTCCCACCTCTGGTAGCTACTACATGTGTAGTAGCTACTTGTGCTACAAGCATAATCCGGCACTGCCCACGACCGCCCACCACAGCCATCACAACCTGGCCACCGACAAGTGCTGCCTTGTGCACGCGCGTTCCGTAAGTTATAAGCCGGTCACTCACAGTTCACGGTACAACATTCGACGTCGCGGGAACCTTTGGAGTAGGCGAGAGAGAGCGCACAAAACCCAGAGTCGGTCAAGCGACCGACTCGTTCGGGGAAAATCCATCGCGCAAACTTTGTCGTCGCCTGCAAAATCGCTCAATCAACTGAACCTAATTGCGGTACCCGGGGTACCAAGTAGTACAAATTGGCCGAGGCAATTAAATATTTTATTTCTGAGACACTTTTTTCTCCAGGGGTGTACTTCACTCCGCGACTGGGGTACCAATCAATCCGAAATCAGTGCCACACTCCATGATGTCGAAACGCCAAACATCAGCATAAAAGTATCTGTTATCGAAAATTGCAACTTTGAATAGTGCATCGAGCTCTCATCCTCTGACGGTGCATTGTCTTTGAGTTGTGCGCCTTTTGGCGTCATCTGGTCCAACACCATGTGAGACTAGGCTCGAAGAAAAGCTGTCTCGGGTGTGGACCAATCAATTTCAAGGACAGTGCATACATTATCAGAGTTGTTTTTTTTGTTTGCATTCCGACCGCAGGTATTGTGGTCAATGCAAAAATGACTCCTTGTAAAAAAAAAGGTGTCAGTTTTGTTGCCAGATAAAAGGGTAAAAAAACAATTATCATATTTTGCTACTGGCAAAGGAGGTTTCCAATGGTGTTTACAAATGGTTTAGAGATGGGCGGGGCAGCTAATGGGCAATATGGAAGGTGACCATTGTATTGCGAGAGATTAGCATGTCAATGTAAGACATTTGAAGCTCGGCGAGAGGTGGACAGCGTAGTGGCCACATGGAGGTGGAAAAGAATGGCAAGCCGCCATTTACTAACACAGCTAACGGTGGCTGTGTTACTAGCATGTCCTGTAATCGCGATCATGAATCGTGAGAATTCAATCGCCGAGGGGTGGTGAATTGGTTAGAGCTCAACCTGTCACCATTCACAATCCTGAGTAAATTCCCCCAAAAAATGATCACGGGGAACTTCTGAAATCGTTATCGTAGAACTAATGTTGATTTTTCTCCCATGTTTTGTCCCGAGATGATTTTGAGGTGGCAATGTGTGTTCTTCCACAGACGACTCTTTGCAGCAGCGTCCTCTTTCAAGGCGGTCAACAACGTCAGTGGCTTTATCACGTGGAAATGTACATCAGCCAAATCCTCTAAAACGCGTAATTCTAAATGTGGAGGGGGGGGGGGGAGAAACGCGAAGGACCCGGAGAAAAATCCGCAGGGAGGGAGACACGCAAACTCCAAATATACATGTTTTCAGGGTCGGGATCGAACCCACGACCACCTGTATACCAGGCGAGGTAGTTAACATCTCGAGACCTGTTAACGAAGGAATTCGGTTGGCCCCCAATGGTCCACTGGGTGTCATTGTCCAGAGCGCCACTGAACAATGTGGGAAGTGCAAAACCCTTTAAATCGTAAGAATTGCGTCCTTCCATCAAGACTCCTTGTTTTGAATCAGCTCAAGAAGTCGCTGCCACAACCACGCGAGCAATATGGAACTTACCAGTCGATAACGTCTCATCTGTAGATGTATCTGCTCTCTTGAATCCGTCAATGTGGGGGGGGGACAACGTGGTAATCAAGCGGATCTGTTGGTGAATCTTGATTTTTGACTGGGCTGGAAATAGGAGTCGAGACTAATATGGTGGATATAGCGCTTTACTCTAAAACGGAATTTTTACAATTCGAATTTCAACGGCGGTTATCGCACTGCAGAATAGTACATTTCTAAAATGCGCATCCTGTAAAATAATTACTTAATAAACAGTGTTAATGAAATTGCATACAAGCCTATACTGTGTAATGGTGTAATACGTAAAATGTTTAAATGTCCATTCATGTTCTGGTCTTCCTCCAATTCCTCCTTGATAAAGCGTTGTACCCCTGATAGAATGTGTATTTTAAGTGTTCATACACTCAGATACGTTCAACGGAACATGCCCCTGACATTTCAGTTTCAGTCTCCGTAACCCACCAATAGCTCTATTTGTTCCACACATTACCCATTTTTATTTATTTCATCGAACATATTCCCACCTCTCAACTAGATAAATCAGAGGAATGGGAATAGAGTTTACACTTTTCAAAACCATAGAATATTGTCATTTACGAACATAGATATTTTTTACCTAGGTCAAAGGTCGTAAGTTGTACGTGTCTAATCATCAATCTGGTTATTTCCGGTCACTGAGCCCTTAACTCGACTTCACAAAAAACGACAACTGTCACTGCCTGACAGCCGAAATCGCAAATAGACCCATGAAGTTCCTTACAATGTAAGACGTATGCAAAACTGAAGCCGTTTTGGTGTACACAGATGTAAATATACACAGCACACACGAGTTTTAGTACGAGTGTAATTGAGAGATGCAGGATTGAAGATGCTATCTTCTACATGGAACTCAAGTATTATACTGTCATAAAGGATTACAATAAGGTTACAATCACATAACAAGAGAGAAATTCAACTGAATGTTAAAGTACAGTATTTTAAACCATAGTTTCGCCTATTACAGCAGTGGAGTTATAACTTTGTAAATGGAATTTCAGCGTAAAAGTAACTTTCAGGATAATCATATTGCTTATTCGTACTTGTGTTGCTTAGACCTGTGAAAGACTTGCGAATGACGCAGGACCAGACAGATATTTGAAAGGACCAGACAGATATTTGAAAGGACCAGTCATCTTCAGACAATATCACCACCGATGGTTTAAATTTGATCGAATGCAGTTGAGCCCATTTTACTGAAACCGGTCCAGAGTTGGTTTTCTGAAATAACTTCTGCTGGATAATATTGGTCTGGAAAGCAAATCGGATAGTCCTGTGCACTAAAGCATATCTGTATTTATAAGTGTACGCACATAGCGGAATTCTGCTTATATGCATGTTTGTACCCATTTCAATTAAGTGTTAACCAATCCGAAAAGACTCATTTCCCTGTATACAATACAAATTTTGGAATATCCGCAATTTCGATTGTAACCCAAGAAAAGAATGGACAGGTAACATTCCACTATAAATTTCATCCCCCCCCCCCCCCCGTGATCGAAATTGTCACTAAATGGACGTTTGCACAAAATCAAATGTAAGTCATAGGTCGGCTTAGGGGCTGTGTAATACATATCATATTACATATCCCTTTGCGCCTCTATGCAGGCATTGTAAATCGGGTGACCATTTTTTTTGCAGCAACGTTTGGATCATCTATCAAAGGGCACGCAATTCAAAAATCAAAAAAGACACGCACGCGCAAGCATAAAAACACATTCTTCAAACACAGACAGAACGGCCAAAGGCAACGCGCCAGAACCATTATATGCAATTCATTTGTACATCATTTCGTTTTTTTATACACGTTCAATTCCAAGGACCTATGCAAATGTATGTATATATGTATATATTTTTTTACTCTCTCTCCAAAATTATGGCGAGCCATTTGTTCAGAAAACTGAATAACCAGCCACGTAATATCAATTCGAAACGTTGCTAAATATATATTTTTAAGAATGTATATATTTTTTATTCGGCTGGTCGTATACGTAAGAACAAGGCTTAGTTTACACCTTGGCCTACCTGGCCCTTGCAACATATACCACATTCATAATAAAGGTTTTTGGGTTAGATCGCGTAAGTATACATTTCACGTAACCCTCCACTACACAACACAACCACTAAGTTGTCACGTAAACAACACGCCAATCGGTTACTACTTCATCCCACCGGTGTGTTGAAACGTAAATCCACATTTACAATTTGATTAAAATGTGGATTTAAGGTTTGTCACATTTTTACTCAAATTGTAAATGTTGTGGATTTACTCTTCAACACACCGGTGGGCTAAAGTAGTGTTTGGGTGGTGGAGGGTTACGACACATTTGTACTTACGCGATCTCACCCAAAAACCTTTATTATGAATATTGGTCGTCGCGAAAGCCTACGTTATATAAAACATTGCCTCTGTAAATGATGGGACCTTCGATGTACTGACACCTCACTCCAAAAGGCACAAACACTGCAAAACATTTAACTTACAGAAAAATATCTCAGAGGTCCACACGTTATCTTCACGTGCTGAATATCGCAATAAAAAATAATTGCCTTCTTCATATTCAAGACAGCATTCGGTATCTTTTATTTTCCAATTAGCGTGACAGGAGGCACTTATGGAGGCACTGTGGGTGAACAGTTTCTTTAGTTAAGGCCAAGTTAGTATTTTATAATTACTATTATACAGCATTGCGGCACTAGAAATTGCAGTAATGCCTCTCTCTTGTGCACCTGTTCTCCCAACTTGCATTTTTTTAGTGTATTGCTTAAGAGAAGCCAATTTCGTAAACTGCTACGAGCAGTAGAAAAATGGTACAACAATTGTAAAGAGAATACCAGTGGGACGAGCATTTCATAAACATAATCCTTGCAACTGGTCTACCCCATGTTGTCTCAACGTGAAGTCTTGCAGCCGATGACGAAATCACCCAGAACGGTGCCCAATCTCGTCAAGACCTCGGAAGCCAACGCAGGGTTGGGATGGCCAATCGCCGTGCATAACAGGTTGCTATAGGCTGCTGCGGGGAGGCTATACTGCGCGGGCAGCAGAGGTTCAGTGCATCAACATCCATTGTACTGTACAATGCTCCCAACGTCTATGCTGCCCACCTTCACCAGCCCGTGCCAAGCAGTGCGGGAGGAGGGGGGAGGTCATGGTCAAACGACCCTCGTGAACCGCAGCGCGAGTGGAGGCCGTCATCCAGCAGTGGATTTGGGCTATACGTGAAGTCCGACAGTGGCTACACTGGAGCAAAAAAAAAACAGTATTGAGATGTCGACTCACCGTTGACAAACAAAAAAACAGCTCAACTACAATGCTCACAAACACGTAGTTCAAGTTTTATGCATTTAAATCAATGCACATATGACGCCGCTGCCAACGTTGCAAAGTGAAAAAAAAGACATGCTCTGGGGAGGCGAGATTTGTTTCCGGAAATAATTTTTTGAAACTTAAAAAAACAAATATTATTGCTCTCTCCGATGCGCTTTCGGGTTGTGCCGCGTGTTGTTCGGCAGCGCGACGCTGAAACGCTTCACCGCAGGTGCTCAGTGTATCGTCGGAAACTTCAGTTCCTTCTTTAGGGAGAGCGGAGCGAAACGTTGGACCATCATATGCCGAACACCACAACGGGAGGGCGATGCAGTAGAGCTGCGATAAACCTACCCGGCACAAATGTTGTTGTTTCGGCTGCTCTTATACTTCGACAAGGCAAAACGGATCAGCAAACTGGGGCAAAGTTAGCAAGGAGATTTTGAACGAGTGAAACATAGAAGCACGAATACAGAACAACACTCAAGAAACCAAATGATCCTGAATACAACCAATCCAACCAACATTCAGGCCAACGAGAATGGAAACAACACAAGAACCAACTGACGCAACACAACTCCTAACCATGGACGAACCAAGCACATGGCACAACAACAAAAAAACAAGATCAATATCCAACACCATGAGGTTAACTTGGAAAAACACATTTACCAGTCACGAGATGTAGAATAATGAAAGCGACAGAGGTGAGTTAGTACAGGTGGTTCACAAGTCACACAGAGCGAGCACTTAGCCAGTACAGCAATATTCCGTCATACGTCGGGGATGAGTTCCTGCTAATCCTACATAATGCACGGGCATAATATGACTTTGAGACCCCCCCCCCCACCTCCTACGCATTCCACAAGTAGTGACTAATCCCATATCTGCATTTTCCATAAACATGCTAAATTCCTCTGTTGATATGCAAATTCCTTTGTCAAGGCGCCCTTCCTCCTCTAAACCAGCTTAAATATACGCTGCCAAGCTTGGTGGTGTTCATTCAGACGCTGTCTTTCCGACAGACCTGTTCTTCACCTGAGGACGGCTGCTTGCGTTGTGGCCTAAACGTCGTGAGAATTATATTTTATTATGTTTTATTTTTATTATTTTATTATTTCCCTTCTACGTGACTTTACCGAAAGAACCAAGAAGATGAATTCCTGAAAGGTCCGACGACGAATATCGAAACGACTTAAATCAGAGTTTTCTTGTCCAAATCACCTAACTACCATACGTAAATAATATATTGTACTCTGCAGTACAGCAAATGTCTTTATGCGCAAAGCAAAGTACAGGGTACGGTGAAGGCTGAAAGTCGACGGACGATGCAGTCAGCGACGACGTTAAGTGTGGGGTTGAGGCGACGCAAATCAGGAAGTTGGGTTCACGTATTTGGGAAACGACCTAAAAGGGGGAGACGTAAATCTGGGATATTGTCGTACGACAGATCCTGGGGTTCGAAGCCACTCACATTGAAGTGCTTTGTGAAATCAAATTGTACTGTACTGCGGTGTAATTTCAGTCAGCTCTGATTAAACCGGGTGTGTTGCAGCAGGCTTGTCGTCTCGGCTTGGTCACCAAAGGCTGCACACGCAAAGAAACCCGCCACGCCAAATGTAGCTTTGTCGAAAAATCTATGAGTTTGACCATCGCCATGGGCAAACATTTCTCAGAAGCGGGGCACGTCAGAAAGTGCATGAAGGGATGGCAGGAGAGTTCTGTGAGAATATGATTCTGTGGGCCATTGTATAGCAACAGGAGGCGATTTCACCGCTCGCTACGAGTATCGAAAAGTTGTACTTCACCTTTTGACAAGACTCTTGACAGCCCAAATGGAATAAAAACTGATTTGGAAAAGAAACTGAATTCAGAACTCCAACAACAACAACCGCCATTCGCCACTAAGTATCACCACGACGCTTGTGCCAGGCCATGTGCACCTTGAGGCCACGTGAAGTGTCGAACGCCCACTGGCAGGAGGTCACGGGGCAGACCCAGGTGCCACGGGTCAACTGAGATGACTGGCTGATGCACCACCTGTGCCCCCTACTGTGCCAACTTGCTGTGCTTTAGCCACCCGGAACTCCCACCAACACACACACACACGCACGGCTTACACACCATGTTACACATTCAGTCTGCGAAAGACGGGCACAGTTAACCAGAGCGGAGACCAAACGAAGGTAAGGGCAGCAGAGCAAATCAGCGGAAGAGACGGCGGCAGCGAGGTAAAGTAAATAATTTGGAGGCCGCCACTGGACAAGAACAACAGAGTATTAAGGAACGGAACAAACACAGGGGAGGCCATTTGTCCAGCAGTTTGGGAAGTTACAGGGTGACAACATACACGAGATAAAGATAACACTCGTGGGCATTAATATGACGGGAGTCAAGACGATGTCCTTCATACACCGAGGCCAATGACCACCACAAACGCCTAAGCTGGGAGACAACTTGAGGGATTCCGATGGAGAGAAACGGATCACTGAACTTCAAAAGGCAACTTCACTTTCGCCTCCTGCACGCTACGTGGCAGTGTCTCTCGAAGACGTCACTCTTGTACAATGCGTTCTAAAAGCTATTTTAATTGGGGTGGGTTTTTTTTCTACGAATAATTAATGCTCCGTTTTGCCTTGGGTACAAAGTACGATCGCTGTTGAGAAACAAGGACGCGCAAAAATCGCTCACCGACAACAGAGAATGCTTCACTAAATGTGACCAAGTTGGCAGACGTGCATATGAGCAGAGGGGATTTTCAAATGTTCCGCTTACAATTCATGAAATGTACACAAATGTCTTTAAGCATAGTGAATAAAAAAATCACTTTCAGAAGCAATGATATTTTCCCTATATTAGTATTGCCGTAACTTACAAGCTGCAGTGTGGGATGCCGTTCTCAAGTGCAGTCGACGAGTGTAATGTGAAGCGCCTAAATCAAGCTAAACACGGAGAGTATACTACTTGTGTGCGAAAAAAAAATGTTACACAATTGCGTTATACTTAAAACATACTGGTAGTGTAACAAATGTAGTCCCCCCCCACCACCACCACCCCCCCAAGTCAGCGGTGACCAATACGTGGATCACGATCTACGGGGTGGATCTCAGGACAAGTCAGAAAGCTAACGAGCAAACAATTCTCTCTCGACCTGCTGATGCCAACTAAGCAAATCCCCCGAGGCTCAACAACTTGGACATCGAAACATTCCTGCCTAACAGACGGCGAGATTATGCGTTCCATGCCTATAGTGATAATATTCCATGGTTAAATCCATCGCTCTTCATTGTTGGGGACGAAAGGTTTCTGGTGCGTTGCCGGCGCCCGTTCGAGATTCCACCACGATGGCCCCAAGTGCTTGCTTGGTGCATTGGGCCACCGCTGCCCGAAGCGATGCGTGACAAAGTACACATCTATCCACTTTTGTGTTAAAATAATTTCCTGCACGAGACGCATATTTTCTTTCTCAACACGTAGATATATGTTGCAAAGCCCAGCGATATTTTGAACCGCTGATCCCTTGGTAGTGCGTCGTTATAGTGTGTATCGTTATTGTTTAGGGAACAGAGTCGGCAAACATGCAGCTCCTGAGCCGCATATGCTGACTCTTGAAGGACAGCTTTATTATGAATTAAGGACCACCGTCCCGTACTCACACGCATTGTGCCTCTTGAAATATTAGGGGGGGGGGGGGTTTGTTGCGAATTCGATCAAAATGGCTCTTGTTATTTTGGTTGCCGACCCCAGGTTTAGGGTGTATCGTATTTTCAATGTGCCTTTTCCCCAAAAACGTACTCACAACCGTGCTTTCGTTATCGTTTCGAGAGCCTAAATCTACTTAGAAATCTCAGAGCAGCCCCGCAGATGATGATGATACGTTTCACCGGACTTCTCCAAAAAATCCTTCAAGTAGTTTTTTTTCTCTCCATCTTTTACAGAGAAGGGCGTGCACTATGCCATATTCTCTGCAATTAGATTGTCGCATGATAGTCAAACAGATGATATTAATACCCAGAGCTGGAATTTTAGTAATTGGCGACTGGGCTGAAACCATCAACTCGCTCCGTTTGACAATCCAGTTTCATTACGGGCAGCTGCCTGGATTTGAACCCAGGATCTCAGCGGTGATGGCTCAGCATTGACCTCGAAGCCACCCAGCCAGCTTGATAACAAAACGTTATTAATGAACGCTTTTTCTTAACATTACACATCACTGCCACGTGCACAGGGTGTCAGTAAAAGGGATCACCTATTGTTTAAACAAATATGACACCAGCTTCAGCTCGGTCAATTAAACTGCACAGATGTCCACAATGACTTTCGAGGTTTAGAAATGCTTCTGTTAAAAATAAAAGTAAATGTAGCTAAAGGAGGTTGCGGGCTCGATCCCGACCCTAACGCCTGTAGATTTGGAATTTAAATGACTCTCTCCCCGTTGATTTTCTTCTTCTCCGGATCCTCCAGTTTTATTTTAAAACATGTCGTTAGATTATTTAGATGATTTTGCCTCTTAAAAAAATTCCACATGATGAGCCACTTTGTTGAACTATCATTTGTGGCCAGGTCGCTTCTAAAAAAGATGCTAATAGCTCAGTGGGCTTTTCCTGGTAAGATAAACAAAAAATTTGTTTAGTTTTATTTGTATATTTTTTAAAACAGATTTCTTTACCTTTTCTACACTTTGCGCTCCTATCGTGTTTTTGTATTGCTTGTTGTTACAACGTTCTGACCCACCACTACTGGACATCTGTGAAAAAAAACAGCTTTATCGCTCATCAGATTCCACCAGTATAAACAAATATTCTGATTCTGAAACTTGCTCACGTCACTGCTGGCAAGGGGCCTTCACGAGAGGAAGCTCTAAACAGTCGCCCGTCTAGAAGGTGTTCAAACTAGTCTTCCACGCTGGCCAGATGCATTGTAAGAGGCGAGTAACCCACGTGTTACCCCGCTACATGCCACCTGCTAACGTACTGTGTGGGGCACCCATTTACACCGCCCAATGAACAGTGGTAAGAAGAAGGGGGGGGGGGGTTTAGATTTACGAATTTTGCGCCGTCGTTTCAACTGCCGCGCCGGGAGATCAATTCGAACCGACAACCTCCGGATTGCAAGTTCTGTTTTGTAAAAAACATTTCACCTATTAGGTATAAAATGAATACGTTGCGAATATATTTCAACAATACAGTTGAAATAGCCGGTCTCATTATATTTTTTTTAATGTTGTCTTATCGATGCCGTGGTTTTTTTTTTATTCAGAAAATATAAGCGATTCTGTCTCTATGCAACGGAGTTTTTTCTGACACTTATAGGAGGATTATAGGCTGCAGATGTCACTGAGGGGGTATAAATGCAATGCAAGGACGATCAAGTGTTTTTCATCTTATATATAGTAGTAGTTTAAATACAAACTACAGTTTCATGTGCTGACATTAGTTGAATAAAAATGTGCCGAAAATCGCACGAAATTTTTCGCTTTACAAGTGCTTTGCTTGTCTTTTTGATTCGATATCTACATGTAAGAAATTAAGATATTCTCATGATTTCATCGGAACACGTATAGGCGGGATAATAAGAAGAGGGTAGTGTTCATTGTATTGCTGCAATGAGAGAGGAAAGGCACTCAAGGCGACTTCTTTGAGGCACGGCGGAGACGCGGACGGAGAAGCCGAAACGTAGAAACAAGCTCGCAGGCGGTATAACCGACATCATCGTCTTACTGTCAATTATCTTGGTGATGTCGCATTGTCTTACAAAATTACATGACCCCCCCCTGCCCCCCATTAATGGCTGAAAACACCTTAACCCTTTCCCATTCCAAGGCGCGTCTCCCAACGTGCAAGCGGCTCGGCATACATTTTATTTAGAGAGGCGTAGCGCCGTTGTTTTTCATTACACTCTGCTCACCGCAGAGAACTGTAGCGACACAACCGCACTCTGCGATAGCTGGAGCCAAAACTGTGCCACACACGCTCTCCCGCGTGGCCTTGTGGGAGCCTCGTTATCAATCAAGTTCTTTTTAGTTTTTCTTCCGGTTTCGTTTTGATGACGTTCGTCATCGGAATGGAATCGGAAGAAAAACTGATGACGTATGTCATCGGAACGCGAAAGAGTTAAGCGACATACAGGTCCCATGTGCTGTAGGTTGTGCAGGGGGGCTGAGAGATACAGCACGCGTGAATGTCGCCACTGTTTAGAAACGCTGGTTGTCGTTGTCTTTTTGGTAAAACGTGAAAACGACTTTTCCTATACTTTGCTTATACCAAATAAGGGTTATTCGTAAAATGTTTAAAAGTTAATGATAAAAAAATAACTTTTTTTCCTTCCTGAATATTATTTGGTTTTAGTTTGGTTTATCAAAGATTGGATCACGAACAGCCGTAAGAGAATAAAAGAACCGTACAGCCAATACGACGACGACAAAAAAAAATGAAGAGTAAAGTTTGTCTTTGATTGACAGAGGCAGGCATGATATGCAATTGAGGGGTTAGGGAAAGTGCTAAAAACGCCCATTTTCTTGCATCAAATCAAACTTCAAGCAACACAACGACGTCAACTTCCTCCAGTCGACGACGATCCTCGCACTGGTTTTCTCGAGCAGCACTTTCCACCATCCAACGGCGATCAATCGGGAAGGTTTCATGCGTTCGTCAGATTGTCTTTTCGTTTTATCGTTATTGTTCAGTCTTTTTTTTTTCTATTCCTGTTGCATCTCCTCGTGTGTGTTTTGCCTTTCTTTTATTCCCCCACGGCTTGCTGTCCGTGCTGCCGTTAGCTAGTCCTGTGCTGACGCAGAACCGTGTAGATGTCGTCCACCTTGCTCAGCCCCTCAAAGAGGGGCACGAGGTCCAGGAGCTCCATGTCGGTCATGTCGTCGAACCAGGACACCACCGGAACCTACACGCGCACACACACACAAAATATAAAGATTCCCCCCCGTATAGCCTGAACAGACTGTTGGGGCAAGTGCTGAGTAGCACCTATGAAGGCCCGCACGGCACACGTGTGGGGTGGGTGGTCAGAACCATGCCCGGCCGCCTTTGTCTCCCCAGGGGCGATGTTTTCACATCACACCAGGTATTCATATAAGGCTGAGTCGACCTAGGGGAGGCCCAGGACCGGTGCAGATAATCGTCACTGGTGTTGGCCGTGATCGGGAATCAAACTCGGGCCGCTGGGTTTGTAGCGCAGCGCTCTTACCGCTCCCCACACACACACACGCAATGCACACGCGACGGAAATGCAACGCACACGCAACATGTACCTGCGTTGTATTGTATACAACGAGACAACACATCTGAGTTAGATGGGAATGGATGTCGAACCTCTTCCGCACCGTACGTAGCCGACCGTGCTAATCAGAGGTGCAGTGTTGAGTCTATGGGCAGTGTTGACTATGGGTAGTGTTAAGTCTATGGGTAGTGTTAGTCTATGGGTAGTGTTGAGTCTATGGGTAGTGTTAGTCTATGGGCAGTGTTGAGTCTATGGGCAGTGTTGAGTCTATGGGCAGTGTTGAGTCTATGGGCAGTGTTAGTCTATGGGCAGTGTTGAGTCTATGGGCAGTGTTAGTCTATGGGCAGTGTTGAGTCTATGGGTAGTGTTAGTCTATGGGCAGTGTTGAGTCTATGAGCAGTGTTGAGTCTATGGGCAGTGTTGAGTCTATGGGCAGTGTTGAGTCTATGGTCTATGGTCTATGGGCAGTGTTGAGTCTATGAGCAGTGTTGAGTCTATGGGCAGTGTTGAGTCTATGGGCAGTGTTGAGTCTATGGGCAGTGTTGAGTCTATGGGCAGTGTTGAGTCTATGAGCAGTGTTGAGTCTATGGGCAGTGTTGAGTCTATGGGCAGTGTTGAGTCTATTGGCAGTGTTAGTCTATGGGGAGTGTTAGTCTATGGGCAGTGTTGAGTCTATGGGCAGTGTTGAGTCTATGAGCAGTGTTGAGTCTATGAGCAGTGTTGAGTCTATGGGCAGTGTTGAGTCTATGGGCAGTGTTGAGTCTATGGGGAGTGTTGAGTCTATGGGCAGTGTTGAGTCTATGGGCAGTGTTAGTCTATGGGCAGTGTTGAGTCTATGGGCAGTGTTAGTCTATGGGTAGTGCTAGTCTATGGGTAGTGTTGAGTCTATGGGCAGTGTTGAGTCTATGGGCAGTGTTAGTCTATGGGCAGTGTTGAGTCTATGGGCAGTGTTAGTCTATGGGTAGTGCTAGTCTATGGGCAGTGTTGAGTCTATGGGCAGTGTTGAGCCTATGGGCAGTGTTGAGTCTATGGGCAGTGTTAGTCTATGGGCAGTGTTGAGTCTATGGGCAGTGTTGAGTCTATGGTCTATGGTCTATGGGCAGTGTTGAGTCTATGAGCAGTGTTGAGTCTATGGGCAGTGTTGAGTCTATGGGCAGTGTTGAGTCTATGGGCAGTGTTGAGTCTATGGGCAGTGTTGAGTCTATGAGCAGTGTTGAGTCTATGGGCAGTGTTGAGTCTATGGGCAGTGTTGAGTCTATTGGCAGTGTTAGTCTATGGGGAGTGTTAGTCTATGGGCAGTGTTGAGTCTATGGGCAGTGTTGAGTCTATGAGCAGTGTTGAGTCTATGAGCAGTGTTGAGTCTATGGGCAGTGTTGAGTCTATGGGCAGTGTTGAGTCTATGGGGAGTGTTGAGTCTATGGGCAGTGTTGAGTCTATGGGCAGTGTTAGTCTATGGGCAGTGTTGAGTCTATGGGCAGTGTTAGTCTATGGGTAGTGCTAGTCTATGGGTAGTGTTGAGTCTATGGGCAGTGTTGAGTCTATGGGCAGTGTTAGTCTATGGGCAGTGTTGAGTCTATGGGCAGTGTTAGTCTATGGGTAGTGCTAGTCTATGGGCAGTGTTGAGTCTATGGGCAGTGTTGAGCCTATGGGCAGTGTTGAGTCTATGGGCAGTGTTAGTCTATGGGCAGTGTTGAGTCTATGGGCAGTGTTAGTCTATGGGTAGTGCTAGTCTATGGGTAGTGTTGAGTCTATGGGCAGTATGTATGGTGAACCTCTTCCGCACTATACGTAGTCAACCGTGCTAACCGGAGGTGCGGGGAAGGACAACAAACTAAACACAACAACAAGCAATTCTAAGGAAGTGAATTTTCAATCTAGATAATTTAAAAGTGCATAACTCCAGTGGCATCCTAATACAGGAAGGAGGAAGAGCGTTCCAGACAGCCGCAGAAGCGCATCTGAAAACGCGCAATGCGGTGATCGTCATTGTTTCATAAGGCAGCGCACAAACCACTCTCACAACTGTACTATTAGGATACATTTTTTTTTAATTACGCTGCGAAGCTGCCGAATGTATTCACTTCCCAGGCGCACAAAATCATTCCATGCGTGGGAAGGCATCAACACAGGATAAAACAACAAATGTAGGACGATGCCACGCGGCTTTATTCCCACCGCAGGTTATAACCGCAAGCTTCCCACTTCTGATACGGCAAAGCTGCATTGATGTCGCGCTTGCGTGCTTGCACGCACGAGTGTGCGAGTGTACGCAAGTGGGCGATTACCGCGTTGTCAGGGTGGAATATGTAGGAGGCGGGCGAGTTGTCGATGATGATGACTTTGTTGAGCTCCCTGCCCAATCGGCTCAAGTCCTTGACGTAGTTGCCGTGGTGGAACACGCACGACTCGCGGAACAGCCTCGCCCTGAACACTCCCCACTTGTCCAGGAGGTCCGCCACAGGATCAGCGTACTGCAAGCGCGAAGGGCGAGTTATTGACCACAGCATCAGCGTACTGCTAGCGCAAAGGGTGAGTTATTGACCACAGCATCACCGTACTGCTAGCGCAAAGGGCGAGTCATTGACCACAGGATCAGCATACTGCCAGCGCAAAGGGCGAGTCATTGACCACAGCATCAGCGTACTGCAAGCGCGAAGGGCGAGTTATTGACCATAGGATCAGCGTACTGCCAGCGCGAGGGGTGAGTTATCCACAATCATCATCACCGTCATTTATGACTTGAAATTGCACTTCAAACGAGCATAAAAAAAATTCCCCAAGCACCAATGCATTCTATTGCACTGCCCCTCCTCTCGTGCCCACAACCTGCTTGTTTAGCCAGATCAATTGACAGCAAAAATCATGCAAATTAATGGAATTGTTACATGCCTATTAATTATCCAGGAAAGCCCCACTGAGCCTCAAGGATATTTTTTCACATAGCTCCTGCATTAGGCTGTCAGGCCAATTCCTTTTTCCTGAGTGTTTTGCATATATGGGAGGAAATCGAAGAACCCCAGAGAAAACTCACGCACTTGAAGGTATATCGCGAAAAAAGTCCGCATAGAAAATCTCACAAAGCCACGTTCTCTACCGACACCTGCTGGCCACCTTGCAGCTGACTGGGTTTGGGGGAGGGGGATATTAACAAATTCACGCAATCCACCAATCCTTGCCCCCACAAAGTGTTGAATTATGGACGTGGGCACACAGACGCGCGCGCACACACACACATACCAGAAAAACGTTTTAAAAAACGTCCGTGGCATCCTATGCAACAGGATCTCAAATCTCACCTTGGCAAGGCTGGCAGTGAAGAGCACGCACTCGAACAATTCGCCCATTCGTTTCAAAAACTCATCCACATGAGGGCGCTTCAGTACATAAACCTGCACACCGACGACATGCATGTCACGCCCATGCATAACCAATGACGGCTTCGAGCGAGACCTCAAAATGTTTTACCGCGGGCGGATTACCCCGGGTTGCGCATTAACCGCGCTCATCCTTCCCCCGCACCTCCGATTAGCACGGTTGGCTACGTACGGCGGTGGGAAAGAAGTTAAACATTCATAAATAAATACATCTGAGTTTTTTTACGTGCACACAGAATTTCATCATTCGCTGCTCTTCACTCATCGAGGGCCGGTGGACCTCAGTGCGCCGACTTACCCCCAAACAAGTCGGCAGGCAAACCGTATCGCTTGACGAATCTCCCAGCGCAGGAAAGTGAAATGTCGAACACCGCCACCGGACAACGCGCGGTACAATGCAAAGACGCGTCTGGGCCGCTACGCAGCGCGTTCGCGGAAAACCTACGCTTTAGTAACACAAACGAGACGTTTGGAGGCACAGTCGTCGCGCCGATGGCTGAAAGGTGCGGCGCGTTGCAGAGACGCCGTGAGGTCACGTGACGTTATCCGCCGCCTCCTAACCCAAGTAGTCGAGGATAGGCTCTCTGGTAATAAACCAACCTATCCTGGATTACTTGAATCAGGCCACGGCTAGCATGCCAGTACTCGGCGTCTGTAACGGAGGTCTTCGGGTCCTGCCTATCACAGGCGGTCTGATCCTGCGCTCATCATTGCTTTAACTCAATGCAGCGGGTTCTCAAACTGTGGGGCGGGGGTAGGGGGGTCCCAGGCAGGGGTGTGGGGGGGGGGCAAAGCCTTCGTTTGGTTCCGTTACGTCGTTACATCGTTGACTGACAAAATGAGATTATGGTGATGTGTTCAAGATACAATTGTGAAAAAAGATGTTCGCCTCAGATTAGCGCATTTCACACCTACAATTAGCGCGGTTGGCTGTTGCGAAAGAAGTTCAATAGCATACAACAACATTACAAGTATAAGTCACAACTTTTTTTTCCCAAACAAAGGTAGTAAAATAAAAAAACTTATATGTATTTACTCACCTGGTGTATCGTTCCATCAATTTCAACAGGAACTATGAAATCGGCATTGTTGATTGGCTATTGAAAGAAAAGAAAAAAGAGGCACAGTCATTAGCAACTTAAAACAAAAGACTTACATTGAAAACTAAAGCAACCGTTCAGCTCGGCACATTTGTGACGCCTTTCAAAATAAAACGCACACCAAGCTGGCGACACACCACTTTTATTCGCCTAAAGGCTTCACTTTGCAATCCGATAGGAAATTAACGCAACGTGCAGCTATCAAACGCGTCATCACAATGCGAGCGCGCGCGTGCAAGCCAATGGGCCGAGCACGTGCGCCAAGGCGCGTGTGACGAAATAAGGACGGGGCGCATTTCAAAATCAGAAACGTTCGGCCAGTTGCGAAATTGTAACCAATGCAACCCAGCGTGGTGGTTGGTGGGGGGTGGGAATATTTCGTTATTTTTTTTTGCTATCAGTCGTGAAAACCGAAGGTTCATTATTAACAAAAGAGGGAACCTCTCCACGTGAATACGTTTCTAAATATAGTTATCCGTTCATTTAAATGTCACGTTCTTTTTCCAGTTGCGTACGCATAAGTGCTTGACGGGGTATTTTTTCCCCCTCTCCCTCGCGTGGAGCCCCTTCCGGCGGCAGTGACACGAGCAAAGGAATTCCAGGACCGCACCTTGACCAACAAATAGTTGAACTGCAAACCACGCTCAACCTTTACACCACCTGCATTCACCTATTGTTACATGGACAGGTCCAGCGAATGCCAGGGTACCGCAGGCAAAAAATCATAAGGTAATAACAAAGCGATGACTATGCGCGGGTATATTTAAACAAACATTCCTGTTTGCGCCCTGCCATTACGCTATGTAAGCCTGCCTTTTACAGATTTTGAAACTATAATTTTTTTGCGTGTCCGGAGCAGAGATGGCGTGCACTGTACGGCCAAACAGGGTAAAGGTGCAGCCCTGCAATTGCTGCGCCCACGCCACCGCTGGTTTGAAGGGTCCTCCCCACTAGCGGGAACTCTACACAGCCCCAGTCCATCTAGAGGGTATTCTCGCCTAATCTGTCCACGCTGGCCAGATGTCTTGGAGTGTGGTGGGAGTACACAAACTTTACCCAACCATATATGACCTGCCGATTGACTCAACTGTGGGCGAACCCACTGACACTGCTGGGTGGACAAGAGAGAGAGGTTGGGACGATTTAAGAAACTCGCCACCATCGTTTCAACTAGCGGGAGATCGATATATGAACCGGTGACCTCTGCAAAGTCCGGCGTGCAAACGGTGACACACCACGGCACTGTACGCGGGTTTAAAAATTGTCTCTTTCTATTTATAAACGGCGTGGTGTGTTCACGTCTGATGGCGTGCAATTGTGGGCGCTTATTTTAGCTGAAGGTGGAGCCTCGACTGACTGTAAACGCCACATTCTCCCGTTAGGATCGAAAGGGAACGCCACCATTCAGATAGGGTTAACAGGGCCCACACATTTCACGAATCACTTTTTAACAGGGCGTAAGATGGCTACTCAACACGTTCTAACCTTGCCAACCGATTTGCTTTGCCTAATCCTGCGTACTATAGTTATTACAACTCTTTGCTAAGCTGCAACTGGGTTTCCTACATTGCCTGCCATTTTAGGGGGTTGCTGGACCATACTTCGCCCCTATACGCAGTACATTGAAAGCAATGGCATTAGTAGCATGCATTTAAGAAAAGAAAATGACCATGTTTGTCATTAACTTATTACATATCTTTAAATGTCACTATTTTAAGAAAAAATATACATGATGTTCACTGTCTTCATGTAATATCACATATTTTATATAGTTTTACGTTATGAAGAAAGTGAAAAGTACGAATGTGACTAGTTGATTTGTAATGATGCAGCACAACTGTGTTTAGGTGTGAACTATAGACCACTATAGACAACTTAACATAAAATAAACTATTCAGAATCGTCAACGTTCAAATACATACCTTCTAACGTCCAAACAGCAACTTTGCACGATTTCTTCTCCCGTGCCTTCTTCCTCCATTTCTCAAGGTTACTTTTTTTATTCGTCTACTTCCTAATTTTACCTCCACACCTATGCTCGGCAAAATAAAAACCAGGAAACAGCTGAATAACAAACAACGCTGCCGCTCCCCTTCTTTTATCACACATTCTTAAGGGTGTCCCCCACCCCCCAAGTTGTGACACTTTATTTTTTCGATTTCGAGACTGAAAAACATGTTTTCGCAACGGGCGCGTGCGCGCAACAAGCCCGACCGCTTTACCAATAACGGTGACGTCGAAAGCGTTCTCACAGTCGCGACGGGGGAGAACGAATGCGCTCGCATCGGCCGCGTTCTATCCGCTGCTCAATGAAGCGCTCTCCCCTTCCCCCAAGCCATCGCAGATCTCTCGCGGCTTCCGCGACGCAACGATCCGCCGACGAGAATTTCATTTTCTTGGTTCTTTCGGTAAAGTCACGTGACTTTACCGAAAGAACCAAGAAGATGAATCCCTGCAGTCACGAAAGCTTTAAATCGAAAAGAGAATTTCATTTCGTCGCTCCCGTCTGTGCGGCGGACGTTCCCCCCCCCACTCCGCTCTCGGGCGTTCTTTATCCTTCGGCTGCGACTCCATCGTTAGTCTCGACCACCGGCCACCGTCCACCCCCCCCCTTCTAACCGGCGTGTCCCGCCCGCCCAAGCCCACTTACTTTTATGAACAAATATTTTTTTTTTACGAAGGAAAACATTGCCCCGAAAGGTCATCGGTTGTATGCTTTGCTGTTGAGGACAGATTTTTTTATTATATATAAAGTATTGGGTTTTCTGTTACTTGTCATTTTCTCAACAGTCAATATGATATATTTAACTTGGATTTGTTCTCAAATGTATGAAACTTGCCCATGCCAAGTGTGATTTTCGGCTTTTGCCTTCCCATTTTCTCCGTCAATCCATAGTCATAGTGGGTGATACACAGCTGACATTTACCGCTCATCAACAAGCAACACTTACAATTGTCCGTGTGACTGAATAAATCCTGAATGAGCTGCCAAAGTGAGTGCTTAAGTTTTAAACTTCGAGTATATCTCACAGAGAGGTCAGGGTACTTGTTGTACGGTTGAGTTCTCAAGCCAGCACTGGATTCATAGTCTGAAATACCATAAAGTTAATCTCAAAAGTCATTACTCTTTTCATCACCATCGCAACCACCAAAGTTACATGTTCCCGTGAACATCACCAAAGCCTAACAGACCGACTCAGCCTACCGCATTTGACAGTACGGTGTTCAACCACCGCACTGCAGGTCACCTCACTTATCTATCTCTCTCTCTCCATGTCCCTCGCTGCGCTCCACTCTGGAATTGCCTTCCCATCGTTCTTTATCAGAATAAGAATCTTTATTTAGGCTGGAGGAATCCGATGAGCAACGGGGCTCTTTTTCACAGACGTCCATTCCCTTTCCCCCCCCGCCCCCGAGCTCTTACAATAATAACCCGGCTCAATTTAAAAAACGAGTCAACCTCTATCTGTTCCAACTCTCACAGTGCTCTGCCTGTTGCGAGCCACTAGGCGTTCTTGGGCACCTTGGCCCTGTGCTCAGCGAACTGTGTTTGAAAAAAATATTCATCAGGTCTGCTTAATGGGTATTTAACGATTCCTCGATGGCAGTACCGGGTTATTTACTGGGTTGCAATTACGGTAATAAAGGGAAACATGAAAGCGCATATGACACATAATGCAATCGTCATTAAAAAGCAATTTACACCAAAAGCATCTTCGTCATACATGCAAAGAAAGCGTACACCCCATTTGTCAATCCACTGCTGGATGAAGGTCTCCCCAAAGTCACGTCAGTCGTCAAGGTCGTTTGACAATACGTCACCACGCTGGTCAGTTCGGGTTGGTACAGGTTGGCGTTCGGACCAGTTCAGGTATCACTCGCCCGCTGATTGTTAGCCAGTGCCGGCAATGGAACGCAGCTCACCGGCGAGCAAACCGCTTCACCCCTACTCCATCTCCACGACATACAAAACACAGCTTGCCTTTGTAAAGCTTCGAAATGCAACTGCATCTCAAGAGGCAGCGGGAGAGAAGGGGGGGCAGCTAAGCGTACCGACAGGGCGTAGCAGAAGGCGGCTGGTAATCGGGAAAGAGGAGGGAGGTTTTTTTTTCTCTCTTTGAGGAAGGAAAAGGGTGTTTATAAGGAACCGAGGAAGGGGGGAGGGGAAGAAGCCTACAGTGTACACGCGCAGCCCCCTTTTGTTCGCTCACCGCGAGGAAAAACCCCCGCGAGTCACGCGAGCGCGATGGCTATACTTCACCGTGCCGGTGCAGCGTGGGTTGGTTGGTGAAGGCGCGGTGAGGGGGGGGGCATAGATGTAAGAGCACAGACGTATAGTGCCAGAGGAGCAGCGGAGTCGTGGTTAGCGCACTGCACTGTAAACTCGGTGAAAAGCAAGTTTTGATTCCTGGCCAAAGTTAACATCTGTGACGAGTGATATCCGAACCGGTCTTGGGTGCCCCCCCCCGCCTCGACCCCCCGATTCAATAAACACGCAACGGCCAGCGTACGGCAACAGGGACGTCCCCCTAGGGTGGTGCGGGGCGCGGGAAACAAAAAAATAAATAACACCGGTGCGGACCCAACGGCGTTTTCAAACTAGCTGAGAAGCATTACATCTGACGCGGCGACGTCGAAGCGCGGGAGGGACCCCCGAAGTGCGGGGCCCGGGGCCGTCGCCCCCCATTTGCTGTGTTACCCTAGGGACGGCTCCGTACGGCAGTGAAGTATGGTCAGACGACCCCCCCCCCTCACCCCCCCCCCTCATGACCAACATGGAGTGGCAGACCATCCAGCAGAGGTCCGACAAAGAGGGCTGGCTGTAAGTTATTCTGATGATCAGTGGGCTTAGAGTCAAAACAAAGGAAACATGGAAACAAGTACAATACGCCAATAGTGGCCATGAACAAGAAACAATTCTGTTTTAAAGACCAGTATTCACGCAACTTGAATGGACCCATTATGTTGAGGGAACCAGAGGGTCGTGCAGCAGAAATCCATGCATTGTACTTGTAAGCTCCTAACATCGACGCTCCCCGACTTCAACAATCCACACTGACCAGCGTTGTGAAGTAGGGTCCACAACGAGCCCGTACGGCTTGTCAAGGGGCCCGCACACAGCAGTGAGCTGACAAAAAGGGCTTGTTTGTGCAAACTGCTGTTCTGCGGGCTCTTGAAACGAGCAGATGATATTCGACGCATTCGCTGAATATCGCGGCCGAGAAATTTCATTCACATACCCACCAAAAGCGTACGATCACTACAGCACATGAACCGATACATCTTACTGGTGGATGGCATTTTTTTATCAATGGTAGATGACATAAGTGCCATCATTGTATCAACATCGCAATCAACTCCATATTGACCACAAAAACCAAAGCATCATTTACATTTACTTCCATAACCATTACAATAATTACTACCACCACCACAAGTATCACCACCATCAGAAGCTCCAATTTAAAAATGATCACCAACACAACTTGCCCGATTTCATCACCACCGCCACCAGCACCATAACAGCAACCACCACGACATCACCAAAGCCATGATCAACATTTCCAGCAGCGCTACCATCACCAACACCAAGGCAAATTAATCTGACTAAAATATCTGCGATTGCTGCCTTGGCAGTGGTGCATAAGCACAGCGAACACAGACTCAACAACTACATCAATAAGTCTGCCCTAAAAGTATAAACAAATAGGTGATCTTCTTGGTTTTTTCGGTAGTCACGTAGAAGGGAAATAATAAAATAATAGAAATAAAACATAATAAAATAATTCTCACGACGTTTCGGCGTTGTGGCCGAAACGTCGTGAGAATTATTTTTATTATGTTTTAGTTTTATTATTTTATTTTTTTCCTTCTACATGACTTTACCGAAAGAACCAAGAAGATGAATCCCTGCAGTCACGAAAGCTTTAAATCAAAATAGGTGATGTGTCAGCCAGTGTCCCGTACTTGACCGACGTGCAATTAAAAAGAACCACTGCCTGCCATTGCCTATAATTGTACAACATCTTCTCTCCTTTTAGGGCAGCGCTATTGGCGAACGTGTTGGGGGCTGTTCATGCTCTTAAATCCGAGCTGTTGTTGTTTTAATAAAAACTGCTTCTTACCGTGAAGCTAGGGAATGTCAGGTCGGTAAACGTCTCACCTTGAAGGAACTGTGGACCAGTGTCTCGTCAAGGTCGATCACCACGCAGATCCGACCGCCGTCGCCCGGCCGCACATCGCTCAGGAGGTACTTACTGGTCGGCTGCGTTTGCGTTTGGACATCGAGAGAAACAAAAGCAAGCAGGACGTTACTAACAGGAAAGAGTTGTTGTGTTTTTTGTTGTAGATGGGGGTTTTTTTAGGGTGTTTTCTTACGAGCGTGCAATTTTAGGGAAGAAAGCGTAGCTGCTTCTAGTGATGGTTCCGGTTGATTCACTGACGCAGCATCCCCCAAAAAGCCAATGATCTTATTAAAGCATACAATAGTGACAAATTATAAATTGTATGCACATAGCCAACATGGTACGTTTTCTTTTAAACCGTAAACTCAAGATAATTGTAATGTCGGTGCCCGGGTGGCTCAGACATCGTCAAGAACGCCGAGTTGGCCTGGCTGAGATCCCGAGTTTGGCAGCCAGGCGCAGCTGTCTGTGATTAAACCAGATTCTCGGGTGTCATGGAGTTGTGATGGTCTCAGCTCGGTGACCAATGACCGCACACACAAAAAAAACGAATCGCATTACATTAACTTTTTCACTTCACGTGATAAAATTCTAGTTCTGAGACTTAAAAAAATAATTGTGACTGTTACGGGTGAACATTTTCTTGAAGCGTGTTTAATTTATTCTTTGGATCTTTCGGTAAAGTCACGTGACTTTACCGAAAGAACCAAAGAATAATTCCTGCAGTCACGAAAGCTCCAAAATTGAGATCGTGTTTAATTTGTTGTCCTTCCCCCGCGCCTCTGATTAGCATGGTTGGCCACGTACGGTGCGGGGAAAGTGCTGCCCCTTAATTTGTGCACCAGAGTTCACTTGGAGGGATATCAGAAGTAGTTCCCCGATACCTATCTTTTAGGGCCGCTTTCCAACTCGAGTAGGTCTGACATGTTCTTTAGCTCCGTGACCCACCTGGCTACAGCTTACGATGAATATTTACTGGGAGCATATCACCACCGGTCAGAGGCTACACCCAGATAAACATTTCAGACAGGAGAAAATTGTTTCCTTATGAAGAGTACTTGGGTCAGAAATAGGTTTTCATTTCAAGCCATGTGGTCATTTTATGCCAAAACGGACATACATATTACATGTATCGAAACTTAAATATACCTCAAGATGTACAATTTACAATGTTAGATTTATGATTTTTTTTATAAAAAATGGTCGAGGATGTATAACGTTGTAAGGCGGAAGGGTGGGGCATTTGCCCCTTCCCCCCTTTCCACCCCCATGCCCCTCCACCCCCTGCCACCCCCACCCCCCAACAAGTGTACCTCTGTACCACCGACGTTCCAGCTTCAGTTCCATCAACATGCTCACAGAGTCGCAACAAAAACTGGCAAGTTTTTTCCCCACCTGTAATAACGACTTCTCCTACGACGACGACGGAAGAGCACGGAGGGGAATCCCCGCGACCGCGTTGTGAAACGTGCCCCTGCCCAAACCTGGGCGCCACAGTGGCGAGATGTTAACTACCTCGCCTGGTATACAGGAGGTCGTGGATTTGATCCCGACCATGACGCCTGTATATTTGGAGTTTGCATGTCTCTCTCTACCCGTGGTCGCGTGGATTTTTCTCCGGGTCCTCCGGCTGTTCCCTCCACAGTTAAGAATCAACGTGCGTTTACATTATTTGGCTACGAACACATTTCCACGTGAGCCACTTTCGTTGGGCCATCATTGGTGGCCTTACCTGGGAAAATAAAATAGAAAATAGTTCAATAGGTTTTACCTCGTACGACGACGCCCTCGCGATGGACCCGTTCTCGTCGAGCAACCCGGCGCCGGAGCCCAAGCTGTTGCCCGTGCCGGGCCCAACGCCGGCCCCATTGGCCGGCGCATCCCTTCGCTCGGGGCTCTCGGTGTGCCGCAGGCAGCAGAGCAGCGAGCGGAAGATCCCGCGTCCGCGAGGCTTCTTCTTGCCCGAGCCACCGCGGGAAGGCTGCTGTTGCTGCGGCAGCTGCTGCACGCTCACTGTGTGCAAAAGGGAGAGCGAGAAAGACAAAGGGGGTGGGGGGGGAGACACGTTTAGTTTGTTGTCCATCCCCCCCCCTCCCGCCTGTCCCTGCACGCATCACTCATTAGCACGGTTGGTTACGCACGGTGCGAAAGAAGTACAACATACACATACATGCGAGTTTTTAACGTGCACACAGGTTTCATCATTCGCCGGGTCCTCACTCATCGAGGGCCGGTGGACTTCAGTGAGCCCACGTACCCCCAAGCAAGTCGACAGGCAAACCGATCAGCTGACGAAGTTCAACAGACGTGCGTGCGTACATACAAACGAGAAGCGAGCGAGGATGAATTCCTTGCGCTCTATCACACGCAGTTGTGACACAAACACAGTGAGGGGCCTGCAAGACAGGGAAATGGAGTACAGTAACGTCGTGACTGGCTGCATCAGTTACCGGCAGTAAATAAAACACGTTTACTTGTATTTATAACTAAACGTCTATTAATACGTACCCCTTCGACAATCTTGAGACGTTTAAGGAAGTAAGATTTCAAAAACTAAACTAAATTTAGTAATGGACATGGAAGTGCCAAAATGGCTCAGCAGCCAGGGCCGAGTCAGCTGCATGACCACAATTCAGGATCGTGATTCAATTCAAGATTAAATTATTTCTCTCTCGTTTGTTCCTTCTCCTTTGCACTGTTCATCAAATTCGCTGTGTATTGTCTGTTGCTTCATTTATTCCATTTGCTTACATGTAATTCCAAACATTATGAATAATAGATTTCAAGACGCGCAGTCGGCGCTTGTATTGTGAGCTGAACAATTGATTTTCATTTATTATTATATGAGTTGTCTGAGCTCTGTATGGCTTTTCAATTTTTACACAATTTCATAAATGTACTTATTTTTTACATCATTCTTTAAATATATTCAGAGTAGAACTCCTCTCATCTGCAATGATGTGGAGTCATTCTGTGGCGAACATGCACATTTTTGGATATGTTTCATTTGAATTTACGCCCATAAAAAACACCTGTTACGCGCCACGATTACAGGCTGTACACACTCCCATGTAAGAAACCTTTCACAAACACAGAACTCATGAGAACTATAACTGCGATGATCACGAGGTTACTTACTTTTTCGAACACCGAAAACAAACTTCTCTCGGTATGACAATGACGACGTTAACGATGGTCAGCGGACGGGAAGTTTTGCGGCGATGTGGCGCATCCCCCGCATCGGTTCGTACGTAACAGACAATGCACGCGGCTTTGTTTATTTCCAGAGGGGCATCTCCCCAGCGTCTCCTAGTAGCCGCCGCCAGGGCATAACCTCACTCACGTGATGCCCAGGGGCCATCCATTGTGTACGTACACAAAAATCTGTCAAAACTTGACCCCTCTCCCCCTCCCTGTAGGCACGCGTACTTTTTACACCCACCCCCCCACCTGCGTACGTACGCTTGAAGCACCCCCACCCCCCCGAATCCTATAGAACGGCCGATATTTAATCCACGCAAAAACGATCAAGGATTAATACTATTCACGTGTTGATAGTCCACCGCCGGCTGCATTATCGAGGCTTCAACGCCCCCCCCCCCTTTCCTATGCGTACAGACATTGTCAGTAGACCCCCACCCCCAAACGCAAGCGTACGCATTTGGGTTACCCCCCCCCCCGCTCCCCTCCATCCGTACATACTAATTGGATGGCCCCCTACCGGTCCACAATAAACAATTAAAATAATCACGAGCCACACTGCAATCAGCCCGCTTTACCTTATCAGACGAGAGCTTAAACGCCTCTGCAATCTGCATTACTGTGGAGCAGGTGAAACTTGTGAAATGTACATTGTAAATAAAGATGCGGTATATTATACTGTGCTGCGGTACATATTCATTCACGGCGGTTGACACAATGAGCACGTTCCTTAAAATCCACCCCTGCCGCCTCATCCTTCTTGTGTTTGGGCACCACAGTGACGAGACAACAACTACCTCGCCTGGTATACAGGAGGTTGTGGGTTCCATCCCGAACCTGACACCTGTATATATTTGGAGTTTGCATGTCTCTCTCCCCGTGGTCGTGTGGATTTTTCCACATTTAAAAACATGCATTGAGATTATTTAGATCAGTTTTGGTGCTACGAATGTCGAAATGATGGGCTACTTTGCTGAGCTATCAATTGTGGCCAGGTCGCTTCTGAAAATGAGCTGTATAGCTCAGTGGGCCTTACCTGGTATAAAAATATTATTTTAAAAATACAAAATAAAAAAAATAAAAATTGTAAAAATAAATGTGGGCACACTTAACCCTTCCAAAATATCTGGCCAAGATGGAAGAATAAGCCAAATATGAACCCTTCCAAGACATCTGTCCAACATGGAAGAGTAGGCCAAATACCTTCCACTAAAAGGGCTCTCTATAGCTCCCCCCCTGGTGGAGGCCCTTCTACCAGCAGGTGGCACGAGCAAGTCATCGCAGGGCTGCACCGACACATTTTATTGTGCACTTGGGTATTGTGTGTGTCATTGTCAAAATGCAAGGCTTGATCGGTCATCTGAGGGTTATCATTTACATGAACAGGTCATATTATATCGAACGAGCCCGTTTAATATATTACTGATGATACCATCAGTTACGATCTATCCACTGCTGGATAGAGCCCCCCCCCCCCATGCCGTCACCATCCCCACATGGTCACGCGATGCCACATTCCATCGAGCCCAATGGGGCGGACATTCAGTGGCTCCGAAGCCGCATGCGGTGGCTCTTCAAGGGCCGCTTCTTCGTGAGACGTGATTTATTTATTCAAAACCACCAGTATCACCTCGTATTCACCTTGCAGTACATCGCGGGCCGTTAAATGTTGAGGTTTTTTTTTATTCGTTACCGAATTCGCAAAAAGTGTCTCTTCTTAGTTTTGTTGCCGACCCCTGATCTAGCCCCTTGCGCACGAGCTGACCTCACCGCTCCATCTGTAAACGAATTTGATACTTTGGGTATTGTCACCAACCCACACTTACCAGTGTGCTGAAGTACTCTCACTGTCCCCACCACACCACACGTCCCCCAATGGTGGTGCAGTCTAAACCACTGACAACGTATTTAACATACTCTTTGGTTTTGATTTAAAGCTTTCGTGACTGCAGGGATTCATATTCTTGGTTCTTTCGGTAAAGTCACGTAGAAGGGAAATAATAAAATAAACATATTTTTATTTTATTTTATTATTTCCCTTCTACATGACTTTACCAAAAGAACCAAGAATATGAATCCCTAAAAATATTTTGTTTTATATTTCTATTATTTTATTATTTCCCTTCTACGTGACTTTACCGAAAGAACCAAGAATGTACATTTTTTTAGTTCTTTCGGTAAAGTCACGTAGGTATAAAATAAAATAAATCACGACGTTTCAGGCACAACACAAGCGTCCAACAGCAGGTGGGAAAACATGCTTTCATCAGGTGGGAAAGCACGTTTTCCCACCCAAAACGTCGTGATTGATTTTATTTTATACTTACGTGACTTTACCGAAAGAACCAAAAACTACGGATTCCTGCAGCCACGAAATCTTCAAATCAACATATCTAACTTTACGTTTTGGAAATTTGGAAATTTGTTGTGCGCTGCGTTTTATTTAACATTCCAACCACTGGGGGTATCCTGCGCTTTTCCATTTCCCAATGCCTCTCGCTCGCGTTCTCCACGTGGAAAACGGAAATCCATTTACAGGCACCCCGAACATACTTCTCATGTCCTTCTTACCTTGTGAACGCGATGGCTCCATAGTTTACGGAGGAAAAGTGTTAACACGTATTCTTGGTTCTTTCGGTAAAGTCACGTAGAAGGGAAATAATACAATTAATATAATAAAACATAATAAAAAAAATGTTTTTATTATTTCCCTTCTACGTGACTTTACCAAAAGAACCAAGAATATGAATCCCTGCAGTCACGAAAGCTTTAAATCGAAATTTAAGTGTTAACACGTTGAATAAGCGGATTGCGAGATGTGTAGACGTTTTGAAATCAAATGTTTTTTTTCTATACTCCATTATTTTACTTGCGGCGTCCATGAATTCATCGCCCTGCATTACCTGGCTTCTCAACTACAAGTGGCCTTCATAAATTCCACATGCATTCATACAATCATTTCACCCTAAGCAGATTCATGTATTCCCCCATATTCTCTAAAGCGCATTTAAGGAAAAAAACATTTACCACAGTCCCTTAAGCAGAGGGGGTTGGGGGGCATCATGTATATTAATCAATCGCTCGCCATACCATCCTTGGAAAAGTGCGAGGATGAATGTAGCTCATTGTTGATTTATGAAAATGTTATGGAAATATATTCCCTTGAGGCCACTTGGTCAGAAAGGCGTTTGACGACGCAAAAGAGCCAAAAACAAGTGAGATACAGCCTACAACAACATAGAAAGACTACACAGAAACAGACAATACACATAGAACAGACTGTACAAACAACACAAAAAGTGGAAACAGCACACAAAGGGGACAACCGAAACACAGTGCAGAAGTTCAGGCCCATGAACTCAATCATCTGGAATTCGCCCAATCTTGTCAGACCTTGGAACCTCAGCAGGAAGGAGATTCTAGCCCGGATAACGCATGGATAACCTTCTATACAGTTACCAAAGCTATGACAGGTTTTTATTGGCTAAAGATTACAGGGCTGCATGGAGGGCAGTGCAAGAAAAATACATTGCACTGTACTTCTATGGTGCCACCTTAATGATCCCAACCTGCACCAAACGGCACTGACTGTTGTGGTGAAGTAGAGTCTAATAAGTCCCTCTGTCACCTGTCTGGCGTGGTGAGCCAATCATTCATGAAGCAGTGGACTGACTGTACAGAGATACAAAGAACAGACAGTTTAGCGAGGGCTTATATGCCTGGTTAAGACATTATTTGAACCAAGCACCAGCATACAGGCGATGATAAAATTATCATCATCACCAGCCATGATCTATTCACTGCTGGTCGAAGGCTTCCCCAACTGGCAAAGTGAAAGACCCGGTCCCCTTTGGGTTAAACCCAAGTGGTGCCACGCCACAAATGTGTATTTCAAAAAACACCAATCACAAAGCACAACTTTTGTCAAATTCAAACGACAGCAGCTGAGTTTGTATGGTGGCACAGAGGTCAGGGTCCGGAGCGAGCGCCAACGAGGGTTATCAATGACTGCACCTAAAACATAATTCGCATTACACCATTGGAACCTCATTTGCCAGTAGCAAAATATGATAATTGTTGTTTTACCCTTTTATCTGGCAACAAAACTGACACCTTTTTTTTACGAGGAGTCATGTTTGCATTGACCACAATACCTGCGGTCGGAATGCACCTTTTGGCGTCATCTGGTCCAACACCATGTGAGACTAGGCTCTAAGGAAAGCTGTCTCGGGTGTGGACCAAACAATTTCAAGGACAGTGCCTACATTATCAGAGTTGTGTTTTTTGTTTGCATTCCGACTGCAGGTATTGTGGTCAATGCAAACATGACTCCTTGTAAAAAAAGGTGTCAGTTTTGTTGCCAGATAAAAGGGTAAAAAACCAATGATCATAATTCGCATTACATTTGTTTTCCACTTAACTTGGCATCTTCCCACAATGAGACTTTTAAAGCTTACCCTCAGCATGAGATAAACAATATTTAAAAGGACGTTAAAAGTTGTGCCCCTACGGTGGCTAACGAGCGGCTCCTAAAAATGAGAAATACTCTACATCTGCGATGTCATCATCTGGGAAAGATTTCCATTACAAAGCTGACGGCATTACGTAGCTGCAGGTTTACAAACCAAAATCTATTCGACTCGTGACGTTGCCACCGCTTTTACCAAAGTAGTAAAATTGGTGGAGGGGGGGGGGAGAACAAAACACGACAACACAGTGGAGGTTTTCTTGCACGTACTTTTGACACTTAAAACATTCTTTAGAGTACTTGAAGATGGGCTAAGTTCAATGTGAAACAGTGTCTCTGTACTACGACCTTTGCGCACAGAGGTACATAACGTTCCCCCGACACCCACCGACACCAAGCCGTCCATTGCCAAGCTCGGCATCGTTAACGCCCGTGACCAACTCGCCATGAATGTTGGCACTTGCATAGGGAAACCGCCTGGGAATACCAGGTGTTATAGGTTAGAGCTGCCAGGTTAATTCTGCCAGTTAAGACATTCACTTTTGAAACCATCTGTACATAACTTTTGAGTGTTAACCGTTCGTAGTGTGTTTTATATATATTTTTAGGGGCTCCAATTTACTTCACAAACCCTTCTGAAGTAGGGCCTTGGGACTATATAGGGCTTCTCTCACGGGCAAATAGATTATATCACTGTGCACTGTTTGGCTACAATTTGACCATTTAGACATTTGTGGCACAAAGGCCATGGTGTGCAGTTACGATGAAAATTATAGCCAAAAACGTCACGTCAACATTTCTGCCTTACTCCATTTGGAATTGAAAGCAAACACGCGGTATCTCAATTGTTTTATTAGTGTCACATCCGCTTTATGTTAGAGAATGACCCCCAGAAGTAGATACCGCAGCGATATCTCCGAGATCCCCCCATGAGACCCTCTGCCCTCCATAGCAGGGGCAGGCCCTGTCCCACCGGCCATTCTACAGTTTTCTTTGTCCCATGAACAGTCAGACTGAGATATTTTTTTTTATTCTCAGAGGTGGAATTTAGCCAAAAAGGAAATGCGAGGATTTTTGTCGTTGTTGTTGTTGTAGCAGTCATTAGTGGACCAGGCGGAGAACATCCAATCCCAAAACCTGACAACCCTGATATTAAATCACAGCCGGCTGAAACCTGGATTCAAACCCAGGGCCTCACCGGTGCCAGTTGGAAGCACTCTGACACTGAACAATCGCCAGTCGCCAGCGTTTGTGATGTATAAAACGTGTGCCCACGTAACACCAACACCTCCGAGGTGTCCTTCACTAAAGCGGTCATCCGCTGACGCCAGCGGACGACCCCGAGGGGTTGCGAAAGAGGCGGCGTAAATGTTAAAATGCCAAAAATGCGAGTGATTACTGTCATGCGGGCCAAAACACATGACTTCATGGCAAATGGAATCTTGTGTTTACCGTGGGAACGTATTCATCTCTCGACGATGCTCTTACCGGGATTATGTATACGTAAAAAATGTAAGTCAAAACATTATAAGTCAAAAAATTCTAAAAAAAGAATACTGTATGTTTCTAAATACAGTACAGTAGGTAACTTTGAAAAAATATTCCTTACCTTTATGCACAGCAATAAGCTTGAGAAAATAAACACACGTCACCAGACTGCATGATAATAATGCTAAATATATAATTACATATCCATACCAGTTTATATTAAAGTACAGCACTTCATGTGCGCTTTGCATTATCTATATAAGGCAAAATAATCGTTTCACAAATGCAATACTGGAATGTATTCCATTATATTTTTAAGCTTTATCATTTGTAGCAATTACCAAAATGCTCTTGTAATAATTTGGATAGATGTAATTATAATTTTGCTAACCATGCAATTGATTCACTTTTTTGTAGCACCATTAATATCAATATCGAAATATGAACAATCTAACAGTGCTTTTCACAAATTTTCAGGGGGGGGGGGCAATTTCACCGATAAGACATCAGTTGTGAAGGCCGCCACACACATTTGAAACAATTGGGGCTTGACAGCAGCATGATGATGATGGGGGAGGGGTGTTTTTACATGTTGTGTATTGTCAGGGGCCGCCAGCGGGCCTTGCAATGAAGGACACTGGTCAAAAGAGGACACTGGTCTATACAGAAACATAAAGTTTCTTAAAATGGGTGTCCGCCATGCATAAAACAGCGTGTCAAAGACTCCTTATCAGGAGCTACATTCTCAGCTGAGGCCAGAGCAGTAAAACCTATTGTACTACTTAACACAGGTCTGTAAATTTAGATTGAAAACGTATTTCTTTAAAACTGCGTTTTGTGTTTAGTTTATTGTCCTTCCTCCCGCACCTCTGATTATCACGGTTGACTACGTACGGTGTTAAAGAAGTTCAACATACAAACTGCCCATAGACTATCACCACCCATAGACTCAACATTAACTCATAGACTCAACACTGCACCTCCAATTAGCACGGTTGGCTACGTACGGTGCGAAAGAAATTCAACATACGTGTCAACCTGCACTGACCGGGCTAGTGGAGTTGTCTCATATGACAACTCAAAGTGACCATGTGATAAAAGTGTTGCAGCACAGCAGTTGCGACTGAACGTGAGAGTGTTGCTGCCTTGGGGACACACTGGGAAGATGTAGATGTTTAGATGATGTGAACACTTTTTAACTGACAAATCAACAGTTTCACATTGACAAAACCCAACATGATGCGCTGTATTTAGTTGTAAACAAAGCCTTAAATGTGTCCAATCAGGACACCAACGCTTTTGAGTAAGGGTTTTTTCTTTTCACTGTCAATCGGATTTCAGAAACCTCTTAACATTCATGGGTAAAAAAAATACACAATGTCCAAAAACACTGCATAATTATAAACCAAAACACGTGTGCATGTGCTGCACTTTGTAAACTATAAATCCACTGCTGGATGAAGGCCTCTCCCCATGCCAGGCTGGTCATCGTGGTCTGATTATTGGACCATACTTCACCACTTTGTAAGCACGACAACTCTCAGTCGATAACAACCGCAATTCGCCACTAAGTGGCGGTGACTTGACGTCACCACGACGTTTGTGCCAGGCTATGTGCACGTTGAGGCCACGTGTCACTGGCACGGTGGTCTTCACGCCGAGCGCTTGATTATCGCGGGCTCAACGCTGCTTTCGCTTCCGTGAGCCGACGAGATGGGAGAGACAGCGCCACATTCCGAGAGACTTAACAAGTCACAGGTTCATCATGTAGGTTTTTTTTGTTGGGTTGGTTCGATCGCGTAAATATAAATGTGTCGTTAAACCCTCCACCACCCGACACAGCCAATTGGTAAGGTTTGTAACTGGCTGTGTCGGGTGGTGGCAGGTTTAATGGCAACATTTATATTTACGCGATCTAACCAAAAACAAACTATATTATGAATATTGATCGGTAGAGCCTACGTGTTAAGAATCACAGGTTGTTGGCATTGACAATACAAACCGATGGGATGAAAAATGCTCAGCACAAGGTAACACCGGCCCACCAAACCACCAATGCGTGATGTGGAAGCCACCAAACCCACCTGCAACGATTGCAAATCGCTCACAATTCTCTTGAGGTTTCTGCGGTTTGAAAACGCGAATGCCCACCGCCACCAACACACACGGGGGTTCCTGCAAATGGTTCGGCTTGTTGCGAGTCAACATCCCAATGAGAAATGCCATTCACATCAATGCACGCGGACCACACCAAATGACAGTCAAACCCCTAAGGGGCCATCATCCATTGAGTCGGTCCGCACAAATCTGTCAAAACTTGACCCCCCCCCTCCCTGTACGCACGTGGACTTTTTACACCCCCCCCACCCCCCGAATCCTATAGAACGGCCAATATTTAAGCCACGCAGAAACGATCAAGGATTAATAATATTCACGTGTTTAAGCAAACAGATAGTCCACCGCCAGACCATCTAACTCATTTGAAGGCCAATGGAGACAGATTATTATCGAGACTTCACCCCCCCCCCCACCGTTTCCTATGTGTACATTGTCAGTAGACCCCCCCATACACAAGCGAACGCATTTGGGTTAACCCCACAACTCCATGGGTACGGACTAAAAGGATGGCCCCTAAGGGAACGACGACTTAAACGACAAAGGTCACGTAAAAAAAATCGTTCTAAGAACTATTCAAGTGGACCTCGCTTCTCAATGTGTGTTTACAATACAAATTCCAGGCATCGATTCCAACAAAACCATCGGTGGCACACAATGCACCAATTGTACTGCACCACCCAAGTCATTCATCCCGGGTCTATCTTGTAGAAAGATAACGCTCATTCTAATCGTGGTTGCGCACGCGTGAGTCTGAATGTGTGGGTGTGTGTGCGGACGAGTACGATGTGTGTGTACATGTGGCTGCGTTCATGTACATTGCATTGTAGGGTACGAATGGTAATGTGTGTATGCTGTGTTCGAGTAATTTGGGGAGCGGTGGGATAGCGGTTAGCGCTATGAACCTGGCGGGGACCCGAGTTTGATTCCCGCTCACGGCCAACACCCAGTGACGATTATCTGAACCGGTCCTGGGCCTCCTCTAGGTCGACTCAGCCTCAAATGAGTACCTTGTGCGGTGTGTAAACATCGCCACTTAGGGAGACAAAGGCGGCCGGGCGTGCGTGGTGTTGCCCACCCACCCCCTCGTGTGCCGTGCCGGACTTTATAGGTGCTCGCTAACAGCACTTGCCCCTTCGGTCTGTTTAAGGCTACACGGGGGATCTTTGTCTTTGTGTTGTAGTCGGGTGAGGAGCGGTGGGGCAGCGGTTAGCGCTACGCTACGAACCCCGGCTATGGACAGAGTTCCATTCACCAACAACAGCCGTGACGATTATCTGAACCGGTCCTGTGCCTCCCCTAGGTCAACTCAGCCTCAAATGAGTACCTGGCGCGGTGTGTAAACATCGCCACTGGGGAGACAAAGGCGGCCGGGCGTGCGTGGGGTTGGTCACCCACCCCCTCGTGTGCCCCGTGCCGGTCTTTATAGGTGCTCGCAAACAGCACTTGCCCCACCAGTGTGTTGAGAATATACGGGGGGGGGGGGTCTTTGTCTTTTGTATGTAGTGCTATATTTGTTCTGTACTGCACTCGATAAGAATGCAGTTAAGTGGTGCAGTGAGTACCGTACAACATCCCACTATTCTAGAGTACACACGCGTGTGTGTGTGTTCCCACGCACGTGTGTGTGTGTGGGAACACACACACACACACGTGAGTCTATGAATGGGTGTGTGCAAGTGTCGTGTTTGTACACGGCACATGAACAAAAACACATGAACAGAGACATACAAAAGGCGTGTGAGCAGAGCTGACGCGTGCACATCAACACGTAACACACACGCGCCACAATAAAACCAAACACCAGCATTTCAAAAAACATAAACACACGGGGTATACGTATCAGAGACACACACAGTGTTACAAAGCGACCACATTATATTGAGAGATACACGTGGCACAGAAATACACAAAAACATATCCCAAAGCAAGCCATGCCCGTGTGGGTGACAGTCACGTGATATAAACACATTGTAATTGTAATATCAGCGAACAATTTAGTACAGCTGTTGTATCCGATTAGGTGTGAACAAAAACACAAGCATATTAAGAGACGAGACACATTCACACAAAAACAATAAACGACGAGAGAGATGTACAGAAACGCAATGTTAAACCACCACACTCACCGTGCATTACTAACGCGGATACGGGCACATTCACTCACACATTCACACATTACTATATAAATGTATGACAGCACATTTACACATTACTACACAAATGTATGACAACACATTCACACATTACGACACAAATGTATGACAACACATTCACACATTACGACACAAATGTATGACAACACATTCACACATTACTACACAAATGTATGCCAACACATTCACACATTACGACACAAATGTATGACAACACATTCACACATTACGACACAAATGTATGCCAACACATTCACACATTACGACACAAATGTATGACAACACATTTACACACTACTACACAAATGTATTAAGACACAACACATTGACACACTACTACACAAATGTATGACAAACACATTCACACATTACTATACAAATGTACGAGACACATTTACACATTACTACACAAATGTATTAAGACACAAACACATTTACACAAATGTATGAAACACATTTAAACATTATTACACAAATGTATGAAACACAAACACATTTACACATTACTACACAAATGTATGGCAAACACGTTTACAAATTACTACACAGATGTATGAGACACAAACACATTTACACATTACTACACAAATGTATTAAGACACAAACACATTTAAACAATACTACACAAATGTATGAAACACAAACACATTTACAAATTACTACACAAATGTATGAAACACAAACACATTTACACATTACTACACAAATGTATGAAACACAAACACATTTATACATTACTACACAAATGTATGACAAACACGTTTACACATTACTACACAAATCTATGAGACGTAAACACATTGATACATTACTACAAATATGTATGACAACACATTTACACATTACTACACAAATGTATGAGACAAACACATTGACAACCACCCACAGCCAAACCAAGCACATTTTCAGACAAATACACACTCCTGGACAGACAGGCTTGCAAAATAAAATTAAAAAACAATTTGATAAACAACATGAACACATCATTTGATCAAACAGAAACATTGTATAGCCGACAGACAAACACAACGTATCCATAACCAAAACATAAGATAAACGTTTCAAATAAAAACCACAACAAACCAAAGGCAATTACGCAATAGACACTAAACATTCCTGGGAAGATTCGCAACACAAAAAGACTTTCAAAATATCTCAACGAATCGTCAACAATGCAGGTAAAAGTATCGTGACAGAACTAACACGGACGGATTGTTCAAATCAAACACCACATCAGAGACGCGAACACCAAAACAACAACAATAACACCCTCCCCCCGCGAATTATCACGAGATGCACAGAAACAACAACATTCGTTTACAAACATTACATGAACGCCACATTAATAAGATAAACGTTAAAAACGAAACACGAGTAGAGTTGTTTACTTATAACACAACAATATGGGGCAAGTGCTGTTAGCGAGCACCTATGAAGGCCGGCACGGCACACGAGGGGGGGTGCTGATGTGGCCAGCACCACGCCCGGCCGCCTTTGTCTCCCTAGTGACGATGTTTACACACCGCACACCAGGTACTCGTTTGAGTCACACACAACACACAGACACACACACAGACACACACACAACACACAGACACACAAACACACAACACAAACACACGTGTGTACGACTCAGCTCAGCCCTGCTCCCTGTCAAACTGCAACTTTAAAAACGCAACTTTAGAAAAACTACTTTAAAAACACAACTTTCAAAACACAACTTTACAAACAACTTTCAAAACGCACCGTGGCAATTATTGTTGTTGTAGTTCCCGCCCCATATCAAACATGGCCCAGAAAACAACAAAAAGCCACACTTTACCAAAACTACCGCAAATCTTTTGCCTTTTTCATACAAATTAAACGCGATAAAACCATCAAATTACACAAACCACCACCACCAGCACCACGACTAACGAGTTACACGAAGGCCACTCTCTCCGCTCCGATCATCTTCGCCTTTTTGTGGCTTTCACGGTGAACTTTCACCACTCGCCACGTGGTGGTGGGCACGAAGCACACAGAGACAACCATGAGCCCCCTTCTGTACCACCACCACACAAGCTGACAAGCCACCACGATGATGATGATGTTAGTCGCGAGTAGTAAGCAAACAAGACCAGCAAACACGCAATCCCGGCCGTCTTTGTCTCCCCCAGTGGAGATGTTGACTACATAACGTACCGGGGTACTAATTAACACAAATCTCCCCCGTACAGCCACTAACAACAGTGTTGTTGGCAAATGTTGCCTATGAAGGCCGGCAGTGGTACACGAGGGGTGGGTGGCCAGCACCACGCCCGACCGCCTTTGTCTCCCCCAGTGGCGATGTTTAACGCAGCCGCACCAGGTACTCATTTGAGGCTGAGTCGACCTAGGGGAGGGCTCAGATAATCGTCACTGACGGTGGCCGTGAGCCGGGAATCGAACCCAGCTCAGCGTCTTCGTAGCGCTAACCGCTGCGCCACCGCTCCCCGTTCATTGACAAAGACAAAGATCCCCCGTGTAGCCTCTAACAGAGTAAGGGGCAAGTGCTGTTAGCGAGCACCTATGAAGGCATAGAGGTGGGTGTCCAGCACCACGCCCGACCGCCTTTGTCTCCCCACAGTAGCGATGTTTACTCCACATCGCATGGGGGGAAACTCATTACAACACACACATAACGAGTTGTAGTTTTTTTTTTAAAACACTTCTTACGATGCAACAATGTTTCTGACCTCTTTCTGTCGTCGTGGTGGTGTCATCTTCACGGCAAACTTGGGTGATGATGGACGCACTTTCCATCGGCTGCAAACGACTCCACGTGGCTTTCCCAATGCCACCACCTCCCCCCCCCCACCACACAAAACCCACAAACCCCACACACACCTCAACCTCGCTTCTTACTTCAAGAAATGTTTAAACGAAACAAAAACTACAAAGAGTTGTTCCCGAACGAAACGGCGATATCCGAGATGGACTTCTTTTTTTAAACTTTTTTCGTATCTCCCCCCCTCCTCCTCTCCTCTGTGTGTCTCGATGTCGATCTCGATGTTGTTTATCGTCAGCTGTTGTTGTCTTCGTCGCTGTTCCTCGTCAGTTGCCGCTTGTTTGTTTGTTGTTTGTGAGTGAAAGTTGTATCACAAAGCCGCCGCGGTGGTGGTGGTGGTGATGATGCGCCAGGCCTGACAGAAGCAGCAACATGGAGGAGAGTGGGTCCACACAAACGCAGCCGTTTCTAGGCGCCCCACACACGCACCACACACACAGACACACATACATACAGACATACACTACACACACACATACTCCACACACAGACATACACACACAGACACACATACTCCACACACACATACACTACACACGCACCACACACACATACTCCACACACAGACATACACACACAGACACACATACTCCACACACACATACACTACACACGCACCACACACACATACTCCACACACAGACATACACACACAGACACACATACTCCACACACACATACACTACACACGCACCACACACACATACTCCACACACAGACATACACACACAGACACACATACTCCACACACACATACACTACACACGCACCACACACACACAGACACACACGCAGACTACACACACACATACTCCACACACACATACACTACACACGCACCACACACACACACAGACACACATACAGACATACACTACACACACACATACTCCACACACACGCACCACACACACACATACACACACAGACATACACTACACACACACATACTCCACACACACACAGACATACACACACACAGACATACACACACAGACACACATACTCCACACACACACAGACATACACACACAAACACACATACTCCACACACATACACTACACACGCACCACACACACATAGACACACACGCAGACTACACACACATACTCCACACACACATACACTACACACGCACCACACACACACATACACTGCTACACACACAGACACACTACTACATACACTACACACACACATACTCCACACACACCACGCACACACACAGACACACTACTACACATACTACACACACACATAGACATACACACAGACATACACTACACATACACCACTACACTACACGCAGACATACACATACACACACTACACACATACATACATACACACACACAGACACACACAGACATACACACATACACTACTACACACATACACTACTACACACACACAGACAGACATACACACAGACACATTGCACACATACTACACACACACACGCACCGCACACTACACACAGACACACATACAGACACACACACATACACACACTACACACACATACTCCAGACACACACAGACATACACACATACAACACCACACAGACATACACAGACACACACACATTACACACAACAACAACCGCCATTCGCCACTAAGTGGCGGTGACGTCACCACGACACTTGTGCCAGGCCATGTGCACCTTGAGGCCACGTGAAGTGTCGAACGCCCGCTGGCAGGAGGTCACGGGGCAGACTCAGGTGCCACGGGTCGACTGACCGAGATGACCGAGATGACTGGCTGATGCACCACCTGTGCCCCCTACTGTACCAACTTGGTGTGCTTTAGCCACCCGGCGCTCCGCTCGTTGTTGTGAGCGTCGCTCCTCCGCCCTCCGTTGTTGTTGGAGGGCGACTGCCTCCAACTGCCCAGTAGCGTCCTTCACGAGCCTCCTCCACTGAGGCCGATCTTGACACCGCTGGTACCAGTCATCGGCAAGTCCACTCAGCTCCACGTCCTCCTGTACCACATCACTCCATCTCTTCTCTAGCCCGTGCCGCGCCCGTTTAGCCCCCTCGATCCGGCCGAACAAAAGCTGCTTAGGCATGCGGTGGCTGGGCATGCGGGCTACATGACCCAGCCAACGCAGCCTTGCCTGCCGGAGGAGCTCACCGATGGGACTTTGCCCAGATCTTTCAAGGATTTGTGAGCTCCTCACACAATCCAGCCTGGTTAAACCCAGGATGGATCGCAGGCAGGCCAGCCTAAATGTTTCCAACCGGCGAAGATGCTCCATTAGGGGGGTCCACGTTTCGCAAGCGTAGAAAAGGGAGGGAATGACCGTGGCCGAGAAGACCTGAAGCTTCGTGCGGAGCGACAGACCAGGTAGCTTCCACACAGCGTTACGCAACCGATGAAAAGATATTGCCGCTCGACTGATTCGGAGTGAGACCTCTGCTGTTAAACTGGAGCCGGTCATAAGCACACTGCCCAGGTATGGGAAACTCTCCACTCTCTCCACAACTGCCCCATCACCGATTGGGAGTTGTGGGGGTGGAGTGTCCGATGGTACAAAATACCAGAGGTGTGGACTCGAGTCATGTGACTTGGACTCGAGTCAGACTCGAGTCATGAATTTGATGACTTGCGACTCGACTTGGACTTGCATAACAATGACTTTGTCCCACCTCTGCAAAATACCCAGGCAGGTGCTTAGTTTTGGTGGGGCTGATGGTAAGGCCCCACCTCTTAGTGGCACGCTCCAGTGGGGGGGGGGGGGTCAGACATTTGTGACGATGTGTGACGAGGGGGGGGGGGTTTGAGAAATGTGACGTCACATCAAAATGCGCAACTTTAAATAAATATAGACAACACGTTCTATTTAATTAAATATACTTTTTAATACATGTTTTCTCCAACAACATCAGAGTGCAGCGCCACATTAAATACGCACTACAATGACAATAGTTTAAAGCGATTTGAAGCGTGTTTTATTTGGGGGGGGGCAGAGCTTTGTGACGTCATATTTGAGGGGGGTCTGACTTTTTGTGAGGCCGTGTGACGTCATTTATGGACGGCCCCAAAGTCTGTGTCACCGCGCTCTTACAAATTGCACACGAATTGATGCAATGAATATCTCACGTCACGGTCTGCTTTTCGCTTGCAAGTTTTAGATTTACTGCAATACACCCGTCCATGGACGGGCAACAGGCGAGTACATCATCATACCTGTCAACCCATACGGTTTATCCCGTATTCTTGTACAGAGGAATTTAATTTTCAGGTCCATACGGCGTACAGCCGTTTCAATATGGGCAACAAAAAAGTGTTTGTGTTTCTCCCTTGCGATGTGACTTTGTCGGATGAACGTTGAGGTTTATTAGGGGCACGGGGGTGACCAATAGGGTCTGCATTGTTCTGTAATGAGGTCGGCACTGATAAGGGGTTGACATGGATGCAAAGTTGTGTTGTTGAAATTTGAAACGAGATTAAAACAACATCATTAAAGCGACGGTGCAAATCTGAATACTCTTCACCACAGATGCCCTACTAGGGGTTCATATTCTTAGTTTTTTTTTCGGTAAAGTCACGTAAGTAAAAAAATGTAATTAGTAAAATTTTAATATAAATAAAAATCACGACGTTTCGGAGGCAACACAAGCTTCCGTCTTCAGGTGGAACAGTCACAGCACGATAGCTGTATCAAGTGAGAGAAATTCCAAGAAAACCGTATTTTTATATATACTGGTTGAGGGTGGGAGGAGCCAAGGTGGGCCCTGAATATTATTTTTGTGAGGTTCGGTGCGGCTGAAGCACGCTGCTAGGAATGAGCCTTTGTTGTGTAAACTAGGTGCGGCTGATGTAAAGGTGCGTGTAAAAGGGACTGAGCCTTTTTGTTATGTAGAGATGATGCGGCTGAAATCGCTGCCAGGAAATTAGTCTTTGTTGTGTAGAATGGTTGACTGAGCCTATTATTATGTAGAGGTGGTGCGGCTTGTTGAAGCTTGGACAGCAAGTTTCAACAAACAATGCAACATTATGGCACGTCCTTGAAAATCACCGGGACATTCATCCACCCACGAATTCCCAACTCTACCTCTGCTTCACGATGATGTTGATTCACTCTTCAACACACCGGTGGGCTAAAATAGTGAACTATTTTGTCTTTTGTAAAACGTGACACATTTTTTTTACTGTTTGGCCGTGTCGGGTGGTGGAGGGTTACGACACATTTATAAATAACGCGATCTAACCCAAAAACCTTTCGATTTAAAGCTTTCGTGACTGCAGGGATTCATCTTCTTGGTTCTTTCGGTAAAGTCACGTAGAATGGAAATAATAAAATAATCAAAATAAAACATAATAAAATAATTCTCACGACGTTTCGGCCACAACCTAAGCAGACAGAGCCTTATCGACAGACCTGTTCTTCAACCTGAGGATGGCTGCTTGCGTTGTGGCCGAAACGTCGTGAGAATTATTTTATTAAGTTTTATTTTTATTATTTTATTATTTCCATTCTACGTGACTTTACCGAAATAACCAAGAAGACCAAAAACCTTTATTATGAATAATATTTGTCGCGAAAGGCTAACGTGTTCAATCTACCTCTGCTATCACCGTATTTCCTGGAGTACACGACGCATTTATCCAGACCACACACACGCGCGCGTGTTTTCCCTACGACCCTACGTCAATAAAGTTGGAGGAATCTGATCACGCATCTGACACGCACCTACAGGATTTTCTTACAAGACGCGCATTTGGCTTTCGACTACTTGGGGTGGGTGCTAATAATCCAGAGAATACGGTGAATGTTGACACTACCCACACCAAGCACGTGGAACTCGGGCTAAACGAATAATCGATTGTTAACTCTTCTTGGTTCTTTCGCGAAAGTCACGTAGAATGGAAATACTAAAATAATAATGATAAAAATTATAAAATAATTCTCACGACGTTTCGGCCACAACGCAAGCAGCCGTCCTCAGGTGGAGAACAGGTCTGTCAAGACAGAGTCTGAATAATTTACCGAAAGAACCAAGAAGATTAATCCCTGCAGTCACGAAAGCTTTAAATCGATTGTTAACTATTTAACTGTGTTGCAGTCGTTGAACATCGAAATATTTGTTTTGTTAAATGATAACGCGCGATTCAAATAATCGCACTGCTGTAATCCATTTCCTTCCTAGTTTATACCACTGCAAGATCGTATGATATCCACACATCTAAATTATTCTTAAAATACATATAATGAAACTTAACTTCATTACTTATCTCACGATACTGCAGATGGCCTTTGGGGCCGTCCATAAATGACGTCACGCGATTTTGGACGTTTTTTAACCCCCCCCCCCCCTTCGTCACACGGCGTCACAAAAAGTCAGACCCCCCCTCAAATATGACGTCACAAAGCTCTGCCTTCCCCCCCCCAAAAATAAAACGTGCTTAAAATCGCTTTAAACTATCGTCATTGTAGTGCGTATTTAATGTGGCGCTGCACTCTGATGTTGTAGGATATTTTTTTATTAAAAAGTCTAATTAATTAAGTAGAACGTGTTGTCTATATTTATTTCAAGTTGCGCATTTTGATGTGACGTCACATTTCTCAAACCCCCTCCCCCTCGTCACACATCGTCACAAATGTCAGACCCCCCCCCCCCCAGGTGCGTGACGTCATTTATGGACGGCCCCTTTATAACGGGATAACAGTAACGTACCTGTCAACCCCTTATGAGTGCCTCCTACCTCATTACAGACCAATTCAGACATCGTGCCCTTAGAAATCTCAACGTTAATCCTACAAAATCCTATCACGAGGGAGAATCACAAACAAATAGACACTATATTTATTTTTGCCCGTATTGAAACTGCTGTAAGGGGTATGGACCTGAAATCTCAATTTCTCTGTACAAAGAATACGGATTAAACCGTATGGGGTTAACATCCATGCCGTCCACCATTATCAACTCTATAGATTCGTACAACTTTAAATTTACAAATTCAATTCATCGTTGTCCTGAACTGCACAATGAATAGAATCTGCACACAACCATCCCGTACTAAAAAAAATTGATCAAATTTAAGAATCGATCGATTCCGGAATCTTCACCACGTAACGATGCACCAAAAAATCGAATCCCACCGTAGCTTTCTATAGAATCGAATTGAATCGATTCACACGTTGGTAGAGGAATCGCCACACCCGCTACCCCCCGCCCCCCTCATAAATAATGCATGAGGTGGGCGGGGCGAGGGAGGACACGTCATCAAATAAATAAATAAATACCGCCGCGGGCCGCCTGAAGACGGCGCGGCCTGGAATGCTCCCCCCACCCCACTTCGCACGCCCGGCGTCATCCGCTACAAGGGACCGCGGCGATTTTGCTGTGCCCCGCGAGCATAACATTCGAATTAAATAATAACTACACAAGCCAATGGGCAGGGGTGGGGGGGTGGGTGTCACACCGCTGCTGTTGGATTGGATGATTTTCCCATTGACAGCGAGTGATCCGTTATTCGGATTAAATTCATCGCTTCTGTATTTTGGTGATGGAAATTTTAACAAAAAATTAGCTGATCAGAATTTTTTTTTTCAATTCATGAGTCTCCCATGGCGTGAAGTGAAAGTTCTCAATCCAACTCTTATGATTACGCCTCTATATATGGGCGATGTCGTAGGACTACTGCCCGAAACGTCGCCTCGTATTTTTCCTTGTTAAGGCCACTGTGTTATAGACGAATGTGTTGATGGGTTTTTTTGGGCGCATAAATATGGAGTGGTGCTAATCTACATACATTTATAAATATGTCCGTTAAATTATCAGCCGGTTAATAAAAATTACACATTTGAGCTCCCGGTTGTGTGAATTGATGGTGGTGTGACTATGGAATTATCGCTTTGTAATTTACGATTTAAAAAATTCGACGAAAAAAAAATTTTCAAGTGATTTTCACGGCGGGAGAAAAAGATACGGCCAAGTTTTCTAGGTCTCGTAAGAGTTCGAGTTTGAGGTCTCGGCCTCACGCCGTGTGGATTGCTTGACCATACTTCACCACACTGGTTACCAGAGGTGGGACAAAGTCATTGTTATGCAAGTCCAAGTCGAGTCGCAAGTCATCAAATTCATGACTCGAGTCTGACTCGAGTCCAAGTCACACGACTCGAGTCCACATCTCATAGGTGGGACAAAGTCATTGTTATGCAAGTCCAAGTCGAGTCGCAAGTCATCAAATTCATGACTCGAGTCTGACTCGAGTCCAAGTCACATGACTCGAGTCCACATCTCATAGGTGGGACAAAGTCATTGTTATGCAAGTCCAAGTCGAGTCGCAAGTCATCAAATTCATGACTCGAGTCTGACTCGAGTCCAAGTCACATGACTCGAGTCCACATCTCATAGGTGGGACAAAGTCATTGTTATGCAAGTCCAAGTCGAGTCGCAAGTCATCAAATTCATGACTCGAGTCTGACTCGAGTCCAAGTCACATGACTCGAGTCCACATCTCATAGGTGGGACAAAGTCATTGTTATGCAAGTCCAAGTCGAGTCGCAAGTCATCAAATTCATGACTCGAGTCTGACTCGAGTCCAAGTCACATGACTCGAGTCCACATCTCATAGGTGGGACAAAGTCATTGTTATGCAAGTCCAAGTCGAGTCGCAAGTCATCAAATTCATGACTCGAGTCTGACTCGAGTCCAAGTCACATGACTCGAGTCCACATCTCATAGGTGGGACAAAGTCATTGTTATGCAAGTCCAAGTCGAGTCGCAAGTCATCAAATTCATGACTCGAGTCTGACTCGAGTCCAAGTCACATGACTCGAGTCCACATCTCATAGGTGGGACAAAGTCATTGTTATGCAAGTCCAAGTCGAGTCGCAAGTCATCAAATTCATGACTCGAGTCTGACTCGAGTCCAAGTCACATGACTCGAGTCCACATCTCATAGGTGGGACAAAGTCATTGTTATGCAAGTCCAAGTCGAGTCGCAAGTCATCAAATTCATGACTCGAGTCTGACTCGAGTCCAAGTCACATGACTCGAGTCCACATCTCATAGGTGGGACAAAGTCATTGTTATGCAAGTCCAAGTCGAGTCGCAAGTCATCAAATTCATGACTCGAGTCTGACTCGAGTCCAAGTCACATGACTCGAGTCCACATCTCATAGGTGGGACAAAGTCATTGTTATGCAAGTCCAAGTCGAGTCGCAAGTCATCAAATTCATGACTCGAGTCTGACTCGAGTCCAAGTCACATGACTCGAGTCCACACCTCTGCTGGTTACTGCTGGTTGGTGACGGTGGTAGCATTGAGGTGGGACAATATCATTTTTTTCCTGATGACGAACGAACGCCTGTGTTGCGATCGAAACGTCGTAGTTTTATTTTCTTCGAACCTATCTACGTGACTTTACCGAAAGACCCAAAGTATACTATCAGAGCATGTTTTTTTTTATTTGCATGCTTGCCACAAGTACAGTATATGTGGTTAATGCAGACATGATTCCTTACAAAAGGTTTCTGTTTGGTGTTTTAACATCTTAACACAACTGCTTTATTGCCAGAAAGGGTAACACCAATTCTTGTCGGTGGGACAATGTTGCTTGCACTGCCCTCTGCTGCCAAACGGCGTTGTTCCCGCAAACCTTTATGGCATCCTGTGTGTGTGGTGGCTGTGGGGTTTGATTCCCGATCACGGCCACCAACACCGGTGACGATTATCTGAACCGGTCCTGGGCCTCCCCTAGGTCGACTCAGACTCAAAGGAGTACCTGGTGCGGTGCGTAAAACATCGCCACTCGGGGAGACAAAGGCGACCGGGCATGGTGTTGGCCACCCACAGGTGCTCGCTAACAGCACTTGCCCAACAGTCTGTTCAGGCTATACGGGGGATCTTTGTATTTATATTTTGGTGGCTGCCCAGACACTCAGTACATGATCATACCTGCTGAGCTTCCAAACATTGGAGCATTCCGATTCAATGAAAATAATACATTTGTTTGGTGATGCTGCATTGTCACTGGTGCACAAGCATAATTAACAAACAACTATTTTGTGGCCCCATAAGAACATCTCAATATCGGCGACGATTCAGGCAACAGCCCTTCATGGCACATCATCCACCATCTCTTATGGCTTCTCGATTTTGTCCAGCCTCAATTATATACACTACACTGTGAGCACAAGCGTGGCGCAGTCGTAAGCGCATTGGCATTATAAATCCGGCCCAATGTATGTGCGTCCGTATGTTGGAACTTTTTTCGCACCGTACGTAGCCAACCGTGCTAACCGGCTGAACGTTCGTGCCCAGTCACGGCCAACTTGTCAAGTGCGCGCGAGCCATCAGAACCGGTAATTTCACTAAACCTGGATTTGCACGGCGAAATACCATCAACGTTCCGCACAACGGCGTGGGGTCAGACCTGCATCAAGGCCAGCGGATCCGACAATCGCTTGATCAATGGATAGAAGAAGAAAAATTGGCTGAAAGTGCACATGGATTTGTTTTGTTATCCAACGTGGGCAGGAGAGGGCAGTGGCACTGACACACTCCCGCTCCAAAATATCCCCGCATTGCATTGGGCAAGCGTCATTGACTCTTGTATCTGCACGTGCCAAGCATCTCGACTGATGACCACGTGCCAAAAGTACGCGGTGTTCCTCGTCGATTTAATTCAGTAAATAGCAGCGGAATGAGTCATTGGAAAAGCAACAATTTCCATAGTTTTATTTTTGCTATAACAAAGTCTTTAGTACAGATATATATACGTTCCAGGAGCATGGGTTCTTATCTTCATGCCCCATGTCATACTTAGCAGGCTCCTGGCAATGTCAAGATTGCGGGTTTACACCCAGCATGCAGATGTTTTCAATTCTTTGCAAAAAAAGAAAAGTTATATGTACAATAAATTAACTCAACAACAATTCAAAGGTTCAACTTACGTGAGAATTAATGTTTGCCAAGTTTACAAGTCTCTCCCACATTTGGCTGCAACCTTGAAGCTCGGCCAAGTTAAACTCCGTTTGCATTTCCGTAAGGTAAAAGTGCGGCCCTGCAATTGCTATCTCCTGCCCGCACTACACACGCGACTAACTGCGGCGTTACCCATTCGTACTGCTGGGTAGAAAGAGGCGGAAAGGATTTCAGAAACCTGCACCACTATTTCAACTGCTGCGCCTGGAGATCGAACGGAACCGGTGACCTCTGGTGGCAAGTCCAGTTCGTAAGGTAAAGGTGCAGCCCTGCAATCCTTTGCTCCTGCTGGTACAAGGACCTCCGCTATTAAGAGCTCTAGACAGCTCCTCAAGATTATTTTGCCCTTCTCATCTAGGCTAGCCAGACATCTTGGAAGGGTAACACCACGACACGTCGTTACCCATCCATTCTGCTGGGTGGAAAGAGGCTTCATAAACCTGCACCACTGCCGCACGCGGAAATCGAATCGAACCGGTGACCACGTCTGGATGGCAAGTCCAGTGTGCTGACCGTTGCAACACCACTGGTGTGGCAGCATCCCTTGCATTTTGAAAAGTAACCACAATTGCTATTCACGAACTTCGTGCGTGGTGGTTTGTGTGACGTTGAGCGGACGTGACGGCGATCGGATGAATTGTCACGATTCAAGAGTTGCGATTTAACTCGAGAATCAAGTTTGGCTTTCTCTGCAAGTACGTATGTTGAACTTGTTTCGCACCGTACGTAGCCAACCGCGCTAATCGGAGGTGCGGGGAGCATCTCACTTCGACCGCGACTCGTCCTCAATGCCTGCCTCACGCGATCCGCCCGTCTCGTTTCATTACGGCCACGTCTCTTTTGGAACACAAGCTGCGTCTCTTTTTGTACTCTCTAACTCCCTGCTTGTGTCGTTTGTGCCGTCTCATTTTGAAGGTCTCGCTTGTGCTCCGTTTAATTTCTATCCTCCGATTGACCCCGTGTGGTGTGCACAGTGCGTCTCCTAGCTGCTATCTTGTTTGCGCCGCGTCTCTTTTCTGTTGTCCGTGCCTTTCGCGTGAACTCGTTTGTGCCGTCTTGCTTACTCTCTCGTTCCTCTATTCCGCCAGTTGATCATCAACAGGCGATTGTAACAAGGCCGTAGCCATGGAGTCAACATTGGGGGGACCAAATCTTCCAGGGGGTCTGGGGGTCTCCCCCCAGAAAAAAAATCTAAATTTGGAAACGAATTTCCTGCCATTTCCTGCCTAAAATATTTTAAAAATTCCCTAACACATAGGATGGACTTTTCATTTATATTTTACAATTTCTAGTAGTGTATTGTATTTATTACATTGCTCTGTTTTTTCTTTTTAACCTTTTCTTGTTTCATTGTATGTAATGGCAGAGATTAGGGATTAATAAAGTACAATCATAGCCACAATCATATAAACAGAAATCTATTTTATAGCAATATATTGGGGGGGTCATTTTGAGCATATTTGAATATTATAATTGCGGCCTTGGATCGTAATATCTGTCGTCTGTATTGTACTCTCATACGTGTTACATTTCGAGTGCTTGCACACGTGAACATAGTTTGCCAATATCCTACAACAATCAATTCTCGCACAAGTGTGCTTCAACGCATGTATCAAAAGAATCGATTTTAATCTACGAATCAGTCGCATCGTTACATTCCAACAATTTTCCATTTGCTCCGCCAAACAGAACCCTCCTGCGGCTTTAAATGCTCTGTAATAATAACACGCGACTCGCACCCATGACCTTCATTCTGACAGACTTTCGGCAAGTTACTGCGGAAGTTCTCCCGGTTGTGCTGTCCAGCACTCCGATTCGGTTTCTGGTTGTGCCGCGCCCTGTTCGACACGATGTCCGACATTTCTATCCGCGTGCGGGAAGCTTCTTCAGGAAACTCCAAACCACCAGCCTTCATCCCCTCTCATGATCTGTTCTGCCCAAGCGCACTTACACTCCACGTGCTTGAAGAAGCTCCCAACTCCTGGAGCTAAACGTTGGACGTCGTGCAGAACAAAATGCGGCGCGACACGAAGACACATCGCAGGGCTTATGACCTTCAAAAAAGGTTCCAGGAACCAAACACATTCGCCGCTAACTGAACTTTCGCTGGCCGCTAAAACATAACTGGACGTATGCTACTCAAAACAACCTAAACAAGCGGATGTCTAAGCCTACCAAATCAGTCGTAAAAACTCCCAACGGGTAAATCAAGATAAAACGACAAAATATGGCTATACTACTTGCGATTCACATTCACACACCCATCAAACAATAATCATTACTTTCCTTCCGATTAAATCCTTGCAGCGGCTTATGGCTAGCCATCGAACATAGACGGTCACTATATCGCGTGCTCTCAGATGCGTTTCCGTGGCTGTCTGAAACGCTCTTCCTTCCGATATTAGGAGCTATGCACTTTAAATCCAGATTGAAAACGGATTTCTTTAGATCTGCTTTTTGCGTTTAGTTTGTTGTCCTTCCCCTGCACCTCCAAGTAGCATGGTTGGCTATATACAGTGCGAAAGAATTTCAACATAATTACATGACATCATGATTACAGTTGTGTACTTTGCCTCAAAACAAAAAAGCATTTTTCCTTGCAAAATCATTATTGCCGGACAATATAGTTGTCAAATAACAAAAGTATAATAACTGAAGGTGTGAAATAAATAATGGGTTCCCATTCAATTAGTCCAATACCCACTCAATCTAGATTGAAAACTCATTTCTACAGAACCGCTTTTTGTGTTTAGTTTGTCGTCCCTCCCTCCGCACCTCCGATTCGCGCGGTTGGCTACGTACGGTGCGAAAGAAGTTCAACATACGTACACACACACACACATGTACATACATAAATGGCACGCGGTTTTGGAAGCCAAGCGCACCCCGGTTGGTGACGGCAGGGATTGGCACGACGCCGCCGGTCACTTGGCGGCGCTGACGTGCGACGAGACCCAGGCAAGCCCCCACTTGAGGTCGGTGAGCATGAACTTGAGGGCCTTGGTCCACTGCTCCTCCGAGTTGAACTGGATCTTGATCGAGTAGGACCCCCCCGTGCCGCCCGTGTCCTCGATGCGTCCCTTCTCCACGTCCATCCTGCGCGCGACAAAGCCGTCGTCGACGCCCGTCATCGTCGGCAGCCGCCCTCTAAACGACGAAACTACTAAACTATTATTTATTGCACCAGGTGAGGCCCACCGAGCTATGTGGCTCTTTTTACTCAGACACAACCTGGCCACGAATGATATCCCAACGAAGTGGCTTATCACGTGGAAATGTATCACAGCAGAATACTCGAAATGCATGTTGAGTCTAAATGTGGGACCCGGAGAAAAATCCACAAAATGACAGGGAGACAGACATGCAAACTCCAAATATACAGGCGTCAAGGTCACAGTTAGCAGGAACAATGAGGCCGGGGGGTCGAGACTCAACACGTAGTGGCTGCTAAAGAAAGCGACGAACCCAAGCGTACGTTCATTGCGGAGATGGCGCGACAAAATGAGGTTGTCTTGATGGCGTGACCAAATCAGCTCGCGTGGGCGGGATCTAGATGAGTCACTGCAGGGAAGGCCACGGGAGACGTGACAACGGCTTGGGGAAGCATTCATCCAGCAGTGGAAAAATCATGGCCGATGGTGACGATGACAAGCACAGTAATAACGGTTTCCGCTTGTGGGTGCGTGTGTGTGCGTGTGTGCCTTTGTGGAGTGATGTGGTACAGGAGGACGTGGAGCTGAGTGGACTTGCCGATGACTGGTACGAGCGGTGTTAAGATCGGCCTCTGTGGAGGAGGGTCGTGAAGGACGCTACTGGGCAGTTGGAGGCAGTCGCCCTCCAACAACAATGAAGGGCGGAGGAGCGACGCTCACAACAACGAGCGGAGTGCCGGGTGGCTAAAGCACAGCAAGTTGGCACAGTAGGGGGCACAGGTGGTGCATCAGCCACTCATCTCGGTCATCTCAGTCAGTCGACCCATGGCACCTGGGTCTGTCCCGTGACCTCCTGCCGGCCTTCAACACTTCACGTGGCCTCAAAGCGCACCTGGCCTGGCACAGGCGCATGGTGATGCCACTGCCACTTAGTGGCGAATGGTGGCTGTTGTTGATGTTGTGTGCATGTGTGTATGTGTGTGCGTGAATGAAGTGTGCAGTTACTTGTAGGGCAAACAGAAGCCAGTGTCCCCCTTCTCCACCTCCTCCTTGAACTGCTGCAGGCAGTCCAGGAATGCCACCATCGCCTGGTCAAACTTACTGTCCCAGAAGAACCGGAAGCCGCCAGAGCCATACAGAGGCAGTTCCTGTGTTGACAAAGATAAAAAAAAATTGCCCCGTGTAAGCCTACACAGGCTGTTGGGGCAAGTGCTGTTTGTGACAAACTATGAAGGCCGACACGGTGCACGAGGAGTGGGGGGGACTGGTGTGGCCAGCGTCATGCTCACCCACCTTTGTTTCCCCAATGCTCACGTTTACACTTCACACCAAGTACTCATTTAAAGCAGAATCGACCGAGGGGGAGGCCCAGGAGTGGTTTAGAAAATCGTCACTGATGTTGGTCGTGAGTATGAATTCAACTCGGGTTCGCTGGGTTCGTAGCAGTGCGCTAACCACTGCACTACCGCTCCACAAAACCAACCAAAACCAAACAGAGGCAGTTCCTACATTGACATCCATAGCGCACACAAACGCAGAATATTTACGTGCCTAATTTTTCCGTATTGCTTTTTCAAAAGGAGCTGTGACATTCTACACATTTTGAAAATGATTTATTTCCAATTAAGGTTGAAAGTGTTCGAGCGACAGCTCCCTTTGTTTCTGTAACAGTGGGGGTGGTGTGCGACAACTCTCATAAACCTCAAATAACATGTAGGCTTTCGCGACCAATATCATCCATAATGCAGCTTTTTTTATTGGGTTAGATCGCATGAATATAAATGTGTCGTTAAACCCACCACCAACCGACACAGACAATTACAAACCTTACTAATTGGCTGTGTCGGGTGTGGAAGGTTTAACGACACATTTATATTTACGCGATCTAATCCAAATAAAAACTGTAATAAAGATCGAATATTAACGCAATGTTAGTGTAAAGTTGTGTTGCTATGAGGAACTTATCCGAGAGAAAAACTGGGTGAATTGATCAAAAGGTTTGCCCATAACTCGGTGATAAAAAAAGAATCAGAGCTATAAGTAATCACACTGACGGCCAAAACAATGACGTCATTACGTACGACACCATCTTGTAACCTCGCAAGTTAAGCGCTGTGTGACATCTCAATGCACGGCTGAGAACAGAACGTTACTGTTGCTATTTAAACTCTTCCGAGGCATGTTGGAAAGCATTGCAGAATCCGTACACATGTGCCATTTGTCTTCCTAGCTAAGCGTACCGACCGGAAACATCCGTGTAATGTTAGTTGCTTGTTTATGAACCGATCGAAACTCACCTTTGATTTGTCAGTGAGCGATTCCAAGAAGGAGTGGTTCCCATATGGTACCAGACGGTATCTGTAAAAAGAAATATATATCAAATAATAAATGTATCTAACACAGGAACACATGCTTTTTTGTCATGGATTTCATTGTCCCAATTCTGGAAGACATCAGCTTTAATATTAGGGTGGTTCAACATATTTATTTTCAGAACAAAAATAGTTACAACCCTAAGGGAGGAGTAATCATTCTTAAGGGAGGTGTAACTACCCTTGTGATCGTTGCAACTTTACAACCCATCACGCTGAGAATGCACACACGCCGTCAGTAAGACGTGAACATAATTTATTAATTAATTCCCGAAAATTATTATTTTATTTAACCATCATGCCTAAAAGCCATTTACCAAAGCACCATTTCAATGGGAAACCGTTATCTATTTCACACCTCCAATGATTGTACTTTTCACATTTAATAACAACGATTTTGCGAGGAAAAGTTCAACTTTTTTGTTCAAGACAAAACATGCAACTGTCATGACAATTTCGATTTAAAGCTTTCGTGACTGCAGGGATTCATCTTCTTGGTTCTTTCGGTAAAGTCACGTAGAAAAAAAAAAAAAGATGTTTTAATTTTATTATTTTATTATTTCCCTTCTACGTGACTTTACCGAAAGAACCAAGAAGATGTCATGACAATATCATGTATGTTGAACTTCTTTCGCACCATACTTATCCAACCGGGCTAATCAGAGGCACGGGGGAAGGACAACAAACTAAACACAAAAAGCTCAAAAATAAATGAGTATTCGATCTAGATTTAAAGGTACATAGCTCCAGTGGCTTCCTAATATCGGAGGGAAGAGCGTTCCAGACGGCCGCAGAAGCGTATTGGGAAGCGCACGATGCGGCGACCGTCTTTGTTCGATGGCCAGCCATCGCAACAACGTTCCGCCAAAACGGATGACGTGATGACCTTGGACCCCCCCCCCCCCCATGTCGCATGATATACCGTGTGCGAGGCATTCCTGTGGCACAAGGGGGGGGGGGGTGGTTGGACCCCCCAGCATGCTGCTCACCGCTGGAAGTGCAGCCCCATCTTGTTGGCGAGAGCGTGGAGCAGCAGCACGGTCTGACCCCACGCGGCGTTGATCTCGCTCCACTCCACGGGGACGCTGGGCAGGCGGCCCAGGCGGAAGTTGTTGATCGTGCCAAAATGGCCGCTGTGCCTACAAAAGATAAGCACCGCCACCCACACGGTGTATGTAAACTAAACTCAACCATTTTTTACGTTTTATTTTAACCGGGTTTAACAAGTAGGCTTTCGTGACCAATATTATTCACAATAACGGTTTTTTTGGGTTAGATTGCATCATACTCAAAATATAAATGTCGCCGGTTTACTTTCCAACACACCGGTGTGCTGAAGTAGTAACTAATTCTCACGTTTTGTTAACATGACAAACCTTACGAATTGGTGGTAGATTTAGGACGCATTTACCAAGTAAGGCCCACTGAGCTATGTAGCTCTTTTTCAGAAGTGACCTTGCCACAAATGATAGCTCAACAAAGTGGATTATCATGTGGAAATTGATAGCAGCCAAATACTCTAAACGCATATTTCTAAATGAGGAAAAAACGTACACGTGCGCCATCGGAACAGAACCGAAAGAAAAACAAAAGTAACTTTATCGGTATTGAGGCTCCCACAAGGCCATGCGGGAGAGGGCGTGTGGACTGTTTGGTGCCAGCTACCATCGAGTGCGATCTTGTCGCTATGATTCTCTGCAGCGAGTACAATGTCTTTAAAAATAATGGCGCAACGGATAGTCTAAACAAAATTAACTCTGAAGCACATGTGCGTTACGATATTCAGCGGTGAACGAGACCTCCAACCCTGCAACTTGCAGAAATCCCGGAACGGGAAAGGGTCGGAATGCGTCCTGATGCAAAGATAATATTGCACTCGACAGGAGCAGGCGCGAGGGTGAAGACGCGCACGTTGCCTGGGACTACAGGAGGGTTTACCGCACCATATGTGGAAGGTAGCATTGAAGACGTTGGTTTTCTTGAGTTTGTCGAGCTGCATCTGTGCATGGCGCAGCTGGTTGTCGACGGAGCGCTGGTCGTCCTCGCACTCCAGCAATTGACGCTTCAGCTCGCTGTACTCGTGCTGGTACCTTCAGAACCAAGACAAAGATCCCGCCCCATACCGTATAGCCTTAACAGACTGTTGGGGCAAGTGCTGTTAGCGAGCAGCACCTATAAAAGGCCGGAACGGTACAGGAAGGGGTGGGTGACCGGCATAACGCCTGGCTGCATTTGACTCCCCCACATACTCATTTGAGGTTGAGTCTCATTTGAGGCCGAGTCTCAGCCTAAATGAGGCCAAGAAACGGTTCAGATAATCGTCACTGGCCTGGCCACAAATGATAGCCTCAATGAAGTGGCTTATCACGTGGAAATCCACAGCAGCCAAATACTCTAGACGCACGTGGATTCTAAACGTGGAGGGAAAAACCGGAGGACCCGGAGAAAAAAACTACGCGACCACGGGGAGAACATGCAAACCCCAAACATACAACAGGCATTCAGGGTCAGGATCTCACCTACAACCTCCTGCATACCAGATCAGGTAATTAACATCTCACTCAAAGCATTGAGCTGGCACAGCTAAGATCCTGAATTTGAATTTCAGTGACCAATATAAAATGAGTACCACGTTTGGAAGCCAACCGCACTGTCTCATGTGTAGACTTACATTCCCTTTGAACGTGGAATTCACGACCTCCTGGATACCCTGCAAGGTAGTTAAAAATCTCGCCACCACGGTCGCCTCACAGTAAGCGCGACCGACAAAGACATAGATCCCCCGGATAGCCTTAACAGACTTTTTGGGGCAAGTGCTGTTAGCGAGCACCTATGAAGGCTGGCCCGGTGGCACACGAGTGGGTGGCACAACGCCCGACCGCCTTTGTCTCCCTAGTGGTGATGTTAACACACTGCACTAAGTACTCATTTGAGGCTGAGTCGACCTAGGGGAGGCCCAGGACCGGTTCAGATAATCGTCACTGGTGTTGGCCGTGAGCGGGAATCGAACTCGGATACGCCGGGTTGGTAGCGCAGCGCGCTAACCGCGACACGACCGCTCCCCACAGTACGCGCGACCGACCCACACACTCGCACTCAACGTACTTCTCCTCCTGGTGGCCAAGCTGCGCGGCCTCTGTCTTGAGGTGAGCCATCTGCTGGGCCAGCTGCCTCCGCTCGCCCTCCACCTCCTCCAGCTGAGCGATGAGCCCGGCCTCCTCAGTGCGGAGAAACGCGAGCTCCGACTGCAGGCTCTGCTCGTCACCGCCGTGCGCCATCTCGGAGCAGCCCACCTCGCCGGCGGTGTAATCCAGGCGCTTGAGGAAATCCCTGGTGAGGAGGAAAAAAAAAAAGAACAAATCGAATCCCTGGTAGGATGGACAAAAGAAAAAGGTAAAAGTGTATTGAAAATGGACAGAACCCGGAAAGAGAGGAAGATCTAACAGAGAACGGGTTGACGCCGACATCGTAAGAAATTGTTGCCAGAAAGATGTGGCCACTACTTGAGCATGTGACAGAGGAAAGTGGAAACAATACATGGACTGTCTGCCCATGGATTGTAATGATGACGATGATGATCTTTATTTTGCGTGCTAATATCACCCTTGATAAAGTGGGCGTCGGTGTGCATTACGGCGGATTGGGAACAGTTGCAGGAAAGAAATATAGAAACCCGTCAGGACCTCAGCGGCTGACACCGACCAAGCAAAGTAAATTTCAACCGCGTGCAACAAATCGCACACGCAAGTTAAGTTGTAAATAAAAAAAATTATGAAAGGTAAAGAGATGGTTTGTATGTAAAAATTCTAGATTTGAAGCTTTCGTGACTGCAAGGATTCATACTCTTAGGTTTTTTCGGTAAAGTCACGTAGGTAAAAAAAAAAATTGTATTTCTATTATTTATATTTTATTTATTTCCCTACGTGACTTTACCCAAAAAACCTAAGAGTATAGTTTGTATGTAAAGTTTTTGATTTTATGGGAAGGCAAGTCAGAATCAGAATATTAATTTATACTGGAGAAATCCGATGAGCTATGAAGCTCGTTTTCACAGATATCCAGTAGCACGTTGATTGAGAGACATCAGCGTGTTTCGGATGTCCGGTGGCAGGCAGGCAGGTGGGGTGTTCCAGATTTTTGGGGCTGCACTCCAGAAGGCTTCGTCCCCCCAAGGGTAGTGCGATTTATCCTGCGCCGAATGACAAGGTGCCAATGTTGCCTTCCAGGACCCCCCCTGTCTGGCTCACGCTGCTGCGTGGATGTTCGTGGTTGTGCCGTGGGGAGTGGTGGTGTAGCGGTTCGCGCACTGCGCTACAAACCTGGCGACCCCGGTTCGTCCTCCCGCTCACGGCCAACACCAGCGACGATTATTTTAACCGGTCGTGGGCCTCCCCTAAGTCGACTCAGACGAGTACCTGGTGCGGTGTGTAAACATCGCCACTGGGGAGACAACAGCGGCCGGACGTGGTGTTGGCCACCCACCCCCTTGTGTGCTGTGCCGGCCTTCAAAGCTGCTCGCTAACAGCACTTGCCCCAACAGCCTGTTAAGGCTATACGGGGGATCTTTATCTTTTCTGTACAGGGTTTGCGATTTGTTGTTTGGCACCACGTTCCAACGTTTCGCTCCACGTGCTCGGAGCCTCTTCGGGAAATATAATTCAGTTCCCGAATTTGATTTGAAGTGGATCCGGGATGCCATAGAATTTAAGGATTAAATAAATGCACGATGCCCGATGTTTCGCGTGATGTCTTGAAGTTTCGATAAACCTTCGCTACACATGCTAGGACCTTCTTGTAAAAAAAAAATCGTGCAATTAAATTTTGTAAAGCATTATTCATACAACTGCATCTCACACCGCTGTACAGGAATTACACACTTACATCAGAGGGGCTCACCCCCAATGTAGACACTCGTGAACAACAAGGTTAACCACGTGCAGAAATCAACACGTGACAAAGCTGTCAATGTAATGCCACCAGGTCAAACTCCCAGCTGCGCACACAAGCCAAGATATCTCTTTCAGCAGGGCGGTCACATGTCAGACAGCTACAATCGACGTCGAGCTGTTGAACGCTTTTTCTTCCGATATTAGGAAGCCACTGGAGCTAAACGCTTTTAAATAATCTAAATTGAAAAACGTATTTCTTTTAAACTGCTTTATATGTTTAAGCATGTTGTCCTCCGCACCTCCGATTAGCACTGTTGGCTTCGTACAGTGCAAAAGAAGTTCAACAAACATACATCCATGTCCGACGTTTCGCTCTACGTGCCGGATGCTTCGCCAGAAACCGAAATTGAGTTCCGGAAAATGCACTTTTTGAAAGTCAATTCCTGAAGAAATCTTCGACCGTGCACAACAACAACAGCAACAACGCCATCGACGTCGACTGCCATCTCCACCTGTAGTCCTGACACTCGTCCTCCGTGACCTTGAGCTGCTGGTCCATCTGGTCAAGGAGGTTGTCCGTGCACTCCTCGCACAACGGGTGGTCAACCTCCGTCTGGCCGGACATGATGTCGAACAGGTCGCTCATCACCTACACACGCACGCAAGACGGGGGGGGTGGGGGGAGGCGGGGCACAGATCGCAATTGTCACGCAACCTTAAACCGTGGTCCACACCTGCGCAACCAGCTGTCCAACTCTTCTGCATGCGGCTGAGTTGCAATTAGTTGCAAGCAGTTGAAGAACCAGTCACAGTTCAGCAATTTGTTGTGACGTCATCTATCTCGTGCCTATATGGGAACCATGATTCGTACCAAAATTCCCGAATGCGCCATTTCATTTCCTTGTTGCGCAACTACTCGCTCGGATGTGGATAAAGTAGCTGCAGATGATTACAGTGCTCGAGTTCAGGCAGGTGCGGACTGGCTTCTCGGGCAGCGATCTGCGCGGAGGATTTTGGTCCAGCGGCGGCATTTATAGGCCACTTGCTTTAACGCCTCAGCAATGCGAAGCACTTTACATCACGTCTCATCTGAAACATTGTAATCTCCTGCTGCGGTCTATCCAAGGCAGGGGTCGGCAAACCTGTGGCTCCGGAGCCACATGCGGCTGTTTAAAAATCGCTTGGCGAGACGTTATTCACGTGCATTGATTGCGGCTCTTGAAATATTTTTTTTTTTTACCAAATTGGAAAGAAATGGCTCTTCTTGTTATTTTGGTTGCTGACCCTTGAACCAAGGGGACCCCCTCACCCCCCCCAGTGACAGCTGTTTTTGCCATGTGGTTCTTTCCTTATCAATGTGCGACGAGCACAGCATTGCTCACTCCAGACGGCGAGTGACTTGCGCGGCCATTACCTTGATCCTGCGACTCAGGTGTTCCGTTACGCCCCCGTCAGACGCCTCCCCTATCAGCGTGAAGCTGTTGGCACTCTCCATGGACATCATCCTGCCGGATACACACACAAAACGCCTTTACAGGGGCACGGTGCCACGATTACAACAGCCAACAACAACAACTGGCATTCGCCACTAAGTGGCGGTGATGGCGCTTGTGCCAGGCCATGTGCACGTTAAGGCCACGTGAAGTGTCGAACGCCCGCCGGCAGGAGGTCACGGGGCAGACCCAGGTTCCATGGGTCGACTGACTGAGATGATTACAACAGCCCGCACTGGCCCACGCGCAGCTCTCAGATATATATTTTTTATTGAACAATCATGCGATGAAAAACTTCCGCAGATTATCACGTGTGAAATTGCCAGAGGCCCTCGTGTGGATAAGTGATCACTTGAAAAGCGCTCAGACATTGTTCTGTAACGTCACCTTCCGTGGAACGAAATACGTGATTAGGCAGCACTCTGTTAAAGAATTCTAAAAATGCTTTATAACCTTTGTCTCATCATACAATGACCATTTTCAGCCCCTTGGTCAAACCACTGATGGATGAAGGCCTCTGTGTGAGGGCCGTGAGGCGGGTTATTTGGCGATGCTGCACCACGCCGGTGGGCGGCGAGTTGGTGGAGACGGGCATCAACACGGATGTTCAATTAATTTTGCTGCACTGCCCTCTGCTGCCCGCAACAGAGCTCCGCAGCAGCCTATACCTCACACCGCTCAGCGTTACCTGCTGTACCCACACCACTCAGCGTTACCTGCTGTACCCACGCCACTCAGCGTTACCTGCTGTACGTACGCTGTTCAGCGTTACTTGCTGTACCCACACCACTCAGCGTAACCTGCTGTACCCACGCCACTCAGTGTTACCTGTACACACGCCACTCAGCGTTACCTGCTGTACGTACGCCACTCAGTGTTACCTGCTGTATGTACGCTGTTCAGTGTTACCTGCTGTACCCACGCCACTCAGCGCTTCCTGTACGCACGCCACTCAGTGTTATCCGTACGCACGCCGCTCAGTATTACCAGCTTTAAAATAACTGAACAAAAAACAATCAATGACCTGGCTGGCGGTATGGTCTTGTGCACCACGCCATCGCATCGCCTCTCGTCCAGGCATCCGTGTGTTGTGTAGGGGCCCTGCTGTCAAACATGTGACATCAGCACATAGCCCAGCAGTGTCTCGTCGATGCGACCACTCATTGTTATTGTTGCTATTCACCATCGTCTCAGATCCATCAAACAAAAGCTACAAATTATATTTGGACAATTTTAGCCATCGAACAAAGACGGTCACACGGCATCGCGCGCTTCTGGATGCGCTTTTGAAACGCTCTTCCTTCCAATATTAAGAAGCTACTAGAGCTATGCTCCTTTATATTATCTAGTTTGATAACTAATTTCTTTATAACTGGTTTTTGTGTTTAGTTTCTTGTCTTTCCCGATTAGCACAATTGCCATACGTACGGTGCAAAAGAAATTCAAAATACATACATACAACCAAGACGCCCTTGCAAACAAGATGTTCCATCTCAAAGAATATAGCAGCAAAATATATTCTAATAAATAATCATAATAATGCACAAATAGTTAGGAGATTACACGATAGAGGTCATGGAGAACAAGTTCACTCGACTGGAGATTTCTATCAGAGGGACCCAATTGGAAAACAGCAGAGGATGTGTACCTAAGGCAGCTCATTGACAGGGGACTCAGCCAACAGTTAGGTTATAAAGATGCAGACGAGAGGTGATTACAATGCTTATGAAAAATTGAACTTGACCATGAAAACCAGCAAACAAATGTGTCCACTGCATTAAATCAGTATGTCACCTGTTATGATGGACAGTTCAGGAACATGTACATTGAGAAAGGAAATGGGAGAAGCACATACCTGTCAACCCATACGGTTTATCCATATTCTTGTACAGGGAAATTGAGTTTTCAGGTCCATACGGCGTACAGCCGTTTCAATACGGGCAAAACAATGTCTATTTGTTTGTGTTTCTCCCTTGTGATGGGACGTTGTAGGATGAACGCTGAGATTTATAAGGGCACGGGGTGACCAATAAGGTCTGAATTGGTCTGTATTAAGGTAGGGCACTGATAAGGAGTTGACAGCTATGGAAAGAAGCTGAAAAGTGCACAATAAAGCATGGGGAGGTACATGCTTGGAATAACACTGACACACAGAGAGAAGAACACGTCAATTATAAAACACATGATAGTTAGTTATATCATATTGACCGGACGATAAGTGGACTTATAAGTACACTCAAGAGATGTTTGTTACGTTATGGGCACATTATAAATATGTACGTATGATGAACTTCTTTCGCGCCGTACGTAGCCAACCATGCTAATCGGAAGTGCGGGGGGGGAAGGACAACACACTGAACACAAAAAGCAGTTTTTGTTTGTTGCTGTTGTTGATCTATCTTTCAATAATAATTCTCAGTTAACGTATGTTGCACATTCGTACACACCTCATTGGTCACGTCTATGTCCACACTTGGGTCTTCTCTCGTCACCGGTGTAACCGTCACAAGAGGGGCTGCAAAAAAACACACAAAACGTCAATTAAACACTACACCTAAATATTCTATTAAAACTGAACGATGTTTTATTTTACAGTGTGGAGCATGCCTAGTGGCAATGATAACACTATGTAACACAATTTTTGTTCCTCGGTAGAAAGTGTTATTTCGTAATTGCTTATGCCTAAAAAGTATAAAGAAAATGGCTATTATGCCCCACAAACTTTGCTTTTGTGACCAGGACAGTGAAATTTCGAAATTTATCTATTTTCAATGAGAAAACGGGCGAATGTGTCTTTTCGTTCACATAAAGTCAGCAAACAACATATGAAAAAAAAAAGTAACATGCCTTTATACTAAAGTAATACAAAAATGACGACAAAAGATGTTTAAGGGAGTAGTTTTTCGAGACTTACGATTATACTGTAAATCACTTTCATGAATCAGCCCCCAAATGTCGTCTCCCATCATGTTCTCCTTATACTGTCCTTGGTAGAGGTGTTCAAAGTCCAGTATATCCTGGTGGAAACGCTGGCCTTGCTCCTCCGAGTACGCTCCCATGTTCTCCTTGAATTTATCAAGATGAGGATCAAGGATATGGACTTTGAGGGACATCCTACAGCCCATTGTGCCGTAGTTCTTTACCAAAGTCTGAATCAGCTCCACATAGTTTTCGACCTTGTGATTGCCCAGGAAGCCAAGAACCACTTCGACAAAGCTGTTCCAAGCCGCTTTCTCCTTACTAGTGAGCTTCTTGGCAAATTCATTGCACTCCAGGATCTTCTTTATCTGTGGTCCGACGTAGACACCGACTTTGACCTTTGCCTCAGCTTAGGGATGAAGTCTTGAAGGTACTTGAAGGCTGCCGACTCCTTATCTACAGCTCTGACAAATTGTTCCATAAGGCCCAATTTGATGTGCAGTGGTGGCATTAGCACCTTCCGGAGGTCCACCAGTGGCTTCCACTTGACGTTATTCCTCCCCACAGAGAACTCGGTCTGCTGTAGCCAGTACCGCCTGTGGTAGTGCGCCTTGGTGTCCCTGCTGTCCCAAAAACAAAGATAGCTGGGAAACTTGGTAAAATCGCCTTGGAAATCCATCAGGAATGCCACCATTGTGAAGTCTCCGATGACCTCCCAGCCGAACTTATCATACTTCAAGGCGTCCAGCAAGGTATTGATGCTGTTGTAATCCTCTTTGAGGTGCACCGAGTGAGCCAGGGGAAGAGACGGGAACTTGTTACCATTAAGGAGCAGCACGGCTTTGAGGCTCCTGGACGAGCTGACAATGAAGAGGCGCCACTCATTATGGTTATACGGCGATTCCGATTTCCTCGAACAGACTGGTCACATTGTGGCAGAAGCAGAGCCCATCTTGACGAGTGAAGAAGCTGCAAAAAGGTTGGTGGCGCTTCCTCTGATCTGCGACTTGCACACTTTATCCAACAAGTTCCACTGCTTGAGCCTCGACGTCAAAAGCTCGGCATTGGACTTGGTAAGACCAAGATACTTGATCAAGTCGTTGAGGTCTTTTTGGTTGAGGTAGTATGGGTTTCTCTCGTCAGCTCCACCTCTGAAATTGTCATCTGGATCTACAACGTCTTCCTCGCTCTCGACTTGCTGCTCTCTTCTAAAGACGGCTGCTCTCTCCTCGGAGGAGTGGGTACGAGGAGCTCATGGCAGTGGGGCCCCGAGGCAATGGATGAAGGAAGGTTCGGATACGTGATAGCAGGTGCATTATTGCTAGTCTGACGTTTGGAAGGGTCCACCATGCAGAAGTAGCAGTTGCTTGAGTGGTCAGTGAAAATATGCCTTGTAGGCCTCACACATCTTAGCAGATGCTTCCACTGAGTACTTTTTCGCTCTTGTCTTGATAAATTGGCCGCAGACATAGCAAACTGCGTCTGCCGGATGCTTGCAGCCTCTTGATGCCATCTCAGAAAAATGTAGATATGTATCCACTTAGGCAGCTGGAACTAAACCGAACTGGTGGGCTTAAGGCCCTTGTATTTATACTACTATTTATATTAATGGAAAGTTCTAGAATGTTCTAGAAGTTACTCCAAGTTTACTCAGCACTGAATCTATCTATAATGTTCTGATAAACAGGTAAATTTCTAAGTATCACTGTCCTGGTCACAAAAGCAAAGTTTGTGGGGAATAATAGCCATTTTCTGTACTTTTGAGGCATAAGCAATTAGGACATAACACTTACTACCCAGGACCAAAAAAAAATGTTACAGTGTAATTTAAGATATTACACAACTTCATTGAGAATATGTCCACGACGGATGTATTTTACGTCTTAACTGTAGTTCCCTAAACACTGGAATACCAGGTACTAGAAAAATTTACCTGAAATCTGACCCTCTGGGAGTCAATAAAATCGAATTGGAACATGCAGTAGACATTACGTTCGTAGAACGTGAGGCTATCACGAAGGCGCCGTTTCACAGACAATTAAGAGTCTGCCAGTGAGAAGTGATCTTGTTATGTGGTTTAACCCAATTAAATAATTTACAGGAAATGTTTAAAAATGTGGCAAATGGACCGTGACACCAGTGCACATGGCCTAACTCTTTTAAATAACTTCATAGAACCTTTAACGCACACCTATGTGAAGCAGACGGCATGTATTTTATGCTCACCACATTCTGCAGATTACAAGATCCGCCGGAAAGTCAAATGCAGCCCAAACATGTCCCCAGTTTCAATTACGTTATACAAATAAGGTCTCTCACACACACACAAAGTACCGGATTGCAAGATACCACCAACATTTGCTTTGAAATGCAGGGGTAAAAAGTGTAATTTACAATCTTAAGATTGTGGTAATACATCCACAGTATGAACCAGGGTGGCCGCTGGGCTCGAACAGAGTACATCTGTAACAAGTGGCAAATGGGTTACCACTCAGTCATGCCACCGCCCACATGGAGTGGCCTCCCGTTGCCTAGAAACAAAGATCCCCTGTAGGCTGTTATTGAGCACCGATGAAGGCCAACACGGGCACACAAGAGGGTGGCGAGGGTAGCATCATCTCCCCAGTGTTGAAGTTTCCACACTGCACGAGATGCTCATTTAAGTCCAAGTTGGCCTAGGGGAGGGCCCAGGACCAATTCTCAAATCAGATCACCAATATAAACCATAGCCAGGAATTGAACCTGAATCATCAACCCGAGTCATCAGGTTCGTAACACGGCGTGCCAAGGCTGAGTCGGCCTTGGGCAGGCCCACCACCGGTTCGTGCATTCATCTACTTATCCATGATAGTTTTTTTGGGTTAGATCGCATAAGTATAAATGTGTCGTTAAACCTGCCACCACCCAACACAGCAAATTTGTAAGATTTGTCACGTAAACAGAACATGCCAATTCGTTACTAGTGAAGTACCGTTGATGACTCTTGGACACCGTTGGTGAGGCACACGTATTTATTCCGTACAAGTAGTCACAACTGTGGACATACAATACTAGAGGGGGTATCGGCCCCCTCACCCGGCTAGCTGGGAATACACTGCTAGCTATCTCTGACCTACCTCCTAGTCCTCCACTAACGGGCTAGGGGAGGCTGTCTGGCCCGACACTGGTAAGTCGGGCTACGGTACCCGGAGACCCAGAGCACTAGCTCTGGTTCTCGGGACCACGCCGCTGGCTCGGTCCTGCGCGGCCCTGACAAGGGCGGCGTCCCAGGGGAGTCCAGGGCTCTAGCTAGACGATCTTCGGTCTTCACTCGTTTAGCTTTAACATTCTGCCCCGAGCCCTCTGACACATCCCCCTTTATACTCCACCCCCGCTGAGGGGTGGGGCCCCGGGCTGCCTGGTGCGGACGTCGTTGAGAGCACCCCCCCCCCCCGTGCACTCACATAGCCCCGCCCACTGTGTTTGTTTCCCATAAGCTGCCATGCATAACGGCTCTCTCTCTAACACCCCTACACTAGCACAGCACACCAGTGTGTTGGAGAGCAAATCTACATTTACAATCTGAGTACGACGTTTCGCCAGTAATTACAACTAGCGTCATTAGGCGGACAGGCAGATTTGATCTACTGACGTTGGCCATTGTATGTATGTATGTTGAACTTCTCCCGCAACGTACGCATCCAACCGTGCTAATCGGAGTTGCAGGGGCAAAGACAGCAATCAAAACACAAAAAACAGTTCTAAAGAAATGAGTTTTAAATCTAAGTTTAGCGGGTATTGGACTTGAGTCACCACTTACACTAGTGCTCCCCACGTGTTACTACACACACACAGAGCGCAGCTGTGGGAATTCGACGTCGAGAAACAGGAGGCTTGCCTGTGAGCTCGCCGGTCGTGTGATTGTCGAGCGTGTCGAACGAAGTGTCCAGCTTGAGCGGCTGGTTGCAGCGCTGGCACACGAAGCTCACGTGCGTGGTACTCCCCGCGTGTGAAACCGACGTCTCCATGGCTTCTCCTCCTTTCACTCCGCGGCGATCTGCGTGCTTCAAGAAGGTGAAACCATCTCAGCGATGCGGTCACGTCAAAGATTGCAATGAATAATCAATGACAGATGGCACAATTGTTTTTATAATCGTCAGCCACTGTCTATTCGACTCCCCACGCCGTCACCACCCCGCATGGTCCACTGTGGCTACCGTCCATCTAGCTCGCTCCTGCGCATGAACTGATCTCATCGCTCCATCTCCATGGTGGCCGGCCCTCTGACGAATTATCTACTTTGGATGCCGTTCCATCACAATTCTTGTCCATGCGCCATCAACCCGTCTAGCGATGTGTCCGAGCCAAAGCCAACTTAACTGTATACATTTTCTTTCCGACTGTATTATACAGTAAACACATTGAATGTGCGGATGGCCAGTGTACAACAGCTCGGTCACATCCTTACAACTGCAGACAACGAAAGACTGCTCCACGCATTTGTTTTATCCTGCATTGACCCTGAGCAAGCTCCTAAACAGGCCGCAGTACGTTCAAAATGCGGCCGCCAGGGTGCTAACTGGTACAAACTTTAAGAATCACATCACACCTATGCTCCTGTCCCTTCACTGATTTTAATATTTTCTTGCTGATATTCAAGGCCTTAAATGGGCTTGCTCCTCACAACATTTATGACTTCATTCAGCCATATATTTTCCATCAAGATCATGAGGATCCTCAGATTGTGCTTTGCTCACCGTCACCACGGTCTAGGCTTCACAATTGGAGTGATGGTGCCTTTGCAATTGCTGCACCTCAACTCTGAAACTCCTTGCCCCGTCGAGGTCGGAACTTCGAGGCACTACAAATCTCGACTAAAAACATATCCGCTTAAAATGTCTCTCTCTTTAGTTATTTTCAAACGTCATTCTGACTTCTTCTTTCCTTGGTTGCTGTTAAACTATTTTCTGCATCTCCATGCATAGCGGCCTGAGAACGATTGTTTAAGGGTGCTTTATAAATGTCAATTATTATTATTAACGCTAGAAAAGTCTTGTGGCCTGTGGCATGGAGATCCTTAATTGTTTTGGAGTTAAAATTCAGGAGGGTCCCGGCTACGTTGCGACGTTTCGCCAATTCCACGAATGAGAGTCTGGCTCCGTGCGGGTGGTTCTTCGGAACCCGGAGAGACAAACCCAAGTCAGTTTAACACGTAAGACTTTCACGACCAATATCATCCATAATACAGGTTTTTTTTGGGGGTTATATCGCGTAAAAATGTGTCGTTAAACCCGTCACCACCCGACACAGCCAATTAGCAAGGTTTGTCATGTAAACAGAACACGCCAATGCGAGCAAAGCCACAACATTTACAATCTGAGTGCTCAGATTGTAACGAATTGGCGTGACAAACCTTACCAACATTGGCTGTGTCGGGTGGTGGCGGGTTTACCAACACATTCATATACTTAAGCGATCAAACCCAAAAGCCCCAAGTCGTGCACGCTGTGTAGGAAGGGGGTTAATTCTAAATTTTAAGTTTTCGTGACTGCAAGGATTCATACTCTTTGGTGTAGGACACACTTAAGCGGTGTGCTTTCGCTAAGTTGTCCCCACCTGAAGCAGGATGCTTGTGTTGCGCACGAAACTTCGTTATTAAATTTTTTTACCTACGTGACTTTACCGAAAACACCAGAGTATGAAGGGGGTTCATAGTGGCACTGACAACCTCCAGGTCACACCTCGCAGCGCCTCCACCACAAACCCTGTGGCAAACCACGTGGTTGGTTGGTGTTGGTGGTAGTCACCCATCTAAGTGCTTGCCAGGCTGAGAGCTACCCTTGCTTGGCTTCTGAGATTCAAACTCTTTATAGTGGTAATAGCAAGAGGTTTCAATATGGTTTTATTTTATTTTAACAGGTAAGGCCAACTGAGCTATGATAGCCCCTTTTCAGAACCTGTTTCATGTCCGTTACAAGACAGTTTGACTGTAGACAAAACGCAAAAGTCTATGTAAGTCTATATATATAAAGTATATCAGGAATACTAGGAATGTCAATACAATACGTACTGTCCTGCATTTTTAACATAAGCTTGATTGTATTACATCGAGTCTTGAGGCTTTCCTGGAAAAATAAATTACATAATTATTGACATACGGTACCGTACTACTGCCAACAAGTGCGATTTACGCATGAATCCGTAGCACGTAGCCTCGGCCCATCATCACTCCGGGTCGATAAAAGAATTCCACTTTGCGGTGGCGATCAGCAGTCAGCATTTTAAACTTTCGGGTTACAACGTGGGCCCACAGCCAAGTAAAGTACGGTTCTGGCGAGACCCCAGTTCGAGTCCCAAACCCGGCTGCTAACAACAACAATCCCACTTCACTACAACTCGCCATTGACCAGGGCGGTGAAGTATGGTCAAACGACGCTCGCACGACCCACGACGACACAGCGTTGGTTTTTAAGGGCCTTTCATCCAGCAGCGAATTGAACAACATTGTATAGACACCGATGTCTATACCGCATCGTCGACTCTACACACCTTGTGTGTGTGTGTGACACCATCGCCTCGTGTTGTGACATACAGTGGTGAAGTATGGCCCAAACGGGCGGAGTGAGTCAACAACAAAACGACCACCACCCAACATCGATTACGACTGTGACACACTCTACGTTGTGTCTAGCAGACACACAACAATGATAAACTAGCGAGAGAACAACAACAGCAACATCAACAACACAGCAGACTTATTGCTTACTCCGTGTGAGGGCCGCTTCAGCACAACATCCCACACCACCACCAGCGCTCGGCTTCTCTAAGACTCTAAAGACATCTTCATCACCACCACCACCATCATCATCATCGCAGCAGCAGCAGCAGTAGAAGCTCGGATCTTCGGTGTTCGCTCCAACCCGAACAAATGTTACAACAATCGCAGTGGTGGTGATGATGATGGTGATGATACACGAAGTGGGAACGTTGGCTGGCGATTTAGGTTTTTTTTTTAACGAAGTATTCCACCCCTCCCCTCTTCAGCCCTAAGTAGATTCGGCGGAAATCACATGCTTAACAGTTTTTTTGAGGTTTTTTTTAGATTAGAGCTTCCAGTAGGGAGGAGATGTGAAGAGAGGAAGAGGCTGGATTTAGTGTGGCGTGCGTGGTGACGTCCCAGCGTGCGTGGTGACGTCTCAGCGTGCGTGCTGACGTCATGGCGTGCGTGCTGACGTCTCGGCGTGCGTGCTGACGTCATGGCGTGCGTGTTGACGTCTCGGCGTGCGTGCTGACGTCTCGGCGTGCGTGCTGACGTCATGGCGTACGCGCTGACGTCTCAGCGTGCGTGTGACGCCTCCGCGTGCGTGCTGACGAACGTCGTCGCGTACGTGTGACGTCTTCGCGTGGCGTGGTGACATGTATAGGTATTCTTAGGTTTTTTCGGTAAAGTCACGTAGGTAAAAAACATTAAAAAGTAAAATAAAATAACATTTATAGGTTCGGGGTGACCTCGCCGCGTACACGTAATGACGTCGCCGCGTTTACGTAATGACGTTGACCCGTCTACGTAATGACGTCCCCGCGTAACGGAATGACGTCGACGCGTACACGGAATGACGTCACCGCGTACACGTAATGACGTCGCCATGAAGAAGTAATGACTTCCCCGCGTGCGTGATGACGACACCGCGTGCGCGCGATGACGTCACTGGCGCCGCGTGGGGTTCAACTATTGGAATTTTTTCATACTCTTAGTGTTTTCGGTAGTCGCGTAGGCAGTAAAAAATGAAATTAAAATTAATAAAAGTAATAATAGAAATAAAATAATAAAAATCACCAGTGATTTTTATTATTTTATTTCTATCACTGGTGATTTTTATTATTTTATTTAGATTATTACTTGTATTAATTTTAATTTCATTTTTTACCTAGGAAAGATAAACACATCACTTTTAGAATTTATATAGAAATAAAACTAAACTTTGTACAATCTTACCAGGTAAAGCGGACTGTGATATTAACTTACTTTTCAACAGTGCAAAATTATAGCAGCAAAATAATCTAAATGCATGTTTCAAAGACACCCCCGCCCCCCCCCCCCCCGTGTAGCCTTAACAGACTGTAGGGCCAAGTGCATTTCGCAAGGAGCACCTACACACATAAGGGCCGTCCATAAATGACGTCACAAGATTTTGGACGATTTTTGACCCCCCTCGTCACACGGCGTCACAAAAAGTCAGACCCCCCTCAAATATAACGTCACAATCCTCTGCCCCCCCCCCTAAAAATTAAACATGCTTCAAATCGCTTTAAACTATCGTCATTGTAGTGCGTATTTAATGTGGCGCTGCACTCTGATGTTATAGGATAACACATTTATTAAAAAGTATATTTAATTAAGAACGTGTTGTCTATATTTATTTAAAGTTGCGCATTTTGATGTGACGTCACATTTCTCAAACCCCCCCCATCGTCACAAATGTCTGACCCCTAGGTGCGTGACGTCATTTATGGACGGCCCCATACACATGAACATACGTATACACAAAGACAAAGCTCACCCGTGTAGCCTCAACACACTTTCGGGACAAGTGCTGTTAGCGAGTGGAGTGGCCAGCACCACGCCCGACCGCCTTTGTCTCCCCAGTGCTGCTTATATGAAACACACCGCTGCACCCAGGTACTCATTTGAGGCTGAGTCGACCTAGGGGAGGGGAGAGGTACCCGGACAGGGGTTCAGATAATAATCGAGAATCGAACTCGGGTGTTTGTAGGGTCGAGGTTTCCTTGCTGTGCTCCTGTTGACCCCTCACTCTCTCACTCTCTCTCTCCCCGTTCTCTCTCTCTCTGCTCTCTTGTGCTTCATTACTCCTCGTCCTCTGTTCTTCCGGAACAGGATGTGATGCCACACAGTGGCAGCGACTGCGAATTGAACCCCCGCCTCGTCTCGCCGCTCTCTCCTGCACCACCACCACCATCACCACCACCCACGTGTTACAAGGGCTCCCTCTCTCGCTCTCTCTCGGAAGAAGAAAACGCGCGGGAAGAAACAACAGCAGCTCCGGAGTCAAGCAAATGTTCAGATTGTTCTCGTTATGGCGACTTCTGCAAGGTATACATGGGCAGCGACACACCACACACACACACCAGTCTACACACACCACACACACACACCACACACACACACCACACACACACACCACACACACACACCACACACACACACCACACACACACACCACACACACACACCACACACACACACCACACACACCACACACACACACCACACACACACACCACACACACACCACACACACACCACACACATACACCACACACATACACCACACACATACACCACACATACACACCACACACACCACACCACACACCACACACACCACACACACAATCACACACAACACACACATACACCACACACACATACACCACACACACCACACACATACACCACACACACCACACACATACACCACACACACCACACAACACACACCACACATCACACACTCTACACACACCACACACACATACACCACACACAACCACACACACCGCATACCCCACACACATACACCACACACAACCACACACACACCACTCTACACACACCACACACAAACACCACACACACCACACACAAACACCACACAACCACACACACACCACTCTACACACACCACACACAAACACCACACACACCACACACAAACACCACACACACCACACTCTACGCACACCACACACACCACATACCCCACACACCCCACACACACCCCACACACACACACCACACACTCTACACACACACACCACACACACCCCACACACATACACCACACACAACCACACACACCCCACACACACACCACACCCCACACACACACCACACACACAGCACGCGCCACACACACACCACACACACAGCACGCGCCACACACACACACAGCACGCGCCACACACACACAACACACGTGTAAGACACACAAGACACGTGTCGAGTGTGTTGTGTGACACGTGTAGCGGGGAGCGGTGGCGCAGCGGTTAGCGCTACGCTGCGCTACTGAACCCGGCGACCCCCGGGGTTCGATTCCCGCTCACGGCCACCCACCAACGAACACCCAAAGTGACGATTATCAGAACCGGTCCTGGGCCCTCCCCCTATGTCGACTCGGCCTCAAATTACTTAGGGGAAGACAAAGGCGGCCGGGCGTTGCGTTTTGCTGGCCACCCCACACGTGCTGCTTACTCGCGAAGAGCACTTGCCCCAACAGTCTGTTGAGGCTACACGTGGGGAGGGGGATCTTTGCCTTTGTGTGTGGCTCACGTTTCGTGCTACGGATTAAATAACCAGGGGACCGTCCATAAATGACGTCACGCACCTAGGGGGGGGGGGGTCAGACATGTGTGACGAGGGGGGGGGTTGAGAAATGTGACGTCACATAAAAATTCGCAACTTTAAATAAATATAGACAACACGTTCTTGTTAATTAAAAACGTTTTAATAAATGTTTTTTCCTACAACATCAGAGTGCAGCGCCATATTAAATACGCACTACAATGACAATAGTTTAATGCGATTTGAAGCATGTTTAAAAAAATTTGGGGGGGGGGGGGGCAGAGCTTTGTGACGTCATATTTGAAGGGGGGTCTGACTTCTTGCCGTGTGACGAAGGGGGGGGGGGGTCAAAAATCGTCCAAAATCTTGTGACGTCATTTATGGGACAGACACTGTACAAGTGCGGCCACTTTTATCACTCCACTGCTATTATTTCCTTTCTACGTGACTTTACCGAAAGAACCAAGAAGATGGACCCACAAACATGTTCATGGGGCACTTAAAATCGAGATTTGGGGGTTTTTAAATTAAAGATCTAGGATTTTCTGACTTTAATTCCTGTTGTTTGTGTCCTAAAAACTACCCGTGTACCAAATGTCACGTAGAAGGGAAATAATAAAATAATTGTGTTTTATTATGTGTTATTTTTATTATTTCCCAAGAAGATGAATCCCTGCAGTAACGAAAGCTTTAAATCGAAATGTTTGTAGGTGTCATTCAGAAACGTTCAAAATATAAGATTGCGGGGTTTTTTTCGTTTCAAAAAGCACTCAACCACAAATAATGTTGAAGCGAGAACCATTCATTGTTCTATATTTTATTGTTTTTTATGTTTAGAGTGAAAGCGGCTTTGGATGAAAAAATTGGCATTTTATGATGTTAAAATCTGAATAATTCGGAAACTCCCCTCGAATAAAAAAATAACGGAATCTCTAAATGGAGCGGTTTTTGTTGAGGCAAGTCGTCGGCAATTTTTTTTGCGGAAAAAAACAAATGTTAGGAGTAGTTAGTGTCTGATCGTAGATAAAAATTGTGAAAGAATCATATCAGCTTAATGATAAAATTTCTTAAAAACGTTTGCCTGGCGAAGACAGGCTTCATGAACTATCAGTCAATAAATGACGTTCACAACAAGCATTAATATTGCTAAGTGCACAGTGCGTGTAATACGTTGTCAGCATCTGTGATATTCGATTGGCTCTTGATCAGCCATGCTCCTCTGTCTTGTTTACAGCCATACATCGGTGGTGGAAATTCCACATCGAAAAGGGAGGGAAAGTCGACACATGGGGTCACTACTGCGGGCTTCCAAACTTGGTTACTAATTTTATACTCATGACTGAAACCAGGATTCTAATCCAGGATCTCAGCTGTGTCAAGCCCAGTGCTCTGAGCGAGATGTCGACTACCTCGCCTGGTATACAGGAGGTTGTGAATTCAATCCCGACCCTGATGCCTGTTGTTGTATATTTGGAGTTTGCGTGTCTCTCTCCCCGTGGTAGCATCGTTTTTTCTCCGAGTCCTCCGGTTTGTCTTCCCACATTTAGAATCAACGTGCTTTTACAGTATTTGACTGCTGCTATACATTTCCACATGCTAAGCCACTTTGTTGGGGTATCGTTTGTGGCCAGGTCGCTTTCGAAACAGTGCTACATAGCTCAGTGGGCATCACCTGGTTAAAATAAAATCCTAAAACTCGCAGATTGACAGAATAATCCCGGGACACACCCAGACATAGTTTTTTAAAAAATAGTTTTCCACAACCTTATCCGGAATGTTCTATCAATATAACTTATTTTTGATTTCGCTTGTTTACTCAGAGATCCTCACTGAGCCTCGAGACTTTTCCATGAGGGTCCTGTTGAGTTTTCGCAGGAAGGGTGACAGGGGGCGATATTGCTGCTGCTCGTGCAGCTGCTCTGTAATCCCACTTGAGTCATTTGGAGGTCATTCTTTTTAGCATTGAGATGTTCGGCCAATATCAGTGACATTGTGTGGCTGGTGTGTTTAGTGGGGAGCGGTAGTGTCGTGATTAGCGCGATGAACCCGACGACCCGAGTTTGATTTCCCGCTCACGGCCAACACCAGTGACGATTATTTGAACCGGTCTTGGGCAGTAATAGGGGTGGTCGGGGTAGTGATAGTGGTTGGGGTAGTGATGGGGTAGTAATAAGGGTAGTAATAGGGGTAGTAGGGGTAGTGATCGGGTTTGCGGTAGTGATAGGGGTTGTGAAAAGGGTCAGGGTAGTGATAGGGGTTGGGATAGTATTATTCATAGGTGGGACAAAGTCATTGTTATGCAAGTCCAAGTCGAGTCGCAAGTCATCAAATTCATGACTCGAGTCTGACTCGAGTCCAAGTCACATGACTCGAGTCCACATCTCATAGGTGGGACAAAGTCATTGTTATGCAAGTCCAAGTCGAGTCGCAAGTCATCAAATTCATGACTCGAGTCTGACTCGAGTCCAAGTCACATGACTCGAGTCCACACCTCTGGTATTATTTATTTGATTTTATTAGATAAGGGTTACTGACCTATATAGCTCTTTTTCAGAAGCAACCTGGCCACAAATGATAGCTCAACGAAGTGGCTTATCATCACGTGAACATTTATAGCAGCCAAATACTCTAAACGCACGTTTCTAAATGTGGAGGGAAAAACCGGAAGACCTGGACAAAAATTCACGTGCCCATCAGGAGAACATGCACACTACAAATATACAGCAGGCGTCAGGGTCGGGATCGACACACGACCTCCTGTATACCAGGCGAGGTAGTTAACATCTCGCCACTACGTTGCCATCTCACCACCGCGGTGCCATCGTGATAGGGGTTGGCCTGGTCGTAGATGGCGGCAAGGAGTAGCAGGAGGATGGCCTAGGGCAGGGGTCGGCAACCAAAATAACAAGAAGAGCCATTTCTTTCCAATTCGGTACAAAATTCAGTATTTCAAGAGCCGCAATGCATCTGAGTACATACTGTACATACGTACTCATCGTCAAGAAGCAGCCCGTAAAGAGCCGCATGCGGCTCCGGAGCCGTAGGTTGCCGACCCCTGGCCTAGGGAGAAGAGATGGTGCTATCACAAAACAGAGCTATCGCAGGACCTGAGTTCTCACAGAACTGTTTTTTTCTGAAGTCTCAAGTGCCCTCTTGTATCCACACTCGAAGTGTGCATTTTCCCACCCGCCCTGCCACGGAGAAATGTCCATTGCATGACAATCTCACGTATCCTTAAATTTCACAGATCTGGAATTGAGCCAAATTAAAAGTACATTTAATGTAATAATTGTTTTGTTGTTGTGCAGTCATTGCTGATTGGGCTAAGACCATCAACTCACTACACTCGAGAAACCTGGTTCAATCACGGGCGGCTGAAACCCGAATTCAAACCCAGCCTTGGCAGCGGTTGTAGGCTCAGCGCTCCGTTCTCCGGGCCAACCCGGCCACTTCACCTCTTTTATGATGAATATTTTGTAAAAAAAAAAAAAATCACTTGCTGATTTGCGTAGTCTTAGACGTGATATGTTCAAAAAAAAATATCCTTAAAATGAACGCGTTGTTGTGAACGCTGCTCATTTTCTGGGCTCGCCACAAAACAAGGGGGAACCGCCGGGAATTGGAACGGAGGTTACAATAATCCGCTTCAATCGGATCAGCGAGTGCACGCAAGCTCACAGAAGGTACTCTGGGGAGGTGCAAGCGCTCTTCTTTTTTTTGCCGGTGGCTAGGTGAGAATTACAGTAAACAACGAGCTGCTAGCCAGAGGCACATCCACACACATGCACACGCGCACACACGGACGGGCGCACACTTGTTGAACGGTTCACGAGAAGAAGACTACCGCTAAGGGTGAGTACGCGCCATATCAGACGCACACGCGTTTCGAAGGGCTTCGATTTATTGTTTTAGAAGACCGTCATGGCCGAGTTTAATTTTAAAATCACCTAGTAGTAGGTTTTTACCCTTTAAACTGGTACAAAAACTGACACCTTTATACAAGGCATCAAGTGGATAGGCAATGGCTGAATTATTTTATTATGTTTTATTTTTTTTTAATTTTATTATTTCCATTCTACGTGACTTTACCGAAAGAACCAAGAAGATGAATCCCTGCAGTCACGAAAGCTTTAAATCGAAATTTAATATAGTTTTTTTTCGAGTTAGATTGCGTGAATTTTAAATGTGTCATTAAATCCGCTGCCACCCTACACAGCCAATTAGTAAGGTTTGTCGCGTAAACAAAACATGGCAATTCGTTATCATTTCAGCACTCCAGTGTGTTGGAGAGTAAACCCACTGCAACATTTACAATTCGAGTACTCGCGGTGTGCTTAACTAGTAACGAATTGGTATGTTTTGTTTACTTGACAGACCTTACTAATTGGCTGTGTCGGGAGGTGGTGGCGGGTTTATCGACACATTTATATTTACGCGATCTTACCCAAAAAAAACTCTGTGATGGTATCGGTCGTGAAAGCCGACTACTGCGTGTTTAAACCAGCGTGAAGTTTGGTTAATCAACCCCCACGACCAACACAGCCAGGGGGAGGGCCTAAATTCAGCAGTGGATTGGCAAAAACACTGCTTTTTATTATTGTTAAAGTGTTATATTTCCAATACGTGTGTTTTTTTCCCCATCATTCAGTTATACAAGGTGGTAAATTGTAATTATATTGTACGGGATTTTTTTTTTTATCACACTTTCCAATGAATGTTCCTTTGGTGCAAATGGCTTTCTGTTCTTGGATTTATCATTGCAATCAAGACCTTGCTTGAATGCGGTGAGAAACTAAAATTAAGGTGGATCGAGAGCATTTGATAGCACTGGTGACTCATAGAAACATCTATGGGACCCTTTATGCCAGCCGTAAGATGATAAAAAATCCATAGGCTTATTCATCTTTTCATCATCTTGATGCTGGCAGAAAGGGTCTCATAGATTAAACGTCTCGACCCGAGCCAGGAATGCTTTGATGTGTGCATTGTCCTTGTGCTGGTCGCCTTTTGGTGTTTTTTAGTCTAACACTGGTGAGGCAAGACCATAAGAAGTTCAACATACATACTATGTTAAACTTCAAACTTGATTTGAAGCTTTCGTGACTGCACGAATTACTCTTTGGTTCTTTCGGTAAAATCACGTAGAAAGAAAATAAATTAAATAATAGAAAACGACGTTTCTATTGCAACACAAGCAACCGTCATCAGATAGAACACAAACCTAGTGAACTTAGGAATACAATGCAATCCAACAGAGTCCGTTAACACAACAGTCAGCACCTTACCTGGTTGATTACGTTCTTCCAAAGATTGCTAAATTTGAGAGAGAGACAAAACACAGACATGGAGACACAGAGAGACACACAAGCAGAGAGAGACACACAGAGAGAGAGACACACAACATAGACACACAGAGACCCAACGCCTCTTAGGCGTATTCTATTAGTACATTTATTTTCTTTGTATGTGACTACCGAAAGAACCAAAGAGTACGTTAAACTTCTTTTGTGCTGTGCGTAGCCAACCGTGCTAATCGAAGGTGCGGCGGGGGTGGAAGGACACAACAAAATAAACACAAAAAGCAGTTCTAAAGAAACGAGTTACCACTGCAATTTCACGGCATTCAATCTGCGCCGCCTTGCAAGAGACACTTAAAAACCCCCACCCACCACCACCTTCCCCGGCGGCTTTGGAGCAACGCTGAGTTTGGCCGGGACATTTCAGAGTCACGGTCTTTAATGTCTTGTGAAATACTGCGTGCATTACAAATTGCATTGCTATGATTATTATTATTAATACTGCAGAGCCCGGAGGGATGATTGTAAGTGTGCTTGCTTAGGGCGCGTCAATCTAGCTCTCTCAAGTAAGCTTATTTAATTTACTAGACTAAACTTTTGATTTCACCAGGCAAGGTCCCACTGAGCTGTGTAGCTCTATTTCAGAAGCGGCTGGCCACAAAATATAGCTCGACGAAGTGGCTTATTGTGTGGAAATTTATAGCACATTGGTTCTAAATGTGGAGGGAAAAACCGAAGGACCCGGAGAAAAATCCACACGACCACTCGGAGAGAGAGAGAGACATGGAAACTCCCAATTCACAGGCGTCAGGATCGGGATCGCACCCACGACCCTCTGCATACCAGGCAAGGTAGTTAACATCTCGCCACCGTGACGCCCAATTTTATTCATCGCCGCAGCGGACGTCCTCTTGGGCGTACTCCCTGGTTTGGCTGCCGTTCCGTCATTTGTCTCGACCACCGGCGGTCCGTCCCTTCTAGCAACGCTCCCTGCGCACTCGGTCCACTTGCCGCAATTCCAGGCATCCATCTCTCCACGCCTCCTTATGCTCTTCACAGCTTTTGTAAAACAAAAAATCCCGTTACGATGTGACGATTTTTTCAAATTCATGTCACATGGGAGTGTCACGAGTAGCATCATGAAAAATGTTTTGGTCAGTCTGTGTTTAATTATATATTAATCTTGAAATGTATTGCAGTACAGTACTATGTTTACCTTCTTAAGAGGACAACTGTCAACTTGAAATAATTTGAGAAGGTACTTGTAGTGTGCGTGGAGTGGTGGCATCGTGGTTATCACACTGCCTCCGAACCTGGAGGCTTAAGTTCGACTTTTGGACGTGGCTAACATCATTGGTGAGCAATAACTGAACCGATCCTGAGATCCTGGGCCTCATTCACCGATCTGCACTCACTAGCGTGGTGAAGTATGGTCAAACAACCTCCCCATCACAGACAGCATGGGAAGACCTTCATCCAACAAATGTTTGTAGACTATTATTATATCATTAATGTTTGTATTATTTTCCCAAACATCGTTGTTGCAACGCTCATGCACACGGGGTGAATTTAGTGTGCATTAGATTCGAATTATCCGCGGTCCCTAGGATAAAATACATTTATAAAAGAATAATGAGTACCGATGATGTAATGTACAAAGGTGGTCCATAAATATCTGACTGTGTAACATTAGCATTGGAAATCATTCACGGCATCCTTTCTGTCTGTGGGTAATACACTTCAACCGGAGACATGGTTCAGCCTTGATCAATCCAACTTCTAGATGAAGCATGAAGACCTTCTCGATGTATGATACTCCACCCAGAACCTACGCATGAACTAATTTCATCATTCAAGTGTTTTTGGGTTAGATTGTGTAAATATAGACGTGTCGTTAAACCCGCCACCACCCGACAAAGCCAATTAGTAAGGTTTGTCACGTAAACAGAACATGCCAATTAGTTATGTAGTTCAGCACACGGGTTTGTTGGGAGAGTAAATCCAGGCTATCATCTGATGAAGCTGGTTGTAATCACCAGCGAAACGTCGTACTCGAATTGTTAATGTCAATTTACTCTCTGATTTTATTGTCTTATCTCCTCAGTGGAAATCCTCCCGGACGCATTCCATTCCTTGACCGTCACTCCCATTATTATTATTATTCACCATCGCCCATGACCGTTCCTGTCAAAGCCCCACTCTCTTTTCTTAAAACGATTAGAGGGCCGTCGCTAATGCAGCCTAAATTTCGATTTAAAGCTTTCGTGACTGCAGGGATTCATCTTCTTGGTTCTTTCGGTAAAGTCACGTAGAAGGGAAGTAATAAAATAATAAAAATAAAACATAATAAAATAATTATCACGACGTTTCGGCCACAACGCAAGCAGCCGTCCTCAGGTGAAGACCAGGTCTGTCGTGACTTTACCGAAAGAACCAAGAAGATGAATGCAGCCTAAGTTCTCAAATCCACGCTTTCCTGTTGCTGTCTCTCAATTTAAGTCCCTGGTTTTGATCTTCCGTGAAGCTCATAGTCCACCCTAAACCGCATCCACTGCAAAAACCATGGCTGCAGCATATGCGAATACCTGATGCACAAAATGGGAAATTAAAAACTCTCCAGTCGTGTGCGACTGTGGGTCAACCAGAACAGACCGTAACAACGTATAACGACACGATACCCGATCCACAAATACGAAGGACACATTACAGCGATTTGCTCCTGACGCGGTTATTTGGCTTGATCACCTGAAGGTTACATTGTAGTTGTTGCTCTGCGTCTACATCAGCCGTACGAAAGAAGAAGAATGTAATTCCGAGCAAGCGAACGCATTCAATACGGTAAATAAGATCATTTGTGGCATTTGCTCCACACGAAAGCACGCAATGAATAATAAGGTTGCACGAAGCACATCTCCCTACGTGTCCAACGTGGCTGACAACACCGTGGAAGCAAAGTGAGATAACGCTCGTGCGCGATTGGCACGTGGGAACATTTGGTTGACTTCAAGATAAGTATGAATTTGCCTACGGGTTTACCAAGTTCACTCTCCCTGCCTTCACTGAACACCACCCTTTCCACTCTCAAATGTGACGTTGCGTGGATAATAAACCCACGGTGTACATCCAGTGCACTAAGCACCTTCATCTGATATGTTCCTCTTCACTGTTGCATCGGGACCAATTACAGAAGGTGACCGGGTGGCCCAAAGGTCCACTGAGAGCCTGAGTTAAAATCCAGGTAGCCAGCGACCTGCTGTGATTAAACCCAAGTGTATTGAATTGATTTCGGTACAGCCCAGTCACCAATGACTACGCACACAAAGAAACACACAATCGCGTTAATTAAGTGTGGTGCTGCACTTGATTTGGCTGCATTCCAGCCACGAGAATTAAAATGTCATTTTTTATTTTATCACGCCACGAACACTTACTCTTAAAATGGCAAGAGAGCGGGTGTTTGAAATTGGGACCTTGAAGGGATCTCGGCGGTAGCTCTGTGATATCCGCTTCCGTGGGGGCGTTTTTTTTTAGCGTGGAGGGGTTGCGCTTTTGCGCGAGAGATCCACGTGGGTTATTTGATGGCACGACGTGATGCCGACGGCAAAAGTGACAACACTTTGACTGGATTCTTGCCCGATGAAGCTGATTGTAATTATCAGCGAAACGTCGTACTACTAAAATTTTAAAATGCTGTTGATTCTCTCTACAGCACACCGGTGGGCTAAAGAAGTGAATTATTTATTAATAATAACAATGATGACATTTCTGGCGCACCAGCTTTTGCAGACAAGTCGTCAACTCGGAGGCGCGGAGCCAAGCTCAGAGCTGCTCGAAAGCCTGACCAAACAGATGTTTATTAAAACTCAGAGGGCATTTGATGTTGCGGATGTGCAAAGGGATGGAGTTCCACATAACGCTCTTACGTGTGGTTGGGTTGTACCATACCTGTCAACTCATACAGTTGACCCATATTCTTGTACAGGGAAATTGAATTAAAAAAATAGTAAATTGTAAAAAAAAAAATCTATTTAAAAAATATATTTGCTCATTTTTTTGTGTTTCTCCATTGTGATGAGACTTTGTAGCATGAACGTTGAGATTTATGAGGGGCACGGGGTGACCAATAAGGTCTGAAATGGCCTGTAATAAGGTAGGCACTGATAAGGGATTGACAGGTATGTTGTACCATGTCTAGATTGGCATACCATGTCTAGATTGGCATAGTCTAATGTCCTGGGAGCTTTTCAGGAACATGGAACGAAAAGTTGACCATCGTGCCAACCAACAACACGTGATTCAACGCGGAACTCTTCGGAGAGCTACACAGTGCTCCCGCGAAAACCTACGCAGTAGCAATTAGAATCAGCTAATGAAGAAGCTCCCAGCACCTGGAGTGAAACATCAGACATCGTGTCGATCAATACTCAGGACACCCAGAAAGTTAATTTGAGAGCTATGTATGTATGTACGTACGTTGAACTTCTTTCGCACCATACGTAGCCAACCTTGCTCTCGAGAGGTGCGTGGAAAGACAACAAACTAAGAATACTCGGTACACCCAGAAAGCTCATCTGAGAGCTACACAGCACAACCACAACAACCTACGCAGTAGCGACAGATAAACTCTGAAGTCGCGGGCCATAGGTTCATCATCATCCTGATTTTAAATATTCAGTCATCCTCGACGTGTGTGTCCGCACTGACTTGGTGCGTGTGAGACAATGCCGATGCGACCGCTGATGCAACGTGCTTTGTGCCGCTGTCGCCACCACTTATGCCTTGCTGTCTCTCCAGGAATGATGGGCCCTCGCCCGGTTGTGCTGAGTGGTCCGTCGGGCGCAGGGAAGAGCACGCTGGTGAAGCGTCTCATGCAGGAGTACGCCGATGTCTTCGGCTTCAGTGTGTCCCGTACGCCAACCCACGCACGTCAATACGCACGCACGCGCACACACGCCGGCACGCACGCACACGCCGGCACACTTCGCTACTCCACTGCCGTGCCTCGTATACAAGTATACACGTGGATTGGGGTAGGATCCATCATCTTGGTTCTTTCGGTAAAGTCACGTAGACGGGAAATAATAAAATAATCAAAATAAAGCATAATAAAATAATTCTCACGACGTTTCGGCCACAACGCAAGCAGCCGTCCTCAGGTGAAGAACAAGTCTGTCGGGAAGACGCCGTCTTATGTTTTATTTTTATAATTTTATTATTTCCCTTCTACGTGACTTTACCGAAAGAACCAAGATGATGAATCCCTGCAGTCACGAAAGCTTTAAATCGAAATTTGGGGTAGGGTCATTTGGAGAGATAGTACTACTGGCTAGTTGGTTGATACGGGTCACAGGAGGGCGAGTGCTAGTGGTCAGTCTGCGGGAGGGATAGTTCTATTGGCGAGTTCAGGGGACGGAAAACCAAAATAACAAGCAGAGCCTTTTTTTTTCGAATTCGGTAAAAGAAAATCAATGTTTCAAGAGCCGCTTTGCATCTGAATAACGTCACGAGGAAGCAGTTCTTTAATAAAGAGTCGCCGCAATCGGCTCCGGAGCAGCAGGTTGCCGACCCCAGGGGCTAGTTGGTCAATTAGGGCCAGAAGGGCGACTACTGGTGGCTGATTGGCTGGTTGGTTAAGGTCAGTAGAAGAGCGACTACTGGTGGCTGATTGGCTGATTGGTTAAGGTCAGTAGAGGAGTCAGTACTAGTGGCTGATTGGTTAAGGTCAGTAGAAGGGCTACTACTAGTGGCTGATTGGCTGGTTGGTTAAGGTCAGTAGAGGGGTCAGTACTAGTGGCTGATTGGCTGATTGGTTAAGGTCAGTAGAAGGGTCAGTACTAGTGGCTGATTGGTTAAGGTCAGTAGAAGGGTCAGTACTAGTGGCTGATTGGCTGATTGCTTAAGGTCAGTAGAGGGGTCAGTACTAGTGGCTGATTGGTTAAGGTCAGTAGAAGTGTCAGTACTAGTGGCTGATTGGCTGGTTGGTTAAGGTCAGTAGAAGGGTCAGTACTAGTGGCTGATTGGTTAAGGTCAGTAGAAGGGTCAGTACTAGTGGCTGATTGGTTAAGGTCAGTAGAGGGGTCAGTACTAGTGGCTGATTGGCTGATTGGTTAAGGTCAGTAGAAGGGCTAGTACTAGTGACTGGTTGGTTAAGGTCAGTAGAAGTGTCAGTACTAGTGGCTGATTGGCTGGTTGTTTAGAGCTAGTGAGAGGGATAGTAGTAGTAGTGGCTGCATGGCTAATTGGTTATGGTCCTTCACACATCTTTCGACCGCGCTGTGCTGCACAAGGAGTCCATGACATCTGTTCATGATCAGAGTGTTACAGCAACATGATGTATGACAAAGCAACTCCTGAGTCTTTACGGTTATTCTTTGGTTGGCCCCAATAGACATGTAGATGTAAGCTTTATAATACTTTATATATAGAAACCCATATACTTAAGCAGACTTACACAAACACATCTTGTCCATCATCCTCTTATGTGCAAATCCATTTATCCGTGGGGGGTGGGAGAGGGATTTCCTCGTGTCCCCCACCTCTGTTGCTGATCCCAAAGTTAAACTTGTCCTGGTCCAGACGTGCTAGTTGCCACTGTGTCGGGTCGTGCTCTGTGGCTCTCCGATGTGTTTTATATGCATGTTGAACTTCTTTCGCACCGCACGTAGCCGACAGTGCTAATCGGAGGTGCGGGGGAAGGACAGCACACTAAACACAAAGCAGTTCTAAATAAATTATGTTTCAAGATTGTAGCGCAGCGTTCTTCATTGCAAGGCCCGCGGGCCACTGGCGGCCCCGATGGCCTTTAGCGCGGCCTCTGACGTGCGGCCCCCGACAATACACAACCTGTGCAAACACCCCCCCATCGTCGTGCTGCTGTCAAACCCCAATTGTTTCAAATGTGTGGCGGCGGCCATTCGCACCAATGATGTCTTATCGGCGAAAGTGCCCCCCGCGCCCCCGTCTGAAAATGAGTGAAGAACACTGTGTTGTAGCACATTCTGTTCGACTAGATGCCCAACGTATATCGCTCCACTTGTTGAGAGCTCCACGGTGTCCTCCTACGTGAAGCCCGAAGAAGCTCCCAGCGAGGGGAGCGTAACGTCGCGCATCGCCTTGAAACGGCGCGCGGCAACAACAAATGTGCACTCTCCGAGTGCACATTTTCATTTGACATACAACTCAGGGGTGGCCAACCTGTTCGCAGGTTACAGGCCCAAAAAGTACCCGTGCAGTTCTGCAAAGAGCCAAGTGTATACAGTAAAACCTTGGATTGCGAGTAACTTGGTCTGCGAGTGTTTTGCAAGACGAGCAAAATTTTTTAATAAATATTCATTTGGTAAACGAGCGAGGTCTTGCAATACGAGTAGTACGTGCATACGCTTTGTCTGCCGAGCGTCACGTGATCACCACTGATATGCGAATGCTTTGGATTACAAACATGTTTCCGGAACGAATTGTGCTCGCAATCCAAGGTTTTACTGTATATTAGTCTGTATATATATTGCGGTTATGAAAGTTCAACTAAATGTTGTATTTTATTCTCACAGATACGACGAGAAATCCAAGACCAGGGGAAGTTAACGGCAAAGGTAGTTCTCATTTGATGCGTGCCTCACCTTTATCACAGATGGTGTCCCGTCTCTTCGTGTACAATGGCTTATAATCAGTCGGCATATCTGATGTGCAATGCAAGTGAATAGACTTAACTTTTTTTTCTTGCTAGATAAAATGTGTTAAGAAAATCAAGTTTCAGTCCATCAGCCTCAGCCTTCCAGAACAATTTTTTTTCCCAGTAGCATTTGTTCCAGCAGCATCAGTTTTGCCTTTCCATCAATCAAAATGTTCATTCATTCAATTATTTTTCAGAAGCACGTGTGTCTCTTTTTGTTTATTCCACCTGTCACGATTTCCCACCTTGATCCATAATTCAACATCTTCGAAACAGAGACGTCCACAGAATTCCATTATTTATCTCTCGGCCTACCACAGTGCGTATTTTCCATGTTTACCAGTCTTCTTGATTCAAGTACAAATGAAGGCTCATTACACGCTGCATGCGCCTCATTATAGCTACAGTCGCACGATGCGACGAAAAGAGCGTTGATTTAAATTAAAATAGAGAATCCTGTGTATGTGTGTGTCTCTAGCCATGTGGAGAGTGGTAGGGTAGCAAATAGCACGCTGCGCTACAAACCCGGTGATCCGAGTTCGATTCCCACTCACCAACACCAGTGACGATTATCTTAACCAGTCTTGGGCCTCCCCTAGGTCGACTGAGCGTCCAATGAGTACCTGGTGCGGTGTGTAAACTTCACCATGAGAGAGACAAAGGTGGCCGGGCGTGGTGTTGGCCACCCACCCCCTCGTGTGCCGTGCCAGCCTTCATAGGTGCTCGCTAACAGCACTTGCCCCAACAGTCTGCTAAGGCTATACGGGGGATCTTTGTTTTGTCTATAGCCTTTCCCCATGGTCTGGGCAGCTCATTTTGAAATCGCTATCAGTTGGGCAGTCCATTCTGGTGGCATTCTGGTGGCATTCTAAACACATGTCTATGCCATTGAAGCTGAGACCGTTGCTATCTTGAGAGTTGGTGGCGAAAATAGTTGTCTTTAATTTTTACATGGCAATATCGAACCATTCCTTGTCTGTTTATTATCACTATAAAATCATGGCCCACAGTCCACAGCAGCTCACAACACCATGTAATTTTCTACGTACATAAACTAATTTCTTCAGAACTGCTTTTTTTGTTTAGTTTGTTGCCCTTCGCCCCCGCACCTCCAATTAGCGCGGTCGGCTACATATAAGTTCAACATTAATTTAATGTGACCTCTGTGTAGATTACCACTTTGTCTGTCGGGAGGAGATGGAGAAGGGCATCTTGGCGGATGAGTTTATAGAGCACGCCGAGTTCTCAGGGAATTTGTACGGCACCAGGTGAGTCGCGTGGATAATCCTCTCTCTCTGTCAAGTGTTACCCCTACAAGGGAAGATGCTTGGCTCTAGTTCCCTGCCATCCAGACGCGCACCTCCCCCCCCTGACACCACCACGCCGCGGTGGCGAGACGTTAACTCCCTCGCCTGATATACGGGAGGTCGTGGGATCGATCCTGACCCAAACGCCGACTGTATATTGGAGTTTGCGTCTCTATCTCCCCGTAGTCACATTTAGAATCAACGTGTGTTTAGAGTATTTGGCGACTTCTGTAAATTTCCACATGCTAAGCCACTTTGTTAGGCTATCATGTGTGGCCAGGGTGCTTCTAGGCCTTACCTGGTAAACTAAAAATAGTTTATAGTTTTTATCGCACTCTGCACTAGAGTTCTTGAGCATTTGCTTCCTCAACAGTATTGTTTAGGTGACACATCACAGGGTAGAGTTTAGCGTCATACCCAGGGCAGGGTTAAGTTTTACATGCTTTGCAGTTACCTACGCAGATTTATACAGCATCTGTTCAGAGTTTGTCTTCGGGAAACACCTCCGATTAGCGCGGTTGCCTACGTACGATGCGAAAGAAGTTCAACGTACACACCCGATGTTTATTTTTACAGCCCATGAGAAGCATGATTGGAATCGCACTCAGTGACAGGAAGAGGAACATATGAATTAGATAAGCAAGTTAGAGACGTTATTTTGACTGTTAGTTAAAAAAAAAGGAAGTGGGCTTAGGCAAGACATGTCCCTTGGGATAATGGCCGGTGATACCGACTGACATTGAAGTGGCAGCCAAAGTAGGGAACAGCGGAGAGGACGAACGCCGTGGAGATGGAGTGATGAGATCAGTTAATTTGGGAACTAGATAGATTGTTGTATCACAGGATTGTTACTGATGGCACGACAACTTGGGGAGGCCTTTATCCAGCAGTCGATAGATCATTGCTGCTGACGATGATAGAACAATGACCTCACGGGCGATGTCACTTCAGAATGACTTTTTTCTGGTTTAACCCAGCGTATTGCTGGCAGCGTTAATTGTATTGCTAATTCGTGCGTTTGTGTTGATGTGGCGCGCAGTAAGAAAGCAGTGGAGGTTATCAGAGACCATAACCAAATCTGCATCCTGGACTTGGACATCCAGGGCGTACGCAGCATGAAACGTACCACCTTGAACCCACTCTACCTCTCCATACACCCACCTTCAATAGAAGCGCTGGTGTGTGCCAACAGAATGATTTTGTTTTATAACACTTTCCTGCTACGGATGAAAGTGTGTTAATGCATTCGCTCCGTATGTGTTTGTCTGTAGCAGGGGGGGGAAGGGGTGGTCACGGACACTCGTAAAGACCATGCAATATAAATATCATTTTAGATAAAGTTGCGTTGATATTATGGACTTACCCAAAACAAAATTGGACAAAAGGTTAGCCAAAGCTTGGAGAAAAAAAAACAGGGACAGAATTAATTTCAAGATTCTACTGTTAACCTTTAAACCATTAACCTATTCTGATAATGTACGTGTACTTTATCAGTTTTTACTCACGATTCCGTTCGAAAACAGAACTGCAAAAAATAAATAAAATAACTTAATCGGTACCAAGGACTCCCACAAGGCCATGTGAGAGGGCGTGTGGCACAGTTTGGCGTCAGCTATCGTAAAGTGCGGTCATGTCGCTGCAGTTATCCGCGGTGAGTACGTCTTTAAAAAACAACGCCACTCCGCCTCTCTAAATAAAATGAACGCTGAGCTGCTCGCGCTTTCCGAGTTTCAGCGGTGAGCGGGAAACACCACCCTGCAACTTGCAGTCGTCTCCGAACAGGAAAGGGTTGAGGGCTCGCGGCGACCTAATATTCGTGAACCATTGAATCCTCAAGCCTCATTGTTGTGTGCATATGCAGATCTTTATATAATGCACACGTGTGTGTGCTTTACATGTCATCGGCTCTAGGAGGAGCGTCTGCGTGGCCGTAAGACAGAGTCGGAGGAGAGCATACAGAAACGCTTGGCAGCTGCAAGGGCTGACCTGGAGATCAGTGAGTACTGACTACAGAGTTATCACGTGTGTCCACCATTTTACTTTATTTATTTGATTGACCCATACCCACGACCACATTTACCTGGGATGCACCCGATTACATCAGGCCTCGAAAGTGAAGAGAAGTTGAACCTTAAGAGGTGACCACGATGTCTGTGTTGTAGGCGGCTTGAGGGCTACGCATTGGTCAGCAGAGGGCAGTGCAGAAAATTCGATTGTTATACTGTGATTCTGTGCTCCCACAGAGAGTGACATTGCATGATGGCAAACATAAAAAAAATTGTGTCACAATAAATCTTATGACAATGATGATGATTTTCCAAGTTTAGTCTTATCTTTTGTTTCATGATTCTCTATCACAGGCAAGGAACCAGGAATCTTTGATGCGGTGATAATTAACGATGACCTGGATGAGGCATACAACAAGCTCAAGGACGTGCTATCTGAGGTGTGACACATTCTCCAACGTCGCAACACGGCAACATCTTAAACTCAACTGCCGCCATGAAAGGAAACAAATATGTAATAGGTGACATTCAAGAAATGTCTGGTCTACAGAGCATATATATACAGTCAGTCACACCACCCATAAATACTGTACTACACATGAGCAGTTAATTGTTCAGGATGCACGTGTGACAATCGGATATGCGACATTGTAGTATACAACCTGCATTGTCGGCACAGTTAGAACGTTAAAGTACCAAACTATTATGATCTCTTTTGCATTTTGTAAGTGCGTAATGATGAAATTGACAAGTAGATTTTCTAATTTGTTTTGTTTTGGCTTTTACAGGAGATTCAGAAGGTGCAGGCTTCCAAGGAGAATTAGAGACATCTAAAATCTTCCAATGTCAAGAAGTGCAGATGCACATTATATCAAAAATTGTAGCTCACATGTGCACAGTACTAATAACAATTGTGTAATGCTATTTGCTGTATTCACTTAAGGGAATCTTATGATATATATATAGTCACGATATATATCCTGGCAATTATAAATTTACTTGACCGTAATATTGTACTTGAAATGTACACGATGTCCATTAAGATTGTCGTGCAATATTATCTATAATAGAGGTTTTTGGGTTAGATCACGTAAATATAAATGTGCCGTTAAACCCGCCACCACCCGACACAGCCAATTAATAAGGTTTGTCATGTAAACAAAACATGCCAATTCGTTATTACTAGCACAGCACACCGGTGTGTTGGAGAGTAAACCCACAACATTTACAATTCGAGTACAACGTTTCGCCAGTAATTACAACTAGCATCATCAGGCTACAGCCTTTAAATTTAAGTGATCTAACCCAAAAACCTCTATTATGGTTAAATCGTTACAATTGGACGGTAGTTTTAACTGCTAAGCTGAATGTTGGCGTTATGTAAAAGATAAATAATATGCTGAACAAATGAAAATCTCAAGTAATCTTCAACGGCACATAACAGAAGCATTCGAGACGATCAGAGCAGAGACGTTGGCGAATGCCCCAGACTCTCAAATCTCGATGCGATGCGTGTCACCAACACCATGGTGGACATGTGCAAGTGGACAGGGATGTAAAATCTTCACACCACCAAGTGTGTGTGTGTGTGTGCGGTTTTATTCACTTTGCTCACACCATTGTCGAATACTGATTAATAATGGACAATACCAGGTTATGCTATATTTATTAAGATGCCTTTTCCTAAGGTTTTTGGAACCACATGAGGGAGAAGTTTTATATTTTCTGTTGCAATAGTTACAATTGAATAAAATGAAAGCCATTACAATTACAGCCTGTATTCTATCATTTATCAACAACATCAACAGCCACGATGTAGCCACTGCTGCACGAAGGCCTCCCCACAATGTCGCCATCATGATCAGCGATGGGCAGGGACACTTGGCTGGAAAGGATGATGGCTAGTGGTCATGACTAACAACAGAGTTGCAGCCAAAGGTATGAACACTCGGAGAGGGCATTCACTGTGGAGATAGAAAAATGAAATCGGTTCATGTGCGGGTGCTAAATGGATTGTGTGCAACACAGTGAGAGATGCTGGTGACTTGGGGAAGTCTTTATCCAGCAGTGGATTGATCATGGCTGATTATGATGATGACAACACACCTCAACTTAATATATTGTAGCTCTACTACACAATAACCTCGTGTTGGGAAGAAGGCTAAGCATGTAATAATTAAGACATTGATTATGGTCACGTACATTAGTAAAGTATGACCATGTGAATGAAGAATGAAGTAAACTAATAATATAATGAGAACTTTATTTTCAAGCATAACATTGGAAATGAAACAATAAAATTTAAATACATAAAACTCATGCTTAGTCGATTCAAATGTTCAGTTTTCACTGAAGTGAGTTAAAACGTTTAATAAACACCACAAATCAACAGATATCATAATCATAAAAACATTTTTGTTATAAAGCAATAGTGCAGCTTTTTTAAATATTAGAATGCTGCTCAATATAACTCATTTCAACAATTTCTCAACATTTTTCTCATGCCTAAAATGGCATAATAGTTAAAACTATTGGTACATAGCCAACCGTACTAATCGGAGGTGTAGTATTTCATTAAAGATCAGGGTGTTCATATTGTGATACACTGATATTTGCATTCTCATGCATAATTATGAGCAGGCTCTGTTTTTTTTCTTTCTCAAGGGGCTCCCAGTCCTGAACAATCCATTTAGAGATATCCCACTAAAATAACAAATTCTCTATACTGTATTTTCATTCGGAAATGGCCCATTTAGTTGCACACAATGTGTCCATTACATTAACATCACAATTATTGCACATATTGAAAACACCTTACAACTATCTTAACGCTGCCTGAAACATGAAAAATATAGGCTAAAATGTCAGAAAATAGCCCGACAAAAAACAGCATTTATGCTCTTAAAGGCCATTTTCCCTACACTTATATTCTTTTATTTTCTTTTATAATACAATTTAATTCATTTAGTGATTTTTTTTCATTCTTTATTTGTATACTAGTACCAACAATTATTGTGGTAACATTTGAGGCATTTTAATAATTACATATTTTTTATGTTGGAAAATCAAAGCTTTTGTAGAATTGGCCACAGAAATTCTCAAATACAAGTTGACAAGACTGCTCATTAAGGGAGCCTCAATTTTGTTTGGGGATTCCACTACAAAGTAATATATGCACATAATCACGTATATGCACGTACAAATTGCCGCATGTTATTGCTACAGGTTTACATTTATGCAGTTACATTCTAATGCATATGCATGATTGTGGAGGTACACAGTCAATCTTTCTTAAATACTATTACAGAAATGGGCATTGGTATTGCCAAGCTGTGTAGTACGTTTGATCGCGATAGTTTTCATGGAAGCATCTGAAATGTCCTCAGATGGGTGGATGGACATTCCCTGGGCATCTCAAATAAGTAGCCTATCAGTTCCCTTAAACATTACACATACAATATGGAATCTGTGAGAAATGTGTCCTGTTGGGTGTCTTAGCTGGTTAATGGTACAGAAAAATGATCAAAAACAACATGCCAAACATACGTCTCAACATATATCAGTATCGGGTTATTTATTGACATTACAAACTAATGAGGTGGCATGACAAACCAATTATTGACAGTTCTGTGATGATATATCATCTAATTTAGGAACATAAGTGCATGCCTTAAAGACTGGACATGTTACATATGTCATTAATCAATAGATACAAGTAACATAATGATTATTATTTTAATTAAATTGACTCATGGGAAATAAATCTTGAGATGGAACTATGGGCATCTTCCTAAAAGCCATTACTATTAAAAGTTTCCATATTTCTAGTGATCTGCTCTTTATCAGGAAGGTACTAAGTTATAGGGGTGGAACGGTGTTGCACTATGAACCCGATGTCCCGAATTCGATTCACAGCCATAGCTGACATCCTTGAGAAGATATATCAAAATCAGTTCTGCCCACCACCCATTCACTATCCCAACAATTTCCAGCATGGTTTAGTTAAACAAAAACCATGACTCAGATGGGAGTGGGAAAGTTTTTATCCATTGCTGGATTGAGAAAGGCAAAAAATTTAAACATTTAGCTAAAAATATCTAACATGTTTAATTCCAGGTCACATTCTTGCAATGATAGGCATCTTGCAGGATTGTATTAACGGCAGACACATTTAACCTTTTCCAAAGCAGAATAAATGTTGCCATGTCTGTTTTTTTTGTTGTAAAGCTGTATATGTTATCATTTCATCAACATACCCTCAGTTTGACCACATATATATAATCAATTGCAAGTCAAACTGGCACCTTGTAGAACATTTTAAATGTAACAAAAAAAATGTAGCAATAAAATCGAGCGTACAGTATATGTCACAATGCAGTGCAGTGGTTAGTGCGCAGCACTATGATTTCAGCAGCCTGAGTTTAATGTATGGCCATAGGTAACATCCGTGGTGAATGATATGTAAACCACTTGCAGAGGCCTCCTTCCGCACCGACCAGCATGGTGAAGTAAGGTGCTCCAACCCCCCCCCCCCCCCCCATAATGGTACCATCAACAGTGGATTAACAAATGCCTTTGAAATATTTAAATTACTAAATCAAGTCTTTTTATCTAGAATATAATGGGACGACATGAATACAAATTAAATGCATTAATATATGGCAAGAAACAATGTATATTAGCAATGTGGCTGGAAAACGATTATTTTATATCGCAGTAACAACATTGCCTCTACACCACTGTATAGCAAATATCTATTCCATACAATTTTATAATTTATATGCCAAGGTTGGAATACATTTCAGAGTACCACCGTGTGGAGGTGGGGCAATTAAAATTAGCTCGTTTACAGGTGCTAGACAGATTGTTACATTGGTGGACCGAGGGAGATGGCGATGGCTTGGGAAGGCTGTCATCCAGCAGTGGATTATGGCCAATGATTATGAATGCTGCATATTCATATGAATGAAAAATAAAATGCAAGCAGTAACCGAAAACGTACATATACCTGTACTTGTTGGTGAGAGTTGCCAAATTACGCATGGCTGGGGACATCAATTGTAACCATAACTGCTTGTTATTAATATAAAAACTAATATTCATGTTACATCAATAAGACAAAGCTGTTTCGGCATTTACATATTTCCCAACAATTTAGTCTCAAAACATCACGTTACTTTTCCAAATACAATCATTAATTTCGTTTGATTAGTGCACACATTCTAACATGAATTAGTTATTTATTTTTCAGTACTTGAGGTTTTCTCGGAGAATTATACTTTTAATTATTGTAATTGCTTGAATAACATTTTCATATTTGAATTACACACGCTGGTGTTTTTCATTCCTGTGTCACTTAACTAACACATCAGTTATTGCAGGAGCAGTGGAAATAACACCATTCCACATATCAGGGCATGTCTTGTGTACCTTGGGCAGTGTCATTTGCAAAGCACTCCAGAATGCTGTGCGTGCTCGCCGTGTGGTCTGGTATAGTTCGCCCAGTGAGGAGGCAATAGCAACGATGTCTGAAAAAAAGTGTCAAAAGACATTTACTCACTTATAATAAAGGTTATTTTGGGTTAGATCGCTTAATATAAATGTGTCGTTAAACCCGACACCACACGACACAGCCAATTAATAAGGGTTGTCACGTCAGCAAAACGTGCCAATTAGTTACTACTTCAGCACACTGTATTGGAGAGTAAATCCACAACATTTACAATTTGAGTATGACATTTACTGTTTAACACGTAGGCTTCCGCGACCAATATCCATAATAGGTTGTTTTTGGGTTATATTGCTTAAATATAAATGTGTCATTAAATCCGCCATCACCCTAATTGTGGGCACTGCCCATTCCCCTGTTTACAGCCCTGATCCAGTGATGAAAACGTAATATTCCTATGATGGGGGATAGTCTATTCATTGGTCACCCACTTGGTATAAGTTGAGGAAAGAATATGTCTCTGTACATGAATAGACATGGTAAACAAGTGAAAGGTGCCTCTTTACTTAAACTTTTCAATTCATATATTGGCCATCGGACATGTGCAGCAACTTATCATGATTGTGTGGTCAATAATGTCACCTCGTTGCTCATTGCACGGTGGTGGAGTCTGCCTGTTTCTGCAGGCAATGTTGGACATCTCAACCTTACGGACGGTGTGTAAGCTATGAATGGCTTCCAGATGCCTGTCTAATGCTGTGGAGATATTGGCATGCAGCGGGGTGCTGCGTAAACGCTCCATCTTGCTCAGCAGGGCCACCACCTGGAATATAATATACATATGATTTAATATGCTGATTCTATCTTCATCAAGTTTCACCCCAATATGTTTCTACTGTATACATTGTTTATATGGACAATCGATTGCTGTCAATGGTAGCCCACTAAAATTTGCCTAAATTCCAGTTAAAGGGTAAATCGTTTTAATTTTAAAATAAAAATTACAGGACAAAATAATTGAACAAACATTTGCAAACAGCTCGTTTTCCAATATTCATTTCTAGTTTCTTAAATGAGTATAAAGAAACCTGTAAAGTTACAGCCAAGCACACAGTGACCTCACTCTAACACAACTTCCATGTTTTCATACACAAAATGTAAACATACTTGCACATGCCACTGTTGGTGGATGGGCCTCAACTAGAGACCGTCTCGTGGGATATACCCAGATACTGTAGCCCCCTCTTATTTGGCCTACTCTTTCATGTTTCAATATGCATACATCTTACGTTTTATCACGTAAACAAAGTTTCATTTGCAAGATAAGAGCTATTTGTTTTTTTATATTGCCTTTTCTTTAAGCTGCATGCAATTACACAACGTATTACATGCAAAGACAGACCTTTCCTTGCTCTTTCAACTGGTCCACAATAAGTCTGTCGACACGAGATGGATTAAATGGAAGTCGTGGCCCAGAGTATCCAACAGTGCTAGCCATACTCCGATTAGAATAGCACTGTGCCAACTCCAATTCGGCCTAAAAGTACCATAAAAAGATTAGTGACACAACACATGTTTTGTTTATTTAAATTAAATTGATTTGGTCTGCCAGCCCTGCCAAGGAGAACACGTGCCAAACACATACGTTTACATGTACAGTAATGTATACCATTTGTATTGACCAAATATTTAACAGTATATTGTAACTTTTTCTACAATGCATATTTATAGCCAAGTCTGAAAACACTCTATTGCAACCAACCAGAAGTATCGAATCATAAAACCAATCACACAGGGAAATTGTAAACATTGTAACTACTGTACTCTCCAAATTTCAGTACTAAATCCTTAACATCAATTATGGCAGAGTTTGGTATTATTGTAAGCTTGCTATTAGGATATCCTGGGTATTTAAATGGTCCTATCATACATTTAGTGGCAAATCTTCATTGTAAAATGGATATAGTCTCATCATGGGACCTCCTTTGCCAGTACCAAAATATGATAATAGAGTTTTCCCCTTTTTTATGGCAACAAAACAGGTGTTAAGATGTTAAAACACCAAACTGAAACCTTTAACAAGGAATCACGTCTGCATTAACCACAATGCTTGTGGTCAGAATGCAAAAAAATACTCTGATAATATATGTATTGTCCTTGAAACTGATTGATCCACACCAGAGACAGCTTTCTTTTGAGCCTCGTCTCAAACGGTGTTACATCAGAGGACGCCAAAAGGCCTTTTGGCGTCCTATGGTCGAACACCGTTTGCCTTTGCCGCACAAGGATAGCTACCACTTGGGGGTCTATTGGATAGCCTCCATCAGGGTATTGAAATGGATGAGTTGAGATGTGATGGACGACTTTAATTTCCTGGGGCATTTAGGCACCTTATAAAATACAAATCCTTATTACCACCAACTCTATATCTGTTGGCTAAAATGTGCTTTCGTGTCATGGAAGTAATGCACCGTGATAGAATGTGTTTGACAGAAAACCTTTTTTCTCTCCTTTTCCAAAGCTCTCCACTGCTCATAGCAGGCCTCTAGCCAGAGGTGCAGCTGCAAGGATGGGGCAACCACATTCTTTGTCTGGTGGGGTGGCACAAACACTGGCACACCATATCCAGAAGGTGCCATTCTTGGGATTACATATTGATTTGATGTAAAGTATTGATTGCAGGGGTGTGAATCGGTATAGGAAAGTGGATTGTGCGGATCGAGTCTGATTCGTTGAGGTTGTGACAAAAACGGAGACCTCATTGGTGCGAGACTGTGATGGTAACCTCTCATGAGCTGTGGTTGAGGGAATGGTATGTGAGATACTTGATTTATTGGATTTTGGTCAGTCATAAGGTCAAGTGGTCCACAGTTTTCGGCAGTGAAATAACCAATGGGATTTCCATGGTTGTACAATTGAGGTGGTACCTCAATATTTTTTGAGTACATAAGGGATGAAATCGGGTTATAAGTACAGTTTGAGTAGTCACCAGGCACAGGAAGTCTCCGTACCCCTTGTTGCTGGGGCAAAAATCTAGACTGACCATATACATTATTGTTTACATGGTTTTGAAGCGTGGAGTCCATATGCTCCACTTGTGCTTTTGTACCTTCTGAACTCTGGAAGGTTGCCTTATTTGTAATCTCCGGGTACAGGTAAGAATCATGTTCCTGTTTAACTGAAATAGAGGGGGCACTGGATCTCAATTGGGCCATCGATACTGAAGAAGATGGCTGAACGTTTCTATGTTTGGTCTGCATGGATTCACATATATCTGAAGTCAACACTTCTTGATCCAATGAGTAATTTTCGTCAAGGTTCATGGAAGCTTGTCCAAACAATGATTGACCCAAATGATGTTGGAGGTTTGCCTGAGAAACATCTGTTGCTTTTCTGATTTCATTTACTTCATTGTCTAATTGTTGGCACGAATGTTCTATTGTAGCCTGAGCCTCACATAAATTGTGACAGTCTGGACAACCAATTTCTAGGGATTTACAATAGCTGGAATCGTCAGCATCTCGGTATTTGCCACCAACTACCTGATTGAATTCCTCATTTTCAGGTTGCTGTCCAAACACATCAAACGCATTTGCAACACATTCACCATTTAAATTAAAGTGACCATAATTATTTGATTTCTTCAGAGATAGAGACTGATCCAGCAGTGTTGCACTATTTGAAATGTACACCCCTTTACCAAGTTCTTCTTTGTTTTCTTGTATATTTGGATTTTGAAAAGACAAATCTGTAAAATCATCTCCTTGTGGCCAATTATTTTCCAATGTATTCAAATGCGGGTCATTTATCCATGTACTTCCATTACTAATAGGGGCAGAACAACTATCGTTATCTTTTCTATTGTCACCATTAAATTCCCATGTTAAAGATGTGTTTTTGGCTTCATCGGGATGTTCTACATTGTTGTAGTTTGAGATAGAAAATTTGCTAAAGGGTGTCAGGGGTTCATTTGAGGTGTAATTTTTTTGCAATTCCTGTAACTTTTTATTCTGCCAAAATGGCATCCAGTTGGTTGGTGTCTCATTGCCCTGATTCATATCTGTATTCAATGCATACTTGTTTTGATTTCTGTGGTACATCTCTTCTTGAATTTTACAAAATCCATTATTGGATTTCGTTGTATCTGTTGTTATATGGCTTGGCATAGACCAGATCGACCTGGAAAGACACAAAAGCAAAATGTATGTAATTAAATGATAATTTGAAATCACAATACAACATAAAAAACTCGTTTACTTTACATTGGAATAAAACATTGAATAACAAAAATATATTCTTTAATATTCAGGACATCATATGACTGTAAAGATTGTACTTTTCACAAGAAATGCAGTTTGCATCATTGCTCTCATCGAAGAGGTTGGAAACGATACACATAACATCAGTGACCCTGCTTATTGTATTACCTCAATGTGGCCCGGGGTGAAAAAAAACCCATAGGAAAATGTTATATCATGGAAAGGATGCAGACTTTCCGAGTACAATGATAATTATTATACTTCATGTGCATAAATCTACCCACGTTTAATGGGACGTTAAAGATTACATTCATCCATGTCAAAGGTACCTGACATTTAAAAACAATTCTGAGGCCAACCTATCTCTCACACAATTGTTATTCATTCATAACATGAAATTAAGATTTAGTTTTCTCGCAGAAAATGTATAAAAAAATGTTACTATGAAATAACACGTATTCTGTTTTGACTAAAACCACGATAAATCTTGGGTTCAGTATTATACAGGGTCATGATTAATGTAAAATCATTCCGAAAATGGAATAACATGAAACATGTTAAACATGTTATTCTCATTCTAGATTTGAAGCTTTCGTGACTGCAAGGATTTATACTCTTAGGTTTTTTCGGTAAAGTCACGTAAGTGAAAATAAATAAATAATAAAATATTTCATTACTATAAAATAATAAATCACGACGTTTCGGGCGCAACACAAGCGTCCGTCATCAGGTGGGACAACCACAGCACGAAACAAATGCTGAAGTGGGCAAAAGAGCTGCTGTAACAAGGGGCTATATAGGTAAGAGACGGGGGAGGAGCCAGGGAGGAGAGATATAGGAGGGGGGGGGAAGTGGGCGGGGCTGGGAGTGGGAGGAGGAAGACACTGGAGATGCGCAAATCATCCAAAAACCCCCCTAAACTCAGCCAGAAACCCCCCTAAACTCAGCCAAAACCCCCCTAAACTCAGCCAAAACCCCCCTACACTCTGCCATAACCCCCCTAAACTCAGCCAAAAGCCTCCTTCATATGCGCATCTCCAGTGTCTTCCTCCTCCCACTCCCAGCCCCGCCCACCCCCCCCTCCTCTATCTCTCCTCCCTGGCTCCTCCCCCGTCTCTTACCTATATAGCCCCTTGTCACAGCAGCTCTTTTGCCCACTTCAGCATTTGTTTCGAGCTGTGGTTGTCCCACCTGATGACGGACGCTTGTGTTGCGCCCGAAACGTCGTGAGTTATAATTTGTTATTTATTTATTTCTTTTTACCTACGTGACTTTACCGAAAAAACCTAAGAGTATGTTATTCTCAGTGGGAAAGAAAAGAGAGAATTGTGTTTATAAACAGTACATCTCTACAAAGGTTTTTTTTTACCAACATAAAGTTAATAGGACAACTTGCTTCATAGCAAACCTGAGTTTATCAGCTGCTGATGGTTCTACAACTGATGTAGCATTATCCTCACTCTCTGACCAAGAGCTGTTGAATGTGCTTCTTGAAATCTGGCTTTGAGGGCTATATGAAGGAGAGTAGATCGTGGAAGAACCATTCCCTTCATATGACGATGTTTTCATCTGTCAAAAGGAGATCGTGAAAATTTGACAAACAAAATATTCAGACAAAGGTACATGACGGTATAAAATAAACACAAATGTAAATTTGGTGTAAGCTGTTTTGTTAGCATCTTTATGATCCCCCCCCCCAATCCCATAGAATTGCAAATACTACCTAAAATCAGGATTGGTCATATGAGAGCATTTTGAAAGTAACTTTGTAAAAACGGATTTTACAGTAATGTTTTATCTCTCTAATACTTGTTCTCAGAATTATCAATAAGAATACGTGGTAATTTGCATGAAATACATGAAGCTACGTTAATCTCGTACTGTACTGTATAAAATGACAAACTGAGGGAAATTGTGGAACCATACACGGGACAGATATTCACATGTCCTTATATTTTTCTCCAAACAACTACATTTGTAGGGGAATATAACAGTATACTGAATTATACTTCAGAATCAGAATCGTTATTTATCTTGGAGAAATCGGTTGAGCTATGAAGCTCTTTTGCACAGATGTCCAGCATCTTATGATGCAGGATAGAATTTAGAGGGCTACAATTACACATTGATGACGATAACTGCTGAAACAAAAACATGCATATAATCGCCTGCCCAACATTCTATTTTGAAAATGTTAAATGAATGCGAACATGCAACATTTGTTGCACTTAAGTTTGTTGCCCCTGCCCCTCCGATTAGTACGGTTGGCTACGTACGGTGCGAAAGAAGTTTAACATACATACTGCCCATAGACTCAACACTGCCCATAGACTCTCACTACCAATAGACTAACACTACCCATAGACTCAACACTGCCCATAGACTCAACACTACCCCATAGACTCAACACTGCCCATAGACTCAACACTGCCCATAGACTAACACTACCCCATAGACTCAACACTGCCCATAGACTCAACACTGCCCATAGACTCAACACTACCCATAGACTAACACTACCCCATAGACTCAACACTACCCCATAGACTCAACACTGCCCATAGACTCAACACTGCCCATAGACTAACACTACCCCATAGACTCAACACTGCCCATAGACTCAACACTGCCCATAGACTCAACACTACACACAGACTCAACACTACCCATAGACTCAACACTGCCCATAGACTCAACACTGCCCATAGACTCAACACTGCACCCTATTAGCACGGCTGGCTACGTACGGTGCGAAAGAAGTTCAACATTTGTATTTTGTGTTTGATGTGCAAGGTGACAGGCGATGCGACGGAGAAGCATCGCCAGCATGACACAAGTATACCAAGTTTGCAGTCGATGCCACATTAGGAAGCGAGTTAAAATTTAGTTACAAGATTTAAGGAAACAACAACAACAGTGAGTTCATAGAAAGCGTGTAAAAAGATAGTTTAGCATTTTTGTTTATTTTTTTTGATAGAATGTGGTATTGTCATCAGTATGACTAAGTTTGCATTCGATGTCACATTGGGAAGTGGGTTAAAACTGAGTTACAAGATTTGAGGATACAACAACAAAAACACAACAACGACAACAACAGGCAGAGTGCGTTAAATAAAAGCGTGTACAATAATAACAATAAACAAAGAGGCAAGTCGCTTGAAGGGCTGAGCGACTTTGATGAGCTCCCCCCTGAGGCCGTCATCCAGCAGTGGATAGATCACGGCCGGTGAGGAATTTGTGCGAAAATTTTAACCTCCGTTTGGCTAAATACTTTGATTTTGTTTACTTAGATGTCTTATGTTAATGGTTGTAGTATTACATCATGGAAACCGAATATTTTAACGAATGTTATTGCCTAATGTTGTATTACCGCTTTAAAACAATGTGATGCAATGCCGTTATTTACGTAACTTTATTTATGTACAGATGAATTGGTACCCACATTTACAAGAAGGCAATTGAATCCAATAACATTACACCACACTTGTCTATACAATTCTGATAGCTTAAAGCGTAAAAACTTCACTTTGTAATATGAACGACTCGATACGCGCATTCTATACACAACACAACGGGTATCTCTCTCTCCAGCCTTAGCAACAACCCGAATTTACCTTAAACTTATCCGCGTCACCTCCCTCGTGCTCGGAACATGGATTCACAAACATCGTGAGCTGTGTGACTCTAAATGTTCGTGTTTTAGTGTTTTTGTTGTTGTTGTCGCTTGTTGTTTTCTGAGGGGGGAAAAGCGCGGCCCCAACCGTCACCTGCAGGGGGCGCGAGACCTGGGGGAGGGGCGGGGTAGGGGGGGTGAGGGGCGGGGTAAGGGGGGAGGGGCGGGGTAAGGGGGGAGGGGCGGGGTAAGGGGGATGAGGGGCGGGGTAAGGGGGGTGAGGGGCGGGGTAAGGGGGGTGAGGGGCGGGGTAAGGGGGGTGAGGGGCGGGGTAAGGGGGGTGAGGGGCGGGGTAAGGGGGGGATGGGCGGGGTCAAGGGAGTGAGGGGCGGGGTAAGGGGGTGAAGTTAAGAGTGGGGGGTGAGGATGGGAAGCGGGAGAAGGAAAGTGAGGGGAGGGGCTGGGGGGGGATTGAGGGGCGGGGGGTGAGGATGGGAAGTGGGAGAAGGAAAGTGAGGGGAGTGGTGATGGGATAAAAAAAGATGGGTTTGGTGCTGCGGTGCGAGTGAAGAAGTCGTAGATGGGAGGGGAGTGAGATGGGAGAGGATTGGGAGTGAGATGGGAGGGGAGTGGGATGGGAGATGAGTGGGAGTGAGATGGGAGATGAGTGGGAGTGAGATGGGAGGGGAGTGAGATGGGAGATCTTGAGAGGGGTCTGGCCGAAAGGTTCGGTGGGCATGGAGGGGATGTAAAGGTGAAACTCATTTCACGATTTATCTGGATTGTTGCTCGCTTTTTCGGCCTTGTTTGTTCAGTTCGGTTACCCGTTCCGTTGGTCTCAATGTAAGAGCATCAAGTCCAGCTCCTCTTTGAATCCACGGCTGGATTAAGCCCCATCCCATGCCAAGTCAGTCATGGTGGTTGTTTGACCACACTTCTCCACGTTGGCTAGTGCGAGTTGAAGGTGGCAAAACCGGGCCTGGCTCAGATAACACTTGCCGATGAGTGTTTCATACCCAGCCAGGATGCGAACCATTGCACTGCCCTTGTCTCCACTCCGGTCGTTGCCAACCACCCATCATCGACATCGCAGCGCTCACCAGCGATTGAGTTGGGGGACTAGAACGCAGGTCGCTGGGTTCACCGGGCAGTATGCTAGCCACTGCGCCACAACAATTGAATGTTTATTAATTCGCGAACGCAGAATTTTGATTAATCGATGCATCATCACAAGCCTGGAGGACAAGGACGCACCACGTCCTTCACGCGCCTGTCCTTCACGTGACAGGTTCTGGCTCCTTTGTTAGAGTTCCACAGCAGTACCTCATGACGAATTGCAGTTCGGAAGCTGTGAAACCTTGCATGAGAGCAGAGGACCAAACAACTCCACATGCACCCGATACCTTGAGAGCCCAGCAAAGTTGAGCCTGGATAGTGCTTGGGATGGATGAACACCAAGCAGATTTGTGAGCGGCTGCTGTAAAGCGATGTAGTTGACAGCAAAGGGCAGTTCAGCAAAATCGATTGCACCGTACTTCCAACGTTCTCCATTCACCAACCAGCACTGATGAGTAATGTACCATATATTCAAACAACCCTCTGGAGCTGTACAATGTGGGTTCTCATCCAGCAGCGGATTGACAAGCGTGTAACACGTGCAAGTAATCATGCGTCAAGTGACACGAACAGGTCGCTTCTGAAAAAGCGAATAGCTTAATGGGCTTTACCTGGTAAAATAATAAGATCCTTCATCATTTGCTTACCTTTTCTGGACTTTGCACCTCTCGTCGTGTTTTTGTACGTTTGCTGTAACGTTCTGACCTGCCCCTACTGGACATCTGTGAAAAAGAGCTTCATAGCTCATCGGATTCCTCCAGTATAAACATTCTGATTTCAATACATTTCTTGTTTGATCCTTGTCACATTGACAGCGTCAAACTTTCCACTGCTGGGCAAAGGCCAAATTTCCCACTGTTGGGCAAAGGCCAGCAGTGGGAAGTTTTCCATCCCCTCAATATTCTTACATTCCTTAATTTCCTGAGCTTTTTTCCAGCAATGGGCTCTAAACTCTCGATTGTCACGCTGCCGTCTGTCTTCCACTGCTTCGTTAGCCAACTTTCGAGTATCCACTACATAGCGAGTCAATTTTGTCCGTCATCTTTCGTCAGCTGTTTCCATGATGCGCTCTGTCCATCGAGTTTATTTATTTTGCTTTGGCAACAGCATCGGTGACTCCTGTTGCATTCCTTCTTTCTTCAGTCCTTCAACGGACTCCATACACGACGTTTATTCCTCAGGGGTCGTTGGATAACGGGAATGGTCGCCAATCTTCTAGCTCTACCAAACGCCAGGGAACTTGTGATCAGACGGAGGTCCTCCTCACACAACAACAACAACACGATACAACATGCATATTGGTACAGATGTTCAGAAAAAAAGGTTAACTTTTATTGTATCATGTTCAAAGCAATGTGAACAGCACATTTTACAGATTTGTGTTTGACAGCAGTACGCGTCATTGACTTAAGCGAGTTTTTCGCTCAAAGTGATTAAGTTTTTTAGATTTTCCACCTTTCAACCAACACAAGAACCATTAGCTTGATGGACACTTCTTAAATAACATTTCAATGAAATCCTCTAAAACAATAATTTTGTAACAAAGTAATGCAAATTAAAACTTAGGTTCTGAAAAAGCCTGATCATTTCAGCGTCTTGCAGAAAAAACACAAAACAAATGAAACTCAAACGTTTGTTTGCTCTAGAAATTCTAACATGTGATTAACATTCTCTTAATTTACGGAATGTGGACCATTTAAAACCAATTTTAAATATACATACCATGCCTTAACTCAAAATGCAACGGGAAACATTTAGAAGACAGTAGATGTGATGGTTAAACAGTTGAAAGAGCAACTTCCTTTATTCGGTCTTTGCTTGCTTTGCTTTCGGCTCCGAAGTCGGTTCACTTTCCAAGGGTCTCTTCTTCGACTCTGCGGAATACGAGTGGCCAATGGAAAAAAAATTCACGAAAGAAACACAATGCGCCCTGCAAGGATTCTGCAACACTTTTCTTGCAAGAATTTATCCCTCGGAAGTATTTAAATTCGCGATCGCGGTACGCAACAAGGAACATAAAGAACTGTCACACGTCATGACAGGACATGAAATTGAATGATGTAATTTAATGATGTCACTGCCTTGACAGGCAAGGTTAATTATTTTAGCACTGGGTTTTTATCGCCATGTCTTGGACAAGCCTTTGGGTCAAATTGTCTGATTTTCTAAAGGGTAAGTCCATAACAGCAACCCGACTATACTAAAAAGTTATTTTATATTGGATCATCTTTTACGAGCGTTGGGACCCCATTTTACAGAGACGATGAGAGCCAATACGTTTATAATACTTTTAATCTCATCAATATGTGAGTTGGAATAATTAAAAACATGATACATTGGTCAAACCACTCTTCATACAATACAAAGGCAACTCACTTGTCACGGTTGGCTACGGACAGTGCAAAACATACATTCATACATGGGATAATTAATCATCTCTTACCTGCTGCATCATCACCATCTTCATCGTCACTTTCGAACTTTGTCTTTTTGCCCTGGAACTCTCTGTTGTCCCTCCGTCCCCCACGCCCTCCTCTGCCGCCACCTCCTCTTCCTCCGTGGTTACCACCTCGCCGGCCTGGAGGAAAATAATGATCTCAGGTCAGACTCTCGTTATCCATTTGCCAAAATGAACAATTAAGCATGTATCGATTAATCACCTCCACTGGCGATCCGATTAAGAGTTGCGGATGTGATATGGAAAAAAAAGACGCGATTCTTTTGTCTTGATTTTGTAATGGCATTTGAAGTGTCGTTTGGAGGGCATCCTGGAATAACTCGGCTTACAAATAAAACATTAAGTGTACGGAAAGTAGGCTTCTAAGAGGTGGAATGTAGATAAAAAAAAGTTAAATATTCAAGATCTTCCAGGTGTTCCGGTTTCCTCCAACGTGCATAAAACATTAATTAATTAAATGAAAACATCCGAATATATATGACTGCAGAGCTTGGGAAATTGTTGGCGCCGACTCACCGCCAATGTAGAACTATCCTATGAAAATGCCGGACGTGTAATCAAAAAACGACAAAGCGTAGGCCTGCGCTCCCCTTACCACCACTGCGGGTGACGCGACGCTTGTTCATGGTCTCCTGCTGCTCCTTGAGAAGGCGGATCCACACCTGACGCGCCGCCTCTCCCTCCAGCACCTCCCACGTCACGTCACGTCCACGCAGCCGCAGCGGGACCGCGGCCGTAGCTACCGGCGCAGCTGTAGCTGCGGGCGCCGCCGCCTCCTCCACCACTTCGCCGCTCTTGTCTTTTGCCTCTTCCTTTAAAGGGTTTAAAGGGTACCGGAGTTAATTCAAGTACTGCAACACGGACTCCCGATTGATGGCAGTGACTGTGGTCACAAGAGACGCCAGTGACATTCATGAGCTTTTCCAGCCATGATCAAGCCACTGCTGGATTATGGCCTGCTTCAAACAGTTTAAGGGGTATGAGTTCATTACAGTACTGCAGTGCTAACTCTGCTTAAGTATGAATGTGTAAAACAATTTAAACACGAACTTAGCATTACATATTGCACATGAAATGTGACAAAATAAACCAACCGTTAGGGTTAGGAAGGTAACAAAAATAAAAAAAAATGTCAACACCTTCTCTGTTGTCTTGGGTTCCTCTCCCTTGGACTTTTCTGTGGTTTCCCCCTTTTTCTCCACTGCTAGCTGAGCAGCAGAGGCCCGCTCCAGTGCCCCTTGTGCATCCGTAGTCAAGCGCACAAAACCCTGCGGAACAAGGCGATGCAGGTGAAGAAAGAGTAACATTTAAACAATAGCTGGTTTAAAAAAAAAATACTATCTTTTCCCCCAGGCCATGAGACAAAGTGCCCATTCAAATTGCTCACAGAGCAGTGATGTGTTGTTTGACATTATTGTACGCTTAAGATACACTACTGTACAATATTTGAAAATGGTGAGTTGTCAACCTTTTAAATGCATACATTTGTAAAGGATGATAAATGGGCTGCATGAACCACCAACCCTGGCTTTCAACAATGAGCAACGCAATGCGTGTGCCACCATGCCTGGCCCAATCGGAGTTGACCTAGGGGAGCGGTAGTTTAGTGGTTATCACACACTGCAATACGAAACTAGGCCCGCTCACGACCAACATCAGTGACGAATATATGAACTGGTCCTGGGCATTCCCACAGTTGACAGGCTAAAATGAGTACCTGGTGCGATGTGTAAACATCAGCACTGGGGAGACAAAGGCAGCAGGTCATGGCGCTGGTCACCCACCCCCTCGGGTGCCAGCCTTAATTACTTGCTTGGTAATAGCACTTGCCCCAACAACCTGTTTAAGGCTATACTGGGGATCTTTGCATTTCTCAATCTATACAATCTATTGCATAAAAAAAAACTAAACACACGCATCAAAACCGACTCAAACATACAATACAATGCATCCATCATGGTGTCTCTGTGTTGATCGCATCTATCATAAGAATTGATTAACTGACAAATTGTTAGAGCCTATCCAATACCTCCTTGGCTCCACGTGCAAAGTCAATCCACTTGATTTGTCCGTGGCCTTTGAAAACTTCCGTTATGTCCTCACGGCTTGTGAAGGAATCCAAATTGCCCGAAAACTTAAGCAGGCAGCCTTCCTGGAAATTAAGGTTTTTCTGAAAATGCAAAGGGATGTTATTATTATGAATCACGGGTGATAATCGATCATTGAACACAGGCATGAAAAGGCAAGGGACCAACAACAACAATAAATAGCAATATAAAATCTTGACTTAAAGCTTTCGTGACTGCAGGAATTCATATTCTTTGGGTCTTTCGGTAAAGTCACATAGAACAATAAAAGAATAATAAATATTTGTATTATTTTTATTGTTCTATTGAACAAAAGAAGATAAGCGTTACTTACTGTATTCTCCAAATTATTAAACCCACTCTGATCCCTGGACTTTAAAAGGCAAATTTGGCGGGCAAGCCTTATAATCCGGAAGATGTGCTTGTTTGCGTATGTATGATCAGATTTGTTTAACTTTATTTACACCGGCACAAGTTTGGGGGGGGCGTCTCACTTTGCGGAGAGTCATATACGGTACCACGTTTCCTGCATTGACCAATATTATAAGAACTTGGGGATAAGAGATAATGGGAGGGAATTCCAGATTCGAGAAGTGCAAGGAAAGAGGCAGAAAGAGTTTTTGACCTGCAATGTGGTGTAGTGGTTGAACAGTGACAGTATGGATAAGACAAAACGGTAGGTCTGGTAGACAGAGTTCTCAAAGAGGGTGGAAGAATCAAGGAGTGAAATTCTTTGGATAAGTGGCCATCGGAGGATCAATAAGAGTGATAATCTGGTGAATGATCTCCAGTGAACTAGTGCATGGAAGTGAATATACAGCATATTTAATAAAAGAGAACACAAATCTTCACGTATATTGCTTCAACTTGTATATTATTTGACAAAAATATAAATATTTCAAACAAGGGGTGGACCGCTTAGCGTACTGCGCTATGAACCCAGCCACCCGAGTTTGATTCCGGGCCATGGCTAACATTAGTGGCGAGTGATATTTGAATCGTTCCCAGCCATACTTGTGGGGCGAGGAGGCCCTCATCCAGCAGAGGATTGACAAAGCAGTGCTAAATGTACAAATACAATTGATAGGAATGTGGAACATCAATAACTGAGGTAAATGATATGCAACACAATGTGATTCATGAAAAAAAACTCATTGACAAGTTAACAATACTTACAAATTCTTCATCATCTTGTTTTGTCTCACTTTCTTTAGACAGCTTATTTTGCAGTTTCATCTCCTTCTTCTCGTCCTGTTTCTTTGCAAAGTACGCTGCCCTAATAGCGAGCGACAAAGCATTTACACAAGCCAGGCACTTCAACGCAATACGGCCCCAGCTATTAGCGCGAGTAGGTTTGGTACTGTGCATTGTCCGTGCCAAGTTGGGGATGCCATGATACAATAGAAATGTTCACGTTACAATCATCCTGATGATCCTTTCCTATAATTTGTAATAGTATTTCACAATTTCGCTGCAATGTGTTTTTTTCTTTGCTTTATTTCCAGCACAAATAAAGATGACTCAAGTTCTTCAACTGCAGTTCACTCAACATAAGCCTGCCATAAATATTTGAATTATTTAAACTTTAACACCTATAACCACTGTGAATGCACATGCTGCAGTTACATAAAATAATTTCACTACTAAAATGGTAATACAAACCACATGCTGTCAATTATTCTGGAATTTATTTTGCAAACAACTAATTTAAGGGGTAATAGCTACTTCATGTAAACTTACATTATAGTGCTTTTGACTATTTTACCAAGATATAAGAAAGGTAAATAAATGTATAGCAGTCACGATAATGACGGTACAATGTTAATTCTAGATTTGAAGCTTTCGTGACTGCAAGGAATCATATTCTTAGGTTTTTTCGGTAAAGTCACGTAGGTAAAACACCGAAAAACCTAAGAATATGGTACAATGTTATTTTATGAAACAATTCGATTAATCGTCGACTATACATCGCACAACAAATGTCAAAGCAAGCTTAGCATTCAGCGGAAAGAGTTACCCCCTTACTTGGTTAACAAAAAGCTCCACACGATCATCAACAACACTGCCTTGACAAATATATATATTCGGTGATATTTCAGGCAACGGCCGTTCTTCATAGCAAATAACGAGTTGATGTTGCTGTATTTGTAGCAGCATCTGCAAATAACACCTCTCAAGCCCTTATCAGTGCCTACCTTATTACAGACCAATTCAGACCTTATTGGTCACGCCGTGCCCTTATACATTTCAACATTCATCTTACAAAGTCCCATCACAAGGGAGAAATATAAACAAAAAGACAAAAAATGTTGCCCGTATTGAAATGGCAGTACGACGTATGGACCTGAAAACTCTATTCCTTTGTACAAAAACACAGTTAACCGTATGGGTTGACAAGTATGACATGTTTAATTTTTCATAGGCACTATTAACTATCTTGGTAAGTTTCAATGTTCAACTTTACAGCAGTACAGATTAAGACCAGTATTATTGACGAGCGTGTTATTTATTTGTGCTTGTGCACCACTGCAGCAACAGCATCATCTACGTAGTTTTCTTACTTGGTTAGAACAATCACATCGAGGTCCTTGTACTTGTGGTCAGGTAAGTCCACAAACTTCTGCGCGTTTTCCGCGGTGTCAAACACTGCAAAAACGGATCCCTGAAAACACAAACACAAGTGCACAGGTTAAAGGTTATAATTTTTCAAACAGATAACTTTTTGCACAACAACTTGGAATTGACCCGAAGACATTTTTCATACCTTGAATTTCTTCTGCATGTTCCTCCTGAGGTGAATATTTTCTACTTTGCTGGTCGCTCTGTTTTCGAACCACTCCTTGATTTCATCCAGACCAACTTCCAAGGGAAACCCTTTCTGCAAAATTAAATAGAAAATTAACAGCTTGTCGTCAAGTAAAGTGGGCAGGTGGGCCATAAATGGGTACACAACTGCAGAGTTAGTCCATCGGCGGGGTAAAAGTGGGTGAGCCCACCTCTACCAAGACGTCTGGCGAGTGTGGAAGAGTAGGCCACATTCCATCAAGATGTGATTGTCTAGAGCTCCCTCTCATCGCGGCCATTCCAACAGCAGCGGCTCCAGCAAGCACTTGCAGGGCTGTACATTTACCCTTTAACCTTGTACTTCTTTTGTAAAACATTTTTTTTTCGAATTATGTATAAACAAACATAAAAAAAATGAGTAGGTATGAATTATTACGATGACGACGCACAAAATGGGTTTGTAGAAGTTGTGAATACGTTACCACGTAGATGGAGGAGCCCTTGATTGACTCCTTGAAGGCACTGGCTTCTGGGATGGGCAGCTCTGGCTTGCGACGGATCTTCGTGTCGTCTTCGCTAACCACCAGGAGGTCGTTGGGCGACAGTTTCACCGCGCTCGCTATCACCGCAAAGTCCTTCGACAGGGCGGAGAGCCTCAACACATTGACGACAAAGGACGAAAAAAAAATTAAAATCTATTCCCGCAATCAAATCTCAACCGTCAATCATCAACGTAACCAATCAATGTAAAACAATCAATAGATTTATGGACATTTTTGCCGAATGCTTCACTACCCATCACCAGAAGTGTTGGCATGAATATAAAAGTAACTTTTTTCCAAAATTAAATATTACATGGCAAATCGATCCTACCGAAGATTTCATCAATTGTCACCATGCATGTTTAAGAATTCATTTCACAATATTTGTTGTTCTCTTCGTCCAATATCATCTCCATTATGTAGTATATGCGGTCCTGTTCGTTCTATTGCTGTATGAAGGATTCCATCGTTAAACAGGCCACATGACTGAGGAGGCTTTTTGACCACACTTCACAATGCTGGTCAGTTAGCATTGATGAATGTGATGTCCAGGAGCAGCCCGGATATCACTTTCTGCCGACGTTAATTAGCTGTGGCTGTGAATCAAAGCTTTTTGGCTTGATAGCCCATCGTTCTGACCTCAATTGGCATACTATAATCAGCTATGCTCAATAAACTGCTGGATAAGTGTCTCCAAGCCATACCCATCTCTCACGGTTCTGCGATGTAGCTATCCACTCAGCACCTGCATCCAAGACGATTTCATCACCCGATCTCAGTAGAACTGGCATGTGAATGAAAAAAACCGATGTTAATTCTGCGGAATGTAATCCGTACTATTCAGACAATTAAGTGTTGCGTTGGAAGTTACCTGTTAAACTTGACCAGAGTCTCAAGAGGTATCCAGCCATCATCCAGCTTCAACTGCTCCTGCATGAATTTGTCTCGCACCAAGTTGTGGTTCCCAAAGTAATACTGCAACAAGAAACGTAATCGAATCCTACATCATTGCAACAAGGGTCATGGCGTTCATTCACGACAACAGACGGACATGCTTATTCGTTAACTATTTATCTGTTAACAATCTCCAATGATTGAATATTAGCACAAGCTAATGTGAGAGGACATCATGAAATAAACGAAAAATTTTCAACCTGGAGTTGCCCCTCAATGGAGATGTGTTGGGATAGATATAAAAGGTAATACTCGAATGCATTTGTACATGTCAATTTCATGACAGCAATTCTGTTTGTAAAATTTACCCCCTAACGTTTAAACAATGTCAGCTTTTGTGAAAAATGTTTCTGAAAATAATTCGAGAAACTCATGCGTTGTTGTGGAAGATTATACCCCGTGTCTCCACGAACACGCATTACTCTACTGACGAGCGATACTCAGAAGGCCACAACTGGTCCCGACTTTGACAGCTTAAAAAAACGATCTGCTCAGAATAACAAAACTGGTCCCGAGTTTGACTGCTTAAAAAAACAATCTACAGTACTTGCTATTAGTCTGGAAAGCCATTCGGCCGAGGAACTAAAAACAGATGTTATATATGTGTGGACATCAAGAATAGACCTGTGCTTATACTCTAATTGCTTTCATGTGATAATCAGGCTCATCACCTCAATCTGTGTGTAGATTTTCTTTTGAAGGTCTGTGGGTTTCTGACTGCTGCCATTCGCTTCCATCTTGGGTGCTGCGGCAGAAGATGAGCAATTTACACCGACGCACACGTTTAGAATGTCATTATCTCTCGCGAGGGCGACATCCCTAAAATAAATGCGTTTTGATTTACAAGCCGTCCGAATAGTCGGGCAACACGCGGTACACATTCGAGAACCGTGTTAGCAGCACAACAGCGAACGCCTATGAAGTGCATGACCATACTTCACGCTGGTCAGAGCGTGTCGGCCAAGTAAGCAAGACAGCAGCACAGATTCTTAAATAGTCGTTACTATAACGGAACTATTATAATTAGTAACACACATGTACAAATTAGACGCTACAGATTAGATGCTACAACATAACGCCATCCACGTGTTCAGGCGGAGAAGAAGCGACGTCAGAATATATTCTTCTAATTTAACAATTACTCTATAATATACAATCATATACTATATACCGTATAGCGAAACCACAATTTTAAACAAGACAATGATGCTGATGCCACCCACGTGTTGCGGTCGAGGAAGGGCGGATGAAAGCAGGTCAGTCTATAATAACGCGATAAAGCAATAACGTTACGTACTTTCTTCACTATTTGTATTACAAATCTCTGTCGGACAGCGAACCTTGCGAGTTATAAATCCAAAAGGCGATCCGAAGTTTAACTGCGTCCGAGCTCTCGCCCCACGTGCAAGGGCCGCCGTAAGCCACCAGAAACACGTGGCCTTGCGCAGAAATTCGCAATCTTACAAAAGTCTCCTTTAAATTCGCACTTCTCACCTTTCTGCGTAGCGCGGAACGACGCGTAGGCTGTGTGCGAAGGTAGAAATGTTAAATGTTCGGAAGTTTGAACGTGAACCGACTTGTTTGTTTTACAAAAGACCAAGTTGAACCGCGCGATAATCAAAAACAACCACTACTATCACCACCACGATACGAAGGTGCAACGCAGAAGCCTAACTGCGCATGCGCCGACACCGTGAACTTTGAACTCTGCAAGCCGGGGTGAATCGATTGTAATAGATTCCCAAACTGAGCTCGATTCTTACGTTCTAGATTCACGTGTAAATCAAACGTGTGAATCGATTATTACACACAGTATGAACAAAAAAGCATTTGAAAAAAATGATTAAAAATTATAAAAACAATTATATTATTAAACATGGTATATTGCAAAAGGTTTAAATATGCGATGAAACTAGCACAAAATAGGAAATAGATTAGTTTTTTTTAAAATAATCGATATTTTTTCCGTGGCCTTTTGACACAGCAATGAATTAAATAGTGTGAAGTGTCCAGTTTGTTTTATTATTGCGGTTATGTTGGTAACGATTAATCGATACATCGATGTTTATAGCAGCCAAATACTCTAAACGTCATGTTGTTGATTCTAAATGTGGAGGAGAAAACCCCCAGCATGACTCTTAGAGAAAAATCCACGCGACCACGGGGGAGATGGAACAGAGCAAACTCCCAAATACACAGCAGGCGTCAGGGTCAGGATCGAACCCACGACCTCCTGTATACCAGGCAGAGGTGTGGACTCGAGTCATGCGACTTGGACTCGAGTCCGACTCGAGTCATGATTTTGATGACTTCAGACTCGACTTGGACTTGCCTCATCTTTGACTCGACTTGACTCGGGACTCGAGAGCAAAGACTTGAGACTTACTTGTGACTTGCACAACAATGACTTTGTCCCACCTCAGAGGTGTGGACTCGAGTCATGCGACTTGGACTCGAGTCCGACTCGAGTCATGATTTTGATGACTTCAGACTCGACTTGGACTTGCCTCATCTTTGACTCGACTTGACTCGGGACTCGAGAGCAAAGACTTGAGACTTACTTGTGACTTGCACAACAATGACTTTGTCCCACCTCAGAGGTGTGGACTCGAGTCATGCGACTTGGACTCGAGTCCGACTCGAGTCATGATTTTGATGACTTCAGACTCGACTTGGACTTGCCTCATCTTTGACTCGACTTGACTCGGGACTCGAGAGCAAAGACTTGAGACTTACTTGTGACTTGCATAACAATGACTCTGTCCCACCTCTGATACCAGGCGAGGTAGCTAACATTCCAGTGTTTTCTAATCCACGTGTTTTACTCTTCTTGTCTCAACGTCGTCCCAAGCCAACATCTCGTGGCTTCGTTCTACATTTTACGGTTAATATATATTTATTTTTAAGATAATGACCATGTTTTTTTTTGATAATTTGTCATACCAGGTCGACTGAACGTTAGACGTTGCATTTGCAGAACTTAAATCAACGGGTTTCCACAGGCTAAAATTAAAAAAACCTACAGCCAGGCGTTGGAACGATTCAAATGTGAGGCGCTTTGGGATGGCTCAAATAAGCGGCCCTTGTAAATGGCAATCTGCATCAGAACATCATCAACAAGCCGATGTTGCACACCTACTTAAGCGGAAATTTAAAACGAATTAAAATAGTTGTCATTGCAGCCATGCAGCCCAAAAATGATGGACTATATAGTAAACCACTGTAGCCTGCTCTCCTTCAACAGTGGAATAGCAAAACTTCACAAACTTTGCCCTGAAGACCTCCCGTCGTGGCTTAGCAGAGCTCCACATTGCCATTTGTCGCCATATTCAATGGAATAGCATATAGGCATAATTGTTACTCAAAATAATAAAACACATTGTCGGCAGCAGAGGGCAGTGCTGCAAAGGAGATCATTGAAGTACGCACTCAATGTTAATACAGCCACGTGTATGCGCCTCGCCTTCACCAATTGCCACTGAGCAGTGTGGTGAAGTATGGTCAAATAACGCCCCCCACCACCGACCAAGGTATGGGGAGGCCCTCATCCAGCAGTGGATTTCTCATGGCTGATGATGTTTAATGTACGTATTCAGATTAGCCCATATCGACCACATTCTATTCGAGTTCGTGTTGCACTTCTCAGGATAATGAAATATTATATTTTTTATCTATTGTCAGTGGGGAAAGGAAGACTGACGTTTCGGCCGACTGGCCTTCAAGATGTTTAAACTAACTTGAATTTACTGGAGAGTGAAAGGAGTTGGGTGTTCAAATGAATGTTGTTCCAATTGTGTAAATGGCATTCACTTCTAAGTGTTGCATTTATATATTTAGGTCTCGGTTAGTGAGGGCTTGGATGACTGCATCGATTTCTACCGAATAAAAATGCTTTTGATAGCCTACAAAGGCTTGGCACAGTGGGTACAGCAATGGAAATTCCCTATTATTATCCATGATATGATTGATAGCTATGTAGTCAATGGTAGAGAAACCTTTCCTAAACACTGCTTGCTCACACTGTTTATCCCCTGACAAAACCACTATCCCTTTCTCAATACCTTTTAGAGAGAGAGAATGTTTCACTCTATACTATTTTCCGGTTGCTGTAGTATTATCTCGAGCCATAGCTTGTGGCATATAACTGAATGTGGTGTGCTGTGCAACTCGCGCACACAGACCCAGCTGAAATTAAGCCTTGGGTAGATGGGTGATAGATTTGCCACGGCGATGTATTATTTTAGCTTGAGCACAGTGGGCACCACGGTGGTAAGATGTTAACTCCCTCGCCTGGTATACGGGAGGTCACGAGTTTGATCCCTACCCTGATGTCTGTATATTTGGAGTTTACATGTTCTAGATTTGAAGCTTTCGTGACTGCAAGGATTCATACTCTTAGGTTTTTTCGGTAAAGTCACGTAGGAAAAAAATATATATAAGTTAATAGAAAAAATAATATAAATAAAATAATAAATCACGACGTTTCGGAGACTTTACCGAAAACACCTAAGAGTAGTTTACATGTTGCTCCCATGGTCGTGTAAAATTCTTCTCCAGGTCCTCCAGGTTTTCCCATCCCCGTTCAGAAACACCCGTTTAAGAGTATCTGGCTGCTGTTAATTTCCACACTATAAGCCACTTCGTAGAGCTTATCATGTGTGGCCAAGTCGCTTCGGAAAAAGAGTGGGGGCCTTACCTCGGTCAAATAAAATAAATAGTGAAGGATATAAAAAAGCGTCACGTTGCAGAAGACATTCTGCGAGCGAGACAAAGCCTTTTTTACTCTAACCCAGCCACAACAAGGATCCCTGGAGAGCGGGTGTGTTACCCCCCCCCAGGGGATCCAGAGGTCCTGGACAGCCTCAACCCAGAGCTCATTCTCCCTCGAGATAGAGGAACATCTGCTGCGTCTACAGCACATGCACATGGCCCAGCCACCGCACACAACTCTGTATACTATACACAACACTCACCACTATACTCAACACAGCACACTAAACACAGCACTCCACTGCAGACAACAGAATACGCTACACGCACAACACAGCGCTCACCACTATGAACAATACACACCACACTCACTAATACTATCCTCACCGCGACACACAACCCCAACACCCACCACGATACGTCTCACAACACAATACACCGCTATAGAAAAAAACAGGGCTCCACACACAGCACTGTACATGATAACACACCCGGTGTTAATGTCGTGAACCATAAAATTCGTGACGAAAAATATTCGTCAGCGCAGTGGTCTTATTTATACACATTTATTTTCGTCAACTATGTGACAATGAGTGGTTGAACATAAAAAATTACGATGCCTATGCTGTGGTGCTGAGGGGGTGAATTTGCTTATTTAGTGAGGTGGGGGGGGGTGTCTAGTGTATATAAACTATAAGGATTACTTTGTGTGTACATATTTGACCCACTGACCCCCAGGTAGTGCTGGGATGGGTGACACGCATGTGCAAACAGGGCTTGTGGGGCTATGACCTCGCCTGGTGTACAAGATTTCGTGGGCCCCATCCCGACCCTGACAGCTGTATATTTGGAGTTTGCATGTCTCTCTCTCCTCGTGGCCGCGTGGATTTTACTCCGGGTCCTCTGGTTTTTCCCTCCACATTTAGAAACGTGCGTTTACAGTATTTGGCTGCTATACATTTCCACGTGATATTCCACTTCAATTGAGCTATCATTTATGGCCCGGTCGCTTATGAAAAAGAGCTGTATAGCTAAGTGGACCTTACCTGGAAAGTAGAAATATAAATGACGTGGAAGGGTAGCAGTTTTGCAAAATTCATTGTACTGAACATCAACGCTCCCACATCTATTGCTTTCCACCTTCACGTACCCACACTGAGCAGCTGTGGTGAAGAATTACAATAATACAATAATATCCCCCATGACTTTCGTGGCCTGGGGAGTCTCCCTTTAATCCAGCTGTGGATTAACAAAAGAGCTGTACGTGTGCATTATTAATGCCATCAACTTTGAAAGCATTTAAACTATAATGGTAAATTCAGCTGGTTATATGTAAAGTACTTGTTCTGTCTATAAATAGGAAGTTGCTTGGGGGCATGTGATATATAATAACTCTGAAGTGACTCTTTATGTTCCCAGGATTATCAAGTATTTCATGGACCTCATGTTGATTTCTCTTAATGTTTCATTTCAGCCATATATGGCTAGAGGGCAGAGGTGTGGACTCGAGTCATGTGACTTGGACTCGAGTCAGACTCGAGTCATGAATTTGATGACTTGCGACTCGACTTGGACTTGCATAACAATGACTTTGTCCCACCTATGAGATGTGGACTCGAGTCATGTGACTTGGACTCGAGTCAGACTCGAGTCATGAATTTGATGACTTGCGACTCGACTTGGACTTGCATAACAATGACTTTGTCCCACCTCTGCTAGAGGGTGTTTTTTTCTTTGTAATGCCACTTAAATTCCTTGATACACGATACACGAGTAAAGAAGACAGGTTTACCAGATGATATTCCAAAACTATCAGACCATTGTCGAAATAATACTTATTTCTTATGGAAGGGTGACTTCTTTAAACAAGAGGAAGGAGCAGCAATGGGCTCTCCTTTGTCTCCTGATATAGCAAATTTGAACATGGAAAACTTTGAAACAAGAGCACTTGCCTCAAGTACATTAAAACCATATTTTTAGTTTAGATATGTCGATGACACTTTGGTTGTCTGGCCACATGGTAGAGATACACTTAATGCATTTTAAAATCATCTCAATGCACAAAACCTGGCCATCCAGTTCACCATGGAAATTGAGGTGAACAACACACTCCCCTTCCTGGATATTTTGCTAGGACATCGTCAAAATGGTAAAATAACACGCAACGTCTACCGAAAGGATAAGGCACACTGATGCCTATCTGAATGCAGATTCGCATCATCACCCAGCACAGAACTCCTCTCTAATCAAGACGCTCATACATCGGGCATAAACAGTGTCAGATGGTGGAAGTCTAAGGAGAGAGATTAACATGTTAAAGAAAGAAGCACTACGACTGAATGGCTACAATAATGCTCAAATTAACAGAGCATTGAATGTCAAACCGAGACCGAACAACAATACTGCTGAAAGTGATCAGATTAGCAAAACAATTAAAATACCATATATCTCCGGAGTTACTGACAGATTAGCCCGTGTTTTGCAAAAGCAAAACATTAAAGTGAGATTTCGTACGGTACACAAAATTCAAAGCTAGTGTCTTGTACTAAAGATTAATTACCGAAGTTATCAACAGAAGGTGTATATTGGATCAATTGCTTATGCGGTAAATGCTATGTTGGACATACGCGACGTAACATTAGCGTAAGACTAAAATAACACCAAAGGAACATTAAATGATCTCAAACACAGCTGTCAGCAGTGGCAGAGCATCCTTGCCAACAAGGACATTCAATTGATTTTGATAACGTTGAAGTGTTATGCAAAATTAATTATTACTGGTCACGACTAATTACAGAATCAATCGAAATTGAGAAGAATACAAATAATAGTCTTTGGTTCTTTCGGTAAAGTCACGTAGATAGAAAAATAAAATAAAGTGTTTAAAAAATAAAAACACAAAAACACTAATGTAGACTGTAGCCTGGTTCTTAATCTGAGTGAGTGTACTGGCAGTCTATAATGTAGACTGTAGTCTGGTTATTAAGTTCGGTGAGTGTACTAGCAGTCTATAATGTAGACTTTAGAAATGGTTATTAAGCTTTTATAATATATTTTAAAGTTTATTTTTTTTATTCACTTTATTTTTTACATCTACGTGACTTTACCGAAAGAACCAAATAATATGAATTCCTGCAGTCACGAAAGTTTTAAGTACAAATTTTATCCGAATAATTTCAACCGCTGTGATAGCTACAGACTCAGCACAGCCTGGAAGCGTATTATTAAATAATACACAATACATATTGCAATTCCTTATAGAGGGGTCACATGCTAAGCAGCTGATTACTGATCTATTACATAATTGCCATACCCCCCACTTCCGCCTCTGATCTCGAAACTCGATGGGGTTCAACAATGATGACGTCATCCTGCACTATTTAAGACGGGAAGCAGGTGGATGGCTTCACTATTCTGGAAACTCGCCCGAAGATGCTGGATGTAATTACCAGCGAAACGTCGTACAACTCAAATTCTAAATGTTGTGGATTCACTCTTCAAACACACCGGTGGGCTGAAGAAGTAACTAATTTGCGTTTTGTTAACGTGACACATTTTTTACTGATTGGCCGTGTCGGGTGGTGGAGGCTTGCGACACATTTATAATAACGCGATCTAACCCAAAAACCTTTATTATGGATAAATATATGTTGCATTACAAATGATATATGTTCGTGGCGCAATAATTATAGCCCAACCTATAAGACCTGTGGACGTTTTTTTTTATTTGGTGATACTGCTGCCGCTGCAGTTGGCATTGGTGCATAGGCACAATTTCCAAAAACACTCAACACTTTCGACAATAACACTGCCTTGAAATTTTAAATATGTATTCACATCACATTAAAACGTATATAGGAAGGGCCGTTACCCAACACGTTGACTTCTATGTATTTTTGTTGTTATTTGAAAGCCATAAAGTGTTTTCGACCAATGCGTTTAGTTTTCTGTTGACGATTAATTCGACGATTTCCATTTTTTATTTAAAAAAAAATGTTATTACTATCAACGTTTAGGAAGCTATCGTGGTGTAATGGTTAGCGCACTGCACTTGCACATACTGTACACAATAGGTTACATTTGTATTTCCATTACAAATAAAATACAATACACTCTTACACACACACAGTCCTACCTGCAATATATAATTGATAATAATACATATGGGGGACTGCAGTGGTGAGAGCGTATCAAGTACTATGAATTACGATTCATGCAACCCCAGTTGGATTTCTAGCCACGTCTAACATCAGTGGCAAATACTATCAGAACTGATCATGCCCTCTGTCCTCCACAAAACCTGTACTGACCAGCATAGCAAAATATTGTCAAATAACTCACAACGACTGACTTGCGGTGAGGGGGCCTTCATCCATCGGTTAATTGGAAATGGCTGTAATTTATTTTAATTAAACATTGTAATTACATGCAAACGCCTAGATGTCTACAAATACTGTACACGACCTCTTCTGACATCTGGTGTACCCAATAACATGGTTCGAGTTACGTATACTGCATACAATCATTTAATATTACAATTTACTGTATGTACAGACATTTCAGGAACAAATATATTAAAGTGCCCCTTAAGCTTGCAATCCCAGATTTGACCAACCAAAACGGGCTTTGAGAACAATCAACAATGGCAATCATCAGCCCAGCTCCTTTCAGGCTCTCTGTGATACAATACCCTCTGCTCTCAAAATATATCGGTGAATCCCATCCCAGTGAACGCACGGTCTCTCCTTGAGCTTGTGATTGACCTTCACACGGACCAACAACATTCTCACCGTGGCCTGTACTATATTTGGAGCAGGGCATCAGTTTTATTCACCTTGTATGTATGTATGTTGAACTTCTTTCACACCGTACATAGCCAACCGTGCTAATTGGAGGTGCGGCAGAATGGCAAGAAACTAAATACAAAGAAGCAGTTCTAAAGAAATTCGTTTTCAATATTTATTTTAAAAGTGCATAGCTCCAGTGATTTCCTAATATCGGATGAAAGAGCATTCCAGACGGCCGCAGAAGCGCATCTGAAAGCGCATTGTGTGATTACCATCTTTGTTCGATAACTAGCCAAAAGTCGCTGCGAGGATGACTGGAGTTCGAGTGGTGGTTTATGCTCCTTGACAAGATCAGCAAGGTAACATTCCTGCGGAGGGAACTGGTAGGAACGTTGGGTTGCTCGGTCAATGGCCAGGGTCAACGGCGGCGTGGTGTATTCCGCAAATATGGCCGACTGTGAGGGTGGGCACAAGCCGGCGTGAGTAGGTTAAACGTTGAGTTGTATAAGGGCACCACGGGGTGACCAGCCCCTCCCCACCCAGCCCCACCCAGCACCCACCCTCCCCACCCAGCCCCTCCCCACCCAGCCCCTCCCCACCCTCCCCACCCAGCCCCTCCCCACCCTCCCCTCTCCACCCAGCCCGACCCCTCCAATTTTTGGATGCACGACGGACGGCCACAATCATCCCCTGTGGGCTGGTGGAACCAGATGGTTCCTACCAGTATTATGGTTCATTTGTGGCAATCACATTGTGCGTAATGAATGCGACCTTATAATGTAGTCGTTTGGCAACCAGAAGCCTATGCAGCTCGGCGATATTTTTGACGATTGTGGGTTCTCCCACCCATTTCAAGATGTATGGCCAACGTAGAGTAGATCATGTACCCTCTAGGGCAGGGGTCGGCAACCAAAATAACAAGAAGAGCCATTTCTTTCCAATTCGGTACAAAATTCAGTATTTCAAGAGCCGCAATGCATCTGAGTACATACTGTACATACGTACATATCGTCAAGGAGCAGCCCGTAAAGAGCCGCATGCGGCTCCGGAGCCGTAGGTTGCCGACCCCTGCTCTAGGGGGATCTCAATGGTTCTCTCTAGTAAAGACCTCTTCTGCCAGCAGTGGGATAAGCATGAAATTGCAGGGGCTGCACTTTTACTATTACCCTTTAATGAAGGCGGTTAGGAGTGGTGGTGCAGTGATTAACACAATGTACTATGAACCCGGTGAACCGAGTTCTATTCCCGGACACAGTTAATATCAGCTTTAAGTACTGTGCTAAGTAATATGGTTGTCGTCAATAATACTGCCATAACAATAACATTTTTGCACTTACAAGGCGCCTTTCACAATGTCTCAAGATGTCATGCATGAAAGGACAAACATAATAAAGAAAGAACTGGGAGGAAATATGAGCACCAGAGAGGAACAAAGCCGATTAGAAGAACGTTTTTTGTAAAAGAAAAAAAAGAAGACGTGTTGTAGTCAGGACGTGCAGATATCAACACTGTCAGAGAGCCGGATCTTCGTAGGCCCTCTGTGAAGAGGCCTGGGACATTGAACAGAAGTCATCTCTATTTCATTCATTGCACCAGGGCACATGCCGACCATGCATACATCACCCCCTTGCCCCCATTGGTCACAAAAAGTGAAATATGTACAAGTTAAAGTGATTTCCTGCCTAAGTCAGCACTGAGGCAATGCTCATTGTATGTTTGTAGCCCCGAGACAGTTCGTGGAAATTCCAGTCATTTGGTTGATGATGCTATCCATAGGGCAACTGACTTCCACATAACGGTATCAGTTTTACTAATCACAATCTTTTGATTGCGAGCTGCTCATGCTAACCTTGAGGCACCTTGCCGGATAGTAGCAAGAAGTGTATCCCTTACTTTACAAGGCATGTAAACATGCATTTATCAAGTAAAATAACCCCCTACGCTCATGATAATAGGGTCAACTTTTCTCATGCCACTATTGGTGGAAGAGCCTGCATTGAATTGTGCGTGTGAGAATATATTACTGTAAATGCAAATGATACGTTGTTACAATTAGGCTGATGGAGAAAACGATATAGTACAAACGAGATAAAAAAAACACCACAAATTAGATTGTAGAAACGAAGCGAAAAACTAATTGATGAATTAATGTATTTGCGCCTCGTCCAATCGCGACAATTCGTCACATCACAAGAGGAGTGAATCAACACATACTTGGCTTTAAGAAGTATGGCCTACACAAAGAGGCAGAACATTCCAGGACTGCAGATTTTTTCAATTCAAATCGGGCAACACTGTCAAGCAAGAATAACAGTCAATCCACAATTCAAAAGCAACATGCAAAGGGATTAAAGCAAGCAAACAAGCTTTGGTCAGTGCTAATCTTTGTTGGTGACCCTAAGCTGTTGGTGGAAATTCAACATTCCCATGGCAAGAATAATGGTTAACAAATTTAGAATGACCATGAAAAAATCCATTTAGACCCATTACCCTCGATCGCACATATATACAACGTTTGCGAAGATCTTTGGGAATGGAATCAATACAAAAGTAGATGCCAACCAACAATGCTAACAAGCAGTGTTTAGGTAGGATAGGATTTTGTACCATCAACCACATACATACTATCAGATTTTGACTTTTTTTTCTCTCATAGACATTTGAATAGAGACATATAAAAAAGGTAATTTGCAACTGGTGATTTCAAAATTAGAAAAATTCAAGCAAGAGGAGACTGATGCGTATGAGTCGGTAGCACCTAAGTGCTACACAGATAGATTCAATAATTCATTACTATACTGCCATCTCCCGGCCACCTTGCATCCCAGTACTCTGTTGTACAGACATTTGTCACAATGGGGGTCTCACCTGGGTATAAATGAAGAGTATATATGTATTATATAATTACGGTTAGCAATCGGCATGTATAGTGTGGTGAGTGAGCGTGCCATCTGTTCAGCGTGGTAAGGTAGGCCAAACATTCGCTAGAAAGGCTGTCTTGATGCTCCTCTGGTGGAGGCCCTTCTGCCAGCAGTTGTGTGAACAAGCAGTTGCATGGCTGCACATTTACAAATGTGAAATACTATAATTTAATTTTAAATAATGCATGCGACCATTTGTCAAAATATCAATGTTTTTATTTGCGTCAGTGCAGTACTGTATTTCGTAATGTAGGAGACATTTCAGCAAGTATAAAAACGCTACCATTTGCAGAACAATTCTTAAAAAAAAGAATTGCTAAAAATAAAACAACCAATGCAGTAACAGCAGTCTGTTCATTAAATGTTCACATTACACACTGCATTTCCAATTAGCTCTTTCGCTTGAATAAATGTTTTTTCAAGTAAAAAGGGTTTGTAAAAATCAATTGGATGGATAATATATTACACTGTGCTGCCTTTTAACAAATAACCTCACTGAAAAGCTGCGGTCGGTTGTATACAACGTGGTGTGTTTCTCTTGTACTGCAATAAGTAGAAATTTGAAGAAGAAAAATCCCGGAAGGCGTTTTATTCCATGCAACAAACGAATCGTATACTGACACCGAATCGGCCACGTGGGGGTTTCCACCCATACTTTACCACGCTGGTCAGCACGGACTAGTTGAGTAGGGCTCAGGACCGGTTCAGATATCATTCACCACTTGTGATGGCCGGAGCTGGGAATCAAACTCAGGTTATTGGCCATACATTGGCTATATACAGTACAATACTCACCACTGCACAATTGAACATGTAAATTACTGTTTAAAATGTCCTTGTTTTTTTCCAATTTTTAAAAATAAGATGTATTTAATGTATACACTTATATTGGCATTGTTTTATTCATTTAAGTGTCTTATACATTAAAACGGTAAATGCAGTTGCTTGTTCAGGTAACTATGGCTAGTAATAGGTTACGATTCATACACCTATTTAAAAAGTGATCATCAGTAAACATTTTAATGTTTAAAGACCAGCGCCCCAAAACGTTGCACATTATCTACTTTAACTTTCAAGGCCATGATGTTATTGACAAACGTATCCTTTTTTATTCTAGACACTATATCTTAAGTACTGTATAGATACCAAAAAAATAATTGTATATTATAATGAGCATTATTATCACTAATATTCAGCCAAGTATTTTATGAGTCTCAAAACCCATTTTCTGGAGGGTCCCTCCTGCCGATTGTGTTGGGATTTGTGTGTGCCAATCCCATTCATGCTAGTTTGGCGTATCCACTGCTGCACTGCCATCTCCTATCCACCACACAACTCAAGTCTACAACACCTTGCTAACGCCAGGCATTCTCCCATTCATGTCCACGTTACTCATCCAAGGCTCAATCCCTGCTCAGCTAGTCAAGATAAATGTTTGTATGTGTTTGCCATTGCTGTACTGCCATATCCTAGCCACCACACAACTCAAGTCTACAACACCTTGCTAACGCCAAGAATTCCCCCATTCGTGTCCACGTTGCTCGTCAAAGACTCAATCCCTGCTCAGCTGATCAAGATAAATGTTTGCATGTGTGTGCCACTGCTGTACTGCCATCTCCTAGCCACCACACAGCTCAAGTCTACAACACCTTGCTAACGCCAAGAATTCCCCCATTCGTGTCCACGTTGCTCGTCAAAGACTCAATCCCTGCTCAGCTGATCAAGATAAATGTTTGTAATTGTTTGTCACTGCTGTACTGCCATATCCTAGCCACCAGCAGCTCAAGTTTACAACACCTTGCTAACGCCAAGAATTCTCCCATTCATGTCCACGCTACTCATCCAAGACTCAATCCCCGTTTAGCGAATCAAGATGAAAAACATTGCATTTGTTTATTACTGAATTGCAATACTTTTGGCACTCATTCAAAATGCAAGAGACAGCTGTTTCCACCCAGTATCACTGAGTAACTTCGGCGGACAAAGACACCTTGGGGCAATTTGCTGTTAGCGAGCTCCTTACAAAGATCGGTACGGTGCAAGTGTGTGACCGTGGCGTGACCAGAGCCACACCCGGCCGCCTTTGTCTCCCCAGTGTTAGTTTTTTTTTTCCACCGCACCAAGTACTTATTTGAGGCTGAGGCGACCTTAGGGGATTCTCAGAACGAGTTGAGATGTACGTTGAACTTCTTTCGCACCGGACGTAGACCAACCATGCTAATCTTAGGTGTGGTTCACCCACTGTTCGATTGTTTTAGATATTACTGGGAGATCTAAACTCAGGTGAGTTGATTGGGTTGTTCTAACCCATATATAACCTTACACGTGCTTAAGTTGCTGTTTGCTGTTAGCGAGTCGCACCTAATGAAGGCCGGGACGGCAAACAAGAGGGGATAGGGTGGCCAGCACCACGCCCGACCGCCTTTGTCTCCCCAGTGGCGATGTTTACTGCACACCGTGCCAGGTACTCAATTGAGGCTGACCGGTTCAGATAATCGTCGCTGGGTTGTTGGCCGTGAGCGGTAAATCCATTTAGCTGTCAACCCATACGGTTTACCACGTATTCTTGTACAGGGAAAGTGAGTTTTCAGGCCGTTTAAATAGGGAAACAATAAAAACAATGTCTATTTGTTTGTGTTTCTCTCTTGTGATGGGATTTTGTAGAATGAACGTTCAGATTTTTAAAGGGCACGGGGGTGACCAATAAGGTCTGAATTGGTCTGTAATAAAGTAGGGCATTGATCAGGGATTTAAAGGTTTGTAGTGGTGAGTGTACTGGTGAGTGTAGTGGTGGTGAGTGTACTGGTGGTGAGTGTACTAGTGGTGAGTGTACTAGTGGTGAGTGTAGCAGTGGTGAGTGTAGCAGTGATGAGTGTACTAGTGGTGAGTGTACTAGTGGTGAGTGTAGCAGTGGTGAATGTACTAGTGGTGAGTGTATTAGTGGTGAGTGTACTAGTGGTGAGTGTACTAGTGGTGAGTGTAGCAGTGATGAGTGTACTAGTGGTGAGTGTACTAGTGGTGAGTGTAGCAGTGGTGAATGTACTAGTGGTGAGTGTACTAGTGGTGAGTGTACTAGTGGTGAGTGTACTAGTGGTGAGTGTACTAGTGGTGAGTGTTTGTGTTTATCTTGCCATGGGACTTTGTAGAATGAACGTTCAGATTTTTAAAGGGCACGGGGGTGACCAATAAAGTCTGAATTGGTCTGTAATAAAGTAGGGCATTGATCAGGGATTGAAAGGTTTGTAGTGGTGCGTGTACTGGTGAGTGTAGTGGTGGTGAGTGTTTGTGTTTCTCTCTTGTGATGGGACTTTGTAGAATGTACGTTCAGATTTATTACGGGCACGTGGGTGCCCAATAAGATCTGAATTGGTCTGTAATAAGGTAAGGGCACTGATAAGGGATTGATTGATAGGTATGCGGAATCGAACTCAGGATCACCGTGTTCGTAACGCAGCGCGCCCATCAACTACAACAACGACAGCTCCCCCACCACCGCCTCCAACCTCCTCCACACGAGACAAAATGATGATTGTGCCCCGGAAAGTTAACGCCATTGGGCGACCTCTGGCAGGCTGAGGCACCCAATGGTTCTGTCTCTAGCACAGGAAATCCCCTCCCCACCCCTCTCTCTCTCTCTCGCCAGCCACCACCACCACCAGGGGCGAATTGGGGAATGTGTGGCAGGCAGGCAGGAAGGAGGCAGGGCGGGCTGGAGTGGAGGGGGTAAGGGAGAAGGAGGAGTTGGTGGTGGTGGGAGGGGGTGGGAGGAGGAGTTGGTGGTAGTGGTGGGAGGGCTTGGTGGTGGTGGTAGGAGGAGTAGGAGGTCTTGGTGGTGGGAGGAGGAGGGCTTGATGATGGTGGGAGGAGCAGGGGGTGGTGGTGGGAGGAGGAGGAAGGTTTGGTGGTGGTGGGAGGAGGAGGAGGGGTTGGTGGTGGTGGGAGGAGGAGGAGGTCTTGGTGGTGGTGGTGGGAGGAGCAGGAGGTCTTGGTGGTGGTGGTGGGAGGAGCAGGGGGTGGTGGTGGTGGGAGGAGGAAGGTTTGGTGGTGGTGGGAGGGCTTGGTGGTGGTGGGAGGAGGAGGAGGGGTTGGTGGTGGTGGCGGTGGCGAGAGCAGACAGTGAGTGTGGTGGGCGAGCTGGGAGGGAGCGAGCGAGCGAGCAACACTTGTTGTAAGAGAAGCGGGGAGGATGAGGATGGCTTGCCGAGCTTGGTGATGTCGTTGTTGTTGGTAATTTTGTGGCTTTTTAAAGTCTCGGCGATAGTGAGATTTACAAATCTGGTGCGCCTCGGCGCCTGTTTGCGTGTCGCAGTGGGCGAGCTTTGTAACACAAACCGCGCAATCGTGGCAATGCGATCCATTGTAAAGTAGCGGGCAAAGCCACTCGGCACAGGGGTGGTTGTCATTAATTAGAGTAGATCAGGACGAAGAAGAAAACTGCTCGGGACGACGAGGACGATGGTGGTGGTGGTTTGTGACCGGGTCTGCGATGCTGCTGCTGCTGGTGGTGGCGGCGGTGATTTTGGTGAACGCTGTTGGGATTCGAGGAGGAGAATGAGACTGGAGGAGGGGGATGGAATGGCTAAGGGATGTTAAATCTGCTCCCCATCCCTTCCCATCCTTATCCCTCCGTTCTTCTGCTTTTGTTTGTGGAAGAAAAACAACAAGAGTTACAAGCGACACACGCCACGCACACATGATATTAGAGGAGGGCATCAGAAGAAGATTCGAATGTGGAGGTTTCTATGGAGTGAAAGAAGAGGCCGATTTGCAACGAGCGTGTTGTTTGAATTGTACATTGTACCAGCATTCAGCCGGTTTGTTTTAATTATTGGAAGAAAAAGAACCAGCAAATATAAATATTACAATTGTCAACCCTTGACCACTGCTAAACTGGATTGAACACACCACACACACATCACCACACACACCACCACATCACACATCACGAAGATGAACAGCAACATTCATCATCAGCAGATGCAGCAGCAGCAGCAGCTGACTAACTCGACTGCCATCCGAAGCGAAATCCGGAGATTCGAGAGCGTCCACCCCAACATCTACTCCATCTACGACCTCCTGGAGCACATCGAGGACCCTCTGTTGCAGAACCAGATACGTGAGCATGTCATCAGCATCGAGGGTGAGAGAGATCAACACCCACAGAGTGTGGCCATGGATCTGTGTTGAAACTTCTTTTGCACCGTACGTTAACGATGGGGTTGTTTGCATCGATCCGCAGTTACATTTTTACCACCCTCCCCCCCCCCTTGTTTGATATGTTTTAATCACCTCTCTCCAATGTCATTGGTGTAACAAGATCTCCATTGGAACCTCAAGATAAAGATCTTCACCACCATCATCATCATCCTCACCATCATCATCTTGGGGAATGGCAAATGTGGATTTAGAATCGTGTTTTATTTAGCAGCAGTTTTAAAACGTCTGACTCCTGGTCACCAATGGGCATTAGAACATGATTGTACCATTCTACCTGTGTGTGAAAACATTTTAAATTTGATATTCTCTTGTAGGCCGTTACGTTTGGGGGGGGGGGGGGGTGGAAATGTGGCTTTTTGAGTATATAATAACAATTTGTTTCGGCAAAAATCATTCCACACTTTGGGCACTGTACCTGTAAAGGCATTGTTCCATCGCCTGCTGGTGAAACACAAGGACATGATGTGCATATCAAGCCATGCTGTGGTTTTGTCAATGAGAAGAATGCGAATTAGTCATCCCCATGGATAGTGCTTTAACAATTGTGAATGTGGTTTCTGAGTACTGTACCCCACTGTACAACGTTTACAGACAAGTCTATCGATGTATTCTTTTAGTCATTCTGGTTTCGTGCCAACGATACGGTTTTGATTGCTATCATTGCCATCATATTGGGAAGTGTGGTTTCTAAGGACTGGAATTATACTCTTTAACTATTTCCTTAATCAACATCTATTGTGAATATCAGGTAATTTTGTTAATTATTTTCCACCAATCCAGAATAACGTTCATTGCAGGCTAGCATCTTGGGAATTCTGATTTCAAAGGACTGTAAAGTGTGCTACTGTACTGTATTTTATCTCCCACTTTGGACATAATATTATGTATTTCCAACCCATTCTGTGCACGTCAATGAATGGTGATGCTCTTATTTTGTCATTTAATTGCAAGTATAGGACAGAATTCATCTCGGGAAATGTGGTTTCTAAGGACTGAAACTATGTTCTCTTAACTATTTCCTTAAATCTTCTTGGTTCTTTCGGTAAAGTCACGTAGAAGGGAAGTAATAAAATAATACAAATTAAACATAATAAAATAATTCTCACGACATTTCGGCCACAACTCAAGCAGCCGTCCTCAGGTGAAGACCAGGTCTGTCGAGGCGACAGAACCAAGAAGATGAATCCCTGCAGTCACGAAAGCTTGAAATCGATATTTCCTTAAATCTCTGTGCAAATGAAATAATTTTGTTCCTATTTTCTACCAATCCACAATAACGTTTATTGCAGGCTATAACGTCGTGGGAAATCTGGTTTCAAAGGACTCTTATCAGTACTTTACTATTCCTTCCCACTACATTGGGACTGAAGTACATTATGTGCATTTCAAGCCATGCTGGTGTATATGCATCTGAATGATAAGGTTGTGATGATTTCTATAATTCCTGTGCAGATAAAATATTCAACTTGGGATATGATTTCTTAGGCCTGTACCTGTAGTTGACGGATTTTACCATCCTCTACGCGTGTAGATGTAGCGTGGAGTGTATTTAAAGTGATTTTGTTTTGGCGTCTATAAATGATAAGGATGTGAATGGCATTTCCTTGCAGGTTTGTGTGTAAGGAAATGTGGTCTCGAAGGACTGTACTGTACACTCCATTGTCGCCTTTGCACCTTTTGACATAACACGTGCATTTTAAGTTAGTTTTTGTTTATGCTAACGAATGATAACGCTGTGATGTATATCGTTCTCTTCACAGGTGTCGGCATTCATCATTCCAAATGTAGTTCATTGCGGACTGTACCGTACCATTTTTCTACCCACATCGTTGGACCAGAGCTCAATGATTCGTGCAGGGTTAACCAGTCTGCATTTATGTCTATGTTTGAATATATTTAGTAATTTTCTGGCAGGCCATCGTGTTGGCAAGTATTGTTTCTAACGCCTAATTGTACTGTACACTAGTGTTTTCTCCTATCCACCTTTGGGCATATGGTAAGAACATGGAGCTCATGAATTGTGGTTTCTAATTACTGTTGGGAAATGTTGTTTATAAGGATTCTCTCCCTACCTATTCAGTATTAATTCCTTCCCTGTATCCTTGGGCATAAAGATGTGATGTGCATTTTAAGTAATTCTTCCGTTGTTTCCATGAATGATACGGTTATAATTGTGTAATTTGTCTGCAGGTCATGAACATTGAAATGTGGTTTAAAAAAAATTGTTTTTCCACTTCCGCCAAACATCTTCCTCCACCTTTCAATGTCACATGATGTGCCGTTTAAATTATTTTCCATCTCGCTTGTAGGAATTACAAGGTTGTGATTTATTCCTACACTTGTAGGTCATAATTTTGGAAAATGTGGTTTCCAAATTACTATTTTAGTCGTTCCATGTGCGCTAAACATCTTTCTTCGCGTTAAGACGTAAGAATATGATGTTACTTTTACGTGGGCACTTGTCTCAGAGGTCAAGAGTGCGGAGCTTGGCATCACAGAGAGATCCTGGCTCCAATCCAGCCAGCCGGGATGTGATTTAACTGGGTTCTCAAGTGTAGTGAGTTGATGGTCTGAACAAATTATTGGACGAAAAAAAGGTATCGTATTTAATTTGGCTCTGCACTTAATTTGGCTCTGCACTTAATTTGGCGAATTCAAGCTCCTGAGAGTTAAAACTATATTTTTTTGATAATGCGAAAAAACCTTACTCTGTGGGAAAGTGGCTTTCCTCTAACATGTGGACCAGAGGTCCATTGAAGGGCTCTCAGTAGTAGTTCTGTGAAGTCTGTTTCTACGGGTCTGCTTCTACGGGTCAGTCCCTAAAAAAATGAGGGTTACACTTTCATGAGACTTCACAATGGATTCTTCATTATATGATGCAATGCCAGTCGGCAAAATCTCGATAAAATTGGGGACACTACAGGAAAATAGATAATGTTACACTTTTTTTTACAATGACAAGATTATGAGTACGATGTACAAGTCAAAACTATGGTTGGCAGTTACAGTGTCTAAAATTATGTGTTGAATCCACAGCTGAATGTAATTTTGCATTGCAAACAAAATGAAAATGACATGCAAAGGTGCGTCATCGGGTGAACAGTGCTGCGTCTCTGTTGGTTTCATTTAAATCCCAGAGTGCCGTAGTTTCAAATTTCACATCCTATCAGGCTGAAATTTAACAAGTGTGACTGCATGGTGTACACGTACAGTGTTTAAAAAAAATGACAATAGCTCGGCCAATCTGCATGTATATGATTATATCGGTAGAGCTGGTGCGTAGTTTGATAGTGTTGACCATTTACTGTATTCCCTGGATTTTAAGGCAGTTCTTTTTTCTCTGTAGTTTCTAGCAAAAGTTTGCGCTGCGTCTTATAACCCAGGAGGTGTTTGTGTGTGAGAGAGAGAGACCGACCCTATTTGTATACATCTACAGACACTGGGAGAGTTTGAGGTGCGTCTTACTTTCCGGAGAGTTATAATTTAGGAGATTACCGGTATCAGAAATCGTGATACGGTAATAGTTTTGTTGTCGTGAAACACAAGTTCTGGAAACAGCATTTCATAGTGCCAGTACCCCATGCATTTGTGTCATGTCCACAATTACACAGTTGATGAAGGTAGTCCAAAATGTCACGTCCTTATTTGATTAAAAAAACGAATTAAGATAATGTTTAAAGAGCAGTTAGGTAGAATGTTTTCTAAAGCCATTTTTGCGATACAGTAAAGTAGTTCATATTTCCGATCAATGGCTTACTGATGTAAATTTCCGTTTCTGACAAAAAACCCCGAGTACATTTCACCATATCAATGTAACACTTTTTTGAATTTCAACAGCAGGTTCCAGTCTTGAGTACAAATTATATGTTTCAAAAGATGGGGAACATCAGTAGATAGACCTGGGGAAATATGCACAGAACGGAGAGCAAGAGACTGAGAGACAGATGCATGGAGAGACACGGGGGGATACAAGCACATGGGAGGGGGGATACAGACCGCCACTCAGAGACAAGGAAACCGAGACAGAGGCGGACATACATGGACAGGAGAGGAGCAGAGAAACACACATGGCAGGAGTTTGAGTGACATGGAGAGAGACATATATGGGGAGAGACATATCTGCGGAGTAGAGAAATGCACAAGGGCTGTGGTTGAAGGAAGGACGTGGTGACACATAGGACAGAAAGAGACGGAGACGCACACACCATGCATCGGCATGGCAAGAGAGTTGGAGGAGAGAGACAAGAGTGACAGAGATGGACAAACGGGGAGGAGGGAGAGCTACAGTGTTGGGGAAATGTAGACGTGTGGAGAGAGACACATGGGGAAAAGAGAGATGCAGTGATATGGAAATAGAGAAATGTGGAGTCACGTAGAAATAGACTCATGAAGAAACACACTATGTATATGTATGTTGCACTTCTTTCGCACCGTACGTAGCCAACCGTGCTAATCGGAGTTACGGAGGAGAGATCCTGTATAGCCAAAGCCACAAGACTCGTGCGCTAAGAGGGCAGAGAGATACAGAGGCATGGAATGGAGACGCACGGTGATTGAGAGACACCGAGAGGCACACGCGCACAGGAGACAGACGGTGACGTGAAATGTGCAGACAGGAGGAGAGACACAGACGGTGACAATGAAAGAGGGGGGCATAGAAGCAGGACGTGCTGATGCAGACACTCGTTCTTTTACAGTTGCTTACTGTATACACAGGCAGAGATGCAATGGAGCTTGTTGAAAGTGCGCCTTCTTGTGGCTAGTTGCTGGGTCACTGGTCTGGTATGTGTCCCATGTGCTTCGGCGCGATCACTGTGTTTATATCTGACCACCTCAAACTGGTGACACAAATCTCATCACGTTCCTCGGTCAACCACATTGTGACACCAACAACAACGGCGGGTAAATTATATTAGCTTCACGACATCGCTCGCTTGGTGCCCTTTGTGAGTTGTCAAAATTTCGCTTGGCCAGTGAGGTCACGGTGATGGACCCAGGTGTTATGGGTTAACCGACTGAGACGACTCGCAGATGTGACACCAAAGGCACCCCACACCCCACACACACAAAATGTGGCACATTCATTGCAGTAGTAATTGTGTAATTTATTTATCCATGAAAGCCACAAGACTCGTATTTCAGGAGGGTGCTGCTTTGGGATGTTTGGTTAATTCCATTAGTGGCTTTGTGTGGGAGGAAACTAGAGTACACTACTGTAACTGGGAGAGAGAGAGAGAGAAAACAAACCCATGCATGTGAAGGTATAACCCAGAAAGGAGGGTCTGTACAGATTGGTTCACAAAACAGACCCGGGGTCAGTTACAATGAGTTCTACAGCAGTGTTGTTGGCTGAAATTACCATTACAATTACACAATGATTTGCAATTAAATTGCGAACGACACCATTACAATTATAGTTGGTCGCTGATCTGTCGCGAACATGCTTGCTGTACCGTCGTATTCTTTGCTACCTTGAATCGGAAGGGCTTTCAGTGTTTTACAAATCTGCGTGCGATCCACAAACCCTTGCCTTCGATGGCATATCGTGTGCATGTGTAATCAATCGCAGGTTTATACAACATGTCTGCTACTAATGTTGCCGCAATGTGGCGATGCTGCGATATATGATATGATGTAAGATCCGCAATAATTGTATTGTCCGTTCAGCAAATGCCTGTATACCATTATGTCATAAATTTACTTTTTCAAAATATTTTATTTACCCGCAAAGGACTTCTGAGAATATAGAAATTACAGTCATGAAAGTTTACAATAATAAGTAAAGTTCTAAAAAAAGAAAAAGCAATAGGCCATCAAGTGTGTGCCTTATCACTTTTTTTGGATAGATTGATTTTGATGTCCATAATATGTGAACAGATCGTAAAGTTGCCGTGATCAGAGAACCTGCGACAGACTTGTGTTAAGCAAACTGCAGTTGAATAACTTTTAGGCAATCTGTACTTGGAAGTACATAAAAGCACAAACCAAGGCGATAAAAATGTGCCATAGGATTGGAAAGTTGTAGGAAATTGACATCGCGATAATCATCGTGTCGTGACATTTAATATCGTTTTGCTTCATACCGTGAAAAATGATGTCGCAGCAAATCTACTGGCTACTGTATGGTTTCTCGAGTAAGGCCACGGAATCCGCCAGTTGTTGATTGTATCTGCTTAACATTTACTGTGCGAAATGCACAGCTTTTGTGGGTGGAATTTAATTTTTTTGGGGTGCTGTGTTTTCATGCAGATTCGTTTGTCAACAGTCAGGAGTGGACTCTGAGCCGGTCAGTGCAAGAGATTAAAGTGGTAAGCACCAACAACAAAAGGATTTCGCAAAAACATCCAGCTCCTACCCCCTCCTTATAATTCCTGCCATTGTTCGCCTTGTACTGTATCTACAACGATCCTTAATCTCTGTTCATAAATGCTTGCAACCGCTACATCCTATGCTGTGGGTTCTCAAACTGGACCCATGTGAAAGTGCAGAGATCACCATGAAAATATAGGTTACATTTTCGTTTTTTGGGATTTTTTTTGCCCATTTACCACTTTCATTCCAATTTGTGCTATCGGCGTTATGTCATGTGACAAAGTGTCTCTGGCACAGCAGTGCAACCCTCAATGTTAAAGAACGGCCCATGGGAGAGAGATTGATTCTTGAAGATGATATTGCCAAGCGGGAGTGCAGTTATCCACTTTTTTGCACTGGTTCGAGAAACGCGGCCGCCCCGGTAAATACTGTAGGTGTTTTAACCGCAATCTACACACCGTCTACAGTGGGCATTAAAGGTCTCATGAAGAGATGGTTTCTCCCTCGACTGGTATGCAAGAGGTCATAGGTTCGATTCCGACCCTGACAACTACTGTTGTATATTTTGAGTCCGCGTGTTCTCTCTCTCCCCCTGGTCACGTGGATTTTTCTCCGGGTCATCCGGTTTTTCCCCATTCCACATTTAGAAAAATGTGCGTTTAGATTATTTGGCTGCTGCTGTAAATTCCCACGCTGACGAGCTATCATTTGTGGCCAGGTCACCATTGAAAAAGAGCTAATGTATTTAATGGGCTTTACCTGGTATATAAAATGTAGATTTTTTTTGTTATTGATGTGTAGTTGTTACAAATATTACAAACAACTACGCATAAACATAGCCCCTTCTATGAAATTATTGTCATCAATAGTTATTTGTGAAGGATAGTTCCATCATGATAGCCTTGTGCTATGAGGATGTCAGAAATATCAAAAGTAAAAATTATCCTTATACTCAAGATGCATGCGTTAAATGCACTGAATACTGGGTCCGACGAATAATTTTCTATTTATATATCTCTCTGCTCTCATTGGTTTACATAAACCATCCAGCCACTTGAGGCGTTAAATTCACCGCCAAGGCAAAAAAGATTGCATTTTGAAATGAATTCTGACCCCAAAATCAGGAAAATTCATCAACTTCCGAGGGAGGTTAATTGTAGTCTTCTCCTTTTGGTGTTCTCTGGTCTAACACTGGTGAGACAAGGCCATAAAGAAGGCTGTCTCAGATGTAGGCGAATCAGTTTAAAAAACAATGCATATCTTATCACAGCATGTTTGTTTGCATGTTCACCACAAGTACATGTGGTTAATGCAGACTTGATGCCTTGCAAAAGGTATGCATTTGGTGTTCGACCATCCTAACACCTATATTTTGGCCAGAAAGGATGAAACTTATTATTATATTTCATCATTTCATGCCTAATCACTTCACATTTCTGCCAGGGATATGTCAAGTGAGAGTAGAAGTGGTTTTATACTCAGGCAAGCATTAGGCTGTGCTTATTTCCCACTTACTACACTGAGTCATCGGTGAAAGTTCCACATTCCTAAGTGGAGGCAAGTCTATTCATAGCGGTGGCATGTCTTGACTCCAGGATCATTTCGCCAGTGAGGTCCGTCGTAGGGTTTCTAATTGCAGATGACATGAGCAGGTGATGCATTAATTAGAGTATTCGGAAAGCAGAAGTCAATGTTTAATGCAGTGGTGAGTGCCGCTGGGCTGTGACCAGACCTGTTCTCCGAGGGCGCTGCTTGGGTTTTCGTGGTTTGAGAAACCTTAGGCGTGCGGACTGCGTAGGTTTTTCGCGGTTTTGTCCTCTGCAGCTGTCCGATGCGTTTTCGTGATGTACCGCGTGTTGTTCAGCATCCCGTCTGACATTTTTGTCTACATGCTAGGAGCTTCTTCAGTGGCATCAAACTAAACTAAATGATAAAAAAAAAATGATTTGACCAGTTAAGGCCCACTAAGCTGTATAGCTCTTTTTCAGAAGTAACCTGGCCACAAATGATAGCTCAACGAAGTGGCTGATCATGTGGACATTTATCGCAGCCAAATACTCTAAACGCATCTTGTTGATTCTAAATATGGAGGAAAAACCGGAGGAACCGGGGAAAAATTTACACGACCACGGGAAGAACACGCAAACTCCAAATATACAATAGGCATCAGGATCGAACCCATGCACTCCTGCATGCCAAGTGAGTGAGTTAACATTTCACCACCGCAGCATCAGGATTCAACTCCCAGAACGTGGAGCGAAACACCTCAGACATCATGCCGAAAAACGAATAATACAACCTGACGACACATCAGAGTTTACTCCCTATTAGTTCTGGAGCCACAGCATGCCCCTGATTCATGGGGCACAACAGGTGTTTGCTTGTCAAGAGGTAGCCAGGAGGCTTAGAGGATGGAGTGCTGAGCTGACGTTGCTGAGATCCTGAGTTAGTATCCATTGAACAATTCACAAGTTTTGTAAGTTGATAGTGTCTGCCTGTTCACTCTCAATGAATACACACACAAAAAGACCTATCACATTTAAATTGGTTACACACTTTATTTGTCTAAATTTCAGCTTTTAAAACTGAAAATATCGGTTTGTCATGCAACGATCGTTGATCTGGCTGACAGGATGGCAATTTAAATTGTGCCACCTCCTGTGTACCCCAGTGGTCACTTGAAGAGATCTCAGAGGTTGTTCTGTGGTATTCGATTCCAGTGAACATTCTCAAGAGAGGGCCGATGGGATACTTTGTCTCGTGATACACGACTGATAGCATAATCAGGATAACAATGGGTGTACGGTTAATAAACTTGTTGACAAGTCGAAAAATGCTTCCTATTTGACACCCTATAGGAGTGAACGAGGCTGACTTGCCCTTCATCAGGATTTGAACTCGTGACCTCATTATGAACTGTGCTCTAAACGCCAGAGCTGTAGAGATGGGGTGGGTGTTGGAGGAGCAGATGGACCTGATCCCGACCATGGCGATGCCTGTATATTTGGAGTTTGCATGTCCCTCTCCCCGTGGTCGAGTGGATTTTACTCTGTGTCCTCCGGATTTGCCTCTCCCCATTTAAAAACAACACGCATTTGGAGAATTTGACTGCTATACATTTGCACATGTGATGACGATTGCTTGTGTTGCGATCGAAACTTAGTTTTTGTTATTTTTGTTATTTTCTTTGAAACTATCTACGTGACTTTACCCAAATATCCAAGAATATTAAAATAAAATGTGTTTTGTTTTTAGTGTAGATGGGAACAATTTTTGATCCAGGCCTCAGATCCAAGGGGGGGGGGGCCCCCTCAGATCTGAGGGACTTCGGAAAAGGGTTCGGGGGGGGGGGGGGGGTCGAGTCTCAAATGCCGAGGTGACTTCATCTGAAAATTGTCCCCGGGTCCTCCGTAAATCCTTGGGGGTGGCTCTGCCAACTAACCACTGCGCCGCCCAGCGGAGTATGCGCCAAACGTGTAATAACGCGAGGCTCGCCGTGAGCCTTCTGCCCGTCTCCTTTGCTTTCAGGGGATTCTAGGCAACCTGTCGAGTGGGAAGTCTGCGCTGGTGCATCGCTATCTCACGGGCACGTACATACAGGAGGAGTCTCCCGAAGGTAAAATACACATCCAAGCTTGCAGCAGGGGCTGTGGTGTCTGTCTGTGCATATTCTGTCGTTGGATAGTCAAAGGTAAATTGGTAATGGGTGCATCCCTCCTGTTGCTTGTTCACGCCACTGCTGGCAGAAGGACCTCCAGTAGAGGGAGCTCCATTAGGGGACCACTCTCGATGGTGTTTTCTTCTTTCATGCTGGAAAATTGTCTTGTAAGAGGCGGGAGTTTGTATGTATGCTGAACTTTTTATGCACCGTATGTAGCCAACCGTGCTAATCGGAGGTGCAGGGGAAGGACAACAAACTAAACACAAAAAGCAGTTCTAAAGAAATTAGTTTTCAATGTAGATTTAAAAGTACGTAGCTCCAGTGGCTTCCTTAATATCGGAAGGAAGAGCGTTCCAGACGGCCACAAAAGCGCATCTGAAATCACACGATGCGGTAATCGTCTTGGTTCGATGGCTAGCCAAAAGCCGTTGCTTCGAGGATGACCAGAAGTTCGCGTGATGATGGTATTGGTGGTTCATTTGCGGAAAGCACTTTGTGTGTTATGAGTGCGCACTTTTAATCTACACTGCACCACACGCGACCTGCCAATGTACTAACTGCGGAGCATCATATCCTGCCACGTGCAGAAGTGGGGGGGTTTAATAGACTTGCTTCATGTTTTGATTGGCGAGCCGGGAGAACGAACTGGCCACCTTTGGATTGTAAGTCCAGTTGTCCTAACACCGTGGCGATATCTCAGCGGGATGGTTGACAGATTAGCCTAGAAATTAGACATCACAGCAATACACTCCACTCCTCCTGACACGGTTGTCTGGCTTGACCACCTGAATGTAAAATTGTCGTTGTAGCTCTGCAACTACATCATCAGCCATATGAAAGAAGATGCCTAGAAATAGCTTCAGCTGATGTGTGGTGGATTTGTTTGACGCCTCCGTAGAATACTTCGGATTTCACAGCGGTTCACTGGTTAGTGGTCGGTGGCCCGGTAGCCGTTTCCACAATGGCACGTGCCGATGCAACACGAACGCCTTTTGAGGGTTGTCTTTGAGAAAAAAACCTCATCCACAAAGTCTCATTGTCCGTAATGCTTTTTGGGTTAGATCGCTTAAAAAACAAAATTTATTATGGATTATAATGGTTGCGAACGCCTACGTGTTTAAACTGTCAGTGAAGTATTTGGCTTTTGTTGAGAGTAAGGTGGATTTAAGTGGACGATTTATGAAGTTAATCAAACATGCGTTGTAAAATCTGTGACGTGAACCTGGGTTATGTTTAAAACAAATGTGCATGTGGGTTATCATTGCAATTTGCAGGACACCACTCAAATATGCAGTTGTTGTGGTGGGTAAATGGTGGTGGCAGTGAGGTTGGAGGTGGTGGTTAGCAGGCATGTAACAATTAGTGTATTGATCAATGAAGATCTGGTCTCATGTTCCCAATAGGTGTTGTTAAATGTGTTTGTGTAAGAACCCATTACTGTGGTGACCATGCAAATTACGAGCATATCTATAGGCGATTGGAGTAAATGAGACAATATACTTTACAATGAAGCATTCTTAAAATATATATTCGCACACACAGTTTGTGAGTTATTAGGTTTTTATTTTGAAGGAAAACCCTCAATTGTATATTTATGCATTTGTTTGTATGCAGCAAGTGTGCTGGCTGAGATCCGTGGGTTCGTGTTGTTGTCGTCTGTACATCTCGTGTGTGTGTGTGTGTGTTGAGTATTGGTCTCTGTTGGTATGTCTTGTTCTGTGATCATCTCGTGTGTGTGAGCATTGGTCACCGTGTTTCCGTGTTGTGTGTACATCTCGTGTGTGCGTATTGAGTATTGGCCTCCGGGTTTGTGTTCTGTGTACATGTGGTGTGTGTGTGTTGAGCATTGGCCTCCGTGTTTTCATGTTGTTCTGTGTACATCTCGTGTGCGTGTTGAGCATTGGCCTCTGTCCTTTCAGGGGGCCGCTTTAAGAAAGAGATCGCCGTTGAAGGTCTCAGCTACCTCCTCCTAATCAGAGATGAAGGGGGACCTCCAGAGGCACAGGTTAGTAATGTACGGGCGCACGAGTGTTCAAAACGTGCACACACGTTTCACGCGGCTGACCAGCAAGAGCGTTGGCGTCACAGGAAACAAAAACGGTTCTGATTATGAGGATGGTGGTAAACGATATAAAAACTCATTCAATCAATATTTATTTTACGCGCCAATATCGCCCTCAATAAAGTGGGCATCAGTGCACATCAAAACAGAACGGGAATTATACATGGGGCACGAAGCAACAGGGATGAACGATTAAACCGTCACAACCTCAGCGGCTAAAACCGGCTGAGCAGAGTAATGATAAGAAAGACAAAGATAATTTTGTTAACAAAGACAAAGATCCCTCATTTAAAGACTTTTAACAGACTGTTGGGGCAAGTGTTGTAACCGAGCACCGGCGTGGTGGTACATGAGATGGGGTGGGTGGCCAGCACCACCCTCTGCTGCCTTTGCTTGCCCCCCCCCCACACAATGCTGATGTTTACACACCGCACAACGTACTTATTTAAGGCTGAGTTAACTTAGGAGAGGGGCTCCAGGACTGGTTCAGATATTCTCCACCGATATTGGTCCTAAGCGGGAATCGAATGCGGGTTGCCGGGTTCGTAGTGCAGTGTGCTAACCACTGTGCCACCGCTCCCCAACGGAGCTGTAACTATTAGTCTCCCTGTGCCGTCAAACACGCAAGGCGAAAGTCCAGGCGTTTCCACTTTGATCTGTCACGAACAAGTTGTTCCAGGTCTCGTATGTCGTTAAGTGCTTTGGTGTCTGATGTTATTGTACGATGAAGTGTCCCTCTAGGCCAGGGGTCGGCAACCAAAATAACAAGAAGAGCCATTTCTTTCCAATTCGGTACAAAATTCAGTATTTCAAGAGCCGCAATGCATCTGAGTACATACTGTACATACGTACATATCGTCAAGAAGCAGCCCGTAAAGAGCCGCATGCGGCTCCGGAGCCGTAGGTTGCCGACCCCTGCTCTAGGCCAAACCTCCCTTGTGTGTGAACCGCTTGGGTTTCTGGTAGAACTCCTCCTTTGAAATTCCTCTCATCTGCCTTGCAGAGTACTTGAGTCAAGTAGATCCCTCTCTTTGCATGTGTGCTAGAGTAGCTGCTGGTATTCCCTCTGCTGTGAATAACAATAGAAAGTTGCCAACCTGTCACCACCCACCACCCCCCTCGCCCCTGTCGCTCACCAAAGCAAGGTGCAAAACAAGTAAAAGTCAAAGTTATTTCCTGCTCAATTGAGCTTTAAGGCAGTGCTCATCTCCCAACGTCATGGGCCTATTGTGGAAATTCACGTTCCTATGGCGGGGACAAGTCTATCCACAGCTCTCCCACTGTTTACTCTCCACAACGTGGTACTAATTTTATCCACCCCCAGTAGTATGATGGACCGAGTCAACACCCAACCAGGATTTTTAACTCGCAACCTTCTGATTGCGAGCCGCTCGCTCTGCCCCTGAGCAACCTGGCAGGTTCACGGTCTCAACAACACAGCGGGATCCATTTATGGGCCGCACCTTCACCAACCCGTGCTGGCCAGCGTGGTAAAGTATAGTGAAGTAACTCCTATAACTGACATGACATTGTGAGGCCCTTATCCAGCAGTGGATTGACAAAGGGCTGTGCATTATTCACGTTAACGACGAAGATGGCAAGTGTTTTGTTTGCGACTTGTACATCACTGCTAATACGGTCCGTTCATATTTTTGTGCTCGTTAAAAATTGTTTCCCCGTGGCACACCACAGGAAGGGGCGTAGAGCCGAGAATACAATGTGTGGAAAAAGGGAAAGGAATAGAAGAAGGAAGGGATGGCTGGGATGGAAGTCCCCAAAGTAGACAAAGAAGAGGCCACTGCTCAAGATGAGCAGCAGGAAGAAAGGAGGAGCGCCGGGGCAGTGAGGAGAGGAGGGGGAGAGGGAATGACCGGGTCTGAGATGTCGGGGATGGGAGGTTGATCATGAGTGGGGAGGGAAGAGAGGAAGAGGGAACGGAGGAGCAAGGGGATGTGAGCTGCACGGAGCAGAGTGTTTTCACAGGGGGCGGGGAGAGGGGAGGGATTCAGAGTTGGGGGTTGCCACACGCATAAGTCACGTGGTTTACGGGAGGCATTAGCCGATTCAGATTTCTAGATAGACATTGATTATGAGTTGTATGCACCTGTTTACAATAACATTAATAGTAGGTTGTACCACACTTGAACACTGTACACTACATACTTCACGAATCCCAAACTGTTATTTGTTTTTCCCTCGGTCAATGTTCTCGAGTGAGAGGTCACTCATTCACCTTTGCTGCCCCTGTAGTCTGGAACTCCCTTCCCTCAGCCATCAGTGCTATCGACTCCCTGCCCCTGTTCAAGTCCAGGCTCAAGACTTGCCTTTATTCCTCTGCCAATAACTGACCACCTTTTTCTATCAATAAATATGCCAACGGTTTCTGTACAGCGTCTTTGAGATGACGTAGCATTTAGATCAGGGGTCCCCGGGCTACGGACCGGTTCCGGTTCGTGGCCTTTTAGGAACCAGGCCGCACAGCAGGAGGTGAGCGGTGAGTCCGCGCGTGGCCCGCCCCCATTATTTTATTATTTACCACTTCCGTCCGCGCCTCTTTCCCGCACCGCGCACATGTCTCAGTCACAGTTTTGGTAAGCCCACAAGCTCTAACTCCTAGCCAGAATGAGTAAAAAACAAACGTCGCTGGAGAGCTTCTTTGAAAAGGGAGAAAGACGCAATGATGAACCCCCCCCCCCCCGGTCCGTGGAAAAATTGTCTTCCACGAAACCGGTCCCTGGTGCCAAAAAGGTTGGGAACCGCTGATTTAGATGAAGTAGCATTTAGACTATATATAAATGAGCAGTGTATTGTAAAGTTTTAACCAACAGAGGGCATTACAGTCCAATGCACAGACATTTCCCAAACACATTGCATGTATATACTGTGCAGTATTATAGAGCATGGGTATATTTATTAATTTCATAATCAACAAATATTTTTTTGTTGGCCCCAATGTTATCCCAGCTGTGCTTATCGGTGTGGTGTGGTGGAGATAGAATGGACAAATATTGAGAACTCTCACAGAGCAGTACATCACCCCAGGGGTTGAAGAACGGTCCACAGAAGGAGCTGTCACAGAACTACTTCTGATATGTCTAGTAACCTCTTATCCACACTAGGGGGCATCACTCTCCCACCTGCCCTGCTAAAAAGAAAAATGTGTGTCGCATGACAATAAAGTTTTTATTTTTACTTGTATTCGCTCAAATTTTGTTCTATTAAGTGCAAAACTAAATTTAATGATTGGGGTTTTTGTGTGTGGTCAATAGTAAATTGGCTGAGACTGTCCGCTCACTGCACTTGAGAATCTGGTTTGCTCATGGATTTGAACTCAGGTCACTCCTTTTGAGAAAGGATAAATGATTAAACAATACAAATCAGATGTTAAAGATACATTTTTTTTTATTTTTAAAAAATTGAACCGTAGTCCAACTCTTGACAATGAATTTAATTGCCGGTTGAGGGAGGGGTGGGATGAATCATTACCCTCCACGGTGAAGATAGGAAGCCCCCTTAATTATAGCAACATGTTACAATATAGCAATTAAATTAAGAAATTTATTTTCGTGTATGAAGAAAAACGACAATTATTTTACCACCGTTTATGTGTGTGTGTGTGTGCTGAGGTGAAGCAGTGGTACCATGGTTAGTGAAGCTATGCTATGAAGCCGAGTTGGATTCCCAGCCACAGCCAACACCAGTGGAGAGTAATATCTGGACCGGTCATTGCTGTACTGTATTTCTACGCTCCCGCATCTATGTTGCTTGTCTTCACCTCCGATTAGCACCTCCGATGAGCACGGTTGGCTACGTCCGGTGCGAAAGAAGTTAAACATACATAATACATTCACCAACCAGCACTGACCTGCGTGGTGAAGTTTGATGAGCAACCAATTTGCAACCAATCTAATAATACAATTAAAGAATAATAACGTTCAGCCATTTGTCAATCAAATTAATCGATATGTAGCAATCATCGCCCCCCTATTGGCAGACCAGTGCCCCAGGTCACTCTAGCCAATGAGACTATCCTAGTCTTCTTTCAATTCTCACATGGTCAAACAAAAAATGCTGAATTGCAACTAGGGCTTTCGCGACCAATATCCAAAATAGAGGTTTTTTTCCGGTTAGATCGCGTAAATATAAATGTGTCGTTAAACTCGCCACCACCCGACATAGCCACTTAGTAAAGTTTGTCACGTAAACAAAACGTGCCAATTCGCTCCTAGTTCAGCATACCGGCGTGTTCGGAGAGTAAACCCACAATATTTACAATCCAGTACCGTGACGTTTCGCCGGGAATTACAACCAGCCTCATTGGGCGACAGCCAGAGTTGTGGAGAAATCCTCCTGTTTAGGTTTTAAACAGAGGGATAAATGTGGCGTCACTTGTGAGCCAATCATAATTTAAATTGATGAAGCACCCTTAAACAGTCGTTATCAGGGCGCTAATCAGGTGTGGTGCGAGGGGGGTAATGTGTTCATATAAATTACAATGCATATCCATTGAATGCACTCCTGGATGAACGCCTCCCAATGTTGTGTTTGTAACGCGTGCTTGATTTGACGTTATTACGTCACTGTGCTGGTGTCACTGCGGTTTGATGAAGTGGAGGCAGGAAGGTTGGTGGTACTGGTTCAGATATCGCTCGCCACTAATGTTAGCCATGGCTGGGAATCAAACTCGCGTCGCTGGGTTTCCGGTGCAGCGGAAAAAGCAAAATGCTGTCAGCAAGAGGTGTCGTGTTGTAAAAGTGCATTCAAATAGAACTGACTGAAAGCAGCCATGCTTACCATTGGCTTCTCTATAGCCTATAGTGCTGTCAGTCATCATTAGTGCTGGCTGATAACAAATTATGCCAAATTGTTAAATGCATAATAAATTTAGAAATTCACCAATTTCATTATTTAACACTGCCTCAAAAGATAGCTTTGTATTGTTTTTTTAAACGGGTGATTGTGTGCGATTGCCCATGCAGTCCCTTAATAGATTGTTTACGAATTACATTGTTTACGAATTACATTATAATTGAATTTTGCATAAATCAACAAGTCGGGGTCTCACTTCTGCCAGCTAATCACCAATGTAAAATATTACTGAGCAAAAATTCCAAGGGTGGCCTTACTTACGGTTTAATGATAATTATTGATAATTATTTTGGGTGGAGCTTGGGCTAAGCGGTGCGTGCACTCGGCTATGGACCTGACAAACCATTTAAAAATATATATATATTTTCTTAATTTTATTTTCGGCCACGGCTAGCATCAGTGGCGGCGAATGGAATCTGAACCAGTCATGGGCTAATTCCCAGCCGCCTTTTCACCAAACCACATTGACCAGCATCGTGAAGTATGCTCAATCCCCATAACTGACACAGTATGGAGAAGTCTACATCCAGCAGTGGATTGAAAAGTGGTTGCAAGTTATTCGTTATCGTATTGCCTTCGTATTGGCTCGCTAGTGGCACTGTTATTTATTTCTATTGTCAGTATTGTTTTACCATCTTATTTAATACATGTTTACGTTATTGCTATTAAACAACACTATTACAGTTGCTACTACTGATAAAAACAATTACTTCACACTCATTCAATGTTTCCACTCATGACTGTACCACAGACTAAGGTAGCGATAAATAAATAAATATATAGAGCTCGTGCGTAGGTGCCAGGTTGACTATTAACACCGCAGGACAACTTGGAGGCTTTCATCCAGTAGTGGATTAGGGATCTGAACTGAAACTATTAACAAATATTATTTTATTTTACCAGGTAAGGCCCACTGAACTTAATAGCTCTTTTTCAGAAGCGACGCGGCCACAAATTATAGCTCAACGAAGCGACTTGTAACGTGGAAATTTAAAGCAGCCAAGTACTTTAAATGCATGTTGATTCTAAATGTGGAGGGAAAAACCAGAGGACCCGGAGAAACATCCACGCCTCCACGGGGAGAACATGCAAACTCCAAATATACAGGCGTCAGGGTCGGGCTCGAACATACGACCTCCTGCATACCAGGCGAAGTAGTTAACATCTCTCCACCATGGCACCCTTGTCTGATGATGCTGATCATTGATGATGATTAACATAAACAGCACTCGATCCAATAGTTAGCATGTCTGATCTTTCTCTTTGTGCGTGCGTCATCATCATGATTCATAGGCAGAGAGCCTTGTAGGTGTCCACTGGACGTTTCGTCATTTGTTCCCACTTACATCTGTTTGGTGCCAATATGCTCAAGTAGTGCACATCTTTCTGCGTGCGTGCGCGTGTGTTCGTGTGTGTTTATACGTGCGTGTAGTTTGCAGCGTGGATGGACGCAGTGGTGTTTGTGTTCAGCCTCGAGGATGAGATCAGCTTCCAGACGGTCTACAACTACTACTCGCGGCTCTCTGCGTCGCGCAACATGGCCGATATGCCCATCGTGCTCGTTGGGACGCAGGGTGAGCTTGGACCGCTTGCGCAAAACGGAACGGTTAACTGATCGTAGCGCTTCGCTGCAAATGACGAGAAACTCGTGGGGACAGAAAATGTACCAAGTAGTAGGTAAAGGGGTAAATGCTGGCGGAAGGCCCTCCACTCGAGGGAAGATCTAGAGAGGCCCTCTTAAGTGGGTGTTTGATCCAAATACATGAGGTGGTGGTGCTCAGATCTGCTTATAGCCCTGGACGGGTGGCGGATATTCTACATTCCTATGCCTAAAGCTAGTCATTCTATGATTACGTGGTAAAAACGTAACGCGTATGCGCACATACCATTTCATAGGCATGCAAAGGTACGTTCATACAAATATTTTCTCATGCACACTGTAAATGCAATAGTTTGTGAAATAAATGACCGATTCTAAGTTGCACTTAAAAAAAAAAGTCAACTAGCAGCCCCGCACCTCCTCTGGACTTGACCTTCCGTCCGTGCCTCCAGGCAGCAATACTTTTAAAAATGGTCTAGTATGAAGTTGGGGGTGTGTATTTTAATCCAGTCGGTGTGTGCGTGTGGACAGATTCTTATAACTTTGTAATGCAATCTAAATCGTCATTTACGAAATTCCATATCGAATGCGTCTTGTCGTCTTGTCACAATGTGGACATTAAAATATATTTCATATCATCTTTTATATACATAAACTAATTTCGTTAAAAAAGCTTTTCATGTTTAGTTTGTTGTCCTTCCCCCGGTGGTGCGAAAGAAGCTCAACATGCATACATGGAGACTACGGTGCTTACATTGTTGTGCATGCTACATGCGTCGCGATGATACAGATGTTCAAGTTGTCTGTATTATCTCACCGTCGCGTCATCCCCGTCGTCTTGGCGACGACGACGACCTCCACCCCGTCGTCATTTTCGGCGGAGCAGATGCCATCAGCGCCGCGAATCCGCGCGTCATCGACGACGCGCGCGCACGCAAGCTCTCCGGCGACCTCAAGCGCTGCACCTACTACGAGACGTGCGCCACCTACGGACTCAACGTGGAGCGCGTCTTCCAGGACGGTACTTGCCGCGACGCGCCACCACTCGTCCGCAGAGCGGTTGGGCGGGGGGTGGGGCGAGGGGGGAGGGGATGCTCCTTAAACTCAAGTCCTACGGGGGTGTGCGTCGCATTTTGCCGCTCGAATTGCACGCGGTCAGGAAAAGGTCGCAACGTGGTGGGTCACGAGGACTGGAGAGTCCGGTCATCGCTGAATCAGAAGGTTTTTCGTTTGTTTAAGCGAAATTCTTATCCAGTATGGCTCATCCATTTTTTTTGAACAAATAACGATGAATGTATTCAATGTCCTCAAATGCTCTGCAATCACTGTGTTATTTCGACGCTAGTGGAGTATTTGAAATGAATCCTTGCAATACTTCCAAGTTATCAGCTGAATCTGGTAACGATGCCAACTTTTGTGCGACCAAAAAGTGACAACTTGGTGTTGTGAGATTCTCTATTTTGTTTCCTGTTGGAATAGTTGTGCCACTTGCCTGTCATGGTACGTGCATCGTTATGTTTTTTTTTATTTTGTCGAGCTTACAGGTAGTAAACATCACATCCATCACGGCCTTGTCGGACACGATCATGTCCCCAGAAAGCAGCAAATCTACATTTTCGTGTTATCTCCTCTCTGATAAAGCGCAATAACAGGAAGTCTCCGTGGGGGGAAAGTTATAGAAGCGATGAAGCTTAACAATTGCCTTGGCACTAAGTCATTCTACGATCAAGTTTCAAGTTTTTTTTATTTAGCCAGGTAACAACCAAAGAGACCAGGATAGTTTCTGTTACAAGAGGGGACCTGGATTACCAAAATGACAGAAGCGAAACTATTCAAATAAAGGACAACGATGAAGCAAGTAGGAATTAGATCAAAGACAATTGTGTCACGTGAGAAATCGTCACATGCCTACGAATGACTAAAGGAAGAAGTTGTCCGGCATGACAAAATTCCGCCTTTTTGTCTGTTAGATCGTGGGCGAAAGCAGTCGCTGGTGGTATGAGGAAGACGGGAGCCTTTTGTATTGCTTCCAGGCTCGTGCCTACGATGGATCACGGGGGGGCGCTATTAAAGAGAAAGAGGTCTTTCTCCAACCTGCTTTCTAGAATGGGACCCTTTTATACTTCTTTCCCCGGGTGGGAGGGGTGGTTGTCAAATGCGAGCACCCAGATCCGGTCATAATTTTAAAAAGGATCTTTATTTAACTTTAGTTTTGCCTGATGCGCTCGTGTGCAAAAGCGTGTGGATTATTTATTCTCGCTGTGGAATAGAAAAAATGTGGTCCTCCTCCGAGTGCGCTGAAAACATGGCAACACATACATACACTGTGCTGACGATTGTTTTTTTTAAAGGCATTCAGATTACAAGTTATGGTAGCGCAGCCTGCTAAATAATTGCCGCCTTGCAGAGCGGAATCAGTTGCGTAGCCACGACTTGAATTTTCACGGAATATATCCTGAATCGTTGACTGACCCGAAGGTGGCACGTGACTAGTGTTCACAGTGATAACAAGATGTATAAATGGATGTGGTGTGAAATTAAGTCTTGAGTGTGTGCAGGTGGTGCAACTGCACCGTGTTATACGGATTTGGGTGGGGGGGTGCAGGCATCAGGCTATGGAAGAGGTGGGGGGGGGGGCCGGTTTTCAGTTCATTCCTTGCACCATCCCCCACGCCAATTACACTAGGCTACTGGATAAAATATTTATTGATATTTTCAAAAACCTCCATCCATTGAAAACATTGCTGCCACTGTGCCTCTGTCTGACTTTCGTTTTTTTGTAAACGAATTTCTTTAGAACTGCTTTTTGTGTTTAGTTTGTTGCCCTTTCTGCGCACCTCTCGATTAGCATGGTTGGCTACGTACGGTGAGAAGTTCAACATACATAGAGCAGTGTAAATGGGTACACCGCAGTAAGTTCATCGTGTGCGGTGGGTCAAAGTGTGGGTACCATTTTCACTTGCAAAACATCTGACTGGTGTGGAAGAGCATGCTAAAAACACCCTCTAGAGGAGCTGTTCTCGACCCCTTTCTATTGGAGCCCTTCGAGCAGCAGCAGCATTGGCATTGAGCGATTAAATGCAGAGCTGTACCTTTACCTCTTTGCCCTCGCCTCCGTTTAACGGAAAAGGTAATTATGAGTTTTGATGGTGACTGCACACCGACGTGGGCTTCGTGCATCTGTGTGGTTTTGGTGCTGAGCCTCGAAAAAACGACAACGATATTCTACAGGATGACCCTCCACGGGGAGCCTGGTAATTAAGCCGAGCCTCGTTAGAGCGATTAAATCCTGTGCCTGTCACGTTCTGGCTTGTCACCGTTAGCTGGGGTGAGCTGCCAAGCGACCCTTGTGAACTGCGGATAACGCGGAGCGCCGCGGCGGGAAAAATGCCGGCCGAGAGTTTTTTTTCTTCTTCCCCCAATTAAAGCGCTATCCTCCCGACGTCAAGTTCGGTTTCGCAAAATATAAGTGGAAAGCTAATACCTTTATGCACTTTAGTTGTACTTGGCTATTTTTAGAATCTGTATTTTTGCGTAGGGGAAAAAGAAAGAGTTGTTATTATGCAACCCCAGCAATTATATCCATCGGTGGTTTTCCTCGCTTTATGCGGGTTCTGTTTGTGCGATTTTTGCATGTGGGGCTAACCTCCCTCTGATTAGCATGATTGGCTACATACGGTGTGAAAGAAGTTCAACATGTATACATTTCTATCTAAAAGTCATGATATTATGCGGTTTGAATTCACACATGCGGCCTTACCTTGTAAAGTATAGTATATGCAGTCGGTCATTGGGGATGTTGAACCATACTTCGCCATGCTAGTAAGTGCAGGTTGTTGAACGGTGGGATCATAAATAGTTCAGACATCACGAATCACCTCTCCGACATTTAAATACATTAAAATCCGGATTTAAATACACCTGGAGTACAAGTACATATATGTGTGTTTGTGTTTATATCAGAAAATTACAATTTCCTTCTCCGCACCAATGTAATATTAGGATGTGTTGCTAATATCAGAACTGTGCTTGTATAAGGCACACTTATATGCATGTTCTACTGCATCTCAAATATTTATTTACGCACGCATAACAATTTTATTTTGCAGGTGAGGTCGTGAAGCGGTGCCACCTGTAATGGGTTAAAGAGGTTTTAATTAACGTCACTCGATGGGGCTGCTACAGTTCGTGGCATCTGGGAACCTCGCCCTTGATAATTAATGCGTTTTTCATTTAAAATAAAAGTCGTACATTTTACACAAGCGGAATGAATAATTGCGTTGGAGGATTGTGTTCGTATGATTCGGCAGATGGAAGGAAGCAATGGCAAGGTGTGGTGGCGGTGCAGCAAAATCTATTGATGTACTCTGCTTCTTTGCTCCCTTGTCTATGCTCCTTCAATAACCCGACGGTGGCCAGCGTGGCATGTTGTGCTCAAATTTGCCCACACGACACACACAGGGTAGGGATGAGGCCCTCATCCAGCACTGGTTGTACAAAAGGGCTGTACAAACGCAATTATAATATTTTTTTAAAATCTCATCCACCTTCAACAGTTTTCTAACCGTGCAATCGATGCCCAGCTTCATGTTAGCTACGCTTCAGATCTTGTAACACGTCGGTAATCCCTCTGCCAATGTTTCGTCATCGTGTGTGTTACCCGCCGTGATTACGGACCTTTAGTCGGTTTGACAAGTTTGACAGCTTGTCAGGTTTGACAAGTTCTCGTGTGTATGTCTGTGTGTGTGTATGTGTGTGTGTGTAGCCTGACACAAGCGTCGTGGTGACGTCACCGCCACTTAGTGGCGAATGGCGGTTGTTGTTGTTGTGTAGCCAGGGTGTGGGGAGCGGTTAGCGCGCTGCGCTATGAACCCGGCGACCCGAGTTCGATTCCCGCTCATGGCCAACACCCAGTGATGATTATCTGAACTGGTCCTGGGCCTCCCCTAGGTCGACTCGGCCTCAAATTAGTACCTGGTGTAAACATGGGGAGACGAAGGCGGCCGAGCGTGGTGCTGGCCACCCACCCCCTCGTGTGCCGTACCAGCCTTCATCGGTGCTCGCTAACAGCACTTGCCCCTACAGTCTGTGAAGGCTATATGGGGGGGATCTTTGCTTTGTCTTTGCTGCCACAGTGGCGTGATGTTATCTTCCTCACTTGGTATGCAGGAGGTCAGGGGTTCGATCCTGACCCTGACGCCTGGATATTTGGATCTTGCATGTTGTCCCCATGGTCTCGAGGATTATTTTCTCTGGTTCCTTCCACATTTAGATGCATTCATTAAGGGTATTTGGCTGCTATAAATTTCCGAATGATAAGCCACTTCGTTAAGCTGTCATTTGTGGCCAGGTTGCTTCTGCAAAAATAAGCTAATAGCCTTTACCTGGTAAAATAAAATTGTTTAGTTTTATTTGTGTGTTTGTTTTAGTAATTTGCTTACCTTTCCTATACCTTCCATTCCCATCGTGTTTTTGTATCGTTTGTTGTAACGTCCTGACCCCGTGCCCCCACTGAACATCGCAAAAAAGAGCATCACAGCTCATCGGATTCCTCCAGCATTTTAAACATTTTGATTCTGCGTCTGTGTGTGTGTGCGTGCGTGCTCGCCACAGTTGCTCAGAAAGTGGTGGCAATGCGCAAGAAGTCCCAGCTCTCCGTCGGCCCGTGCCGCTCGCTGCCCAGCTCCCCCAGCCACATCCTGGTGCATTCCGCCTCCACCCCCTCCGCTGCCGTTGGCCAGGTGAGGAAACGCGGCCCCCCGCACGGCGATCCCAAGGAGGTCACGTGTCGCCGGAGACTGCTACGCGTTGTTTTCACTTTCGTGCTGTACAGCTCTGGAATTTATGTTCTGGTTATCCTGACTGTAAACATACGCAAACGGAAGGCAAACTGATGACGTGCATGTACATCATCGGAACGGGAAAGGGTTAATGTTGTGTGTGTGTGTGTGTAAATTCTAGGTGGTGGTGGAGGAGGCAGCGTTGCGAGCGAGACTTTGTGCGAAGGCTCCTCATCCATAGACGTGCACGTACATCATCAAAACGGGAAAGGGTTAATGTTGTGTGCGTGTGTGTAAACTCTAGGTGGTTGGTGGTGGTGGAGGTGGTGGAGGCAGCATTGCGAGCGAGACTCTGAGCGAAGGCTCCTCTTCTGTCCCGTCGACGCCCGGCGGAGGGCCTCGTGACGCCTCCAAGTCCCGAGAGGGCCCGGCCCCGCCATTGTCGGCCACTCCGACCCCCGTGCACAAACCCTCGCGCTGGCGGTCAAACATCTTCGCCGTAAGTCACGTGGACGAGCAGCAGCGCGTTTGAGGCTTGTCGTAGTAGACGTTTGTGGCTTGAGCCACTGGTTTTCCTGGTTATTTTTTTTACCTCTTTCTTAACTATGGCCTTTAATTGAGTTGTGTGAATGTATGTTGAACTTCTTTTGCACCGTACATAGCCAGTCGTGCTAGTCGGAGGTTCGGGAGAAGGAGAAAACTTGGTTTTGGTGTGCTATGCTGTTTGCGAGGGGGCACATTTAATTTTTTTTGTTTTTTTTTATAATTGCTATTGACTTGTACAGCATTGTGAGATGCAGTTTTGCATGCACGACGTTATATTCAAATTAATTGTTTTCATTATTATTACTGCAGATGTTTTAATGGTAGATACATGATGTTTGTAACACAGTATCCAGGTTCAAGCACACTTAGCTCCCGAGATGAGGGGATAATTAATTGGTCGTAGGAGGAAACCCACTCTTGCGAGTGGGAAAACTCAAAGCTCTGCACAGGTGGAATGGTAGAATCCATTGTTGTGTAAGGGATCTGCGAGCCACCCTCACGAGCACGCACCATGCAAGACACGACATCTCCGCTCTCACTACAACACTCACCAATCACATGCGCGGGAATGCGCTGGACGGGAGTCGGGGGTTCTAGATTTGAAGTTTTCGTGACTGCAAGGATTCATACTCTTTGGTTTTTTCGGTAAAGTCACGTAGGTAAAAAAAATGAAATAAATTAAATCACGACGTTTCGGGCGCAACACAAAGCGTCCTTCAGGTGGAGACACACTTTAGCGGTTGTGCTTCCGCTAAGTTGTCCCCACCTGAAGAAGGACGCTTGTGTTGCGCCCGAAACGTCGTGATTTAATTTCTTTTAATTTTTACCTACGTGACTTTACCGAAAAAAACTGAGTATGGGGGTCAGGGGTTAAAGGGCAGTGACGTCACCCGGACCAGGCGTGCCCGACGTGAATGTGTATTGGGAGCGAGGGCGGAGATGGAGGGGTTAAAAGGGGCTGTGGGACGTGTGTTCGGGGTCGGTTTTGGAACGAGTCTTGCTGTGCGTTGGAGAAATAAAGAAGTCCTTTAACCATTCTCCGACTCCTCTTCAGTTGTATGCCATTTCCTGCCCACGTCGTAGCACAAGTCTGCAACACCCAGCATTCCCAAGCATTCTCCCTTTCAAATTCTAACCAAGTTATTAACCCTGCTGAACTTTTGGAGATCTGGTGAAATATGGCCAATTCAACGACAGGTGGATGGACAGTTTCTCAAAGTGGCGGAGCATCGTATTGATGATAGAAACGTACGTGCGATATCATTCACCCCGATTTAAAGCTTTCGTGACTGCAGGGATTCATATTCTTGGTTCTTTCGGTAAAGTCACGTAGAAGGGAAATAATACAATAATAAAAATAAAACAATAAAATTCTCACGACGTTTCGATTGCACGGCTGCTTGTGTTGTGGCCGAAACGTCGTGATAATTGTATTTTATTATGTTTTATTTTTATTATTGTATTATTTCCCTTCTACGTGACTTTACCGAAAGAACCAAGAATGTAATTCACCCCATTTGTATGCGCCCTTGGTAAATTATGATGTCGAGTGAAACCCCGAACTCAAGATGTTGAGCTTTTTTGTCTCTTTTTCTCTCTTCTATGCGTTTGAAGTCGCGGAAAGGCAGCGACTCGGACAAGAAAAGTCTGGACGGGAAATCGGACAGCATCGGCAGTGGCCGAGAGATCCCCATTAAACAGGTAAAGGGGGGAGCAGGTAAGGGCACAATGAGGCACGGTTCATTCGATTAATCAAAAAGAGCATAAGAGGTTTTATTCGTCATGCAATATCAACCCCCCCCCCCCCTACTTAAGCTAGGTATAAAAACATTGTACGAACAAGTTTGAAGATAAAATGCACTTAAGGAGAAAGCAATGAGGAAGTAGCAAGTCCCGAATTCCGTTCTAAACACATGGAGATGCGGAGTGCATCGGACCGCAGATGAAAACTCAAGCCAGGCCCGAGGAGCAGATGTTTTAATGATAGATGCACAGCTAACAATTGTAATCGGCTGCTTTTTGCATGCTTGATGCTGATGAGAACTCTAGAATGAGGAACACATGGACTAGGGAACATGCACAAGCTCGATGTTTCATATTGACTTGTGTAAATGAAGTAACTAGCCATCAAACAAAGGTGGTCACTGCATCGCGCGTTTTCAGATGCGCTTCTTTCCGATATTAGGAAGCCACTGGAGCTATGCACGTTTAAATCTTAGATTGAAAACTCATCCCTTGAGAATCGCTTTTTGTGTTCAGTCGTCTTTCACGCACGCCTCCGATCAGCACAGTTGGCTACGTATGGTGCGAAAGAAGTTCAACATCCATAAAAGGGATGATGTCAGGTGGTCAACAAACAGTCGAGTGGCAGCAACATGAGGAAAACGCCCAAGAAAGGATGTGAGCCACGGAGATGGAACGATGAAATCTGCTCGTGTGCGACAGCCGGATGGATTACTGCATCGCAATACCGAGGGATGACAGCAGCTTGGGGAGCTCACGATGATGATGATGGTTAATGAAGGAAAAAGTTATTTTTAAATGAAGAAGAGAGGTCTAGAATGCTGCAGACCAGTGGCGACGTTATCCATGAAGAAACTTCACAGGAGAAATTTGGCAGCAGAGGCCGGCCGATCTAGAAACTTGCCAAGGGGGTACAGTCCTGAAATGTCAGGCTTTATACGTCGAACCCTTATAAAAATTATAATAAGAGAATGTATATTTTTGTTATCGTAAATATAATAAAATACCCACTAATATTTTTGGGGTCTTGAAAGGCGGGCGATCGCGCCTCTCCTCCCTCCCACATAGCATCTGATTAGTCGGGTTGCAGAAAGGAAGAGGAAACCTGTTTCAACTTTCATTGTCCCGTCAGCAGTGTCAGTGGTGGTTGTCAGTGTCGGGGGCCCGCGCTTTTGTCGTGCGGCGTGAATTGGATGTGGAATTGCAAAGACAAAGCCTCTACCACGCCTCTCCAAATCCCCACAGCCTCCTGCAATTTCCATCCTGCCTTACTTTGAAAGCTTTGCGTCGGGCACACGGAGCACTTGACTGATCTCCTGTTATTAATGCATTACAGTATCAGTATAATTACTACTACTATTTTTTGCTCTCGCTTTATATGTCTGACTGGCGCTCTCTCCGACGAGTGATGATCATTATTAATCACCTCGGCACTGCCTTGGGATGCTTTCCTTAGACTAATTGCCCACATTTTGTCAAGATAATGGCGGTCACCGATGGTACAAACTGAGAGGCGAAGAGATCGCGGGATTGGTCGGGGGGGGGGGCGTGTTGCAAGGACGCACGGATGGGTTGAGTGGCACTAGGGCGGGACATTTGATCGAGTCTGTCCGGCACGGAGGGTTCATTGACTTCGACGGGTCACACATTTTCCTTGTCGTTTTTCCTGCTTAAAAGTTTTCACGTGGTATCTTGCCGTGGAGTAACGGTGAAGCCCACCGGGCTTGCAATCCGGATGCCACCGGTTCTATTTGATCCCCTTGCACGGCAGTTGAAACAATGTCCACCCAGCGGTATCAATGGGTGTACACCCACAGTCGATCGGCAGGTTGCGCGTGGTGAGATCAAGTGTGGGTACTCGCGCACCTCTACCAATATGTCTGGGCGGTGTGGGTGAGTCGACCAAAATACCATTTATTGGGACCTATTTAGAGCTCCATCTCGTGGAGACACTTTTGCCAGCAGTGGATTGAGACGGTCATTTGCACGTTCGCACCTGTACCTCGTTTGCACTGTGCTTGGCTCAGTCAAGAGGTTGTAACTGGTAATCCTGCTACTGTGAGTCAAATGGCTTACTCACAGTGCCACTCGTTTAGATAGAATCACGCTGTCTTTTTTCAAGAATTTCTCTGTACGGTAAAATTTTCTTGTCAAGCGCAATACAGTCGGGAGGTATTGAACGCATAAATGCGATTGCATCCTCAACATAACTTGACTCACCCTGTCGCACCACAATGAAACAAACGGGAGGAATTATTTTTGAAAGTTTACTTTCGAACCGGACAAAGCTATTTTTAATTGCCGAATCTACGTATCCTCACATGCCTGTTGTTTTCACTGGGAGTAGCTGATCGGTGTGAGGAATGGAGGAGCTCCATAGATATTAGACAGTCCGTCCGTCATAGACAGTGGAGGAGTTTAAATGTCCTTGACCTGCACCTATACAGGTCTGCACACTTATGTTTTTGTTGCTTTCATTCATTCGCTCAACCTCTTTACCTTCCTGCCCTTGTAAAATATTTTCTCCACCACTGCCCCACCGCCCCCCCCCGTTATCCCTTGTTCCCATAGGGTGTTCTGCTCAAGAGGAGCGGCAAGTCGCTCAATAAGGAGTGGAAAAAGAAATACGTGACTCTGTGTGACAACGGAACGCTCACCTACCACCCAAGCCTGCACGTGAGTTGTCATCCGTTTCGAGATCTGTCGGTCATTGCGCGTGGCTACTTGCGTCCGGGTGGATAGTGGTCGAAGGGGCGGCTGCTATCGACAAAAAGGTTGTCTCCGATTAGGGATTAGCACGGTTGGATACGTACAGTGCGAAAAATTTCAACATACATGCTGCCCATAGACTAACACTACCCATAGACTCAGCACTGCCCATAGACTGAACACTGCCCATAGACTAACACTACCCAGACTCAACACTGCCCATAGACTCAACACTGCACCTCCTATAAGCACGGTTGGCTACATATGTAATATGAGGATATATCCGGCTCACTGACGTATCACAACTCATCATGGGGATTGGCTCTGCCGGTCCTGGTTTACAGCCAATGGGGGGAAGCCTGGGGGCGTGGCCCTGACGTGATGGAAAGATGACAGCTATGAGGATTGGTTCTGCTGGTCTTGGCCACAGCCAATGGGCAGATGAGTCAGGGGCATGGTCCCGGGAGCTGACGAGAGAGCCTGGAAGTTTCCACGGAGGCTAACGAGGATTGGCGGAAACGTACCACGTGACCCGGGTATTAAATAGGGGTGGAGACGAACGACACGTGGTCAGAACGGGAACGAACAGAGGGGGGAGGCCACGCGGGAGCGGGGCTCCGAGTTGCCACGTGGCAGTGTGTCTCTCTCTCTATATCTGTCCCTTCACGCTGCCTAGCAGTAGCGTGGAGTAACTGTAAGATAAGTTGAATAAAAGACGAATTCCAGAAGTCGCCTCAACGAGCTTTATTACACATACATTGCGAAAGAGGTTCAACTTACATACTGCCCATAGACTAACACTACCCCATAGACTCAACACTGCCCATAGACTCAACACTGCCCATAGACTCAACACTGCCCATAGACTCAACACTGCCCATAGACTCAACACTGCCCATAGACTCAACACTGCCCATAGACTCAACACTGCCCATAGACTCAACACTACCCATAGACTGAACACTACCCCATAGACTCAACACTGCCCAGAGACTCAACACTGCACCTCCGATTACCACGGCTGACTACGTATGTTGCGAAAAAGTTCAACATACATACGTACGTCATAGGCGGCTGCGAGGCTGTGCGGCAGGCGGCGGAGGGGAATGCGGCAGATCCTTAGTGGCGCTGAGCTTCTATGCCGCCACGTCTATATGCTTCCCCGCCTTCACCAACCCACACTGCCCAGGGCGGTGAAATACAGCCAGATAATCCCCATGTCTTCTACAGCATGGGGAGGGGAGGGGGGGAGGCCTTATTTGGCATCAATGTGGTGAGGTAGGGTCATGTTATATCCCCCACCACCTGGATGACGTGTGGAGACCCTCATCCAGCAGCAGTGGATTGACAAGAAGGGCTGTACATGTGCTCGGAGATATTGGCTCTGTCCGTTATTCTCAAATTATGATTTATTTACCCAGGAGACCCACGCTGAGTCTGAAGGCCCCTTTTTAGGAGGGTCCTGCATTGGGACGTTTGGCCAGCATTCTAAGCGGCTGGTTCGTGTACTTGTTCTCTCGCGAATCGATTACTGCAATGCCTCGCTGGTTCGTGTTTCAAATAAGGTCCTTGGTTGATGAAAAATTGTTGAGAATGTGGCAGTTGGGGTGCTCACCCGAGAACCCCATTGCGTGACCACATTTCTCCTGTTCTCTTATCATTTACACTGGCTTCCGGTCGTGAAACGAGTAGAGTTTAAGAGCCTTCTACCAGTTTTTAAAGCCTTGCATGGGCTGGCACCACCATATATTCACGAGTTAATTCATCCGTATACCCCCCTCAAGGTCGTTAAGACCTGCAGACTCCGCCCTTTTGTGCGTACCTCGATCCGGGCTGCGTTCTTGGGAAGAAGGGGGCGTTTGCTGTGTCTGCGCCACGGTTGTGGAATTCCCTACCGTTGGAAATTCTTTATTCCGACAATGTGGATACTTTTAAGTCTCGTCTTAAAAACACATCTTCTCGAGTCAGTTCATACTATTCACCTGCTCCGTCTCTCTTGGCCTTTCCTTGTCCTTATTCTAACAAGCGCCTTGCGACATTAGTGGAAGGCGCCATACAAATACATGTAAATTATTATTATTATTAATGTCTGTGTATTTAGCTATGGGAGGAAACCAGAGAATCCAGAGGAAACCCATGCAGATCAGAGGGAGAGCATACAAATACCCCACGCAGAAAAAAGGCACCCGAGATGGGAATCGAACCCAGGTCCTTCTGGCTGCGAGACACAAGTGCCACCACTGTGCCACCCTGCTGCCCCTACTGAATCCAACTGTCCTGTCTGTCTCCCTCTGATATGGTCTCCAAAGTATATCCCCTCCCTGGTGACCTGGAATGTATAAATACCCACGTGTTTCCTCCATTCTTTCTCTATGCCTCCACTAGAAGGTCACACTCTAAAGGATTCGTGGAACTTTTTTTCAGCAACATTTTAATTATCGAGCGTGAAATTGAACGGTTGCAATTGCGTGTGTGTGTGTGTGTCTGTACTCGTGTATGCGTGTGTGTGTCTCTGTACTCGTCTGTGTGTGTGTGCTTGATAGCAGCACTTGCCCCAACAGTCTGGTAAGGCTATGCGGGGGATTTTTGTCTTTGTGTGTCTGTGTACTTGCGTGTGTGTTTCTGTGATGTATGTGTGCTTGTGTTTCTTTGTGTGGCGAGTGAGACAGTGGTTAGTGCACTGCGCTGTCAATTGTTTTAGTGTAGTTTTGTGTTCCCACGTCTGCCCTCGCCACCGACACAACACGCACCGACCAGCGTGGGTTGAGACTGGAGAACACTGGAATGGGCGACCACCATACATCACATGTGTTATAGGTACAGGGCTACATTGCCAGCAGAGAGGGCAGTGTAGCAAAAAGCCATTAAACTGATGTACGCTCCGACGTCTTTGCTCTATGCCTTGACTAAATCCATTCTAATCAGCATGGTGAAGTATGGGCAAACAATCCCTACCATCCACACAGCATTGCGTGTTGATCCACCAGTGGATTGACAGGGCAGGCTCGATGTGAATTAATGAAAAAACACAGTTGTGGTGTTTTCGCTATCACGATGTTCCGTGCACTGCTGGATGCGCGAATCCTTGTGCGTTCGAGTGATCCCCACGCCACATCAAATGCGTTTGAAAGCGTGCCAAATCATTATTCCATCCAGAAACATATTCTGCTGCTGCTGCTGCATTTGGCCATAACTAGAGCTGTCGTGTGAAACTTGTAATTCAGTGCCTTGTACTTGTCTGTCTGTGTTAGAAGTTGGCATAAACCAGCCCAGTTGACCTGATGATAACCACTCGCTAACTGCCTCGCTCGCTAACTAACCCACTGCAGCAATTCCTCTCGTCCCAAATATATCGCCTCTTCATCCCAGAATCAGAATATTTATTTTATACTGGAGGAATCTGATGAGCTGTAAAGCTCTTTTTCACAGATCTCTAGTTGGGGCACAGAGCTACAACAACAAACAATACAAACACAAGGAAGGAGTGCAAAGTGTAGGAATGGTAAACAAATATTTTCAAATAAAATAAACAATGTGATTTAAAGCTTTCGTGACTGCAGGGATTCATATTCTTGGTTCTTTCCGTAAAGTAACGTAAAAGGGAAATAATAAAATAATAAAAATAAACATTTAAATGTTTATTGTGCCAGGTAAAGTCCACTGAGCTTGTTAGCTTATTTTCCAGAAGTAACCTTGCAACAAATGATAGCTCAGCAAAGTGGCTTGTCATGTGGGCATTTGCAGCAGCCAAAAACTGGAGGATCTGTAGAAAATTCCATGCGACTCCGGGGAGAACATGCAGACACCATATATACGGGCGTCAGGGTCTGGATCGAATCCACAACCTCCTGTATACCAGACGAGGTAGTTAACATCTCTCCACCATGGCACCACCGTTGGCGCCTGGGCGGACAGATGGGAGGTGGGTGGGGGGTTTAAGTAACTTGACCATTGTTTTAATTACTGCACAGGGAGATTTAAATTGTAACATCTGGATTACAAGTCCAGTGTGATAACCATTACATCATGGCACCCATCCGCCTGTTTACATATATTGCTGTATACCGTAGCAATACAATTTGGAACTGTATAGCACTGTACGTATGCCACCGCATCTCAGGACCATGTCCAGATAGAGTGGGCCTATTTATTTCGTCCCGCTCTGGTGGACCGCTATTATTTGTTGGCATTTCATTCCCAGTTCATTTGGCTCAAAAGCCTTTGGTGAAGTCGGAATTCCTCTCCATCCATAGATGCGTCGCCTATGCCGTTTGATAGCCTAGCAGTGGAAAATATGACTACTTCGGCATAAATACTAGGTTGAGCAGCACTTGGCATTCGAGATGGCGCCATTTCCACGGAAGCTCGCTGTTCACGAATAACAGTAATTTATATTTTTGTATTATTACGTATATCGTCTCGTGTAAATTCTCTTCAAAACGGTGCCGAATTTGTGACGGGCGCAGTTTTCTCCCCGCAGGTTGGTACAGCAAACCATAGGCGAGCAGGAAGGGCGGTCAGAACAGGCGTTAACAATTTCCCAATGCTCTGTGGTCCTATATTGGGATGTTTGGCCAAACTCTTAAGAACAGACTTTGGTGAACATTCCATTGAAAAAAAACATTGTCAAACATATATGTGGGTTGCCTCTACAATCACAAGTGGTTAAAGTTGACCTTTGGCCACATTTATGACTCATGGCGAGGTTGAATGTGAAAAGTGTCTCCGCTCTAATCGTGCATCAGATGGTTCTCATCGTTTTGTTGTTTAAGTTTTGGTTAAAGAGATAAAGAGGCAAAGGGAGGAAAGCGTTAATGTCACTTGTGTCTTTATTTGTGTTCATTGACCGAGCTGTCTTGTGATTGCCTCTTTTCTGCCGCCCTTAATCAAGGGATTCTGCTCCTGATTACAGCGGTGGCTTGAGCTACATTCAATTAGCCTTTGTAAACATGCTAATTACGGCGTAACGAGTGCTAATTACACCCGGGACAAAGCTAAAGTAGAGCACCCATCCAAACAGATGTGCATTTTTAACCAAATTGTTATTAATTAATTTATGTACTTGCCCTGCCTTTTTTTCCCTGCTAGAATAGTAATTCCGTAGACGGCGTGGGCGAGTGAGTACGTGAGTGTGTGTTATGCGCAGTGGCAGAGCAGCGAGCAACCTGCACTATGAGCACAAATCGCCAAAATTGGTGGCGAGTGATATCTGAATCGGTCCTGGGTATCGATCCTGTGTGTCCCCCCCATCAACCCCCCCATCCTCCCCCCCATCCTCCCCCCCCCCTTCACCAAACCTGCGCTGACAGGCATGGTGAAGTATAAATATAAGGGCGGTGACGTGGCCATATAGCTGTCGCGCGTTCTCCGCTTGTTGGCGGAGGTTCATGCTTCGAAGCCAGCGGCCGCGCTGGTTATTTTTGTTGTATTTAGTCGGTTGTCTTTCCCCTGCACCTCCGGTTAGCACAGTTGGCTCATAATGCAGTCTGTCACCATGGACGATGACCTCTCTTGCATCGGGAGTCAGTAATCCTTCGTCATCTTACGTGGTTGTAGAGTTTGATTACTGTGAGTTCGGTTGCGACTAGCAAGACCAGCGTTTGAACGTACTGCGTGAAAGAAGTTCAACATGCATACGTACGTATTACTCTAGGTGTGCATTAACTGTTAAACTACACGCTGTCTGCTTCGCTCACGGTAGACGTGAATAGAGCCCATGACGTGATTTGCAAGAGTATGATACCGTGTGTAGGTGTCGTCGTCCAAATTTGCAACAACAACAAAAATGTAAACAATTACGTCATCCCTTTACTGTGAAAACTTGACAGGACCCCCCTGGGACAGAGTCATGAGATTCTGGAAGGTTTTCCTGGGTAAATAAGAATATGTTTTCATATATATAATGGTCATAAATGCCCAAAGTTAAAAGTTCTTCGACTGCAGTTCGCTCATCTTGAGCCTGGCATAAGTGTTTCTAATCATTACAATTTATAATGCGTATAACGTGCTGTCAGTTTCACAAGACCAATTAAATGAGTCAATGAACTATGAAAATGATGGTGTCGTATAATTTCCATGCTGTCAACCACTGAAAAAAAAAACATTAAGTAAGTTGTAATTTTGTGGATTTTTTTTGCTATTTGTTTGCGACTTTCATTGTCGAGTTTGAGTTTTTTTTTATTTTAATAAATATTTTGTCAGGAAAGAAAACGCTTTTCTTAAAAAACATAAAACGAGCAGCAATAATCACCAAATATAACAATATTTTGCAATATGCACGATATTATTGCAGGTTCTTATATCGGGTGGGGATGATGCTGCCACAGTGGTGTAATGCTTAGCAGGCTGGACTTGCAATCTAGAGGCCACCGGTTCGATTTGATTTCCAGGTGCGGTGGTGGAAGCAACGTTTGGCACGTTCATTAATCCCCACTTGTCTGTGCAACAAGCAGTATTAAATGGGTGATTGGCAGGTCTTGTGCGGTGGGGTAAAGTGAGGGTATTCCTCCATCGTCAAAAGACGTCTGGCCAGCGTGGAAGGGTAGGCCAAAAATACCTTCTAGAGAGCACTTTTTCTTGAGCTGCCTCTAGTGGGGGGGAGGCCCTTCTGCCAACAGTGGTGTGAGCACAGCAATTGCAGAGCTGCGCATCTACCTTTAAATGATAAGCCACTTCGTTCACGTGACGAGCCACTTCGTTGAGCTATCATTTGTGGCCGGGTCGCTTCTGAAAAAGAAGCAAATAGGCGGTAAGGTAAAAAAATAGTGTAGTTGTATTTCTATATTTTTAAATCCTTTATATTAAGTTCACTTGCTTGCTTGCGCGCTTACGACCGTGCAAATCTTTCGGTCGTTTTTTACCCACTTCCCGTGATCCAGTCGAGCTGACATTTTGCACACAGACTCGTTGTGCGTGACAATTTATTTTCGTGAAAATTTTTTTCCAAAATTTTCCACTTTTTAGGAAAAAAAAAAATTTCATATTTAATTTAAAATACCAATGTGATAAAAATTTAACTCTTACTCAAGAAAAACAGAAATGAATAAAAAATAAAACCAGTTCCACGCATATAAAGGATTTATAGTGAATAACTTTGTTTTTACGGGTTAATTTTTTGTAAGTGATATCTTTACTTTTCCAATACTTTGCACTCCTATGAAGTTTTTGTATTGTTTATTGTAGCCTTCTGACCTGCCTCTAATGGACATCTGTGAAAAAAGAGCTTTATAGCTCATCAGATTCCTCCTACAGTCTAAATAAAGATTATGATTCTGAAATTGTTATTTCGAATAATATATTTGTGGTATCACCCTGTCGCTGCAGTAGCAGCAGCAAACTTATTATTATAACCGTGTTTGTGTTGGCGGACAGGATTACATGCAGAACGTCCACGGCAAAGTGGTGGACCTGCTGGGCACGACGGTGAAGGTGCCGGGAAAGCGCCCGCCGAGGGCCACCGCCCCCGGCATGTCGGCCTCCGCGTCCGTGACGTCGGGCAGCGCGCTGATCGGCGCCGCGGTCGGCTCACCGCTGGTTCCCGGAGCGAGTCCGAAGACCAACGGGCTGAGCAAGGAGCTGAGCGGACTCAACCTCACAGGTGAGTCTGCGTGGCAGTCCTAGTTGTAGTCTTGCTGTAGCCTTGTTCTGCGCCCAGCGGTTGCGATGTCTTCATAAATCCTATATTTAAACCCGGTGGTAAGGCAGCGGTGGTACAGTGGATTGTGCACACTATACTACAAATCCAAAGACCTCGGTGGGCATGGCTAGCAGTATATAGATGTATTGATGACATGGCCAGCCGTGGAAGTGACATGGCTGGTGTATTTGGCTGGTGGTGAGAGCAGTTAACAAGGCTAGCAGTGGGAGTGACATGGCTAGCGGTGAGAGTGTAGGTGACATGCCTAGCAGTGGGAGTGACGTGGCTAGCCGTGAGAGTGTAGGTGACATGCCTAGCAGTGGGAGTGACGTGGCTAGAGTGACATGACTGTTCGCCTTTTGCCGTTCTCTGGTCTGACACTGGTGAGACTAGGCCCTAAAGAAGGCTGTCTCTGGTGTAGACCTATCAGTTTCATGTATTATCAGAGCATGTTTTTGTTTACTTGTTCACCACAAGTACGTGTAGTTAATGCAGATATGATTCCTTGCAAAAGGTTTCTATTTGGTGTTTGAACATCTTAACACCGGTTTTATTGCCAGAAAGGGTAAAACCTTTTATTTTTGTTCATGGCTAGGGTATTTGGCTGGCGGTGAGAGCAGTTGAAAAGGGCTAGCGATGACATGGCTAACGGTGGGAGCGACGTAGCTAACGGTGGGAACGACGAGGCCGGCGGATGCAGCCGATGGAGGGGGGAGCGTGGGTGGCGTGACTTCGCGACGTCAGTGTGACCACAACCCCCGGGGGTCGCTGGCCCCTGCGCGCGCAACCACGGCGCTCCAGAGGTCTCGAGACGGAGCGGCTCTACCGCCGTCGTTGTTGTCGTCTCTGCAGGCCGCGCGCCGCCGCCCCACACGCCGCCGCACGCCCACACTCCCGAGCCGCGGCACCAGCGCTCCTGCTCCGTCTCCGGCGGAGACTCCTGGAACGACGCCGTCATTTTCATCAACTCCAGCCTCGGATCGGGTACGCGATTTCGTTTTTGAGTGGATGTGTGTGTGTGTGTTTTTTTTGTTCATCTTCGTTTGTTTAGATGTTAGCTTTTTGCCACCAATGCTATTTGTAATAAGGGTTGTTGTTTTTTTGGTTAGGTCACGTCAACGTAAATGTGTCGTTAAACCCGCCAACACCAGACACAGCCAATTAGTAAGGTTTGTCACGTAAACAGAACGTGCAAAATGTTGTGGGTTTACTCTCCAACACACCAGTGTGCTGAAGTAGCAACTAATCAGCAACCATGATCAAAAGAAATATCATGAGTGGCATGCTCCTGTAATTGTAAATAATTATCGTTGTGTTAGAATTAAACATCTAATGATTAACTAATTCCCCCCCCCCCACCCTAGTTAACAATTTGATAAATTGCCACAATTCAGGGTTGTGATTTGATTTTAATAATCCGTCTCTCTCTCTCTCATTTTATGTAATTTAGATTTTTTTTTCCATGGAGGTATGTTGAACTTTTTTGCACCGTACATAGCCAACCGTGCTAATTCGGAGGTGTAGTGTTGAGTCTATGGGTAGTCTTAGTCTATGGGAAGTATGTATTTTTAACTTATTTCGCACCGTACGTAGCCAACCTTGCTAATCGTAGGTGCGGGAAATCATTTTTGATTGCATGTGTTGTGAAAATGTCACTTAATTAGCCTACACGTAACATTACCATATATTTTGCATGCAGTTTGCATGAATTCGTACACGATTCACGACACGTTTATCGCAAGTGTAAGGCTCTGTTTTAATTTACAGATGAATGTATCGCTGCGTGCCGAGTGAACGCTGTAATGCGATTAAATATATACGCTGTAATGTTGTAAATTCTCCACGCCATCGTTCGCAGCTTTCATTTCGCAAACCAGCCTAGCAAAGCAACTATGGTTGCCACAATTATTTGCAGAATAGAATAAAAACCCGATAAAACCTATTACACAAGATTAAATAATACTAAGTATGTATGTCGAACTTATTTCGTACCGTACGTAGCCATCCGTATGTAGCCAACCGTGCTGATCAGAGGTGCGGGGAAGCACAACAAACTAAACACAAAAATCAGTTCTAAAGAAGTAACGAACAAGATAACCATGCAAGTAAACAGATGCGCAGACAGAACGTGTTGTCCGCGTATTTGTTTTCTCCTTGCGTTAAACCAACTGTACACTCGTTATTTACGACTCTCCCCTGAATATTTCAGCATAGACATTGAAATCAAATGTCGAAAGGTTTGGTTTTGCTGCGAGTTACTTGCGGTTTCAGACATCGGTAGCTTGTTTTAGGGTTCGGCAAAAAAAAAATCGAGCCAAATTAAAATGGCTGCCGTCTCTACCATCGGCGTTGCCAAGGGACGTGTTATAGTTCCTATTTTTATTACGTTTGAGATTCGTAGTAAATTACACATATTACAGTAATCAGTGGTTTACAGGTACCAGCCTAAACATGACAAAAGCATTAAGCTTTATTCATCATTAATTGCTTTCGATGTCACGGAATCATTTAAACTTTGCACTAATGGGAGCCTCATTAAAACAATTTAACACCAAGAACAATGCCGTGCGCATGGTTTAATGTTATATCGGGGGAATTTTTTTTTTGTTCTGTTACAGATTCCCTCCTACTCGAAGGGAATATCTGTATGTCTTCAGAATCGTTTCATTTATTCTCCCTTTTAAAGTTCATCTTCTGCTGCAGGGCCTAACTAAAAGATTAAAAAACCTATTTTTTTTACTCTGCTCGTTGGATCGTTTTCTGAACATTTTAACCTTGCCGTATTTTTTTTCACGCAGCCCAGAACCGTCGCGAGTGAGCGTTCACAATTACAGCAATTTTTAAAGTGCGCGCAAATTAGCGACTTGGAATTCAGGCGCCTCCGCTGAAGAGTAAAAAATTCGCAAATGTAAAACGAGTCGCCAGAGCCCGGCCCTCTTGATCATCCATGATTGTTACTCGGCGCTACAACGTGAGACGAGAGTTCCCATTACTCGAAGATGAAAGCAGCTCATCCACTGGCCCTCGAGCCTCCTTCCTGTATTATTCATTTGCAAGATAGCGCTTATACAAATTCTTCAGCTGCGGCCGCCGATTTTTTATCGAGTGCAGCGAGTTCGATCTTGATGATTTTTCTACTCTTACGGGTTATTTTTCACAGGCGAAGATGCCTTGTGTGTTGTTTCCTCTGATAAGCCCCCCCCCCCCCCAGACACTGCGACTGCATATCGTCAACAGATATCAACTTAAATACAGCTTGAGACGTGTGTAAAGAATTTTTTATGATAATGTGGACATTGTTCATTTGGTAATGTTTCAACAGCTTTCCACTCGCAAGCCTGTAGGTTGTATTTCAACACCTCCCATCATTTGTCCGTGGTGGTTAAAATGGGTACAGTAAGTCCTCGCTTAATGCGTGGTGTTTACACGATAACCCGCTTGCACTGTAACGCGGTTCTATCGTTGGGGAACACTTTTCGCACAACGCGGAACGGCACCGTTATAACGCGGTTTCTGAGCGGACGATCACGAACTACTTTCTTGAGCTGCGCGGCTGAGCGTGCAGTAATACACTCCGGGGAATGATACAGTGAAGCGGCCTCCGTACCCTCACTTATTTGTCCCGCCGTCTCACTGTGTTAAATGAGGACTTATTGGACAATATTTGGGTGCAAGTAGATAATTAATGCAATGATTAAAGTAGATTCTTAAGCCTGTGGTTCACGCATCTAAATGTGTGCATAAGAAGGGATTGTATCTTTTTCTTTACTTTGTAGTTGAATCTCACACAGCCTGGAGCACAGTAGATAAAAATCATCAATTAATGATTCGAATCACCACCCCAAATCACCACAATTCATTATACAGGATGCTTAAAAATAAATGTTAACACTTATATGGGACTATAGTTTTTAATGGAAAAAGAACAGATGGAACACTGTAACATGATAACAAATATACGTTCTATTCTTGGTTCTTTTGGTAAAGTCACATAGAAGGGAAATAATAAAATAAAAAATATTAAACAATATTTATTGGGAAATAATAAAATAAAATATATAAAACAATAAATATTGTTTTATATTTTTGATTTTATTTTATTATTTCCCTTCTACGTGACTTTACTGAAAGAACCAATAATATGAATCCCTGCAGTTACGAAAGCTTTAAATAAAAATATATGTTAATAGCTTCAAAAAGTCAGTCTCCACTTGTTCGCCATCGTTGTCAACACGTGCCTGGAATCTTCTCCAGGTGGTCTCCAGAGCTCGGAGGCAGCACATTTCTTGTGTGGTGTTGTTGCAAATTCTTAGAAGTGTTAACGTTTTTTTGAAGCACCCTGTATAATGACAGGACAAATCATTCCATGCCTTGTTGAACCTCGACGCTGGTTGTCGTGTCCATAGACTCGCACCTACCATAGGAATGTGGAATTCCCATCACTGGTACAGGTTTTGCAAGCAGAAGACGAGCAACGCCACTTCACAGGCGTTCGTTTTTTAGCGGGATCCACTCCGACCGTTTGTTTTACCTTCGGTTTCCTTTCTCGCTCAGTGAATGGCGTTGGGGAGTCGCTGTGCGCGAGCCCGAGCTTCCCGAGTGTTTTGGGGGGCACCAGGGGTGCCGAGCCCCCCTCTTCTCCGCACGCCGGGCGCAAGAAGCATCGCCGAAAGAAGAGCACCAGCAACATTCGTGCCGACAGCATTTTCACTTCGGCAGACGGTGGGTTCATCCATCCATCAGCAGTGCTCTGTCGTCGTTCCTCATCACTCTGGCTTACCCAGTAAGGACTGCCAGAAATGACTCCTCTTAGGGTAAAGGTAAAGGTGCAGGCCTGCTCTCACCCTAGTAGTGGCGGAATGAGAGGGAGCTCTAGAGGGGCCCCTCTGAGAGGGTATTTTGGCCTACTCTTTCTCGCTGGTCATAAATCTTGGAAGAGGTGGGAGTTACCCACACATTATTTCCCAACCACAGAGTAGTCGATAGACGTAACTGCGGTGAAGCCAATTCTACAACGATGGGGGGGGGATTCAAGAAACTTGGTCCGTTGTTTCGAACCAGCGACCTCTGGATTTCATTTCCAGTGTACAGCATCCCGACTGCTTATTCAAACCACAGCTTATTTGTATCCATCCATGTGAATCGCATAATTTGAACGGTTTTGCCAATGCCGAATTTAGTTTCTCTGTGGCAGTCATTACCCTGCGCCGTGTTCCTCAATCAATCAATCAACCTTTATTTACGTGCCAATATCGCTCTCAATAAAGTAGGCATCGGTGCACATGACAAACGCATCGGGAACGGTAACGCGGGGGGGGGGGCGTACAGCAACCGGAATGAAAGATGAAACCCGTCACGACCTCGGCGGCTAGCACCGACTGAGCAACACAACGTAAATTGCAACAGTGAAAAGTAAAGAGCAACCGACGTAACGAGCTGCTGATAGGGCGGCGGCCCTGATGGTTACTGTGATTGGATGGAACCCATCACGTGCGGCTTATTCTGCTGACTTAAAGCTCATTCGGCGTTTCGTAAATGCAGTTTTTTTCTTTGAAAAACTATTAAGGGGGTGGGGGGGAGGGGTGACCCCTCGCTGGCCAGTGTGCTTTTGAAGTATGGCTACACAACCCCCACGACCAGCTTGGTGTGGGGAGAGAGCGAGGAGGCCCTTGTCCAGCAGCAAAATGACAAATGGGCTGTACAGGTTTCTCCGGCTTTACACGGCGGTAGTGGTAGTAGTAGATGCGTTCCAAAAAAAACAAATGGGCGCAGCAAAGCGAAACTGCACGAGGAGGACAGCTGCCTGCCGAGTAGCGCACACAGCACACAATGTTGTCCCTCGACCGAGCGCATTTAGCCGCATATGCGTGAATTAAAACCGAATATATATTATATATATATAAAAAGCTAATTTTGGGTAGAAATAGGTTTACCGCATGAACGCTAAATCGCACAAACCGAACCCGCACCGAGTGAGGGAAACCTGTACTTGGAAAGCAAGTCCTCGTTTAACGCGGTGGTAGACGCGTCCCTGAAAAGTGCCTCGTGAAGCGAAAACGATTTCCCCATAAATAATGTAACGACAAAGTTCGGCCGAGATACGACGTACGCACGCGTGGTGAGATGGCGGGACAAATAACGAAGGGTCCACCGCTGCTTTACTTTATTACTGTACTGCTCAGTTGCCCAGCTCGGGAAAGTAGTACGTCATCGACCGCTCGGCAACCGCGTGCGTTCCGCGTTGTGTGAAAAGGGTTTCCTTAATCGACGAATCGCGTTGTAGCGAAAATGCGTTACAGTGTGAACACCGCGCGTTAAGCGAGAACTTGTACTGTGTGGCACGCGTTGTCAAACCATCTTTGAGTCTTATCTAATTTCTTTGCTTACCTTACTGTACCTCTTTCTCCCTCTTGTCCGTGTTCGTAATATACGTTTGCGTGGAGGAGAACTTCATCTATTCGCACTGATGCCAGGCGGCTTAATGCTCTTGTGATAGTTGTTAGGCTCATCGTGTGACGTTGCTTACTTACATGCACTTGCACTCGGTGCTGACGCCGTCCATCAATGGTGGAACTGGAAATAGCTCCACAGCGAGCAAGGAAAGTGTGTGCCTCGCCATCTTTACCAGTCCTCTCCATTCTAACACGAATAACAACAAAAACTGAACGCAGCACTTAAAAGGATAAATATATAATCGGTGACGTTTTAGGACCCCTAACCCTAACCCCTAGCCCTAATCCTAACCCTAAATCCTAACCCATAACCCTAATCCTAAAATTAAACCCTAACCCTTAACTCTAACCCTTAACCCCTAACTACACAACTTAACCCAACCCTAAACCCGAACCCCTAACCCTAACCCGAATCCCTAACACCTAACCCTAACCCTAAATTCCTAACCCCTAACTCTAACCCTAACCCCTAACCCTAAACCCTAACCCCGAAACCCCTACCCCTAACTCTAACCCATAACCCCAAAAACCCTAAACCCTTAAACCCTAACCCTAACCCCTAACCCTAAAACTAACCCCAACCCTAACCTGAACCCCTAACGCCCCTTCACAGCACCAAGGAAGGCCATTGCCCAAAACGTTGCCTATTATTGTTTGCTGTGCTTGTGCACCACTGCCAAAGCAGCATCGCCAAGTGATTTGTTTCATATCTATGAAGTCATTACAGCCTGCACGTGCATGATGATTGCTGAGGACATGTCGCGGTCCTAGGCCAGGGTGTCGGCAAGTGGCGGCTCCGAAGCCGCATGCGGCTCTGTAAGGCGTTATTTATTCAGGACCACCATCTCGTATTCGCATTGCATTGCGGCTCTTGAAATATAGAGCTTTTTTTAAATCGAATTTGAAAAAAGTGGCTCCTCTTGTTATATTGGTAGCTAACCCCTGACCATGGGAGTCCAGTTTACCATGGGAGTCCAGTTTACCATGGACGTCCAGTTTACCATGGGAGTCCAGTTTACCATGGGAGTCAAGTTTACCATGGGAGTCAAGTTTACCATGGGAGTCTAATTTACCATGGGAGTCTAATTTACCATGGGAGTCAAGTTTACCATGGGAGTCAAGTTTACCATGGGAGTCAAGTTTACCATTGGAGTCAAGTTTACCATGGGAGTCAAGTTTACCATGGGCAGGGGTCAGCAAACCTATGGCTCCGGAGCCGCATGCAGGTCTTTAAGGACCGCTTCGTTGGACGTTATTTTTTCAAGACCACCATCGTCTCGTATTCACATTGCATTGCGGCTCTTGAAATATAGAGTTTTTTAAACCGAAATCGAAAAAAATGCCTCGTTATTTTGGTTGGCGACCCCTGTCCTAAGCAATCACCATTCAGAGTGCTGATCCAAGTTTAGAGCGATGCGTCGTACGTCCTGTGTGACAAGTGTACACACGAGACCTCGATGCTAATTTGAGTCTGCGCTCTTTAAACATCATGTGTGACACAAAAGACAAAGATCCCCCGCATAGTCTTATAACAGACTGATGGGGCAAGAGCTGCGATGTGTGTCGCAAACGTGCAACACGCGCACTCGCGTACACACACAAGACCTCTATCTCAATTCGAATCGGCACACTGCACCACACGGGGGAACATATATTTACCAACTATCAGGTGCGTGCAACGTGTAACGACCTAATTTGTATTTGAACGGGAAAAAAAATCTGAACTTACAAGAGCATGCCATGGTTGGTTGAGAGAGGACTGGCATTTTGGAAACCGTGTCTTAAACACAAGGGTAACCACGACTACATTTTGTAATATTTACCGAGCATAACATTACATAATAAGCAAATGCTAGTGGACAAAGCAGGACTTGTTCTTTCGTAAGTTCAATGTTTTAATGTATTTAAAGTTTCCAACGTTGTTTTGTTACGTAACAAAACTGAAGTGAAGATAACAGTCATCTCTGTCACGAATTGACGTGCGAATAGATGAGACTTCCCCCCCCCCCCCCGTATATGTTGAAGCTCAACGTAAAGGAACGCCTGCGACACTTTAACGCTTGTTTCTCATTCTCGTCTTCCCTCTTTTTTCTGCTCTCACGGACACAGCCAAACGTAGGGCATGGAAACTGAGCCGCGTGGGTAGTTTGAGAAATTTATACAGCAGCAGCAGCGTGAACTCGGAAGGTAAAGTCCAAGCTGTTGTGTGCTCAGCCCCCGGGGGGGGGGGGTGGTGTAGAGAGACCGAGGAATCTCTGGGGGACATCAGGGGAAGTTGCTAGCGGTGTACGCCCCCCGGCCCCTACCCCCCCCCGCCCCACAAGTCCCTCCCCCTCCCTGCGCCCCCCCCCCCCGTCCCCCACCCCGAGCCTCCGGCACTTAGGTCCCAGATTTCTTTGTTAAATGTAATCCTAGCCCAAATGTTCGTCCAATCGTAACAGACCTTTCGTGGGGTTTTAGATTCATTTTTTAAAAGGAACGCTGCTTATTTAGTTTTGGTGCATGGTTTACGTTAAAAGCTTCCCGTTGGGGTTTAGTTTTAGGGTTGAAGATAGGGTTTTGGGATAGGCGTGTTAGAGGTTATGGTTTTGGATTAAAGTGTGGGTTTAGGGTTAAATTCTAGAGTTATGGTCAGGTTACAGTTCAGGGTTTAGATTAGGTTTTCGGGTTTGTAGTTAAAGTTTGTGTTAATGAGTTGGATCGAGTTTAGGGATGGGGTTTAGTGTTATGGAGTTTTTAATTAAGGCTTGTGTTTAGGGGTTAAGGTTCAGATGTTAGGGTAAGGGTTTAGGGTTAGGTATAAGTGTTGGGTTAATGGTCACAGTTATGGGTTAGGATTAGGCTTCAGAGTTAGGTGTTAGGATGAGTGTTTTATGGATAAGGATTTAGGGTTCGAGTTTAGGCATAGGGTTTCGGGATAGGTGCTATGGTTAGGTATAGGGTTTATGGTTGGGAATTTATGATTAAGGGTTACAGTTAGGGTTTAGAGTCAGGATCAGTGACTATAGTCGCTAAGATAACGTGGCCACGCATCTGCAGGGTCTGCAGTCTCGGCCCTCTGTGGTAGCCATGGCGACCCCTCTGTGCTGATACGAGAGCTGTCGTGTTTATTTTGCTGAAGGCTCTGCATTGTCAATTAGGTGTGTCACAATTCATCCATGAAAATCAGTTCTAGCGATCAAGGCTACGTGTGTTAAATCGTGCGTGTAAGATTTGGTTATTTATATATAGGTCAGCGGTGGGGAACCTACAGCTCGCTGGCCATCTTAAACCTTTCCCGTGCTGCGATGACTGCAAGGGGCAGGGTGGGTGTCCCCTCCGCCAGTTCACCGCTGAATCTTGGAACACGTGAGCAGTCAGCGTTAATTTGACTCAGAGTCGTAGCGCCGTTTTCCACCGCAGAGCACTGTAGTGACACGACCGCACTCCACGATAGCTAGCACCAAACGGTGCCACACGCCCTCCCGCATGGCCTTGTGGAAGCCGTGGTTCCGATAAAGTTATTTTATTTTTCTTCCGGTTCCGTTCCTCAATAAAGTAGGTATACATACGTACGCGAGGTGGAGGGTGGGTTGGTGGGAGGGTGGGCGTAACGTCATCACGCAGATGTCCACGCACTTGCCCGCGCACCAGCCAGCAAAACTTTTTTTGTACAATAGAGTACGATTAACTCTCTTTAAATATAAATACGTAACATTGCAAGCCGACCAACGTCCGGCATGTGCCCTCTCCGTTTGTATTGGCTGCGACCGTCGTCAGACCAAGAGGATTCCTACGAGTTCACGATCGTCTCTCTGCGCGGCGAGACCTGGCACTTTGCCGCGGCCAGCGCCGAGGAGCGCGAGTCGTGGGTGGCGGCGGTCGAGGGGCAGATCCTCGCCTCCCTTCAAGGTTGTGAGAGCTCCAAGTACAAGGTGTGTACGTGTGGGCACGTGTGGGCGCGCAAGTGTACGTGTTGTGTACGTGTGCTGGGGAGCGGTAGCGCAACGGGTTAGCGCGCTGCGCTAATAATACATCGACCCGAGTTGGATTCCCGCCCAACACCAGTGACGATTATCTCAACTGGTCCTGGGCCTCCCCTAGGTCGACTCGGCCTCAAGTGAGTACCTGGTCCGGTGTGTAAACATCGCCACTAAGGAGACAAAGGCGATCGGGCGTGGTGTTGGCCACCTGCCCCCTCGTGTAACGTTACAGCCTTCATAGGTGCTCGCTAACGGCGCTTGCCCCAACAGTTCTTTGAAGGCTATGTGGGGGATATTTGTACGTGTGTGTGCGTGTGTTTCCAGTATATTACCCCAGAGATATGAAGGGGGATACTGAGGTGGTAGCCTCATATATGGAAAAAAAATCCTGGAATATGCCCGATCTCCGTAGATGTTGGAGGCTAAGGGTTGAGCGTGGATTGTGTGCGAAAAAGGGCGGCCTCCATGCATGCCAGGATGTTATAGGCATCTGTGGGGCTGTGGTGGGCAGAAATTCGACAATTTTAATGGTGCAGACCAAGTGATGTTCATTTGTCTCAATGTGGTATTTGAAAGTGCTGTACGCAGATTATACCACGAATTATTAATGTGATTTTGTGTGTGTATCATTGATTTTGTCCACATCACCATGGATAAGGAGCAATGAGATTAGGCCTTGTCCAGGAGTCGGATGGATTGTCGTGTCACAGGATTGCGAGGGATGGTGATTGCGTCGGGTGGTCACGATCCAGCAGTGGATAGAAAATGTTTTATGATTTTGATGATGGTGCCATGTTATGGGCCTAGGTTATTGTAACATATTCTGAAATGTATCATTGAGAGTTCACTGTTTCCATGGGGTCTATTGATGCGAGTGCACAATTTTTATCTTAAAAGAGTAGTCGGGGAAAACATCGCAAGCCATGCTACGTGGCTGGGCCTTGTTTACACTTGAAAAAAACCGTCGAATGATTCTTGTGAAACTTTACAGATGCGGCTCGGGAGCCAGAGTGACGCTACAGCCATCCAGTCCATCCGGAATACGAAGGGGAATGCATTCTGTGCCGACTGCGGCGCACCAAGTACGTGCAGTCCTCTCCCTCTGGTCCTGTTCTCTTGACTCGTGAACAAATCTCGGGCTTAGGGGGGCGGTCATGAGGTCGCACTCATTGCACAACAATGTGCTCGCCACAAATCAACCACACGCAACGCCTCGCTGGTCTCGTCAAGGAGCGTGAACGAGCACGTGAACTTCCGGTCATCCTTACAGCAGCGGCTTTTGGCTGACCGTCGAACGAAGACGGTCACAGCATCGCGCGCTTTCAGATGCGCTTCTGCGGCTGTCTGGACGCTCTTCCTTCCGATATTAGGAAGCCACTGGAGCTATGCACTTTTAAATCTAGATTTAATACTTATTTGTTTAGAACTGATTTGTATAGTTTTGTTGTCCTTCCCACCCCCAGCACCTCCGATTAGCATGTTTTGATGAGTACGGTGCGAAAGAAAGTTTAACATACATTTACATACAGAAAGGCCTCGGTGTCGGCTTCTGATAGGTATCCCCACTGTCGCTTTCCACACTCACACCGTCGCAATTTCCGTCACCGTGGAACTGACCGCCGGCCCGCGCTTGTTTGCGGAACGTTTCGACAGACCCCGACTGGGCGAGCTTGAACCTGGGCGCGCTGATCTGCATCGAGTGCTCGGGGATCCATCGCAACCTGGGCACGCACCTGTCGCGCGTGCGCTCCCTCGACCTGGATGACTGGCCGCTAGAGCTGGTGACGCTGATGAGCGCCATGGGGAACGCGCTCGCCAACCGCGTGTGGGAGGGACTCCTGCCTCCGGGGGCGTGCAAACCCACGGCCGACTCGCCACGGTGAGCATTAGCCTTGGTCCGCTGGTTCGTCGGTTGTCCTCGGGTCGGTCAACTGCCACGGTACGCGGGTGGGTCTGTCGCACTTACCCGGGTTGGTGTGCCGCCGTGTCGCGAGATGTTAACCACCTCGCCTGGTATGCAGGAGGTCGTGGTGTTTGATCCTGACCCTGACGCCTGTATATTTGGAGTTTGCATGTCTCTCCCCGTAGGTCGTGTGGATTTTTCTCCAGGTCCTCCAGTTTTTCCCTCCACATTTAGAATCAATGTACGCTTAGATAATTTTGTGGTCAGGTCTCGTCTACAAAAGAGCTAGATAGCTCGGTGGGCCTTACCTGGTAAAATAAAAAATAGTTAATTAGATAGTTCTCTGACCTCCTGCCCAGTGAGCCTTAGACACTTCACGCGGCTTCAAAGTTAAACATATTAACCGCGCAAATCAGAGGTGCAGGTAGCGAGTGATATGTGAATCTGGTCCTAGTCCGAATAAAATATTACAGCTGAACCAACAGGGCAGATCTTTGAGGTTGCGTGTTTACTGTGCAGCAGCAGCAGCAACAGGAATTGTCAGAGAATAGAAAGCGTTGGCCTGGTGGAATTAACGGCGTTGGATGTGATGACGTCAATGATCTTGAAAATTGCATAATTACCGAATTGCATGTGTACTTGAGACCGACAGCATTTTGACCGCATATTAAAAATGATCGTGTCCTTAAGCTGCACTCGCTCTTATCCAGTGTCTATGGACAAACTTATCCTTGCCATCGGAATGTGGACGTTTTATACTCCCGAATCAGGATCTTTAACATTCGAGATGAGCATGGAGTGCCTCAACACACTTATTTGAGCATCATTGGCCCTAAAAAAAAAATATCTTGTCAAGTGTACACTTTCATTAGTGTAGCCCGTCGGAAAGATCATTACAATAACTGCCAATCACAGTCGTCTAAGATCACAATCAACCGTACATGATATACTCATGCAAATGACACATGCACATCACCTATACATAGTTCATGTACAGTCCTTTGTCAGTCCACTGCTGGATTGGGTTGTGGGGGGGGGGCCTCCCCCACACACCGTGCTGGTTATAGGGATTGCTTGACCATACTTCACCTTGCTGGTCACTGTGGCTCCTTGAAGGAGCAGAGCCAGGACGTTGGGCTATATTACAGTACAAGCATTGGCTTTTGTTTAGCTGCCCCCTTCTGCAGCCTACAAGACCTGCTGTGCATGTTGGTCACTGTGCAGGCTCGGCCCCGCTTGCCTTCTAAGGTCTGACGAGATCGGGAGCATTTGAGCTCATTTTGTGTTCGGCGCTTACTTGTATGTCGTGTGCATAATTATACAGCGGGAGTGGTGGCTCAGTGGTAGGTTCCCGCTGCGCTATGAACCAGACAGCCTTTTTGATCCCCAGGTGGTGGTAAACGTGTGATTTTCAGTGATATTTATGACATGATTACGTCCTTGTTTTTGCGCGCGCGTGCATATGTAAGGGTTCACACATGTATTTGTTGTGTACATATTTTCGCGTCGTCTTGTGTCGTAAAGAATTTTCTATCTTTTATAGTGGCAGATTCTTGCCGAAACGGCGCAAGGTGCTTAAGAGCACAAATAACTTTTACTTGACTATTACAGCTGGGCCAAGTATGATAAACTTCACGGTGTCGGGGGCAGTAGTGCAGTGAGGTCGGCATGGGCTCTGATGCAAGGTATGAATTATCTAGATTATTTGGCTGCTATAAGTTTTCACATGATAAGCCACTCCATTGAGCTATACAGTAAAACCTTGGATTGTGAGCATAATTCGTTCCGGAAACGTGTTTGTAATCCAAAGCACTCGTATATCAGTTGTGATCACGTGACGCTCGGCAGACAAAGCGTATACACACGTACTACTCGTATTGCAAGACCTCGCTCGTTTATCAAATTAATATTTATAAAAAAATGTTGCTCGTCTTGCAAAACACTCGCAGACCAAGTTACTCGCAATCCAAGGTTATACTGTAATTTGTGGCCAGGTCGCTTCTGAAAAATAATCTTCTATCTCAGTGGGCTTTACCTGGTGATAAAATAGATCTAGATATTAATATTTTTGTGATCTGCTTACCTTTTGACTGAAAGCTTTCGTGACTACAGGAATTCATATTCTTGGTTCTTTCGGTAAAGTCACGTAAATAGAAAATAAAATCTATTTACGTGACTTTACCAAAAGAACCAAGAATATTAGCTTACCTTTCTTACTTTCCACTCCTATTGTGTTTTTGTATTGTTGTAACTTTCTGACCCTCGCCCACCCCTACTGGACATCTGTGAAAAAAATCTTCATAGCTCATAGGATTCCTCTAGTATAAATACATATTCTGATTCTGAAATGGGGTTGGTTGGAGGCCGGGGGTGGAGTCGCTCTTTACCATTTCCCACTCTCTCTCTCTTCGTAGCGCGGTGCGCCTGGGGGCCTCTCTGACCCGCTGGGGCCCTGTCCCTGGTGCAATCGCACTGCCTGCGCACTCCACAGCTACTCCACCGATTACGCGTGTGCCAAGGCTAAAGAGCGAGAGAAAGGGAGAGAGGGGGGGGGCTAGAGAAAATTTGTTCGGAGGAATCGCCGAGACGGGGGTGGGAGATGCAGTGCCGGAGGGCAAATTTCGTGTAGCCGGCGTCGGGAGATGAGATTTAATTTTACAAGCGAGTGATTTAATGATGCACTGCCTAATTAATTAGCTGATTAACTTAATGTTAAGTATGTCCAGCAGCAAATCATGATGACTGCCCCCCCCTTCCTCCCCACAGAACAGCCCCTACCCCCCCACACACACCCTTCATCAACCGTGCCAGTGCTTGCCCATGTGCCATTCCATTACTTTACTCACTTTTCCGTATCCTCCAAAAGCTCCCATGGCACTGAATTAGACCACACGGACACACACACAAAAAAGACCAAACACTTTGGCTGCCGCTGTGTGTGTGTGTGTCGGCTAATGGCAGTGACATTTCTAAACGCTTTGCACTTTGCGGTGAGGTCGAGGGTCCGTGGTAAACATGCGCTCAGTAGCACGACGCTAAACCTCGAACATGCTCTGTGCCGAATGACTGTTTTGAGTAAAAGGAGTGTGATTTTCTTGTCCGCGTGCTGTTTTTATTGCAATAAGCACAGGACCGACTTGGTCTCGTGTGTCCCGTCCGTCCGTCCCCCCGTCCCCGTGAAGGGAAAATGGTCGTTAAGTCATCTTGCTGCTGTGCACTTTGAAATCTAGATTGAAAACTCATATCTTTAGAACTGCTTTTTGTGTTTAAAAATGTTTTTGTCCTCCCGTACCTCTGATTTGCACGCTTTGCTACGCTGCAAAAGAAGTTTAACATGCATATATTAACACTGAAAAAAATAAAAGTTTGTTAAACACGTTCCTTCAGAGTGGGCAGGTAGGAACTTGGTTGGACAGCGCATTCGTGCACGACAGAAAGCTCGCGGTCACGTGACGCACTTCAACCAATCCGGGAGTGTACATGTTTGGGAGGGGCTATGCACGACAGACAAATAATCCCTGGTGGGCAGTGTGGAACTCTTGTTCCTACCTGTATAATTGTTTTGATGAACATTAGTGTGCTGCTTATCTCCTGTTTACAGCCCTGAGCCGATAGTGGAAATTCGAAATTCGTTCAGCGGAGGGCGAGAGTCTATCCACAGGACAGCCATTGGTCACTTCCTCAGCAAGTGGTGTCACTTATTTTTATTCACCCCGGAAGGGTGATAGCCTCAATAAACCCCTGTAAACGCCGCAGCTCAAAGCAACTCTCTGTGGACCCTTAGCTGCTCCCCATCATGTGATAAACACTCTGTAATTGACTATAAACGTGTCAATGTATATAAAGGACTGCAGAGCTTGGGCAGTTGTTAGCACCGGCTCACTGCCTTGGCTGCTGCCTTCCCACTTGCCCGTGATTCCTCAGTGATTGTGCAATGCAATTTGCACGAATGACGCTGTATTAAAGTCAACGAGACGTTATTTTTTAACAGTCTCAAAAAGTGCCGGAGAATCTCGTAGTCGTAGATGAACAGTGTTTCACGATCTTCGTCAGAGCCTCGACCCAATAATTTGTAGCCCTTCTGCTACTGCCTCTTGTTTTGCCAGCCTTAATTTTTACTCTGTCTCAGTCATTTAAAAAAAGGTTTGGACAATGCGAAGGTGATATCAGCAGGAAAGGGGGACGCAAAGCAAACTCTCATTATTGGGATTGTCCAAACATCCCAAGCCAGGTAAAAAAAGGTGCCAGTAAAAGTGCAGCCCTGAAATATCTTGCTCCCACCTCTGCTGGCAGAAGGGGGGCCTTCCGCTATTGCGAGCCTTGGGGAGTGTTTGGTTTCATCCACGTTGCCAAACGTGTTGGACGAGGTGGTCGTACCCACACTTTTTAGCCGAGCGCACGCTATGGTGCCGATCGACTGACTGTGGAGCTGGGTGGACTGAGGTGGGCATGGGGATTTGAGAATTTTGCAACGTTGCATCAGCTGCCACGCCGGGAGATGAGAGTCGAGCCGGGAGATGAGAGTCGAGCCGACCCTCGGAATAAAAACCGAGCCATGGAACTGGGTGACACTTCCCCCGGAGCATGTGATCGCCATTGCAGTATTATTATAATTGGCGTCGTTAATCGCAATTAATTACCCCGCATGGTTCTGTCACGCAGGAACGTGAATGCGGTTAGTACGACCGTGCCGGGTTTAACTTTAAGCTGCTGAACGTTAGTTTTGACTTTAATCGGTGCGAAACAGTTGTCGGAAGATGAGCATTACCTGCATTTCGGTTGGGCCTTGCATTTAATTGGGGTGCTAAAGGAAGGAGAGGCAAATGAAGTGGGGTTTTTTTTTTCTCTTTGGGTTAAAAGCAACCATTCGTCGTTTGTTCCTGCGTAATTGTGATTTCGATCAATTGTGTCACTTTAGCAACGCTTATTAGGCAGAGAAATTATAATCGCAATTAAGAGCTACTTCTGCCTTTTTCACCCATCGTCTCTCGATCTGGAATGGCGCGGTGCGATGGTTTGCGGAAACGTTATCACTGGAGCCAGGAATACGACTTTTTAGTGCTTAAAAAATATTGATCGCATTTATACGTCAAGGCTGAAAACATCATAAAATATAAAAACACCGTTTCACGAGGCAGCGCCATTAAAGTGGTAATGCCGCTGTTTGATATTCAATGTCTGAAAATACCTGGCCCTTGCCATAGGAATGTGGAGTTTATACTCTCGGTTCCGCATCATCAACAAGAGATGAGCAAGCACTGCCCGACGCTTCTTTTGAGCGTCAATGCCCCGAACGCGTTTCACCTCTCGCCATTTTCACAGAAATCTGGAGATCTCGCGGTCGTCCACGATTAGAAAATTGCGGGGAACGAAAAGTATCATTTTCTTACGATTATGCATTCACGTTGCCTTACGAAAAACAAAATAACGTTCTAGAAAATACTTCAAAACAGCGCACGGGTCTCTTGCGTTTTTAGCTACGATTGCACAATGTTGTATAGAACAGCGTTTCGAATTTGTAGGACTGAAGGGAATTCGGAGTTTAAATACTCGGCATGAGCGGTGGTTAGACTGCAGTCTTTCTGCAGGCGGAGTGATACATGTCCTTTGTATTATATTACCCAGACGTGGTGGCGCAGTGGTGAGCACACAACACTAAAAACCTCGCGAGACGTACAAAACTCGACAAAGCAAACTTGCTTGTTCAATTGAGTCACAATTCTAAATGGTGACAATGGATCCAATTGTTCGCGAATAAACAAGCCACGTGCCAATAAAGAAATCTCCGCTCCTGCTTTGTCAATCTATAGCGTTAATACCTGGAGGTGGTGCACTAGCGCAGTGGTGAATGGTACCGCACTGTGAACCCAGAGTCGAGAGTTCGACTCCCAGCCACAGCTAACATTGGTGGCGAGTGACATCCGAACCGGGTTTGGCTGGCCTTTCACCATCCCACACTGGCAAACTTGGTGAAGTATGGTCGAACAACCCTCATGGACTGAAATAACATGGTGAGGCCTTAATCCAGCACCGGCTGATTAATTATTATTGATTTTTTTAAATTAGACATTTGATAAGGATTGTTTTTAACAGGGCGTGGTGGGGCAAGTCTGCAATGCTTTGCTCCCAGAGGCGAGGATTTAGTGAATCACATCGAGATTTGTAAAACTCTCAACTCTGCTGAGCTTGGAAGGTGGCTAGGTGGTTGATACAACAAGTAGGTTCATTAGCCTGTGTGTTCAGCCTTTGAGTATTAACCCCTTGCAAGTGTTGGGGGTGGGTCTTTTCCTGGGTACTCCGGTTTGCTCCCATGTGGAACCAAATGTTTATTGTATGTATGTATGTTGAACTTCTTTCTCACCGTACGTAGCCAACCGTGCTAATTGGAGGTGCAGTGTTGAGTCTATGGGTAGTGTTAGTTATGGCCAGTATGTATGCTGAACTTTTTTTGTACCGTACTTATCCAACCGTGCTAATCAAAGGTGTGGAATTGGCTAAATACGCACCTTAATTGCATTCCGTGTAATTTTGCCATTTTTCCTCAAGCCATGTGATTATTCTAGCATATTTTATTTCCTATGAATGCAATTTATTACGTCGAATTTGCATACGCGTCAACCCATACGGTTTACCCGTATTCTTGTGCAGGGAAATTCAGTTTTCAGGTCCATTTGGCGTACAGCTGTTTCAATATGGGCAACAAAAAAATTGTCTGTGTTTCTCCCTTGTGATGGGACATTTTTAGGATGAACGTTGAGATGTATAATGGCGCGGGGTGACCAATAAGGTCTGAATTGGTCTTTAATAAGGTAGGACACTGATACTGGGTTGACATGAATGAATTTGTACATTAATTTAATCTACTCTTAATTGATGTTGGGTCCAATATACTGTACACGGTGATACGTCCCTGTACCCCTCAGTTTTATGTTTTATCCCGATTGTAATCCAATTTTGCTATCGGTGTCATTTGGTAAAATGAATAAACATCTATTTAGAAATCTTGCCGCTAGCATTGCATAACCCCGCCTCAGAGCATGTCCCCTGAAGATGATGTCACAGAACTACATTTGATGTCACCTCGGGGGAGACCCACACCTTTGATATCCAAAGGGTGTTTGTCACGTGTCAATAAAACCATTTTGTGTTCATACTCAACTGGGGATTACGCTCAATGAACCCTTTCCTGTTCCGAGACGTCTGCAAGTTGCAGGGTGGGGGGTCCCGTTCACCGTTTTTTGGTTTGGCCATGTTTGTTTGTTGTAGTACGGAGTTAGAATGATGGCTTTAATCTAAGTTGTCTTGTGGTGGTTGTTGTTGTTTGACTTGCATCCCACTGGGATTTTTGCACAGCGTTGGTGTACGGTGCTTTTTTTCTGGAAGACTTTGCAGTTTTTTCCTGGATGTTTCTGTTTGCGTATAGTCACTTTAAGATGTTTTTTTGTTCATGTTTTTGTTTTTTGTTTGTTGCGGTTGCACCCGATTCAAGAGCCAAATGGCTCACAGGGCTAACCCAAACTAATGAAACTGAACTGCTCGATCTCGGAACACGCAAGCCGTTCAGCATTGGATTTTATTTAGAGAGGCATCACGCTGTTGTATTTAAAGACACTGTACTCACCGCAGAGAGCTGTAGAGACACCACCCCAACTCTACGAAAGCTGGGGCCAAACTGTGCCACGCGCTCTCTCCCGCGTGGCCTTGTGAGAGCCTCGGTACCAATACACTTATTTTATTTACACGTACGTCATCGGAATGGAATCGAAAGATAAACTAACAAAGTACACTCGCATCCTCGGAATGGGAAAGGGTTAATATGATTCGTTTAATTGTGCAGTTGTTGGTGACCAGGCTGAGATCACTAACTCGCTACACTTGAGAACCAAATTTAAACCTGAATTTGATACCCAGGTTATCAGAATTTTCAGTTCTGTGCTCTGACCCCAGAGCCATCTGGCCACCTCCCTTGATCTGTATGTCAGGATTGTATAAATGTATTGACGATTCCATGTTTGGGAGTTACATCTTACTTTGCAAAACGCCTTATAATAGGGAGAATACGATAACTAATCTACATTTCATCAGGCACCTTAAAATGCCGATTTAAAATTTAAAATGAGCTGACGATTTTGTGTACGGACGGTGAACGCTTAAGAGGCCCCGATGATGTTACGAGCGCGGCGTTAATTTGGCATTAATTATTGTCCGTGAAGGCAGCATGCAGTGTTTGTCCCAGGACCTCGTGTAATTAGCAGTTAATCAGCGACAGAACCGCACCTATTAATTTCTACCCCGGGCTAATTTAATTAATCATGGCAGCCCCATCCTCACTTAGCGAGGCACTCATGGGTCATTTGTTTAGCCGGGCTATTATTATTCAAGCATCCATAATACAGGGTTTTTTTAGGGTTAGATCGCGTAAATATATAAATGTGTGATTAAAGCTTTGCTTTGCTCTCCAACGCACCGGTGTGCTGTACTAGTAACGAATTGGCACGTTCTGTTTACGTGACAACCCTTACTAGTTGGCTGTGTCGGGTGGTGGCGGGTTTAACGACACATATTTACGCGATCTAACCCAAAAAAAAGCTGTATTATAGATGATATTGGTCGCGAAAGCCTAATACGTGTTTAACTGATTATTCAAGCGTACACGCACTTAAATCCTATGCACGCTCACACACACACACAGCCAAAGAAACGCACACTGATGCATGTGTCCAAAACAAAGCCACAGCACTTAACGCTGCGTAATTTGTTCGTATACGACCATTTAGCAATGAGTTGTGGCTGACCCTATAACGTCTCGGAAACTCAGCGGGTTTTGAGCCTGGTTATTTATTTTGGTTGGAGACACACCTTTCGACTAACCAGGTATTGTAGGCTTGAGCTGTGTGGTGGCAGCGGCCAGGAGATGGCAGTACAGCAATGGATTCTTAATTTCACCTGTGTGCAGTACAGTATTGTTAGTTTGTTGTCCTTCCCCCACACCTAGGATTAGCGCCGTGTGACTACGTACGTTGCGAAAGAAGTTCAATATACACACGCGCGCATATTAGCCACTTAAGTGCGCGGGTTTTCTCCAGGTATTACAGCTTCCTCGCACAAGCAACTTAGCCACATGGGTTGGGTACTAGAGGGGAATATTTTTTTACCTGGCAAAAACAGTGTTTTATAAATGTGGTTCTATCACTCATTTCTGTCACTGCAAAGGCTGTTTTCCAGTAACAGAAGCGACTGGGTGTGAGTGTTAATGTGCAGTTTGCCCGCCAAGAATTTTGGAGAGTCCTGTTAGTCCCTCAGTGTAATGAAAATGTACCTGGATAGTTGGTTTATCCGATAATCTAGGGAATCATTTACTCCACCGAAATAACCGGTATGATTGCCCGACTAAACAGGTAACACGAACGTAGTTAATAGAAAAAAAGTGTCTAGTCTCTGTCCCCACGCGTGTCGTTGGATGGGAGGTGATGGACGTGCCCTGGCATCATCGTCACCATCGGCTGCGTCACACCGAGTGTGGCTGGTAGGGGGTTCCCGCTTTCGATGTGTAAATGTAGGGGCGGACACTGGTTTTAAAATTGCCCGAGTAATCAACCGCCGAAAAAGGTTGACATTCAGTCGATCAGTTGTAAACACAATCGACAATCGTTACGACTCTACCTTTCCCCTCTCCCCGCCGCAAGTGAATGCAATGCTTCCATCACCAATCATTCTCCCCTTCCTCCTCTTATTCCTCCTCCTCTCCCCACCGCCAGCGAGGAGAAGGAGCAGTGGATACGCGCAAAGTACGAGCACCGCCTGTTCGTGGCGCCGTCCCCCGGTAGCGGCGGCCGTGGCGTCGGCGTCGGCGCGGGAGGAGAGGGCGGCGCGTCGCTGGGCCAGCAGCTGCTGCAGGCCTGCGCTGAAGACGACCTCGCGGCGCTCGTGCTGACGCTGGCCCACGCCGCGCAGGCCGACGTCAACGAGACGTACGGGGACGGCGACGGACGCTGCGCCCTGCACCTCTCCTGCGCCATGGCCAACCCCGTGCTCACTCAGCTGCTTCTCTGGGTACGTCTCTTCTCTATAGGCGCGGGGTGCGCCGCGGTGGCGAGATGTTAACTCCCTCGCCTGGTGTGCAGGAGGTCGTGGGTTTGATCCCCCGACCCCTTGACGCCTGTTGGATATTTTGAGTTTGCGTGTCTCTCTCTCCCCGTGGTCACGTGGGTTTTTCTCCGGTTCCTCCGGTTTTTTTCCTCCATTTTTAATCAATGTTCGTTTAGAGTATTTGGTTACTAAACATTTACACGTGATAAGCCACTTTGTTGAGACTATCATTTGTGGCCGGGCCACTTCATAAAAGCAGCTATATAGCTCAGTGGGCTTTACCTGATAAAATAAATACACATTTTGTTTAGAATGTCTAAATGTAGTATTTTTTTTCTTTTCAAAAATAACATTTATTTAAGGATAACAACAATGTTCCCTCCATTGCTCTTCCTTTCTTTCATATAATGAAAGAGAATCGTTGTGGGAAATTAATTTTTGCACATCCAATGTCGAGCAGTGCGTGTGCCGATACTGCATGGATTGTTGCATCATGGGATTGCAGTTGGAGGAGGCTTTCATCCAGCAGTGGATTGATAATGGCTGATGATTTTACTATGTAACACAGACAGGCAATGGAGGAGTGGTCTTTAAGAGTCCGACGACAATGGGGTAGAAATATTTAATTATACTGTCAGGGCTGATCTTGTAGGTCGCATGTCCACTGTGCAGCACCTGCTGGGCTTAGCAGATGATAGAACACAGGCTGCAAAGGCTCTGTGTGTGCGGTGTGCGATTTAACAGTGGCCGCGCAGCAGGTTGGCACGCCGCAGTGATTTAAAGCGCTGCCCTACGAAACCAGGGACCCGAGTTCGATTCCAGCTCACGGCCAACACCAGTGAAAATTACCTGTCCTGGGCCTTTCCTCGGTCTGTTCATCCTTAAATGAGTACCTGGTGCGGTGTGTGAAACATCGCCACTCGGGAGACAAAGGCGGGCCGGGCATGGTGTTGGCCATCCACCCCTTCGTCTCCTGTGCCAGCCTTCGTAAGTGCTGATCGCTCACAGCGCTTGCCCGAATAGTCTATTAAGGCTATACAGGGGATATTTGTCTTTGTACGTGTGTGTACGTGTGTTTCCAGAATGTTTACTCCGGAGATATGAAGGGGAGGGATTCTTCTGGGGTAGCCTCACATACGAACAAATTACCAAGAATTTGCCCGATCTCATTAGATGTCGGAGGCTAACGGTTGAGCGTGGATTGCGTGCGAACAGGGGCGGGGACCATGCAGCAATTTGACTGTCTTAATGGTGGAGACCACGTGATGTTAACTTGTCTCAATGTGGTATTGAAAATGCTGTACGTAGATTAGACCATGAATTGGAACAGTCTGAGAATCAGTTTTCCCCTTTTTTCTGGCAACAAAACAGGTGTTAAGATGTTAAAACACCAAACTGAAACCTTTTACAAGGAATCACGTCTGCATTACCCACAATGCTTGTGGTCAGAATGCAAAAAGAAACGTACTCTGATAATATATGTATTGTCTTGGAAACTGATTGGTCCACACCAGAGACAGCTTTCTTTTGAGCCTCGTCTCAAAACGGTGTTAGACCAGAGGACGCCAAAAGGCGTACAGCACTATCGGAGTAATGAGAGCTCGGGGTGAGCAGCTACACCATGATTTAGAACATATTCTTGGTTTTTTCGGTAAAGTCACGTAGAAGGGAAATAATAAAATAAAAATGAAAAAAGTGGCGGTTAAAAAAAAATATCTTGCTCTGGTTTTCACACCTGATGGTGATTGCTTGTGTTGCAATCAAAACGTCGTGAGAATTGTATTATTTAATGTTTATTATTTTATTATTTCCCTTCTACGTGACTTTACCGAAAGAACCAAGAATATGAATCCCTGCAGTCACGAAAGCTTTAAATCGAAATGATTTAGAACCGTCTGTTAAGGCTGTAATGCGGTGGGGATGTCCGTCTCTGATTTCACAGTACGGAGCGGACGTGCACGCCCGCGACGCGCACGGTCACTCCGTGCTCGCGTACGCGCGCCGGGGCGGCAGCCAGGAGTGCCTGGACATCCTCACGCAGCACGGCTGCGTCGACGAGCCGCACGTCTCCCCTCCGAGCCGCGAGGGCTCCCTCAACCCCACCCCCAACCTGGCCCGACGCAACAACAACTACAGCAACAACGCCGGCGGTGGCGGCAGCGGCAGCTTGACGTCACAAAACGCCGAGTCGGTCGTGGGCGTTGCGCAGCAGCAGCAGAGGTTCGAGGCTCCGGTGTCGAGCTGGAGTCCCTCGGAGCAGTGTGCAGGAGCCGGCTATGCACCGCACGCCTCCGCGATGCACTCTTCTTCCCAAGCGCACGGCAAGGGAAGGGCATTTGACTTTGTGGCTCTGAGCGGACATGCGAGCGGCAACAGCAGCAATGGGCGAGGCTTTGACCCGGGAAGTAATGGCAGTGGACGAACAAAACTGTGATACTCGGTGTGATAATGTTTTTTTTTTTTTACACTATGTATATTGTAATTGTATTATTATTTTGACCGTGCTTTATTTGCTATTACAAATGTAATTGGTGGGGTTGGGGGGGGTTGGTTTCTGTCTGTGTAAATCAAACTGCTTTGCAAGGTTTTATTGTGGTCTGTTACACAAACGAAGCGGGGCCTGAATGACATCTAAAACAAACGTGTGTTGTTGCTTAGTTTGTTTCCACGGTTGCACCGTCACAGCTCTCTGCGACGCATTTTCACGGCATGTACCGCGCGAGTTGTTCTGCACGGCGTCCGAACGTTTTCGCTGCACGTGGAGGGAAACTTTACCAGGTGAAGTGCCACTGAGCTGCACCGATCTCTTTCAGAAGCAACCTGGCCACAAATGATAGCTCAATGAAACGGCTTACCTTCATGTGGAAATTGATAGCAGCCAAATACTCGAAACGCACGTTGATTCCAAATGTGGAGGGAAAAACTGGAGGACCCAGAGAAGAATCCACATGACCACGGGGAGAACACGCAAACTGGATCTAACCCCCCACGACCTCCTGTAAACTAGGCGAAGCATTTAACATCTCGCCACCGTGCTGTGGAGACCACCTTCAGTTCCTGATGTTGTCCGACGTGTATGGCAGCATGTGTGCTAGCAGCATCTTTCAGAACTCGTTCCTTAAACGTTTCTGCCTGAAGAGGCCTCCAGCACGTGGAGTGAAACGTCGGACGTCATGCCAACCAAAACGGCGGTACAATCCCGAAACACTTTGGAGCACTAAACCAACATATAGTTTGGGAATTATAAAACAAACGAGTTGCGGGGGTGGGGGAAAACGCTAATGTTTTGTGAGGTTGGAAGGGAAGATTGTGAATCTAGAGTAATCTCAAGTGACATGTTTTCTCACACCTGGAAGCCAAATGGCAGTGAAAAATGTTACCTTGGAATATTATTAAACTGATTTTAAAAATATTTTTTCCCCCCAACCTCATCGTGTGAAACGACTTCTAAGTGGTGGGGACTTATATTACAAAATATGACTTTGAGCAAGCCTTTAAATATTGTCAGTATTTTACCATCATTTGAAATTGCACTGTTTAAAAAAAACAAGTTTTTTTATTATACTTTTTTTAGTATTTCCTATGAGCCCGTTGTTATCATTATCACTGTTTTTTGTTTGTATTATATTGTGCACGGTTGTTGCGTTATAACCAGGCTCGTCGTTTTTTTACATTCGGACCCAAAACTACGCTTGTGTACCATTTGTTACTGCTAGATATGTCTCAATTCATAATGAATTGTATCTTGCCATGTGTAAAAAGAATGATGCAATCTCCTCTTACTGTAGCTTACTTGGTCTTTAAAATTATCGCACGATGCAAGTTACTTGCATTCGATCCAGGACGGCAAAGATGGAGCGCACAACACCTGAGGATGTTGTTGTTCTTGGCTGGGCAGCCAAGCACATTCGGGACCAGTGAAACCCCAACATTGTTGTGTGTGTGAATTACCTTGGCTTTTCGCAGCTATCAAATACTACGTAGAACTAATCCACAGTGCTTTGTCAATTCACTGCTGGATGAACGCCTCTCCGCCGTGCCGTGTCGGTCGTTGCAGTTTGACCGGACTTCACGCTGGTCAATGTGGGGTCCGTGAAGACAGAGGCAAAACGACCTGTTCAGATATCGCTTACCAATGATGTTGGCTGTGGCTGAGAATCCAATTCAGCTCGGCAGGCTCGTCGCGCAAATACACCAACCACTGTATCACTGCTTGACCAAAAAATAATACATGCTGCGGTGTAAAAGCAGGCTGCAAGTCGGTGGGAGAAATATCCCCAATTGTCCACTGCTGGCTTGTGTTTGTGATAGAATGGAATGGCAGCCATATGAGGGAATAGCAGGCAAAGGAGGGATCGTACCTGAGAAGGATGACCATCGCAAACGATTATCCTCATGTTATACTCCACCAAGTCGCCATCAGTCGCCTGTGCCAAGTGCTTTGTTGGTTTTACGCAAGCATGGTGTGACTGGTATCTACGTTGTATATCAGCCATGGTCTAGCCACTGCTGGATGAGAGCCTGCCTGTGCCGTTGCCATGATCCATCTTGTGACCTCCCTGCACACGAGCTGATCTCAGAAATCCGTAGCTGCTGTTGTCGTTACCTCGGATGCATTCTTGATGAAGTTCTATCACACTCTGAAGTTCATTTCCATTGGTTGTTATGTTGTAAGAAAATCGGAGATGGTTGTTATGTTCTCCATTGGATGTTCATGCCTTAATCTATCCATTCCAAATATTGGACCGGGTAGAGCATTTCACAGCCGGGTCGGCAGGTCGTGCGTAGCGGCATAAAATGTGCGTACCATTACAGCTTCCCAAAAAATATCTGGCCAGTGTGGAGCAGTAGCCTTCTTCAGGGCTCAACCTCTCCCTGATATGGAGCATTCGCCATTTGTACATAAACTTACTGCGACAGGGAGAATGTCATGTCAGAAAAGACAAACAATTGATTTTGGTTTTCCACTTCATAATCGTCCGGCTCAATTTGCTATTCACGTTTCTTTTATGTAGAGGTGGCCAGGTGGATCGGGAGGTCAACGTCGAGCTGGCATCACTTAGATCCTGGGTCTCGATTCCTGCAGCCCGCCTGTGATTAACACAGGGTTCTCAAGTCTAGTGAGTTCATGGGCTTTGCCGGGCAACAAAGGCTATACACACACACACACACAATACCCCAGTCGTTCAATGGAACATCTATACATTTGCCAGTAATTTATTGTAAGAATTAATTCTCACCCACTTGTCGCTGCAGAAATTGAGTTTCAAACATTTCTCTAACGTCACGACGTATAGAATATTGGAGGTCGTGTGGTCACAGGCATTTGCTGTATATCTTGATTTGAAGCTTTCGTGACTGCAGAAATCCATACTCTTTAGTTTTTTCGGTAAAGTCAAGTAGGTATAAAATAGATTAAATCGCGACGTTTCGGGCGCAACACAAGCGTCCATCATCAGGTGGGAAAGCATGGTCTGCTGCTGAGGCAGACTGTTTTAAAATGTTTGAAATGAGTGTAACCCTTGAGCTACACCCATTTCAAACCTTTTTAAACAGTCTGCCTCGGCAGCAGCAGACCATGCTTTCCCACCTGATGATGGACGCTTGTGTTGCGCCCGAAACGTCGTGATTTATTTTATTTCATACCTACGTGACTTTACCGAAAAAAAATAAAGAGTATATATGCCGTATATATAAACAGGTTTTTTTTTAATTTACAGCGAATATGGTTTGTGTGTTTGGATTCCTTGCTGGGCCAATACTAAATTACATTGCTGTTCCCGGTTTTGGCGGTGGGATTGGGTTTTCTCACAGCGCTTATCTTTGGCCTATTTCTGGCCAAAGCTAGCTGACGGTGGTGGTGGCGGCGTGATATCTGAACCATGCTGGGCGTACTGCGCCATGACCAGCATGGTGAAGTATGGTCAAGCAAATATCATTAATGTAGGGAGGCCTTCATCCAGCTGTGTTGTTGACAAAGGGCTGTGTGATTAATTATTATTGGTGCTAGACAAACATGTTGACCGTGATACACATCCACAATTCCAGACTGATGCTGTGTAATGTGTCCTGCAAATGTATACTCAAGGGCGGAAATGTTGACTTCGTTATTTTTTTATTCCCTCGATAGAGGTTCTGGTAGTTGCTTAGGCGTTTCGTAACCAAAATACAAGACTTAAAATCTTAAATGATATGCAATGTGTAACGTGTAATGTAGTGTCTAAATGTGACTATCTTAAGGCTCCATATCATGTCAAGAACGACGTCTTAGAAAACCGTGATAACAATTGTATGTTATAGGAGAGCATTACAAACCTACCATTGTAACATTACAACTCTTACAGATGCAAAACATTTCACCACTGTCCGATGTCACCCTGCCCACTGTGCTCCCCATCTTGTGACACAACGCTGGGGGAGTGGTGGCGCAGTGGTTTGCACAAAATCAGAATCTTTTATTTATACTGGAGGAATCCGATGAGTTACAAAGCTCTTTTTCACAGCTGTCCAGTAGGGGCACGGGGTCAGGACGTGACAACAAACATTGCACTCTGAACCTGCATTACATTCCCGGCCATGGCTAACATTAGTGGTGAATTGATTTTGATTTCTCAAGTCAGTCTCGGACCCCCCCCCCCCATCCACACCACCCCCTTTGCCCAGGCCGCACGGACCATCGTGGTGAAGTATGGTCAAACTACGCCCATGAGTGACACAGCGTGTGGATGCCTTCATCTATGCAGGGGGGTTAACAAATGCCGATAAATTATCGTAAATTATTATAACACTACAACGTCATACCTGTCAACCCCTCATCAGTGCCCTACCTTATAACAGACCAATTCAGATCGTATTGGTCACCCCCGTGCCCCTAATAATTCTCAACGTTCATCCTACAGTCACATCGCAAGGGAGAAACACAAACACATTGACACAAAATGTTGCCCGTATCGAAACGGCTGTACGCCGTATGGACCTGGAAACTCAATTTCCCGGGACAAGAATACGGGCTAAAACCGTACGGGTTGACAGGTATGCAACATCGTCATGTGCGGGTCGATATCCATTCATATTGTCCAGGCTGATCCATTTATAGATACCCCACCAAAATAGACAAATTCTAGTAAAAAAAACTACGTTTTAATTCAAAGTCTCCACACATCTCCCACCTCACTCTACATGCTCGTTAAATATTTTAACAATCCCCCCGCCGCCCCATCCCGTATCATCCTCTATATAGCCCGTGTGATTTGCTTACATTGCAATCTTGCGTAAGCTGAAGGCATGGGGGGGGGGGGAGTGATTAATGGTGTAGATATCCATTGGGTATCTATAAATGCATCACCCTCTACTGAACGCTGGTTTATTTAAATGGCCTGTCCGTTCTAGAGATTCGGAAACGTAAATGCATTAACAAATAAAATAAAAACCCTCTTCATCTCCCGCTTTAACGGATGAAATAACGACGGTGGAGACAGTTTTATTTGGAGAAGTTGTAAAAATGAGACATTGTAAAATGAAGAACAGTCAAAGGGGTGGGTGGCTGGAGGTGGGGGGGGTGTTATTCCGTGTTCAGTTGTTAACACCAACTCAACGTCTTAAGCCGCTTGTTTCAATAAAAGTGCTTAATGCAATTCATCGGTCAAGTACTTCACAAGCAACGATTCTTGACGCCTCGCCGTGCCCCGGGGGTCGCTGTCGTGGTGCGCACGCATGGACTTGCCGCCTCGAAGGGCGTCCCGTTCGATTTGATCTCCTCGGCGTCCACCGACCATGCCCGCTGCTGTGCGCCCAGCACGGCTAAGTTGGGTAACACGACAGCCACTCGATCGGCAAGTCGCGTTTGTGCGGTGGGGTAAAGTGTGGGTTATGGGGAGCGGTGGAGCGCATTGCGCTTGGAACCCGACGACGCGAGTTCTATTCCATGCGCGCGGCCACGCACAACCAGCGACGATTAATATTCACCGGTTCTGGGCCTCCCCTAGGTCGACTCGGCCTCAAATGAGTACCTGGTGCGGTGTAGAAACATCGCCACTTATGGAGACAAAAGGCGGTCGGGCGTGGTGCTGGCCACCCCATCCCCTCGTGTGCCGTGCCGGCCTTCATAGGGGCTGCTCGCAAAACAGCACTTGCCCCCAAAAGTCTGGTAAGCCTTAGCCAGAGTGGAAGAGTAGGCCAAATTACCCTCTTTAAAAATAGGCGCTCTCGAGTTGTCTATTGAGAGGTCCATCCGCAAGCAAAGTGGCACCAGCAAAAAGCACTTTCACTGCGCCTTTCACCTCTCTGCCGCTCGGTCAAAAAAAATGTTTCGCTGCGAGAAGTTGTCGAGAGATCCTCACCACGTCGGAGGAAACTCGCCGTGTGAAATACTCAACGAAGATTCACGTGATGTAAGTACAGATATCAAATGCAGTGTACAGTACAAGTTATATGTTTTATATACATTTCAGAAACAAGTCGTCGGTATGCCCATGAATCGTGAGCATAACTTTTAAACCCTACCCAACTGCATACATGCCGCGCCGTATATTTCCAATCAACATGTACGTTTGATTATTTAAATATTAAACATTATTTAAATACACTTCTGCGGATTCTTGGTTTGAATACTGATGCTGCTTGTGACGAAATCACGTTTAACACCCTGCTGCTGCTGCTCTATATAAGAACGGGAGACACAGCAGAGCCTCACCATTCTGGCGAATTGCCCGATGATGCTGGATGCAATTACCAGCGAAACGTCGTACTCAAATTGTAAATTGTTGTGGTTTCACGCTTCAACACACCGGTGGGCTAAAGCAGTGAACTATTTGTCTTTTGTCAACGTGACACTTTTTTTTTACTGATTGGTCGTGTCGGGTGGTGGAGGGTTACGACACATTTATAAATAACGCGATCTAAACCCAAAAACGTTGATTATGACGAAATCACGTCTCTGCAATCGCCGTAGTATCGGCAAGTTGCTGGGAGCCCTGAATGTGCTGCTCAAGTTGCTCGTGATCGGAATGTCCTTGTGTTTGGTACTGCGTTAGCTGATGATGCTGCTTATGATCTTCATGCTCCGTTTGCTGCTGCTCCTGCTGCTGCTGTTCCTCTTGTTCCGTGTGCAGATCCAATTGCTGATGCTGCTGATGATGCTGCTGATGTTTTCCACGCTCATTTTGATGCTGCTGCTGCTGATGATGGTGACGCTGCCGATGAAGCTGCTGATGATTATGTTGCTGATGTTCTTCATGCTCCGTTTGCTGATTCGGCTGCTGCTGCCGATGAAGCTGTCGATAATCATGCTGCTGCTGATGTTCTTCATGCTCCGTTTGCTGATTCGGCTGCTGCTGCCGATGCTGCTGCTGATGCTGCTGCTTCTTCTGTCCGCTCTCAGCCTGCAGCTGCTGGTGCTTGTTCTGCTGATGCTGCCCTCGGAGAGCGAAGCGGTGCACGTGCACGGGAATGGGCACCACGATGCGCGGGTTTCTCGACGGCTCGCCGCTCCTCGCGGCGCCGTTGCCGGCCTTGACGCGCTTCCACTTGGCCCTCCTGTTCTGAAACCAGATCTTCACCTGCACCTCGCTCAGACGCAGCGCGTGCGCGATCTGCGAGCGCTCCGTCAGAGACAAGTACTTCTTCGAGTGAAAGTCCTTCTCGAGCTCCAGCAGCTGCTCGCTGGTGAAGGCCGTGCGGCGCCGTCGACACTTGGTGGTGCTGGTGGTGCTGTTGTTGTTGTTGGTGGTGGTGCTGTTGGTGGTGGTGCTGGTCACGGATAGCCCAGCAGCTACCGCCGCCGCCGCTGCTGCTGCTGCCTCCTGCGCGGCCACCAAACTTTGGCCCGTGTCTTGTGGTCTTGCGAGGGCTCCACCCTCCAACGTCGTCGTCGTCGTCTTCCGCTGCTGATGCTCTTTCTCGCTCTTCGCAAACGGCGAAGGGCGGGACGCAGAGACGAGTCCACCGCAGATGGACGTTGGCACGCAGCCGTGGGTCGAGGAGACGTTTCGGCTCAACATTCGAGTTGTGAATGATGATGGTGGTGGTGGCGGTGGTGATTTTAGAACGCACGGTGGAATTGTAGCAGAAGTGGTGTCCGCCCACGAGTCACCGTCGGCATCACGGTCGTCGAAGGCGCCCTTCTCGCGTTCGCCATCCAGACGCGTGCCACACAGCACTGCGAGGCAAGATCCTACGACAGCATCGCGGTTACAAGGAGACAAACACAGACACGTGCGCGGCGCCACGCGAAATGCGACGAGGTGGATGAGAGGGGAGGGTGGCGTCCCCAACCACCCCCCTGCCCCCGTGAGGTCGACGGGGTGGATGTCGAAGCCACGCACGCAAATTGTTGCGATTGTGCCGAGTTGATAGCCAACCGGTGTGTTTTTTTTGGGGGGAGGGGGGGGTTCTGTATCACATTGTGTTCGGTTGTGCGATGTACGACTTTTCGCTGCACCCGTTCTGGGAGCTTCTCACCGACTGAAACCAGATGTTCAGCCACCGGAAGATGCTTCCCCCCCCCAGCAACGTGTGGGGGGGGGGGGCGAAACGTCGGGACATTATGCCGAACGACACGCGGTACGGCCCCAAATCACATCGGAGAGCCATGCACGTGTTTAATGCACACTCGGAATCTTTATTTCGAGTGGAGGAATCCGATGAGCTATGAAGCTCTTTTTCACACATGTCCAGTTCCTCACAGAATGTTTCCTGCGTAGGCTGAAGTAGGTGGTAACGTGACCGGTTACCACAGCCACGGCGACAAGGGTTAGTATACTTGATGTGGTGTTCCGGATTCGTAATTCGTTTCTCAGTCACGGATCCGGAGGGACCCGGCTGGAATTTAAAACCCGAGAAGTGCCACAAAACTGAAGTTGCCCATAAATTAGTTTGTTTCCATTCACGTGCAAAGAATTCGCATTTAAAAGCAAAAAGAAAATGCATTTTTGGATGTGAACACTCATTTCAAAAGTTTGTGGAAAACATACTCGTTGGTACTTTCGGTAAAGTCACTTAGGTAGAAAAAATAATAGATCACGACGTTTCGATCGCAACAACAAGCGACCGTCTTCAGGTTCGACTTTACCGAAAGAACCCAAGAGTATGGATTCCTGCAGTCACGAAAGCTTCAAATCAAGATTTGTGGAAAACCTTTTCAGAGCTACACGAATAGCATAGTGTATAGTTGCATCCTGCCGTCTAGCGATTCCGTTTGCCCGAAGTCTGATTAGACATTGTATTCTCAATTCGAGGTAATGACTTTAAACCCCCCGCCAAACCTCATACGCATTTCACAAGTAGTACTAATCGCATATCTGCATTTCCCATAAATATGCTAAATTCCTCTTGATATGCAAATTATTTTGTCAAGGCGCCCTTCCCCCGTCCATCCCAGCTTAAATAGTCGCTCCAAGCCTGGAGTGTGTCATTCAGACTCTGTCTACTCAACAGACCTGCTCTCCACCTGAGGACGGCTACTTGCGTTGTGGCCGAAACGTCGTGAGAATGATTTTATTATGTTTAATTTTTATTATTTTATTATTTCCATTCTACGTGACTTTACCGAAAGAACCAAGAAGATCGAGATAAAATGATCGCGCACTTGGGATAACTCCGCACGGCACGTGGTCACCCTGTGACCAAGCGAGACGCGTGCAATGTGCCCAATCTCGCTAGCACATCGGGAGCAAGCCCAGCAGGCGTTGATCCTGGACAATGGCTTTGGGTGGGTGGCCACCGTGCGCAATCAGGTTGCCAAGAGAGGCTGCGTGGTGAGCAGTAGGGACTTCTGTGTGTCCCGGGTCTACGCTTCCCGCTTTCACCAACCCGCACTGACCAGCGTGGTGAAGTATTGTTCAATAACCCCTCTCCTCCCAATATGAAGCGCACAGCGTGGGGAGGCCTCCATCCAGCTGTTGATCGATTCAAATCGCTGCACGTTCAGACTTGGCTGGCTTTATATCCTTTCGATCCCAGTACAAAAAGTGCCGCCCCCTTTCCTGTGCCGACCCGATATCACTTGAAGGGTTCTCCGAGCTGGCTCCGCGACATCCGCTTCCGCGGGCCGCTCTCTGCCCTCTGAGAGTTCCAAATTGAATTCGTTCGTTTTTCGTCTCTGAAACGATGCCAATAGCTCAATCGAGGGAATTTTTTTTGTGTAGAAAACGATTAAAAAAAGAGGGAAATTAACAAACGTATCTAACCCCCCACCCCACCCCCCCCCCGTACAATATTTACGCACCTGCGCGTCGCGACGTGTGCCGTGATGCCGGCGGTGGTTGTTGTTGTTGTTGTTGTTGAAGAGGTGACGAGCTCTCTTGCCACTCTCTCGTCTTGGTCGCCCTCTCCTCTCGCCCTTCCCTCTTCTCGCTCGCCGCGGGTTCCTCGCCCGCACCGCCACCACCGCCTCCTCCTCCCTCCCTGCCGCGAGACGCCGCGGGCCGCGCGCCCAAGCCCCGCGCCTCCTGCACGTGGGCGCACCTCGGCGACCCGACCCCGAAGGGCAGAGCCAGACTCTGGTACGACCTGGTCACGCAGGTCACGGACAGGCAGCAGTGCGGTGCGGGCTGACCCAGAGGCAGCTTCAGGGGCATGGTGGGCAGCGGGAAGGGCAGCGGGCAGAGGGCTGGATGCAGCGCGCTGCCCGGGTACGGTTCGGGGACTCCCGAAATAGGAGGGCACGAAGCCAGGGAAGAGGTTCGGCCAAAAGGTGACAGCGGCGATGATGATGATGGTGATGGCGATGGCGATGATGACGACGACGGCATTCGCACGCACGTGGACGCCAACAGAGAGTCGATGCTGAACCTCGCAGTTGCAGTTGCGCGCCCTTGAGCCATCACGTCTTATACCCCCCCCCCCACCCACCCACACACACAGCCGGCGGATTCCTCTAAGTATTGGTCGGCTGCCACACCACCACCTCGTGGAGCGAAGAACTCGCCGCGTGGACCGTCCCCCCGTCCGTACGGCTGCGCGCCCCCCCCACCCCCCCCGATGTTAATGAACACGCGGCAAGCGAGAGAATTGAAATGCAGCGACGTGGTCCGAGGACTACTCCAAAGTGCCGTGAGATTGCAAGACGCGCACCGTTTGTGCTTCGCTGCTTCAGACTCCTCCTTCTCCCCCCCACCTCCTCCCACAACCCCCCGTGCACCCCCCCCCCAGTCCCTTCAGTACCACCACCCCCCCCCCCCCAAGGTTTGCTCATCGAAATGATCATCATCATAATGCAGACACCGCGTGGGGATGGATGCACACACGAGCACACACGCGGGGCGGGGGGAGGGCTTCATATCACCCGGCTGTGGTTTTGGTTGGCGACCCAGGCGGATTTTTGTTGTTTTATTTTTGAATCCGCAACTGGCACACCACGTCCAGTATACTACACCTCGCCTCATATTCTCGGGTCTTCCGGTAAAAGTCACGTAGCAAATAACACGCAAATATTCTCTACGCGACTTTACCAAAGACCCCAAAGAATACGAATTCCTGCTTCAAGTCAAGATTGACACCTCGCCTCCATCGCCGTCGACCAACTACCCGAGACGAAATATTCCAGCGACAGCTTTTAAGCCTTTGCCCACACGCGCAAATTGTCTACGTACAACATCGTGACATGTTGTCGTAGCGTACACGATTCCTCGTGGAGGTCAACGCGCAGCCAGCACCACGGAAAGCACGACCGTCGTCCTGCACTGCGGCAGCTTTTGCGGCAGCAGTTGGCACTCTGTGACATCCGTGGCACACCAGCGGGAAGCGGAGTCAGCGGCGTGAAAAAGGGGGGCAAGACGGGGCGAGGTTGAGCGGCGAAGGGAGATGCCGGGACGGAAGGCTCCCAAGGAAGGCAGACGATGACGGGGCACACGGCTCAGGATGAGCAGCAGCAGCAGCAGCAGGGAGGACTGACGGAGCGACGGGGCAGGAGTGGGGGCAGGAGGGAGGGAGGAGAGGGTAGGGAAGAGACCGGGCCGAGATGGGGGATGATGAAGACGATGATGAGAAAGGGAGGGGAGAGAGAGGAAGGAGCAACCAGAAGTGATGTGCACGGAGCGGAGTGTGTTTTCACAGGGGGTGGGTTTCAGACAACAAAGATCCTCCGTATAGCCTGAACAGACTGTTGGGGCAAGTGCTGTTAGCGAGCACCTGTGAAGGCCGGAACGGCACATGATGGGATGGGTGGCCAGCACCACGCCCGAACGCCTTTGTCTCCCCAGTGGCTATATTTACACACCGCACCAGGTACTCATTTGAGGCTGAGTCGACCTTAAACGAGGCCCAGAACCGGTTCAGATAATCGTCACCGTTGTTGGCCGTGCAGCGGGAATCGAACACGGGTCGCCGGGTTCGTAGCGCTAACCGTTGCGCCACCGCTCAGAGTGGGGGGTGGCCAAACGCACCAGGAGGCCTGGAGCTGATTCAGGGGGATGGAAACGCGTCCACAGGAGTTCGAGAAGTCGCGAGTTTGAGGAGTCGTTTTGAAATACAGGGTGCTTCAAAAAAATGTTAACACGTGTATGGGACTATCGTTTTTAATGGAAAAAGAACGGATGATACACTGTAACATGATAACAGGTGTATGTTAATAGCTTCAAAAAGTCAAAGAGTCTACACTTGTTCGCAGTCAACACGTGCCTGGAATCTTCTCCAGGTGGTCTCCAGAGCCCGGAAGCAGAACATGTATTGTGGTATTGTTGCAAATTCTCGGAAGTGTTCACATTCTTTTGAAGTACCCTGCACTGACGCGCGTCACCATGACAGACGTCTGTGGACCACGAGCTCGCTCCGGTTGCACTCGAGAGGGAAACTCAACACGAAGCAGGCTACACGTGCAGAGCCTTGGCTAATCCACTGCTGGATGAGGGCCTGCCGACTCCATTTAAACCACAGGCTGGGTCAGTTCAGGGGAAGGCAGGGAGCATAGAAGTAGAGCAACAACAGATGACTTTGCCGTGCTCACTTCTCTCGTTCACCACGTGGCAGCAGGCTGTGTGACTCCCTGTTTGTGTCTGGCGGTCACCCCATTCACGCACTCTCCTGCCTCGATCCTGCTCAGCTGCCCATGTTTCATGAGATTGGGTGCAATTTTACCAATTTCACTAGCTGGCCCAAACAAAATGCGATTTAATGTGTCGATGATTATAGCTTACCGTTCAAATGAGTAGTTGTACACGTGCCGTAATGTATCATTGCCAATGTGATATTTTGGTAAAGCCCCTATGATACTGTATCACAACATGGCAACGTCGCTCCCCCCACACTCAACACCGCACCTCCGATTCGCACGGTTGGCAACGTACGGTGCGCACGAAGTTCAACATTCATACACTCACTCACCTCACTCACCCACTCACCCACTCACTCACCCACTCACCCACTCACTCAGCCACTCACTCACCCACTCACTCACCCACTCACTCACCCACTCACGGTTGGCTACGTACGGTGCGAACGAAGTTCAACATCCATACACTCACACACTCACTCACCCACCTCACTCAGCCACTCACTCACCCACTCACTCACCCACTCACTCACTCAGCCACTCACCGTTAGCTACGTACGGTGCGAACGAAGTTCAACATCCATACACTCACCCACTCACTCACCCACTCACTCAGCCACTCACTCAGCCACTCACTCAGCCACTCACTCAGCCACTCACTCACTCACCCACTCACTCACCCACTCACCGTTAGCTACGTACGGTGCGAACGAAGTTCAACATCCACACACTCACCCACTCACTCAGCCACTCACTCACCCACTCACTCACCCACTCACTCAGCCACTCACCGTTAGCTACGTACGGTGCGAACGAAGTTCAACATCCATACACTCACCCACTCACCCACTCACTCAGCCACTCACTCACCCACTCACTCACCCACTCACCCACTCACTCACTCACCCACTCACTCACCCAGCCACTCACCGTTAGCTACGTACGGTGCGCGAACGAAGTTCAACATCCACACACTCACCCACTCACTCACCCACTCACTCACCCACTCACTCACCCACTCACTCACCCACTCACTCACCCACTCACTCAGCCACTCACTCAGCCACTCACTCAGCCACTCACTCAGCCACTCACTCACCCACTCACCGTTAGCTACGTACGGTGCGAACGAAGTTCAACATCCATACACTCACCCACTCACTCAGCCACTCACTCAGCCACTCACTCAGCCACTCACTCAGCCACTCACTCAGCCACTCACTCACCGTTAGCTACGTACGGTGCGAACGAAGTTCAACATCCATACACTCACCCACTCACTCAGCCACTCACTCAGCCACTCACTCACCCACTCACTCACTCAGCCACTCACCGTTAGCTACGTACGGTGCGAACGAAGTTCAACATCCATACACTCACCCACTAACTCAGCCACTCACTCAGCCACTCACCCACTCACGGTTGGCTACGTACGGTGCGAACGAAGTTAAACATACAAACAATGGACGAGTGGAATACCTGGTCTCTGGGCCCGCGAATCATAAGGGGACACGGTTCAGCGGCATGAAACAATTCCTCCGATTTAAAGCTTTCGTGACTGCAGGGATTCATCTTCTTGCTTCTTTCGGTAAAGTCACGTAGAAGGGAAATAATAAAATAATAAAAACATTTACATAATAAAACAATTCTCACGACGTTTCGGCCACAACGCAAACAGCCGTCCTCAGGTGAAAACCAGGTCTGTCGAGGCGACAGCGTCTGAGGACGGCTGCTTGCGTTGTGGCCGAAACGTCGTGAGAATTGTTTGATTAGGTTTTATTTTGTATTATTTTATTACTTCCCTTCTACGTGACTTTACCGAAAGAAGCAATAAGATGAATTCCCCCTTCGTTTCGTCTCTAAATCCAGGTAAAACGGGGACCGATTTTTCAACTCGAAGGATGTTTTCTCGTTTCGCAACGGGCCATCGCGTACGCGAACGGGCTGCTTGCTGCATTATTCTTAGCGCGTGAGCGCCGCGCAGTGGACTGTCAAGGGAATGCACATGCTCGTAAAACTATGACACCGTGCCTCATCGAAGATCCATTGCCCCAAAAAACGTCGCCTTGTGGTTCCTTTTCGGGCAGTGTTATATTAACGAATGTTTTACTTGAGTTTGTGCCTACGTCTTCTTGGTTCTTTCGGTAAAGTCACGTAGAAGGGAAATAATAAAATAATAAAAATACAACTTAATGAAATAATTATCACGTTTCGGCCACAACGCAAGCAGCCGTCCTCAGGTGAAGAACGGGTCTGTCGGAAAGACAGCATCTGAATGACTTCTGAATGACGCTGTCTTTCCGACAGACCTGTTTTTCACCTGAGGACGGCTGCTTGCGTTGTGGCCGAAACGTCGTGATAATTATTTCATTAAGTTTTATTTTTATTATTTTATTATTTCCCTTCTACGTGGCTTTACCGAAAGAACCAAGAAGATGAATCCCTGCAGTCACGAAAGCTTTAAATCGAAATTTGTGCCTACGCACTCATTGCCAAACGCGGTCTCAGAAAATAATGAGCTTAATCATATAAACACCTTGCAGCAACCCTACTGCTGGATGAATGCCTCCCCCCACCCCCCATGCCGCGTTTGGCCACGAGGTTGTTTGACCATACTTCACCATGCTCATCGGTACGGGATGGCAAGACCCCCCACCCCCACATAAAGTTATGAGACTCGGCGAAGCTTTCCTGGGTAAGGCAATCGTAATTATCAGCAAATTTAATTTTGACACGTATTAGGGTTCATCCTAGGCGTGTAAAAGTTTGACTGCAAGAGTAGGAATTGTATGTACTATACGTTGAACTTCTTTCGCACCGTACGTAGCCAACCCTGCTAATCGGAGGTGCAGTGTTGAGTCTATGGGTAGTTGTTGAGTCTATGGGCAGTGTTGAGTCTATGGGCAGTGTTGAGTCTATGGGCAGTGTTGAGTCTATGGGCAGTGTTGAGTCTATGGGCAGTGTTGAGTCTATGGGCAGTGTTGAGTCTATGGGCAGTGTTAGTCTCTGGGCAGTATTGAGTCTATGGGTAGTGTTGAGTCTATGGGAAGTGTTAGTCTCTGGGCAGTATTGAGTCTATGGGCAGTGTTGAGTCTATGGGCAGTGTTGAGTCTATGGGCAGTGTTAGTCTATGGGCAGTGTTGAGTCTATGGGTAGTGATAGTCTATGGGCAGTGTTGAGTCTATGGGCAGTGTTGAGTCTATGGGTAGTGTTAGTCTATGGGCAGTATGTGTGTTGAATTTCTTTCGCACCACCGTACCGAGCCAACAAAAAGCAGTTCTAAAGAAATTAGTTTTCAATCCGGATGATTTAAAAGTTCCATTGGCTTTCTAATATCGGGAGGAAGAGCGTTCTAGATGGCCGCAGGAGCGCATCCTTGCTCGATGGCTATCCAAAAGCCGCTGCTGCGAGGATGCCCGGAGTTCGCGTGATGCTTCTTGACGAGATGAGCATGGCAGTGGTTCATCTGTGGCAAGCTCTTTGTGTGTGGCGAGTGCGACCATGAGCCCTGTAAACTTATAAGAACATATGGGGGTAAAACATTAAAGCCAAAGAATGAACAATTTAAACAAAATTGGAACTTCCAGGTTCTTCCACACCCCATCCATGGACAAGGACGGCAAAATAAAGACCTTAAAACAAAGCTGAGCGCCACAGCAATTTTCTCTTAAATAATGTATTCTTTTAAATATTTTTATTCAAGTTTTCATGAGCGTGATAATGCAACTCCCGACGCCTCGGCAGGGAGGAGTGGCTGAAGGAAGAGAGGCATTATTGCTGCGGCATTACATAAACCCGCTTAAACCCAAATAATAACAGCCACTTGCGATTGGCCAGCGCGCGCACACGCACACACACAGGCGCACATTTGCATGCAAGCAAATCGGGCCCAGAAATGTGTTGTTCCTGCGTGTGCCCGCGCGTACGTGCGTGTTTAAGCCTCCAAATCTGAACTGGGGGAACCCTAATGATCTTCATCTCACGAGATCCACGACACTTCCGAAACGGCCTGCAAATGACATTCGCCTGTCACCGCGGGCGTTATTAGCCGCACTAATCGGGTCCTGGAGGGGCCAGGGTAGGATACTTTCGAGAAGGCAATGCAGTTCATAATTTTAGCGTGCTAGTCCAATTCTCCCACCGCAAAGGGCTTCTCTTTACCTTTGGTCGTCACTTTTTTATTTTTTTTGCCAAATCAGATTGCTTCTATTGGTTGTGTCAACGTATCGAACCACCAAAGGTAATTTGAAAGTCCTATCCAGGCCCTCGGTAAGGGAAAAAACCTTCCCCACCCCCTGCTTTAAATAAAAAAAACAACAACAAATGAACTAAACGCACGTTACAGCAGTTAGATTTTTGGCATTTTGGCAACTTTTGGCAAATGTCACTTTCAATGCGGTGGGCGGTTGGGTGGTGGGGTGGGGGGGGGTATTTGTGAGGGGGCAAAGACATCCCTGGGTGATGCACACAGAGGTTTTATTCAAGGCACGACTTCTATTGCACGGAATGTCTCGGTGCGGACGCCGCTCCGTCTCCAGCCGAGCCATCCTTCTCGTTCGGCTCGACCCACTCTTCCACCTCGGCACCGCCTGGCCGCGCGTCGCGAAGCAGAACTCGCTCGCTCGATCCCGAGCCCGCAGCGTCGTTGTCATCCCTGGACGGGCCGTCGTGCGAGAGGCCCCCGGCTCGGACGTTGGGAGGCGGCTTCAATCGTGGGACAGCTTCCGACGACGCCAGGATCCTCTTGGAGGACTCCACTTCCGGTTCCGCGAGAGCACCGCGGCCGTTGCTCTCTTGCGTGGCGCACCAAGTCAACTTTCTCTTCGGTGCCTTCTTTTTGTTGGCAGATGACGCGGTGCCGCCAACTTCAGCTGGGTGGACTTCTGATCCCATGCCTGGCCTCGCCGAAAGCGAGTGGTGCTGCTGAAGAGCATTGTAAGGTCCGCCATCGGCCGCCGCTTGAACCCCACGGATGTTCTGGATCTTTGTGAACTGCGTCTTTGAGTCTCGGTGAAGACGATAATGCGGTGGGCACTGTTGATGCATCTGGTCACTTGTCACGTATGGTGCGGGCAGCATCTGTAGGCAACTAAAGGAAGCCTGGCTATTGTTTGACGCTTCCGTGGCCCAACTAATGACTTCGTTTTTACCAACACCATCGCCGGCGTCACTCCTGGCGAGGTGACAGCGTTGCATTTCATCGCCTCTCTCCGATCGCGTCTCGTTTCGAACTTCCCTCACTTCTCCGTTTCTTCTGCTCTTGTCCGAGCGCGTCGCGACGTCCGCCGCGTCGGCCACGCCGCTCTGCGCTCCGCGGCCGCCCTGCCGTTCGTCGCGAATCATCGGCGGCGCCGTGCGGTAGCTGGGAGCCGTCGTGTCGCTCGTCGCGTTTGGCAGCGAGCGCGCCTCCGCTCTCGACTGATCACGGGACGGCCCACACCGCATCGCGTTGTGCATCATCGACTGGACCGTGCGATACGGTTTCAGGGCTCCGAAGGAACACAAACGCAAGTCGGGGGCCGGCAGAGAGGACGCGTCAGCAAAATCGCGGGAGCCCGTCGCAGCGAGAAACAAAGGACCCGCGCCGGCATCAGCCATGTATTGAGTCGACACGGGTCCACCGAGGTCGCACGCCGGCACAATGCTGGCGCGACGGGCAAAGTTGGGGTTGGCGTCTCGCGCGTGCGCAGAGGCGGAGACGAAGGAAGGCGCGAGTGCGCCGGGGTGAAGTTTGACGTCGGGGTTCGGCACGTTGCGAACAAAGGCCCGATTCGGCTCTGGGTGGGATCCGCGGAACGAAACCGGATAATTGTCGGTGGGGGCGGTCGGAGTGGGCGGGTGGAGGGCGAGGGTGCAGGGCAACGGTTGCTGACCGAGGGTCACGTTCGGCGCGACGCCCAGCCGCGGCGCCACGTAACCGGCGAGCGCGAACGGCGGCGGTACCCCGGGCCCGCTTACACCAACGAAATTCACGAGGCCCCCGCCGCTCATGAAAAAGCTCGCACCGCCCTGACCGCCGGCCGTCGGGAAGTACGGCGCCGGTTGCGTCAACAGCGGCGTCGCGCGGCAAGCGGCGGCGGCGTCGTCGATGACGAAGATGTCGTGGGTCTTCGAGTCCTGGCCCCCGCGGATGCAAAGCGGCGCGCGCTGGGTCTGATGGCAGCCTCCGTCGGTCGTACCGATCGCCGAAGAGGCAGCGGCGCCGGTGGCGCCGGCGGCGCCGGCGGTGCAGGGCTGCTGCTTCGAGCACGAAGCGGCGGGGTGGTTGTCGCAGCCCGCGGGAGAATTGCTCGGCGCGTCGCCGCACTTCTTGACTTGATTCTGAGGGATCTGCGAGAAGGTCGTCGGCCCGGCGTAAGTAACGCGACGTTGTTGGGGAGATAGTGAAGCTTAATTGTAGCCGACGCACAGCAGCACACCGACGCGTCGAAGCTACGCCATCACATTTCTCACTTACGTTTACGAGTACGTACGGGGAGCGGGAGCGCAGTGGTTGGCACGCTGCGCCACGAACCCGGCGACCCGCGTTCGATTCCCGCTCGCAATTCATAACACCACCAGTGACGATTATCTGAACCGGTCCTGGGTCTCCCCTTAGTCGACTCGGCCTCAAACGAATACCCGATGCAGTGTGTAAAACATCGGCACATGAGAAGACAAAGGTGGCTGTGCGTGGTACTGGCCACCCACCCCCACATGCGCTGTACCGGCCTTCATAGGTGATCTTTTACAGCACTTGCCCCAAAAGTTTATTGAGGCTATACGGTGGATGTTTAGTCCTTTTTGCTCTGTATGTATATTTAGCCAGTGGTCAAAATGTAAATGTAGCATTTGCGGCAGTAAAACACTGCAATAGCCTATGCTCATGGACGTTGCCCCTCCATGGAACGCCGCGGAATAAGAATTGGAATCATTGTGGAATGTGCCGGACAGGACGAGTTTGGTGCTATGAGAATAATTTTTACCGGCACATACCAGCACATGCATGTATGTATGTTGAACTTCTTTAGCACCGTACGTAGGCAACCGTGCTAATCGGGGGTGCAGGCGGAAGGACAACAAACTAAACACAAAAAGCAGTTCTGAAGAAATGGAGTTTTCAATCTAGATTTAAAAGTGCAGAGCTCCATTGGCTTTGTTAAGATCGGAAGGAAGAGCGTTCCAGACGGTGCGAGGCACGCGATGAAAGGAATAAAAAAAGGGTCGTATTGTCGGCTTACCTTCCAGTTGCGAATACGCTTCATCCTGTTTGGCGATTTCTCCATGATGTCTAGGAATTGTTGAGTAAGCTCTGTAGGCGGGAGACACAACTCCACTTGTGACATAGAATTGTTCCCTGAAAAAAAAAGTCTACAAATATTTTTTTGGGCTTAAATCTAGAAGTTCTAAGCATCTAATAATGATAATAATCGACCGTGGGGAGTTTGTCATCCGGCAGTGAATTGATAAGCGCTGCAAACAACTATTATTCATACTTTTTTGCGGTGCGTACAGCGGTGGTGTGGTGGGTTGATGCCACCGCGCTATGAAACTAGCCACCTGAGTTCGATTCCCAGCCACGGCCAACACCAGCGGGGGGCAGAAGGGGGGGGGGCATTCCACATGAATCGACAGTCTAGATTTTATTTTGACGGCTTGTGTTGTGGTTATTGCAAACATGATGCCTTGTATAAAGGTGTCAGTTTTGTACCAGTTTAAAGGGTAAAAACCTACTACTATATTTTGCCAGTGGTAAAGGAGGTCTCAGTGTAAATGCTTACCCCGAGCTCCAAATACTCTGATAGTGCGCTGTTTTTGAGTTGTACGCCTTTTGGCGTCATCTGGTCCAACACCAATGGAGACTAGGCTCTAAGAAAAGCTGTCTCGGGTGTGGACCAATCAACTTCAAGGACAGTGCATATCATTACCATTATCAGAGTTGTTTCTTTTTGTTTGCATTTTGACTGCTTGTGTTGTGGTTATTACAAACATGATGCCTTGTATAAAGGTGTCAGTTTTGTACCAGTTTAAAGGGTAAAAACCTACTACTAGTCTAGATTTTCTTGAACAAAAATAACCGGCGAGCAATATCCACATGCAGGCCTCAGTGCTACGCACACCTTGCCCCACCAAGTAAGGGGGGGGGGGGGGACACGACAGCTGACAATTGGCTAGACCACAAGCAGGGCACCGAAACGGGCGAGATGAGACGTCTGCCCGAAACGCGCTTCGGATTCGGAAGAGGCGTTCAAATGATTAAAACCCCTTGGGCGGGTTTTACCAACGACTCATCGGCGCTCACCGTCCAGCAGCTGCAGCGTGACGGAGGTGTCCACGTAGGCCCACCAGGGCTGCCCGTCGCTCGACATGGGGATCTCCCAGCTGGACCACTTGCAGGCCAGGTGGATGCAGACGCACGCCACCACCGACGGGGCGTACCGCAGGCACAGCGTCGTCAGGTGCAGGCTTCGTTTCCCGCCGCCCCAGTTTTCGCGCGGATTCAGAGCGGCGGGAAGAGAACGGAGGAAAAGTGGAAACGTTACGATATTTCAAAATGTAAACCCCACCGCCAGCCACCCCCCCCCCTCCCTTCTTCACTTTTATCCTGCAAATATTCTGCCCCTGACCATTACCCCGACGGTGGTAGGACAGTGAGCCCAAGTGCTTCAAGTCGAATTTTTTCGATTTAAAGCTTTCGTGACTGCAGGGATTCATCTTCTTGGTTCTTTCGGTAAAGTCACGTGACTTTACCGAAAGAACCAAGAAGATGCTTCAAGTCGGTCCGCTATTTGAGGGCGGGTCCTGGCTCCAGACTGTGACATGATCGTGACCCCCGTTTCCCTCTCGGATGTCTGCGTTGTGTTGCTTGTGCGTACGTGTCAACATGTGATGTGCTGCCCGTGTCAATCGACCAATCCCTGGACACCCTTGAGTCTCACGTGAACTATAGATACATGTTCTTATTTTACAAAACAAACCAGAAGCATAAAACAAATATTTCCACGTGCATGGACACAGAGGTGCACCCTGGGTGGAAAGAGGGGGAGGAGGGGGGCGGGTAAATCGAGCACTCCTTCCCCGCCTCTCACGAAAAAAATCTCATTGTTAAATTTCACATACCATTTTTGAGATTTTATTTTTTCCTTCATCAACAACGAAATAGGTTCCGTCCTTCGTCTAAGCCACAAGTCTAATTGTTGCGTTGTGTCAGCCGCTTTAAACAACTTATCCCTCCTCCAAAATGTCACGTTGCGAAATGAACAACGCAGAGTTTTTAATTCGCAACGCGGCGTTGCCACCACCACCACCACCGGCGCACAGCAGTCGCTCCTCACTCTCGAGGGAGGGGAGGACGACTCAAGAGGCGCGGGGAGGAACCACAGATGGGCGGGAGAGGCAGCAGCCACACGGTGAACCAGCACCAACAATTGCCCGAGTTCTGCAGTCCTCTATATGTGGACATCTGCGAAAAAGAGCTTTGAAGCTTATGCGATTCCTCCGGTATAAATAAATATTCTCATTCCGATATGGAGGTAATATCAGCTAATTCGTGAGTATTTACACGTGGGAGGAAACCGGGGCACCCGGAGAAAAACCCATGCGTGCGAGGGAGCAACGCTCTATCCCGCACAAAATGGAACCAACGGGAGTCCACATTTGCCGTATCGTCGTCTCCTGGCGAGCCAGAGTATGGCACCTCGCCGCCCACGCTAAGGGGGTTTTTCACAGTATCTGTGTGCGATCCACCAACCCTCGTCTCCACAGAGCTGGATTACAGGCCGTGCAAAGTCACCACCGCCTGGTGATAATTTAACGGGAGGAAAACATTTTTGCCACCTCCACATTTTTTTTCATTGCATGCACAGCCCTTTTATTCAAGGCCTCATCTCCAATTCTCAAAATCTGGACCCCTTCTCCCCCCCCCCCATTAAATTTGTGGAAAATCCTATTATCTGCAGGTCACCCTCGCATTAAAGGACCATGTATGTGCGTTCATCTAAACGAGTTGTTTCCATCTCCTGGTGGAAATATGCTTGGATTGGATTCTAACTAGCATCTCTATTTTTCCACGGATAAGTCATTCCAAATGTGGAGGCAAATTCAACCAACTGCCCATACCGATGCGTGGATAAGAGTCGCCCAAAAGTCACCATTCATTGGCAGTGGTCAATCCACTGCTAGATGAAGGCCTCTCCATAGCCGCCACCATTTCCTGCAACCCTGCGATGAAGTATTCCACCACCCGGCAACCGGCACGCGAGTCGATTTCATCGTTCCATCTCCCCGCTGGGCATCTTCTCGGACGCTGCGTTCCACTCCTAGGTTGCCACTGCCTTCATTATTGTTTTGTTTCTCCCCGAAGTGGCCTCCAGGAGGAATGCATGCACTCCTAATATTATCTGATCCCCCTGCTCGTCGAAGAGGAATTACCCAGAAGTGTCAGAAAATGCAGACCTATTATCCGTCAATAAATGCGTCGACATTGACATTGTGGATATACAGCGCACCGTGGATGAGAGCAGGTTCACACACCGTTACATTGACCACAATGGGCCCCACAAATAATTAGTGCGTGTGCCTTCCCCGCACAACTCCCCGGTGTTCATTACAACCACATGAGAAGCAAAAGTGTGCATTTGTACCACGACAAAATGCTTCATCGTTTACCCGTTTTCCACCGGCACATCCCAGCCGTTTAACAAACCGATGAGACGCCGTGACCTCGCGCGAAATGTGAATCTGGCTCGGGGGGTGGCCAAGCAGGTGCCAGGGGCGGGGAGATAATGAAGCCTTCGCTATGCGCGACGTCAAGTCGGCGCGCTGTGAGGACGCTGTGAGGGAGCTGCGAATACGCCGCGTCACAGCGGCGGCACAGCGACGGCACCGTCTACACACGATTTGTTCGTTGTGCGCGATGTCGGCGGAACGGCTCGGCTTCTGCAGTGGAAAAGAGGCATCGGACACAAAGAGCCCAAGCCCGCAGTGGAGCAACGTGCAGAGTAAAAAAATTATAATTTACCAGGCAAGGCCCACTGAGCTATGCAGATATTTTTACAGAAGCGACCTGGCCACAAATGATAGCTCAACGAAGTGGCCAATCGTGTGGAAATGTATCACAGCCAAATACTCTCAACGCGTGATGTTGATGATAAATGCGGAGGGAACAACCGGAGGACCCGGAGAAAGATCCACACGACCACGGAGAGAACATGCAAACTCCAAATATATAGGCGGAAGGGTCAGGATCGAATCCACGATCTTCCGTATACCAGGGGAGGTAGTTAACATCTCGCCACCATGGCACCCCATTGAGAAATGCCTCAAAGGAAGACGAAAAAAATGATTTAAACAGTTTCTTTACGTTGATCTGAATATTAGATTGCAACACTGTTTCTACTGCAGACGCTTTGCACAGATTGCCGAACAAATATCTCGTGAGCTCAGAGGCAAGCGGCAGTGATGTCAGCGAAAGTTCACAGATTTCAGACGGAACCCGGCCAGCCAGAGGTAGAGCCGAAACTCAGCGTGCCAACACGGAAGGGTTGCCGCGATGTTTGCCGACACTCCCGATGTATTGTACCATGTGCGATCCGTATCATCAATTTAGTCAAATATCGTCGTTACGTGATTACTGTTTCGATTTAAAGCTTTCGTGACTGCAGGGATTCATCTTCTTGGTTCTTTTGGTAAAGTCACGTAGAAGGGAAATAATAAAATAATAAAAATACAACATAATAAAATAAAATAATAAAATATTTTATTATGTTTTATTTTTATTACAGTACTTTATTATTTCCCTTCTACGAGACTTAATAAATAATAAAATAATACAAATACAACATAATAAAATAATATAATAACTTATTTTATTATGTTTTATTTTTATTACTTTATTATTTCCCTTCTACGTGACTTTACCGAAAGAACCAAGAAGATGAAGGTCATTACTGTTGGTCATTTAAGTTTCCAAAAATTATTTTATTTCCTGACAAAATATATATTCTTGGGTCTTTCGGTATAACGCAACAATTAACGTGGGTTTAAATAAATACTGCAGCTATTACCAATTAAATGATTTGCAATTTTTTTTTTGTAACTAACAGCGTCTTGGTTATATGACAACGTAAGTCTTGTAGTCGGTGTAGCGGACAGCATGCCTTCGCAGCATTACAGTGTATAAAAGTTGGAATGATTGGAAGGTTTATGATGGATTTATGCCGCGTGAACTGCAGTTAAAGAGGTTTTAAATCACCTTGGCTTGTACCCGGAAGTACAGAAAAAGACAAAAAACCCATTCGGCTAGAACTGGGAAACGCAATTTTACAAAGCTATGACAAAGTGCCGTCACGACCGTCGTCGCACATCGTGAAGAATTTAAAATTGCGTCGTTTCGTGTACGGTTACATCGCGGGAACCCTGCAACCTGCAGAGACTGTCGCTGGTTTTTTAACCACCTGTTGGTAGCCATGAAATAGGAAGTGTGCGCCAAATCCTTGCTGGCTGCAAGGCAAGAAAGTCAAACAAAACAGGAATGAAGTATTCGCGAGCTCGAAACAGTGGGACGTACGCGAGGAAACACAAGTACGGGACTTGTGCCCTCGCAAAAGGAACCAAAAAATTTCTGCGCTCTGTCGGCCAAAAACGCAGCAGCAACAGCAGCCTTCATCTGTAAACCATACGCCTACGTTTCTTCTCCTTCTTGCTAACAGGCTTTCTGCTCGGTATGTAATTGATTCACCATCTCGCGCCTTTCCCCCAGAGATTCGATGAAGCGTCACATTCTGCAACGCGATTTGATGCAAAAAAACAAGCGAGCGTCTTTGCCTCGTATTGTTTGCACTGTTTGGTGCACGATGGCATCAACCGCTCCTCACGGTCCTGCAAAGCATCTCACTCCTGCGCCACGTGCCGAATCCATCCCTCCATCTCCCCGGTGGGTGCCCGTCTCAGCCAGTTCTCTCCTTCGGCTGCGATGCCATCGGCGGTCTGCCGCACATCGGCCATCTAGCGATGTTGCCCTGCTGAAAACGTGCCGCTTCCTTCCATCCGGCAACACCAAACCACTGCTGGATAAAGGCCTCCGCGCTCCACGTTGGTCACGGCGGGGTCCTCGGACCATACTTGACCACACTGGGTAGTGCAATTTGACGACGGAGACTGGTAAGGGCTCCGGTTTGGACGTCGCTAGCCACTGATGTCAGCAATGCCTGGGAATGAAGATTGGCTTCGCCGGTTTGATAGCGCGTTGAGCTAACCACGGCACGCCGCCCACTCCACCCAAACGGAAATTATTTGATATATTTTTTTATTGGGTAATTGTTATGACGTGCGCGACCCCTGCGCAGCAATACAACACTGGGCTTCGTTGCACATTTGAGTGTGTCACTTGCCTTGCGCAGCCACTTCGTTGGGATTGTTTACAAATGACACGGGGGAAAATTACAGGTTCGGTCTTCAGTCCCATAATCGCTCACGGAAACCTATCATTAGTTGGGACACCGCCCCCCCCCCCCCAGTTGATGTGGGGGACACACTTCCCACGGCTGTCACATGCCTCCCGTCATCTCAAGTAAGGCACCTGCCGTGGCCGGCATTATTCTATGGAATATCTCAGATTTTTAGAGCTTTAAAAAAACGCTGGGATAACTAGCGGCGTAATTTTTTTTTTTACTAATTAAAACAGGATAACGTGCCATTGAATAGCGTGTGTGTGTGTGTTAGTTAGATTCAAATGACGGTATTTATGGGTTTTGAAAACTGTCTGCACAATACAGGGGCTGGATATAAGCACACCCCCGGGCCAGCTGTGCGGCTTATATCAGAAGTACCGTGCTTGTGTCAGGAGTTAGGCTTTACCTTCTCCCCCCCCACTAGGGTAATGTAAAAACACGTTGCTTATATTAGAAACGTGCTTATATACAGTGTGCTTATATACAGGTTCCGCTGTATAAGCAAACGCTACCTGAAGGAAATCGGAACGAATGAGATGGCACGGATTGAACAATACAATACAAACGAGACAAAAACAATTGCATCGAACCGTGACGACGAATTGTGACGGATTCATCAATTCGTGGGGGGTGATGGGAGGGACCTGACGAATTCCGTGCCTAAAAATATCTACTAAACTATTTTTATTTTACCAGGTAAGGCCCACTCAGCTATACAGCTCTTTTTCAGAAGCGACCTGGCCACAAATGATAGCTCAAAAAGTGGCTTACCATTGGAAATTTATAGCAGCCAAATACTCTAAACGCATGTTGATTCTCATTGTGGAGGGAAAAGGCGGAGAAAAATGTACGCGACCACGGGGAGAGACACATGCAAACACCAAATATACAACTGGCGTCAGAGTCCGGATCGAACCCACAACTTTCTGCATACCAGGCGAGGGAGTTAACATCTCGCCACCATGGCGCCCCTTGCTATTTCCGTGCCTACAAAAATAACAAGGATCGTAGTTCAATGTCGGTTCTGGAGTAAGTACCTGAACCTTCACTGTGCAATGTACGCTACACATATCTGGTGATGCTGCTGCTGCTGCTGCTGCTGCGATGGCAGTGGTGCACAACCACAGTTAACAAAAAAACTAAAACTCAACACACTCGTCAATAACACTGTTACGCGCTCTTAAAAGTACAAGAATATATAACGGCCGACGTTTCAGGCGACGGCCCTTCTTCATGGCACAACCATTATCCGGCACGAGGATGGAATGCTCACCTCGAACCAGCTGGCTGCACTTCACAACGTGAGTGTGTGGGTGAACCACGGTCACATCGAATCCTAGAGGGGGGAGAGAGGGGGGGGAATAATACAATGAAAATATAATAAAAGATCAGGAGTGAATTTTAAACACCCAGTAATAGTTTAAAAAAAAATATCAGGTGGATGTGTAAAATTTAATTTAAAAAGTCACATCTTAAATTGTTTTAGATAATCAACTGGTAAGCTCCTGCGTGGGTTTTCGCTGCCTGTGCTGTTGTGGGGGCCTGCGATGCGTTTTCTATTTGCACCGCTGTCCAAAGAAGATCCCAGCACACGGGGTGAAAGGGACGTCATGCCAAACGCATCAGAGACCTAATCGGTAAGTTACCGAAATCATGTTGAAAAATATTATTTATTTTACAACAGTTTTGATTTTGTTTTCTCCTCCCGATTGATTGTGAATTGTGCCGTCGGCATTACGTCGCGAGACAAAAAGCATCTCACGGAAAAGTGCAACCGTCTTGTTGGGAACGGCCCACGGAAACGGATACCACAGAGCTACCTCTGAGTTCCTTTCAAGTGAACTCTGTGCAGCACAAAAGGGAGAGGAGGAAGGGAGGGGGGAGTAGCATTTTCTCACACGCCATGCCACTGAGAATAATGTTCAATACGTGAGTGACAGTAATATTTTTTTATTCTCAGAGCTAGAATTTATCCAAATTAAGTGCAGAACCAAATGTACTGCGATTGGGTGTTTTTGTTCATGCAGTCATTGGTGACCGGGCTGAGACCATCGACTCACGACACCAGAGAACCCGGTTAAATCACCTGGACTTGTATACTTTAAAATATCGTCTGATAAAATGTATTACAATCAGCAAAACATTATTGCTGTGGTTTTCCCACTTGATGATGATTGCTTGTGTTGCGATCGAAACGTCGTGATTTAATTTATTTGTATTTATACCTACGTGACTTTACCGAAAGAACCAAAGAGTATAAAATGTATTACATTGGAGTCTGTTCGCGGAGGCTACGTACCTGATGACGCATACATACCCAGTGTTTGCAGAAGCATTGTCTCTAACATTATGAGGTCCTGCGCTTTCTGCAAGTATGCCTGCCGAAAAACACCCACGCCAAAATATACAAACCACGCCAACAACACCATTGCTGAGAGCACTTGTTTGCAAGGTACCAACCATCAAGAATTATTTTAACGTGTGATTTTATCTGGCGTATCATTCACTCAACTTGCATAAAAAAGAATCGCTCCAGTGAGAATGTGTACACCTGCACACGTTTCACACGAAGGCACAGGCAGTTACAGAGAAGCAGGAAGCAAGGCAGCCAGAAGCGGCTCTAACATTTTTAAATCCTTTATATTAAGTTCACTTGCTTGCTTGCGCGCTTACGACCGTGCAAATCTTTCCGTCGTTTTTTAACCCACTTCCCGTGATCCAATCGAGCTGGCATTTTGCACACAGACTCGTTGTGCGTGACAATGAATTTTCTTGAAAATTTTTTTCCATAACTTTACACTTTTTAGGAAAATGGTTTTTATATTTAATTACCAATTGCTTAATGGTGGCAGGCAATCATCTGACCCATAGGTGGCAGCCATCTCAAGCCAGAGGACGAGAGGACTCTAGCCGCCACGCATATAAAGGATTTATAGTGAAAAACTTAGTTTTTACGGGTTAATTTTTTCGTAAGCTCTGCGGTCCTACACCGAGATCTTTGGACAACTCCATTAACCCTTCCCCATTTCCGCTTTGTCATCGGAACGAAACCGGAAGAAAAAATAAAACAACTTTATTTAGTGCCGAGGCTCCCACAAGGCCGTGCAGAGTTTGGCACCAGCTAACGTAGACTGCGGTCGTGTCGCTACTGTTCTCTGCGGCGCTACGCCTCTCTAAATAAAAATAAACGCTGAACCAATTGTGCATTCCGAGATTCAGCGATGAACGGGACCCTCACCATGCAACTTGCGGACGTCTCGGTTACGGGAAAGGGTTCATTAGTGTTTATTCGTACGGCCAACATTGAAAGAGCAAGAACTGATACGAGCAAAGCATCGGCGAGATGTCTGATGAGGGAACTAAGAGAGGGTCAATGGAAGAGGCTACGGGGTAAGAGGAAGCAAACGGATCTGTTGGTGGGACAACGCGAGCGGTTGGAAGGGACTCTCCCGTGACAGGCGTCGAAGATCGGCAACGACGAAACGCGTCCATCAGCGGAGGACATCAACCCTCAGATACGACGATGACGGCTTGGATAACGAGTGGCATTTATATGGCGCTTCTGGGGCATTCTAGCCAGGGGGAGCCCCCCACTGGCAGCTGTCCCCCTTTGTGGCACAAGGTGTAAGCAGCACCAGCAATTCGTCTACATTAAATGGCTATTATTTCCCAATTAAGTAATTTTGTAGTAAATTTATCACACGACAAACTTTTGGAAGTGACGCCGGGGCACGCGTGACCTACTCTCTTCCCGAAGAATGCCACACGGGATCTGCGTCGTGCACACCGAGGCAGTTACGGTTAGAGCGCGCGCAGAATTAACCAGAGCCGCTGCTGGGCTTGAACCACCACGGACCCCTTGCAATGCGTGCCAAAAATCACGGCTACCACCAGGCCGTGTCACCGCCCCACGAATGCCTCTAGCGGGACGGATCGCAAAAAATCGACGCGGCAACTCGGCCGACTGGAAGGGCATTTGGGGCTCATTGCAGAGGTTCTTGGTTTAAACCCCGGCCACCTCAGTTAATACCGCGCACGCATTAACCGTCAAAACACGTGTCGCCTGCATTGGACGCCATGGCACTCGTTAAAGATTCCGTGAACCGATTTTAATAAGAATAGGCCCGTGTGTGTGCTAGCGTCACTGTTCCAAACTCGTCAAATTTGAAAGATTAAACTGCAAAATGCGCAACGTCGCCCCCCCCCCTCCACTACTGGCAGGATAATGCTCACTGGCAGGCAAGTGCTGCGTCACCTCATGCCACACGGGGGGTCTCCAAGGCTGAAAAGTAAAAAAAATACAATTCTACTGGTCATTAGAATAATTAAGATTCGACGCTAATGTGCTTTGAGATGCCGTGGCATTTACAAGCAGCGCGCGATAAGATGCAAATCCTCATTTCTAATGAAAAGAAATCTCAGTGCCAGTCGGCTCCAGGCCAGTCTGCTGCAGCGCGGCAGCACCTCCCCGATGGGACGCTCTACGTTGCCGCCCGTCGGCAAGATTTTTTTTTTTTACACGGAGCCCGATTATGCACGCAGAACATGCCCATGGGAACACATGTGATCGCGTGTGCAAAAATACACCGCAACCGATATATTATGCCAATGTTGCTCCAGCCAGGTGCGGAAACCCAAGGTATGTCAGTGAAATGGCAGCTGCCTGCAAACTCCGCCGAAAATGTATCCCGATTTTGATGACCATCTGGCAGAACGCATGTGATTAATGCTATGTTCATAAATAATGCTGTTACCTAATACACCGGAATGCACCTGAGCTCGATCAGGCCTCAGAAGGCAAGCAGGCTTGCTGGGGCCTGAATAGTAACTTAGATGGGTGACCACCGTGCATTGCCAGGATGTTATATTGTGGCTGCTATGGGCTGTGCTACAATGCGGGCAGCAGAGTGCAGTGCATTAGATGAGTCTGCTCTACAAAGCAGGCCTTTTGATTTAAACAGGCCTTTGGTGGTCAAAGTAGCAAATGAAATCAACCTCGGCAGTTGAGGGCTAGACAGTGCTTGGATGGAAGTCCACCACGCACGCATAGGGTGCAATAGGTATACAAGGAGGACAACAGAGGGCAGTGTGGGAAAATCTGCCGTTGTACTGCACTTTCCATGCTCCCATGTCCACCTATACAACCCGTCTTCACCGACCGGCCCTGACCATGATGGTGAAGGATTTCTTAATCATTGCAACGACCCGAGGGATAGAATGACGCATCTGGGAGACACATCTATGGAGGAGATGGAGCAATGAAATCAGCTCGTGCGTAGGCGCCGGGTGATACATCGTATTGAGCGTTGATAAAAGTGGGCTTGCCCAGGGCACGTCATTTAGAAGGGTCGATGGCCGGCGGTCGACAACAACGATGGAGTGGCAGTCAAAGGAGAGAGCATGCCCGAGAGGACGTGGACCATGGAGATGGAGCCATGAAAATAGCTAGTGTGAGTACATCAGATTAATCGCCGCGTTTAAAGACCCTGAGAGATGGAGGCGGTTTGGGGAGGTCTTCATCTAGCGGTGGATTGCACTATTTTTTTTTACCAGTTTAGGCCCCACTGAGTCGGATTACAGTAGCTCCTTTTCAGAAATGACTTGACCAAAAAAGATAGCTTAACGAAATGGCTTATCACGTGGAAATTTACTTCAGCCAAATACTCTAAACGCACGTCGATTCTAAATGTAGAGGGGAAAAACCAGGGGTGCCCAGAGAAAAAGCCACATGACCACGGGGAGAGAGAACACGCAAACTGCAAATACACAACAGGCGTCATTATGGGGATTAAACCCACAACCTACTGTATACCCGGTGAGGCTGTTAACATCTCGCCAACGTGGTACCCACAAATGCATGTTTCTAAATGTGGAGGGAAAAAACGGAGGACCCGGATAAAAATCCACATGGCCTCGGGGTAAGAGAGAGACACGCAAACTCCAAATATACAACCTGCAACCTCCTGCATTACGGGGCGAGGTAATTAACATCTCGCCATCGCTACTGTGTGGGGTGAAGGGCATACCACGTGTTTCGGGTTCAGCGGAGCCTCGCGGGGAGCCAGGCAGGCCTGCGCCACACGGATCACATGCTCCAACTTTCGAGGCTGGTCTTCCACTTTGGCGGCGAGGAAGATCGCCGACTGCGCCAGCAGCTGAAATGGGAAGGCAGGCGGAACGCTTCGTTGAGCTTTATAGAGTTGCACGTCGCAAGCGCCGAGGAAGCAACAGGCGATCTGGAAGGCTGCGGCCGGGCAGTAAGCCGGTGCGCTACCAACAATTGCCCCCGCTCTGTAGTCATCTTTATATTAAAGTTTTTTTTCCGGCCAATTAATGAGTGTTTATACATGTCGGAGGAAAATCGCAGCACCCAGCGAAAACCCATGTATACGAGGGGGCAAAACTCTACCACACACAGAGGAGATGATTGTTATTAGTTGTACCGCATATTCTCCTGGCAAGCAAGGGTACGGCACCTTTATACCCATTGAAACAAAAAAACGAAAACTACACGTATATATGTTTTACTGATATTAGCCATGCCCAGGAATGGAAATGACGTTCAGAATGCAATGTGCAAACCATTGCCTCCACCAATTTGTACTTCCACAAGCGTGAATGATGTAAGAGTCGTTATGTTATCAGGGTAGGCTTGGAATGCTCTCCTATGTTATGTAATTCTCTGTTATAAAGTGTCTCTAGAAGACAGTCTCCTAAACCTTTGAGATGCAGTCATATTTAGGCAATGCATAACGCTGCTTCTTTAATCATTAAGTATCTTGATACTGGCAAAAGGGGTTCCATAGCCACATTCTTATGAATTTAAATAGCATATCGAATTTAGGTCGCCAGGTTCACAGTGCAGGAGAATGAACCACTGCATATCCGCTTTTCTCCATATTTTTTCTCACGGTTATATCATACTGCTATTAAAAAATGATGCATGCCTCGAGTTTCCTGGCTGGCTGCTGGCTGAGCTACTCTGCACCACCCGCAACTGTAACTCTGTTGCTAGTGGCTGCTGCGGGTCTGTTGCCACCGAAGCTAGCCGGGTAACTGGCTAAACGAGATTATCCGCGTAACAAATAACCATTCAACCGAGTTGAAACGTCGGAAGTAGTAGTTCGAAAGACGTAAAATTAGTATAGTAATAATAAAGACACCAAAGAGGTGGGAGTAAGGAATATCGGAGACTGACCACGGTTAATTTAAAATCCCTCCAACGTTGCAATACATGCTCCTAATAATGTAATTCTTTTGCCGGATTTTTGTGTGGGAAATCCTCCAGAAACATACACGTTTTACTTACGTGTTTGTGAACGTCTTTGAACGAATGGAACATGAAAAATCTGTGCATGTACACAATGGCCGTGTTGATCACCAGCTGGGGCCTGTTCAGTTCGTCAAGGGTGGAACAAGTCAACAACACCACCACGAGTCCTGGCACAACACCGAGTGTGCAATGTACACGAAAACACAATCATAAATGGCATTGACACAAACATACCAAAAAATTTGTAAATAAAAAAAATGTGGCCTTAATTTTTTTTTATATAATTGGTAACGTTTCTGGTAATGACAGCTATTGTTTACAAGGGCTGGAGTCTGCACTTAACACCAATAACGTCACACATTAAAAACGTAATATTATTATTTTATTGCCACTGTTATAGGGGGGGCACAACTGCCAACATAGCACAAGCAAGAACAGCATCGCCAGATAATTTGATTTAAAACATTAAATTGGTCAAACCGGCTTAACGCAGGACCCGCCTAAAAAGTGTTGAGACTCAGTGAGGCTTTCCTGAATATAGCCCGTTATTATATAAAGTACGATAACACTACATCATTATTGTAACTGGACAAACATCCCAATGCAGGAATCTCATGAAAAAGGTTTCTTTGAGGCTCACCAACGCTTTCCTGAAATTAATATACACGCGGTATAAACGATGCCATAGGCAACCGAGGGCAATGCAATTAAATCCGTTGTACTGTACTTCTACCCCCCCCCCACCTTAACTTAATATGCGCCGACCAGTGGAGAAGTAGGCTAAATAACCCCCAAGGATAAGGCTGCTTATAAACGACGAGGACTGAAATTGGCCCAACGTGATGTAGCTGCAGGGGATGCTCGCCTGACATCAAGGCGTGAAACCGATGGGGTTTTTTTCTCCTCCCATTACATTAAAGCCCATTATTGTAAATTTTAAACAAAATTTATCTCTCATTAAAATACACACTCAACATTACACAATTAATTGGCCGCGCATACCAATTAGAAGACCCTTTCTGAAATCGAGTCTCAAGACCCAGGCTGAGCCGTTCCCAGAGAGGGCCTTTAGATATTCCACCCATCGACTGGACGGATGCCTCCAAGTAACTTCCAATGTTAAGATCATAACGCCCCCACCCCCCTTTCATTAACGCAGTATTCCTGCCTTACTTACACCCCCACAAAAATGACAAAAACACACAGGGCAATATATATTCTGCTTTGTCATGCAGGTGGGGGGGGGGGGGGCGATCCATTTACAGATACACAGCGCCCAGGAACATCCAATGCCCCCCTCCCCGCCCGCCTTTGTAACTTTCTTCTAGTGGGCGCCGAGAATCCGAGCCCGGTGGGGGGGGGGCTCACGGGAACGACTGCGCCCCCCCCATCTCCCGGGGCGCATTCGTGGACGCGTTCGAGATTGGGTGGAGGCAGCAGATGTGCGAGCCGGCCCCTTTGGGAGAGAAATTTGTTTTTTAAATCCACCGCTCTTTACGTTGACGGCTCTCTGTGTGTGTGGGCAGGGCGGGGTGGGGGGCAGGGCGGGGTGGGGGGCAGGGCGGGGTGGGGGGGCAGAGCGGGGGGGGGGCAGAGCGGGGGGGGGCACAGGGCGGGGGGGGGGCAGAGCGGGGGGGGGGCACAGGGCGGGGTAGGGGGGGGCAGGGCGGGGTGGGGCAGAGCGGGGTGGGGGGCAGGGCGGGGTGGGGGGGGCAGGGCGGGGTGGGGCAGGGTGGGGGGGCAGGGCGGACTGCCCCCCCCCGTCTCTCTCTCTCCATGTATACAGTGCCGCGTACTGTATCGGCGATCCCTTGCCACGTGAGAGTTGCCAACCACGGCAAGAATATGAGCGCAGTGTCTCCCGAGCGCACGCGAAGCGGAGAAGAAGACGAAACACGAATGTGAGACAGGGTGCGTTGCCTTGGGAGTGCCGTGTGGACATCACACGACAACCACCCAATCGTAATAATGTCCTGCGGTGAGGCTTACACAATCACCCCGGGTACAGCCTCGACTGTTACACGAACCGGTATAAAAAAGATGATCCTCGTGGGAGGAACAGGAGGCCACACATTCCACGTGCGAACGATGCGAGCGAGCGAGCGAGCACGTGGGATGATCACAGCACACAACCCGTGACGATGTAGAGGAGGAAGAAGAAGATGATGATGATGGTGATAACAACACAATTGGATACACGTTGAGGCGCTGGCCCATGTCTTGGACGAGCGTGGCGGCTTGCTGTCGGTACAGGAGCTCGCGTTCTGCGTCAATGCCGGCGAGGCGAGACGGAGTGGAGTCCATCTGCTCGCGCGTGAAGATCCACGGCCTCGCCATGGGCACCCCGCGAGGGACCTCGCGCGGGATGACTCCGAGCGCGGCTGTTCGCGCCGTGATTGGTTGCGGGGCCACCACCCCCCACCCTCAGCACCACCCCCAGCACCACCCCCACCCTCAGCACCACCCCCACCCTCAGCACCACCCCCACCCTCAGCACCACCCCCACCCTCAGCACCACCCCCAGCACCACCCCCACCCTCAGCACCACCCCCAGCACCACCCCCACCCCCAGCACCACCCCCACCCTTGGCACCACCCCCACCCACAGCAGCACCCACCCCCACCCTCAGCACCACCCCCACCACCAGCACCACCCCCCACCACCAGCACCCACCCCCCACCACCAGCACCCACCCTCAGCACCACCCCCACCACCAGCCTCACCACCAGCACCAGCACCACCCCCACCACCAGCACCACCCCAACCACCACCCCCACCACCACCAGTAGCACCACCCCACCACCAGCCTCACCACCAGCACCACCCCACCACCAGCCTCACCACCAGCACCACCCTCACCACCACCACCAGCACCCACCCCCACCACCACCAGTAGCACCACCCCCACCACCACCAGCACCCACCACCACCAGTAGCACCACCCCCACCACCACCAGTAGCACCACCACCACCACCACCAGTAGCACCACCCCCACCACCAGCCTCACCACCAGCACCAGTAGCACCACCACCAGCCTCACCACCAGCCTCACCACCAGCACCACCAGCACCCCCACCAGCACCACCCTCCCCACCAGCCTCACCACCACCACCCGCACCACCAGCACCAGCACCACCCCCACCACCACCCCCACCACCAGCACCACCAGCACCAGCCCCCCCCCCACACCGTCAGCGGCGATGTGACGCTGCCAGCGCACGCCGCCGCCGCCGCCTTGGGTTGAGATGGGGGGGAGGGTCAATCAGTGCGTGAGCGAGTGGTGGATTTTCCCCTGGATCGAATCACAGTGAGTGAGTGTGGATGCTCTGGATCGGATGACAGTGAGTGTGGATTTCCTGGATATAATCACAGTGAGCGAGTGGTGGATTTTTCCCCTGGATCGGATCACAGTAGTCAGTCAGTGATTATTTTCGGGATAGGATCACAGTGAGTGAATGAGTGATGATTTTCCGGCACGGATCATAGTCAGCGAGTGATGATTTTCCGCATGGGATCACAGTGAGTGTGTATTTTCAGGATTGGATCACTTTGAGTGAGGATTTACAGATCGAATCACAATCAGTGAATGAGTGATGATTTTATCGGATCGGATCACAGCCAGTGAGTGAGGATTTCCTGGATCGGATCAAAGTGAGTGAGGGCGTTCTTTATTGGATCACGATGGGCGAGTGATGATTTCCCTGATCGGATCACGATCAGTGAGTGAGTGTGGAATTTCCGGATCCGAATCACAATCAGTCAGTGAGGATTTCCTGCACCCGATCACAATCAGTGAGTAAGTAATGATTTCCCTGATCGGATCACAATCAGTGAGTGAGTGATGATTTCCCGGATCGGATCACAATCAGCGAGTGAGTGATGATTTCCCGGATCGGATCACAGGCAATAAGTGAGGATTTACTGCACCGGATCACAATCAGTGAGTAAGTGATGATTTCCCGGATCGGATCACAGACAATGAGTAAGGATTTTCTGGATCGGATCACAATCAGTGAGTGAGTGATGATTTCCTGGATCGGATCACAATCAGTGAGTGAGTGATGATTTCCTGGGTCGGATCATAATCAGTGAGGGAGTGATGATTTTCTGGATAGGATAGGAATCAGTGAGGGAGTGAGGGTTTCCCGGATCAGATCACAATGTCAACTCACCACTCTCGCTCGTGCGATTCACGGAATCCTCGGCGTTTGTGATATTAATTAAAAGAGCAAATGATGTAAGCGCGTTTGTAGGCAATCGACGAATCAACTACTCGTGTGGCTCCACCTATCTGGCCTCTCCGTGCGGTGTGAATAAGAGGCATTGCCCGAAATGTCGCCTTTTACGTATTTTTTTCTTTTTAAGACCACACTTTAATCACTGACGGATGCGCTGAGTGTTTTTTTTTAGAACAGTACAATACTACTGTTGCATGTAATCTATACATCGAGACGAATAAGATACGCCATGGACTGAGAATAACGTTTACACTCTAAAGTGAAGGTATGCGTACACACGCAAGGATTGATTTCTCACGAATTCGCTTTCCATATCCCCCCCACCCCCCAATCCACCCCTCCCCCCGAATCGCAGGGTGGGTGGGGAGGGGATTTTCCGGAGCTCAGCCTCGGACGGATCAAACTGAAATGAAACGCTGCGAACGCGCAATACGCATGGGCTGATAACAGCATATACGAGAGCTGAAATACACACACTAGGCCTACCACAGACTGGGAATGCACAGAATAGCATATACACATAACATGTACAAAGGGTAAAAGAGACAGACAAGAACGCATTATTGCAGAGACTGCCAATATCATAGACAACAGAAATATGCACATAGTGTACCATAGGCTGAGGATGGCGTATACAATAACATTTCCGCAGTGTAGTATAGACTTCCACTGCGCAGTTTATTGTATAGTGTAACGTGTGTGTGTGTGCTAATCTCCAGTCTGTGACAGCTAGAGGAGATACCGCGTTCAAGGGGACGACTGCTACGAAGATGGAGCGTTGATTTCAGCAAGTGTGTGCCGGGGTGAGATGGATTGAGAGATGGCGACGCTGTGTGGATGCCTTCAATCAGCAGTGGATCAATAATGGCTGATTAACATGATGGTGATTATATCCCAGGACAAAAAGTGCTATTATACAAAGATTAAGAGGAGCAAAACGTCATCAAGAACGTACTTTCAAGTGCGGCTGACTTTCGACAACATAGAAATGTGAAAAATAATTGGAATGTTTAATTGTTCACTGGCGTATCACATGTTCATTGACTTTTGTAATACTGTGACATAGTTCTCATTTCGTGGGTCAATAAAATAGACAAATACAAACATCAACATAGGTAGCGATGGCTCGATGGTTTTCAGAAGTCACGATTAGCCCTGCGACCTCAGTTCGTTTTCCGGCCACGGCTAACATGAGTGGCGAATGAAATATGGGACCTGGCCTGGAGCTCCCATTTCCCCCAACCAACCCATTGTGACCAGCGTGGTGAAGTATGGTCATACCCCCCCCCTTCTCTCCTCCGTGGCTGATACGGCGTAGGGGATGCCTTCATCCAACAGTGGATTTAAAAAGGGCTGTGGATTATTATGTATTAAGCTCTTTGCCACTATTATACGTGCAAGCAATACAGTACTCATTGCCATTATTAAGTACTGTACAATTTAAATTCGTACATACTGTACATTTATATGGGGCTGTAAATTACGACAAAATCGTGAATAACAATCGGACAGTAATAATATACGGCCCCTTATTAATAAGATGAGTTCACATGTTGTTGGCTAATTTTAACCCAAAAGTACTTGATTTCACATTCTAAAAAAAGCCACCGATGATGGATGGCGATTCGTGAATTATTAATTTGGTCCAGCATTCTGGCGTGGAATTGTTGACGTAACAGAATATGGCTGAAGAGAGGACATTGCGATTGCTGAGCCAGTGCTATTGGTTAAATAATCGCAGCACTCCGTTCTTTGTCTACACGCGTAAATGAAGGTGTGCTTTCGCCCACTGTTCTTCACTAATTTTCAGAGTGGGCGGGGGGGTGGAGGGCACTTTCGCCGAAAAGACATCATGAGTGCGAGGAGCCGCCACGCACATTTTCAACTATTGGGGGGTATGACAGCTGCACGATGATGATGATGGGGGTGCTTTCACACGTGTCGTGTATTGCCGCATGTCAGAGGCCGCACTAGAGGCCACCAGGGGCCGCACTAGAGGCCACCAGAGGCCGCTCTAGAGGCCACCAGGGGCCGCACTAGAGGCCACCAAGGGCCGCACTAGAGGCCATCAGGGGCCGCACTAGAGGCCACCAAGGGCCGCTCTAGAGACCACCAGGGGCCGCACTAGAGGCCACCAGGGGCCGCACTAGAGGCCACCAAGGGCCGCTCTAGAGGCCACCAGGGGCCGCACTAGAGGCCACCAGGGGCCGCACTAGAGGCCATCAGGGGCCGCTCTAGAGGCCACCAGGGGCCGCACTAGAGGCCACCAAGGATTGCCAGGTCTTATTGGCAAGATATCAAGAAAGCCCCTTTGGAATACAGATCTCACTGACCAGACTTTACCCCACCACACATTGGGTGGACAGATGCGGGTGCGGGGGGCAGTGGAATTTGATCAACGTGTCCCCATTGTTTAAATGCCGCAACGGGAGATCGAACAGACGGTCTGTCCATGACGAGTCCAGTGTGCTGACTATTGCACCCCTGTGGCACCATCCACTCGTTCTTTCACGGTGCACACTCGAAATTGGACAATTCGTCAATTAGTATTTACGGTTTGTGTAGCAACATTCTTCTATGTTGGCCAATCCGGTTGACTGCTGGTAATTGTGATCAATTAAGTACGCCCACCTCGAGATGCTGCCACACTGAAACGCATATAAATCCACATTATAACGAAAGTTGATTTCTATCCCGGTTATGCAAAACTGGTGCAATGTAATTTAGAACAAAAAATGTTGAATTTTAATTATGGATATGTGGGTACCAGTGGTTAGCGCGCTGTGATACGGAGACCCAAATTATATTCCAGCCACGACGACCATCAGTGAGTGTCGAAGTGATGCCACAACCGGTCCTCCCAGTCCGCCCCCTTCGCCAACCCACACGGACCAGCGTGTGAAAGTATGATCACAAACCACTCATGATCGACATTGCGTGGGGAAGGCGTTCATCCATCGGCGGACTGAGAATAACTGAAATTATTTGTTTTTTTTTTCCCATCCACTCTTTTGAAACTCAATTATTTTTTCATGTTGCTACAACGTGGTGCATTATGCAGCCCATTATGGCAAAACCCCAAAGCTATTTTTTCATTTATTTAGAGAAAAAAACATATTGACCAACTCATGAATGCTGCAAATGTCTCAATACTATATATGCAATGCGCTTAATAATAATGTGAACATTTCGTGGTTTTGCAGATTTCCTTTGGCTAGCTGTATATCTGAATAACCACGGTCGTGTCTGAGACATTCAGGTTTCTACTGCGTCTCTTTACACTCTCGCTCGATAAGAACAAAGGCGCAAGGTCACACAGCGAGTAACAGAAATGTGGATTTGCGTAGGAGGTGGAGGGGTTTGAACACGTGGGTACATTCATACAGTCTATGCAGGGATTAACTTCAGCCAGTGCTATCCGGGGCTGCGCTCCGGAAAAGTAACTCCCCCTTTCCCTCCCCCACCGATATCCGAGATTGCCCTCTCCCCACCACCACCGAATAATATTCCATTAGAATTGAAGCTATTAATCCTTACACGCATTAATACAATATAAACCCTACGTGGCATTCAGTAGTATGCCATAATTGCTGTATAATTATCAGTCACGATCGATCCACTGCTGGATGAAAGCCTCTCCAGCCCATCCCGATTCTTCACAGTCCTGTGACGTCAGCATATTGTTTTCTTCATACAGTGCATATATTGAGCAGACTAAAATATATATCTACGATATTCATGAGATTCATTTCGGCCGAATCTGTCCGGATCAGAAACCCGTAAGTAGTCAAAACAAATCAGCTCCCGGTACATCACATCCAGTATACACACCTTGGCTGTGGCTGCTAGTCACGCGCCTACTCTTGTATACCAGCGACCCGGAAATAGTGAGAAATTAAATCCTGATTATATTGATTAAAAGGCCTCCAAGGCCCGAATTGGACGAAAATGGGGCCACGTTGAAAATATTTACGCGATTGGCCTAATCTGTGAATTCAAAAAAATTGCCACCCCAATTGCTAATCAATTGCTATGAGTATCAATTATGTGTTACATACCCCGAGCTCGCATCCACGACTTCGGGTATTTAACAACCGATTGATTATATTCAGGGGTTAATTTCTCACTTGATGTTTTTTTTTCATCCGGAACGCTGCTGTAAGGTTGGCTTTGAGCTTATATTATTGTACCCTATATATTCCTACAACAGTGCGCACACATTTTCTATAAATAACTAGAAATCCTGCGCATGGAATGACCATTGTTGTCATTGTGGTGCTAAAATAGCTCGGCGTTCAGGATTGTTTCGACTTAAGATTCAAACGCTGATTAAATCACAACGCAGCGACGCCCCTTGATTTGCGCTGTGTGCGCGTGGCGGCGGCGGGTATCCGCAGTAGCGGATGGATATTTGAATAATTCTTAATTAATTAATTCATAGACTTTATATCCCCATGCTATCGCAGATGCTTTACGTTAGTATTTCACGTCCCTTCAAATATCTTGCATCGTCACGATTCAGTGATTCCCATTCGATTCAAAATCGTTTCGTTTTTTTTTAAATCTCGTTTGTTATGTGTTGTCTATTCTGCGTTTGTACATGCCGCCAATTCACTCTGCGTAAATGCAACGTTGTTTGATCGTCACATTTGCATCTAATTTGCATTCGCAATAAATCGTCGATTCTTCGATCTAATTTCCATTCTTCTAATATGCGCGTTGCTATTGTGAGCGGTGCAGACGATTATAGTTCTACAAAGTCGTCCACGCGTGCCTTTTATATTCTTTGCTGTTTGTCTTTATGCACGTGTGTGTGTGTATATATGTCCTGTACATAGGCAACGTTTTTATCATTGCACGTGTACGTGCGCATGTCTGTGAATGTGGGGAGCAGTCGTGTAGTGGTTAGCGCGCTGCGATACGAACCTGGCGACCCGAGTTCGATTGTTGACTATCTGAACCGGTCCGACCGGTATATCCTCCCCGCCACCCACACGCCTCGGTATTTAAACGAGTGCCAGGTACGGTGTGTGAACGTCGCCAATGGGGGAGACAAAGACGTCCGGGCGTGGTTCTAAGCACACTACTTCCTCGTCTTCAAAGACAACAACCACAACAACTTATCCATATTTCGATTTAAAGCTTTCGTGACTGCAGGGATTCATCTTCTTGGTTCTTTCGATAAAGTCACGTAGAAGGGAAGTAATAAAATAATAAAACTAAAACATAATAAAATAAAATAATTCTCACAATAATTCTCATAAAATAATTCTCAATGGCATAGTGTATAATAACAAATAGTATAACATTTATATGCTTAATACAATGTACAAAGTAATATATAGTATCGTAATTGTATAGTAAACATATAGCATTGTGATACACATTAGGGTGGGTAGAATAATACATAGTGTTATATTAAAATGTATAAGGTGGTTTATAGCAAGACAGTATATAATTTAATGTTGGGTTTATCTATGGCAGTACGGTGTATGCTCGTGTGATGTAAGAGAATACAGTTTAGATGGAAGCATATTATATAATTTTTACGACGTAGAATTGTAATGTATTACTAGCTGTTAGTAACTCAGCTTATTGTAGAATATAGTAAATATACTGATGGTGCTATGCAGTTTATACTTTAGTTTTTTATGTAGTTTATACTTTAGTTTTCTACGTGGTTGTTTAGTAACTGCAGCTACATACCATTAACATTCCTTTCCTTTGTTAATGCTACTCCCTGCACCCTCCCTTGGTGCTGCTGATCCTGCATAATGCATGGGCATAATATGACTTTGAAACCCCCCCGCCCACCTCCTACGCATTTCCCATGAATATGCTAAATTCATCTTGATATGCACATTCTTTTGTTAAGGCTCTCTTCTTCTTCCACCTCCAACTCAGCTTATATATAAGCTCCTAGCTTGGCAGTGTCTCATTCTTCACCTGAAGACGGCTGCTTGCGTTGTAGCCGAAACGTCGTGAGAATTATGATAATTGGTTTTTTACCCTTCTATCTGGCAACAAAACTGACACCTTTTTACAAGGAGTCATGTTTGCATAGACCACAATACCTGCAGTCATAATGCAAACAAAAAACATAACTCTGATAATGTGCACTGTCCTTGAAGTTGATTGGTCCACACCCGAGACAGCTTTCCTTAGAGCCTAGTCTCACATGGGTTGGACCAGATGACGCCAAAAGGCCTCTTGGCGTCATCTGGTCCAACCCATGTGAGACTAGGCTCTAAGGAAAGCTGTCTCGGGTGTGGACCAATCAACTTCAAGGACAGTGCACATTGTCAGAGTTATGTTTTTTGTTTGCATTATGACTGCAGGTATTGTGGTCTATGCAAACATGACTCCTTGTAAAAAGGTGTCAGTTTTGTTGCCAGATAGAAGGGTAAAAAACAATTATCATATTTTTACTGGCAAATGAGGTTCCCATAGTGTCGTGAGAATTATTTTATTTTATTATGTTTTATTTTTATTATTTTATTACTTCCCTTCTACGTGACTTTACCGAAAGAACCAAGAAGATTAACTTATCCATAGCCCTAGACTGTTGGGGGCGGGGGGGGCAAAGCTATATTCGCGAGCACCTATTGAAGCCGGGGCATGGTCACTCGTGTACGCGATAAGGGGCCGTCCATAAATGACGTCACGCACCTAGGGGGGGGGGTCAGACATTTGTGACGAGAGGGGGGGGGGGTTGAGAAATGTGATGTCACATCAAAATGCGCAACTTTAAATATAGACAACACGTTCTACTTAATGACATATACTTTTTAATAAATGTTTTCTCCTACAACATCAGAGTGCAGCGCCACATTAAATACGCACTACAATGACAATAGTTTAAAGCTATTTGAAGCATGTGTTTTTTTGGGGGGGGGGGCAGAGCTTTGTGACGTCATATTTGAGGGGGGTTCTGACATTTTGTGACGCCGTGTGACGAGGGGGGGGGGGGGTCAAAAATCGTTCAAAATCGCGTGACGTCATTTATGGACTACCCCAAAGTCGATCTCGGTTAGGATAAGGACCGTGACGAACGTCAGCCAGGGCCGGGAATCGAACTCGGGTCCGTATGGGGGGCACAACGCACTTCGAGGGCTTTCGGTAGACACGCGTGCGGGATATTCCGTGAACGAGAATTTTAACGTCACCATATTTAACAACAACAACAACAGCAGCAGCAACATAAACTCGTATATTATTTCTTTTGGCGAAGTCGTCCTGCCCACCAAGCCCACTTACTTTCACGGCAGTCAAAAAACCGAATCGCGTTAAAACTGCTGACGTTCTCTCATCCGAGCGTTCACCTTTCCTATCTCACCCTGTCATGGCACGCGTGCGACATCGATCCAGACCGGCCTTCATCCAGCAGTGGATTGACCACGGCTTGCTGCTGCTGCTGCTGCTGCCGGTAACGTTCTTAATTTCCACGATATTTCATGACCGATCCGGTTCAATCATCTTGAACGCGAACCGCAAAAATTGTGTCGCATCACAAGGCGCGCACACACACACGCGCACCCACGCACACGCGCACACACACGCACCCACACGCACCCACGCACACGCGCGCGCATCTATATAAAGGAGGCACGCGTGTAAAAAAAAAAAACGAGCACACTCCCACCCGCCCTTGTGCAGATAACCAGAACGATAGGGCGAGCAATTAGGCTCGCGTGGCAGATCCGATAGCAATTAAGCGGGCATCGGAGAGCTTTGCCATACACGAGCGTCACTGGCGACGCGGTGCAGGTGTTGTGCGTGAGTGACTTGATCCGTTGACACGATCTCCAGACCGACAGTATCGTCGTCGTCTTCTTTTGCCGGAAAGAGGAATCATGTCGTCAACTGATGAGCCGACGATAACCCAGCGCCCGGGCAGGGAGAAAGACTGCCACACCGCCTCCATCCCCGTGGAGTCGTGGGGCAAGGAAGGAGGACCCAGCCCTGCAGACTGGTTGAAGACCGCAGTGGCCGGTGGTGGTGGTGGTGCTGGTAGTTCAAAGAAGGGCGGAGATGGTGACATCCACGTGTCCACCACGACCATCACCACCACGACGTCGGGCGGCGGCGATGGGTCGTGGGACGAGGTGGATGGGGAAGCGAAGAGAAGCGACGAGACGTCCAGAGAACTCTGCGACACAGAAGTGTCCGTGATGACGATGGAAAACGCCCAGACGTGGGACCAGAAAGGTGATGTTTGTGTTTTTGAATCTTAGCTGTACGTGTTGTGTGCGTTGTGTGTGTTTTGGTTGGAGTGGTGGCATAGTGGTTAGCGCACTGCGCTACGATCCCCCGGCTGGCGGTCTCTGTGTTCGATTCGCGGCTTCCGCGGCTAAGATGACCAACTCACCAGCGTGGTGAAACGATCTCCACGACCGTGTCGAGGCGCGGAGGTGCCTTGATTCAAGCAGTGGATATCTGCATCTGTTCTGGGCCCTCCCTGGCCTGACTCGGCCTTAAATGAGTCGGTCTGCTTGTCGCGTAATGTAAACAGAAGCGCCGGAGAGACAAAGGCGGTGTCCTGGGCGTGGTACCTGCCACACCATCGTACCGACGTGACGGACTTAATAGGCGCTCGCGAACACAACTCGAAACGACAGTCGAAGGATCTTCGTCAATGTGTGTGCGTGTGCTTTAAAAAAACAAAATTCTCGGTGCAAATACAATGCAACATTTTGGGGTTGAAATAAATTGTACGTGTTGTTCTAACGGTCTTAACAATAGATTTGCTTGGGGTGTACATTTACATAAATATAATCTGGGCCAAGAGAGCTGATATTTAGACCTTTTTCCGTGTACAACGGTTGACATTTCATGAATATTACATTCCTACGCTTGCATAACATCAAACATTGCCAATATTTATTATTCAAATCACATTAGTGTTTTTTTATGTTTATAGTTCGCCTATGAATGCAATTTGTTGTCGTTTGATGTCCATCATATTCAGTTGTAATCTAGAACGTAAACAAATGTATAAACGCACAGGCATAACATAAAAATTATAATCTAATTCATCAATCCACTGCTGGATGAAGGCTTCCCCACGCCGTGTTTGTGATGGGTTTTATTTTTTTAAAACCATTCTTTACAACGATAGTCAGTGGTGGAGGAAGGATTTCGCTCGCGCGCCTGATGTCACCCACGGACGGGAATCGAACTCAGGTGGCCGTGGTGCAATCGTGCAGTGCGCTAGCCACTGTATCCACGGAACCAGCCTCTGACAATGGAAGGTGTTAATTGGGAATTTATTGACTCCGATTATGCGAACAGACTGCTATAGACTGCATCATGCCTGTCATACGGTTTAGCCCGTGTTCTTGTACAGGGAAATTGAGTTTTCAGGTTCGTACGGCGTACACAGCCATTTCAATACGGGCAACATTTTTTTGTCTATTTGTTTGTGTTTCTCCCTTGTGATGGGACTTTGTCGGATGAACGTTGCGATTTGTAAGGGGAACGGGGTGATCAAGAAGGTATGTAATAAGGTAAGGGAACTGATAAGGGGTTGACAGGTATGAGACTGTTCTATGACGAACCAGGATTTGTATAATGCATGCCTCTAGTTTGTTTAATGATCGTACCCAAGTTAACGTTACACTACTCGGTAACCGTTGCCTCCCTTTCTATCGGATCTAGCGTCACACTCCTCTGGAGGCCAATTACTTGGTTCACTGACGATGGGAAATCGTGTACCTGCGAGTGTTTTTATCATGAGACGCGGAGCCGTGTAGTAGAACTCTTAGACAAGCTGTCATGCGAGTGAAACCAATCAAACCTCCCCGCATGTAATTGGCGTGGGCCCAAATACAAAAAAAAATCTGTATTTCTCACAGTTCTGGTTATAACCGTAGACCTCCAGGGCTCATAAACCATACGTGTACCCGGCACACCGCATCAAGTATACTCTTAGTTACGGCTGTGACTGCGGGTCGCGTGCCCGCTCCAATCGGTGCTCACAATACATTAAACGAAGCCCCCCGCACAAACTCGAATATCGCTGCCAAATTGCTGGTTCTGTAGTCCGATAAGAACATTTAGGATGTTAATGATTCGATGGTGCTGCGTTGGTGGCGGTGGCGCACAAAACAAGCACTGTTAACGGTCGACAAAAAAACGAACCACACTCGCGTGCTACGAAGGAGGTCTGTTGCCCAAAACGTCGCCGATTTTCTACACGTGTATTTTTGTTAATTTTAAGGCTGTGTGGTTGTCGAGTGAGCTTGTTCACGTATGCGTGAACTGTTGAACGCAAACATGACGCAGAGCATCCCGTCGCATAGCAACGCGCCTTGAAGTGCACACATCCAATCTGTAAGGACGGTTACTTTGAATTATTAGAGGACAACATTGCATGATTATCGGGCGCCATCGTGTAATGTGCAGTCTCCATCTCTTATACACGCTTGATCTGGCCTCTCGATGGGCCATCGCTTGAAACGCTGCATATTACAGGACATGTTTTTGTCCTTTTAAAGCTGCAGTGATATTGACGAACAAGTGCGTTCCATCGGGATTGCAGTGTGTGATTACACATAATTCCTGGTAGCGTGCGGATAATATAGTGTGCGGCATATTTAGGATTATTAGGATTTATTGATAACAACCCAGAAACTGAGAGATCCAGACCAAGGCACCTTCAGAATTCGTTGCTGTTAATGTCACGGGAACAGGTTTTCAGCCATCGCTATATAAAAGTGCCATTCGAATGTTCAGGGTTTATGGTCATTTCCAAAGCTCAGACGGCCAAAAACTGAGACACTCATAAATATTTGAGGGGTTGATTGTCAATGCCTGATGCCCAGAGGGCCAGACCGAGGCATATTTAGGATTGGTATGGTCAATCTTAAAATGTCCATTGCTAAGGCAGCCAGAATAAGGTTTATTGTTTGTTCTAAATTATAATAGTTTATTCAGGAAAGCCTCACTGAATCGCATGACTCTTTTTTCAGGAGGCTCCTGCCGGGTTTTCGAAGCCAGGTGGAGATGATTGATATTTGTAAGCGTGCAGTATATAAAAAAAAAACAATCTGGTGCGGTTCGGAATGAAAGGATTCCTTGTTAATATCTCAGGCCTGTGAACGGTCGAATACGTTTCCAGCTTCAGTGCTCATTTGAGCGCGAGACGCGGACTTGTTAACTCTGGAGTCACGTGCATAGATCCAGTTTAAATCGAGGCACTCCACTGCCTTGGTAAAGCAACTTTTATTATGTTGCATGCATGATCATACGCGACATTCAAGACGGACAACGCACAACAATCTCTTTTGACTGCATAGCAATACGCATGCGATCCAGGTCGCTCTGGAAGGCCGCTTCTGGTGGTAGTGGCGGTGGTGATGCTGCAGCTGCTGCTGCTGCTGCAGGGATGCAGGGAAGGGAGGCGTGCCGGTGCCGACCGGTTGGGAGGTTGGTGGTGGTGGGGTTGTGTGCGCGTCGTGGACCACAGGGGAATTCGCCTTATAGATGGTGGACGTGTATACAGTGTGTGTGTGTTCATGGCTGTGTGTGTGGGGTGGGTGGATGTGCGTGTAATGAAGGGAGTGTGGGGGAGCGGTGGCGTAGTGGTGGTTAGTGCGCTGCGCTACGAACCCGGTGATCCGAGTTCCATTCACGTTCACTGCCACCATCACCAGGGACGGATATTTGAACCAGTCCTGGGTCTCCCCTATGTCGACTCAGCCTCAAATGAGTACTTCGAGCGGTGTGTAAACATCGCCACTATGGAGACAAAGGCGGCCGGGTGGGGTGATGCCCACCTCCTCGTGTGCCGGGCCCGCCTTCACAGGTGCTCGCTAACAGCACTTGCCTCAACAGTCCGTTTATTGTAAAATAAGTCCACGTGTATGTGTACGTGTGCACACGACTGCTTGAACGCGTGTACACACAACCTCCGTGTTATTTGGTGATGCTGCGTTGGCAGTGGTGCACAAGCACAAATAACAACGGCAGCAACAACATGTTCCATGTGTTGTGAAGAAGAGCCATTGCACGCAACGTCGCCTATTATATTTGCGCTCCAATTTAAGGCCACGGGGTTTTTGACAAATGTGTGTTTTTTTTACATATCTGCATACAACAATGAGGCTGTTTGTCATCGCAAATTTGCATGCATTTTTTACGTGTTTGCGTGCGCACGCAGTGGCATTAGCGCGCGTGTCGCACATCACGTTATTCGTGGACACTAACCCACAACGAATCCCAGTCTTTATTTTATTTGATCGCGTTCGAAGCGCAACGCTTTGCCTCAATCGTCCCCCTGCCTTGTAACGCGTACAGCGGTGGTGCGTAATTCGCTTGCAAGCGTACAGCAAGGGAGGTGGGCAGCGTTGTCTAATTCCCATCGGGAGACAACGCGACTGCTCCAGAGAGATGGCCCCATATGTGATGGCGATGGTTGGGGTGGTGGGGGGGGGGAAGCAGCTGGGCTGGCCTTGTTGCTGTCACTGCCGCCGCCACCGCTGCTGCTAAGAGGGTGGCCATCCGTGTCTGTAGAAAAAAAACCAACTTGCGCATTTAACGTCGCATGGCTCGCTGAGCCGCCAGATTGATTCGAGCGATCTCCCCAAGAAATCCGCCCGTAACGCGCAAAACAAATCCTGCATTCCGAAAAAGAAATACCTCCCCCCCGCCCCAATGCAACATGCAGACGCGCGCTGAACGGCAATGCCTCGTATGGCGTGGTGATGGAGCAATCGTACTGGAGATGCAGAGGTGGGTGGCAATTTAGACATTAGAAAGCCATCTCAGTGACGCGGACAGCTCCTCAAGTGTACATTACACAAAGCCTGCGAAATGTCAACGCTCCCTCCCACTGAAATATAGATGCATTTATATGACGTACATTCATTTTATATATACCCATGGTGCTATGACCATGACCAAATGACGCACAGTGTGCCAAAACTCATCAGATCTCGGAAGCTAATTGAACCGGAGCCCGGATAGTGCTTGGATGGGCGACCACAATGCATACCAGGTGTTACAGGCTGCATAGCTGTGGGGGCAGTGCAGTTAAAAAAATAGATAGTTGCGCTGCACTTCTATGCCCCCGCGTGGTCAAATAACCTCCCACAATCTGTACGGCGTGGGTTGACAAACGGGCTGCAGCATACGTTCACGGCAGGCACATGTGACCTGCCGACCTTCGACCCTTTTGTGGGGGAAAATATCTCCAGCGTTAAGTGCCAAGGGTCGATGAGACGATAACCTATCAGACAGATAGTTGGGGGTGTGGGGGGGAAAGACTGCCACTCCGTCTCCCATAAGTGTCAGAGTTTATCGAGTGTGCAGGCAGAGCAGCCGGTGGTGTTGCTACAAAACGCTCAGGGCCAGAAGTAGATCAGTGGACCTCGGATTCGTGAAAAAAAACCGTAGGGATTTGCCAAATACCAGCTCGATTTCAGTTCCTTACGAGAAAAATGTTAAAATAACCCATCATTATAATCGCATTCCATTCTTGAGTATGATGGCAATATTATCAGGGGATAAATGCCAATGTCGAGGTCTGTTCGCTACGAGAGGGCCTTGGGGAGAGAGTTTGTGTAATTTTGCAATCCCCCCCCTTCTGTTGAAGGAGCCAAAGACGAGAGTGGTCTACTATCCAGTGTGGCCCGTCGTTTTGTTTCGGCATAAATCTAGCCGGTGTGTATTGTACGTTGTGAACCGCGCGATCGGGAGGCGAGCCTCCGTTAATTTGTAGCACAGCTGATGGTTGCGCTTAAGCGAGGGTGATATTTATTTACGGTTAAATGCAATAATAAAGTAAGTGATGGAATGAATAAGCTGCGGTCAGAACGATTGATTGACACGAGGAAGGTTTTCGGATCAAATGCTGACAGGTGGTCAAATACTCCAGCCAATCATCCCTCCCACATTCTACCCCGCCCCTCCCACGCCCGGGTTGGATAAAATATGTACCACATTATGGGTTGGCTGGCTTCTGCCATCGCTAGATTTGAAGCTTTCGTGACTGCAATGATTCATATTCTTGGGTTTTTTCGGTAAAGTCACGTAGGTAAAAAATTAAAATTTTAATTAATAAAAGTAAAATAAAAATAAAATAAAAATCACGACGTTTCGGAGGCAACACAAGCTTCCGTCTTCAGGTGGAACCGTCACAGCACGCTTGCTGTATCAGTGGTGCCTCCGAAACGTCGTGATTTTTATTTTATTTTTATTTTACTTTTATTAATTTTAATTTTTTACCTACGTGACTTTACGGAAAAAACCTAAGAATATTCTGCCATCGCCTCATTGTTCATTTGATTAACACGGTTGTCATTTTTATATTTGAACCATCATAATTTTTAACAGCCATGGTCTACCCACTGCTGGATGAAGTCCTTTCCAAGCCGTTGTCAACTATCACGGTCTCTCGATGCAGCGATTAATCTAGTGTCCTCACACACGAGCTGTTTTCATCTCCATTGTTTACGTCCTCTCTGGGGCGTGCTCTCTCCTTTGACCGCTATTCCATCATTGTTCTCGACCCACTGGCAATCGTCCCTTCTAAATGATGTGGCCTGGCCAAGCCCACTTCATAATTGTTGCACAGCGTTGTGAGAAAGTATCATTATTATTTCATAAACGGGCAATGCGGCATCTTCACCCTGCATTTTCTCTCGATTCACGTCTTCCTCTTCCTGTGTCTCAGTGCAACTCCAATTGTGCATCGGTCCACGCTTCTGTGCCGCGCACTTTGCAACTCTCGCTTCATTGTCTTCGTCAATTGTCCGTGTTTCTCGTCCGTGAATGTCATAGTCAGGTAAGGTGCACGTCTGACGTTGCAAGAAAAGGTGTGAAATGGCACCGACTGGGTGGCTATTTATAGCGATGTGGGGTGCAGTGAAAGATTTTTCCTCAGAGATTCAGCTTATAGTGTGCGAGCGCTCAATTTTTGTCATTGACCCAGACAACAGATTTGTCATTCATTTATGTGCTGTGAAGTAGGGGCATTATGCAAACATCACCAATTATATTTTGTTTTCCTTTGAAAGCCACAGCGTTATTTACGAATGTGTATATAAGTTATTTTCATCTCATCATGAGGAGGCAGAAAACCTGGATTCAAACCCGGGATTTTATCTTCGAGCTCCCTGTTCCGATTCCCCGAACGCTTATTTAATAACATAATAATGAAAATTGTAAAAGAATCATCATTTCAACGTGCGTTGCCTGAATAACTGAGCAGGTAGCGATGCGTCTGTTCAATTCAATCGCATTCTAACACAACGTATGTCTCACCTTGTGCGGGTACGGGGCAATTATTCTTGATTCCTGATTTTCTTTTTTAAGTGAATGGTCGGAGCAAAAGAAACAACACAAATGAGTTGGTACGGATGAGAAAAGACAATGAGATGATACAGATGAGAAAGGGCAATGAGATTGTATGGATGAGAAAGGGCCTGACCAACGTCTATTCCTTGCAGGTTTTTATAGCCAGGCTCACGATCACGGCGGTCTCGTTATTGCAGTCTGTGCCAGAGGTCGCAAACGGGTTTTGATTCCTTACCCGTACCCGGCTGCACCAGGGTCGCAAACGGGTACCCGTACCCGTACCCGGCCGTACCCGTACCCTACCCGTACCCGGCCGGGTACGGGTAGGGTACAGGTATCGGGTACCTGATTGTGACCTCTGGGATGAAGCCATGTTGCAGGCGCGGGTGGGTTGATTCTAGGAACTTGAATTGTGAGAAGAGACAAGACGTTGGGAAATGAGTGACAAACGGTTACTCACCAGTGACTCACGGTCTACCCGTACCCGTACCCGGCCGCACCAGGGTCGCAAATAGGTACCCGTACCCGGCCGGGTACAGGTAGCTGTATCCTACCCGTACCCTACCAGAAATGAGTGACAAACGGTTACTCACCAGTGACTCATGGCCTACCCGTAACCGGCCGCACCAGGGTCGCAAACGGGTACCCGAACCCGTACCCGGCTGGGTACGGGTAGCTGGGTATCGGGTAGGGTACGGGTATCGGGTACCCGGTTGCGACCTCTAGTCTGTGCTGAGCGCGCGTTTCCTTCCCCCAACTTAGGACTTCTGGAGAGCAGCAAGCGGCTGAAACCGCACGAGGCGCAGAGTCTGCGCAAGAAGGCCCTCTGGGTGTCGTGGACCTCCATCGCCGTCACCATCATCCTCTCCATCTTCGCATTCAGTGAGTTTCGCCCGACCGAGCACCGACTGATTTAGCGTGGTTGGTTACGCACGCGGCGCGAAATAAGTTCTACGTATGTGCGTCGTGCAAAGTTTCCCTCTCAAGTGGAACCAGTGCAGCAAAATAATCTGTTGTGCTCTACTTCTATGCTCCTTGCCTTCAGCGAGCCCCCCCCCCCCGTCCCCCACTGAACAGCCTGCGGTTCAAATATCCCCACGACCGGCAAAGGCGTGGGCAGGCCCTCATCCAGCAGTGGATTAGCCAAGGTTCTGCACGTGTAGCCTGCATCGTGTTGAGTTTCCCTCTCGAGTGCAACTGGAGCGAGCTCGTGGTCCACAGACGACGTCTCTCATGGTGACGCGCGTCAGTGCAGGGTGCTTCAAAACAATGTTAACACTTCTGAGAATTTGCAACAATACCACAATACATGTGGCTCTAGAGACCACTTGGAGAAGATTCCAGGCACGTGTTGACTGGTTGTGAACAAGTGTAGACTATTTGACTTTTTGAAGCTATTAACATACACCTGTTATCATGTTAGAGTGTATTATCCGGTTTTTTTCCGTTAAAAAGATAGTCCCGTATAAGTGTTAAAAACATTTTAAGCACCCTATATTTCAAAACGACTCCTTTAACTCGCGACTTCCTCAAACTCCTGTAGACCCGTTTCCATCCCTCTAAATCAGCTCCAGGCCTCCTGATGCGTGTGGCCACCCCCCACTCTGAATCCCGCCCCTCTCCCCACCCCCTGTGAAAACACACTCCGCTCCGTGCACATCACTTGCTAGTTGCTCCCTTCATTCTCTCTCCCTTTCAACATACAGTACATACAAGCGGGCATGCCCATCGTGTGGATTGTGCATGCGCATGTACGGCCCGTTTATCATCCACTGCTGGATCAGAATCTGAATATTTATACTGGAGGAATCCGATGAGCTATAAAGATATTTTTACAGATGTCCTGTAGGGGCGGGTAAGAACGTTAGAACAACAAACAATGCAACAAAAAACTATAGTAGTGCGAAGTAGAAGAAAATAAAACAAATCACCCAAACCCATAGAAATACAACACTAAACCATCCACCATCCGACCAGGCAAACCCCACTGGCGTATTCACTTATTGTTCAAGAAGCGACCTGCCCTACAAATGGCCAGCTCAACAAAGTGGCTTATCACGTGGAAATGTCGAGACTCACCCACGCCGCGCGTGTCGCGGTGGTGGTCTGGCTGGAGATCGGAGCAGCTTCGTGAAGGCAAGCCACGCAGATGTGCTGGGGGCATAGGAGTACGGTGCGGTGATGGATGTTTCTTTTGCTGCGGTTGCCCTCTGCTGCCCAGCACATTCGCCGAGGGCGACAACGCAGCTGTTATGTTTGCGGTTATCAGTTTGATGTTTGGTTAAAGGCACTGATTAATCACGTATGGTTCCATACGTGGGGGGGGGGGGGTTACGTGACGATATATAATAACCTCTCACCCTACCCTCTTGTCTCTCTTTCATCTGCATCACAAACACATGCTCATATACACACACTCATATACATACACAAATACACGTGCACTTACACGCTCATATACACACACACACAAATGAACACTTAATTAACATGCGCGTATACACGTGTATGTGCACTGACACACACTCACACACTCTCACATGCAATCACACACCTACCAACTCGTTCACACATTTATGCAAACGCTCACACGCACACAATCACACACACACATGAACACACTGACACCCAACGTAGCGGTGTCCATGCTGCGCTATAGCCCATCATCATTCGGTTTTGCTGTAAGTATAATTTCTTTTTCACAATTAACACCATTATCGAACTGCAAAACATAACAGTAACGGTGCTTTGCTGACCCACAATGCAGCGTTAGGTTATATCACAATACACTATAAACCACCATGTTAAACTAGAGCTCACATCTATCGTGCAACAATTGATACATTTAGCAATTAAAACGAATTCCCAGGCTAACGAATAGGACACTGCCGCCTCGGTGCATGTAACAGGCAGCGCACTGGACTTGCAATCCGGCCAGTTTGTATCTCCCGGAGCGGCAGGTAAAACAATGGGGACACGTTTCTTGAACCCGACCCAGCCTCTGTCCATCCAGCAGCACAAATGGGTTGCAGCAGTTCGTGTGCGGTGGGGTAAAGTGTGCGGTATTCCCACCTTTCCCAAGATATCTGGTTAGCGTGGAAGAGTAGACCAAAATAATTATAGAGGGGCTCCCTAGAGCCTCCCTCTAGTGGAGGCCCTTCCGCCAGCAGTGGCGTGAGCACAGCAATTGCAGGGCTGCGCCTTATAAAATTGGACTGTGTTAGTTGCACATCTGTTCTCTCATAGAATCCACCGGGTAATCTTAATCCGTTTGCCCCGAGGGTGTGAACGTGGGATGGAGGGAGCTCTTAGTCGGCGACCCACCCTGCCCTTCATCCACGGCCCCTTGGGAGCCAGTGTTTAGTTCAGAATCGGTGTTTTGAATCTCCCGAGCAGACGAACCTCTTCTGGAGATAGCCGCGTCCTGGAACGGCGTCGTTGACCCACGTTGTTTACTCTTCCTCCTCAAAGGCCCCCCCAAATATTCCACGCAACGCATTGGGCGCCGGTGCAACGGCGCAACAAGCGTGATTGACGGACCAAAAAAATAACTCGACAAACGTTAATCGGTAACACCGTTTCAAGAGGAAACTTACAATTCGTGACATTTCGGGCGATGGCCTTTGTTCGTAGCCTTTTGTGTGCTGTGAAGGAGAGGCCCAAGGCCACAATGCTACTTACGGATGTGAGAGGGGTTTTTTTGATGTTGCATTGCATGGGGCTGGCTGATAAACCCACAGTGTTATTATTTTATAGACAACCCGCGGTTGGCTTCATTAAAACAAATGGACAATTCTTCGTTGTATGTATTTATTTTGGACTTCTTTGGCACCGTACATAGCCAACCGTGCTTATCAGAGGTGCAGTGTTGAGTCGATGGGCAGTGTTGAGTCTATGGTGCAGTGTTGAGTCTATGGGTAGTGTTGTTAGTCTATGTGCGGGTCAACAGCGCTTTTTTGTGGGTTTATCGTGCGGTGTTCGTTTCCAGGACACCGCTCGATCGAAGTGTCTGGACGCCAGGAGTTCTCTCGCCGTTCCTTTGTGGTCGTTGTCTGGTGCAGGTGGACGCCACGCTGGACGTGATGTCATCCGTGATCGTGGCCTGGCGCTACAACAACGCAGCGGCCGTGCACTCGGCCTACCGTGAATACGTGTGAGTGCACGCCGTGTGCGCGCGACACCGACCGCGCTATTTTTTTACTTTAAACTTTTGTCCTTAAAAAAAAATATCTCTACCCCCCCCCCCCCCCTCCAATTTTGCCATCGGTGTTGCGTCACGAGACCAAGTATCCATTCGGATCGCTTGCAGAGCAGCAATCAGAGAACTACCCCTGAAATGCCTTCAGAGTGACTATTCTTAACTTTCAATAAAAAAACCCCATACATTTAAAGAGAGCTTAGACATTTCTAAAATCCCAAATGATTACCACGGTGAAAACATTGTCAAGAACTTTTTTTTACTTGGATCACAAGTCAATGGTCATACACATAGGTCCCTGGTTCATTTTGATCAGGATGAGCTATTACTCATCATGGTAATGAATTAAATGTACTCAAGTGATGTGACTGACAGGCCAAATCACAGGGACAAAGTCAGTTTCTTGAACTCTTGACAATTGTTAGAGAGAAACCAAACAGAGTCATGCAATGAACACGTGGGACGGGACACACAGACGGACGGGAGCGGACAGATGGACGGCCAGCTTGCGACGTTACGCATACGAGAAATCCGAGGACGCGTGAAACGGCGACGTTTACACCGGTTGTTCTCTCCGTTTCCCCGACGTGTGCTCGTTTCAGTGCCTGCTGCGTGCTTGGCGGCGTCTTCATGCTCTCCTCCATGTGCATCATCGGGAAGTCTTCGCACGACATTGCTCACAAACTCGTGCCCAAAGTGGTAGGTTTTCGCCCACGGCGAGCCGTTTGAACCGTCGGGACACAATCAACTGGGGCCTGTCGGCAGCGATCGCCGCCCTCTTCCGGCAGATTAATGCCCCGGGTCGCTCTTACAAATTAGACGAGCCTTCTCTCTTAAGTTGTCGCCTGGTTAAAGAAAATGATCTTGAACAAGTGAGGTGGGTGGGAGTATGACCACTCATGATAACAATTTGCAACTCAACCAGCCTATGTTTTGATGGATGTTGAACTTTATATGCACCATACATAGCCGACTGTGCTAATCGGAGGTGCACAGTGGAAAAGAGCCAAAATTCCACAGAACTGCCGAACTTCCACCGAACGTACACAAATCACGCACCGCACGTTGTTGGAGGTCTGCACCGTAGGATAACAATGCGGGTGTAGGTCACCATCGCAGGGGAATAATTAATCGCAGTTTTTGAGCAAGGAAAATGTGACATCTGTGTGCGGTCGATCGCTCAATTAACAAGAACTGCACTGCAAGTTCTGTGGTCACTTTGAAATACATAAATAATGAGCATCCTTTTTCAATCCACTGCTGGATGACGACCTCCCCTCACATATCGGCGGTCACGGGGGGGGGGGGGGGGAACGGGGGGGTGTTGATTAACGGTACGTCGCGACGTTGGTCAGTGCAGGTTAGTGATCGCAGAGGTCAAATATCCGTCGCCAGTGATGTTAGCCGTGGGGCGCCCGCAATCAAAGCAACCGTGCCTATTCGAGTCCGCGGACACTTTTTTGCTTTTGAAAAAGTGGTGACGCTGGGTTTGACGGTGACGATTTGTATCATCATGAGGATGTAACCTCATCTGTGTTGTCCACCCAGGATGCATTTCTGCTGAGCGTGTCGGTGCTGAGCGGAGTTCTCTGCCTCGGCCTGGCCGGGGTAAAGTTCATCCTGGCGAGGGCCCTCACCAGCCGGGCACTCATGACCGATGGTGAGACCTCGAGCACTCTGTCAGGTGGCAAGGTGGCGACAGCAAAGTTCAAAGTTCATTTATTAGGTGTAGCCCTGTGAGCCACTCGGCTCTTGAATCGGGTGCAACCGCAACAAACAAAAAACAAAAACATGAACAAGAAACATCTTAAAGTGACTATGTGCAAACAGAAAATCCAAGAAAAGACAGCAAAATATTGCAGAAAAATCACCGTACACCAACCCTGTGCAAATATCCCAGTGGGATGCAAGTCAAATAACAACAACCACAAGACAACTTAGATTAAGGCCATCAGTCTAACTCTGTACTACAACAAACAAACATGGCCAAACCATTTCGAAAATCACCAAAATAAAGCCATAAAAGCAATGAAACAGTACAGGTCATAGGAACTGTGACCGAATTTTCACAATAAACGACGTAAACAACATGTACCACCAAACTCTGCAGCCATAGCTGGCTGCATGAGTCACTCCAGCGGGTAACAGGCTCTTTGCTCACACCGAGAAGGGCCTGGGCTCGATTCCCGACTGGGACGCAAATTTTGTGTGGAGTTTGTATGTTTCACTCCCCCCCCCCCAACCCGTGCTCCCAAAGGCAAACACACACAACTGGATCTTAATTTTAGAACTTTTATTTAATTTATTATTTTATCTTTAGACGTGACTTAACCGAAAGAACCAAATAATAACACACAACTGGAATTGGTGAACCGTCCAAGTGCTGAAAGGTTACCAGCGAACTACTCAATTGGAATTACACACGGCAACAATGTCACAGCCTTCTCGGGTGAACTAGTTTCATGATAATTAAATATCCTCCGCACCATCACCTGTAGGCCTCAGGCTGCAGTGACCAGCACATGGATCGCACTCCAGGGGTGAATTGTGAATGATTGCGTCGACGGCTCAGGGAGGCCTTCATTGAACGGCGGATTGACCATGGCTGACGGTGATGATGATGATGTTGAATTCACTCTCCCAGACGATGTTCACTCGTTAGCGGAGCATGGCAAACCAACAGGGGGGGCGGTGACGTGGCCAGGCAGTCGCTTGTTTTGCTGCCCTTTGCGGGAGTTGGTGGTTCGTGGACCTGTGGCTGACCTGGTTTAATACTGCGGCTGCAAAAACAACAAAAAACCTGGCCATCCGCCTCGCAGTGGACGTCAAAGATCCCCGTGACGTCATTCAAATAGAGTCGCCCGGTGTCATGGCCCAAATTTAAAGATTGATAAAAGTGCTTAGTGGCTAAAACCACAGAGTATAACGTCGCCTCCTCCCTACTGACTGACTAAACGTGTCCGTAAAGCATAGCGCTCTCAAGAATGCCTCGCGCTTGGAAGAACGGCGCAAACGAAAGACGTCGTAATTGTTTGATTTGCGTTGTATGAAATGAAGTTCATTGCATGATTACTGTCGCGACATCTAACTCGCCTCGTCCTTCCTGTTGTGCCCCACGCGCCAGCCTTCAACTCGTTGGTGGGAGGCATCATGGGCTTCAGCATTCTCTTCAGCGACGAGGTGTTCAAGCACAACCCATCCGTGTGGTACATGGATGGTCTCATCGGCATCCTCATGGGCATCATTATCATGCTCTACGGCGTCAAGTGAGATTTTTTTTTGCAAGATGCATGACTTAACTTCTCGCCGACTAATTTTCCGGGTCGTTGCTGGTGGACTCCAGGAGGTGGGATGTGCGTCGTAGTCGCAGCCATAGCGAGATACATACTGGACGTGGTGTGCCAGGTGCGGATAGATAAATTTTACGGCTTGCAGGGTGAAATGAAGCTTTTTTTTTATACCAGGCACAGATTTGGGGGTGTGTCTTACTTGCGTGAGCGTCTTATAGTCCAGTAAATACGATATATAAATATTAAATGCACATTTGTTCTTGTGTTTTCTTGTTTTCCACAGGCTCCTAGTGGACATGATACCCCGAATGAAACAAACACAGAACTACGAAAGCATGGACTAACATTGTGCTGTGCCAGTGCCCTCCTCTGCATTACACCTTGCTGTGCTCTCTTACTCTATCTCATACCTCTTTTCCACTGCACACCTGAGCCATACCAGGACCGGGTCGAGCCAGCATGGCACGGGTCAGTAGGCACCAGCTTGCTTTTCCACTGCAAAAGCCGAGCCGTGCCGTCGACGTCGCACGCAAACGAACGGGTGGAGTCGCACGTGGATGACGCGGTGATGTCGCGTCCTCGCAGCGCTGAATGCCCCTGGCCCTGGCTGACCGCAAGCCAGTCAAACGCATTGTGAGGCCGGCGTAGGCGAGGTGTTTGGTTTTTAGCTCGGCACGGCAAAGTAGCCAGTGGAGAACGACCTGTGAGTGCCCCCCCCGCCCCCGCACTGGCTCGGCTTGGATGTGCCAGTGGAACAGGGGTATATATATATGTGTTCAACACAATTTGCTTATTATAGTCTGTGGTGATAGAAGGTTCACGTAGTTTAATTGTAAGGGCATAGCTTACCACGTTTTCGGCAAAAGCACAATGCTTTATGATCTCGTAGGGTTGCTGCGTTGCTGGAATTGAGCGTTCAATATAAGCTCCACAATAATCGTATCGTTAGTTTGACTAAATATGGTTGTGCGTGATGATTTAATTTCCTGCAAAATATTTATGAAACATGAAAAGCACAATAATTCAAGTTCAAAATAAACAGGTATTACCCATTACATCAGTGGTTTGCTAAATGTGTTCCAGGGTATTTGATGGATGGCGATTATACAATGTCATCATTTTCTTAGTTCCTTTGAAATTTTTTTTATTTTTCACGTGACTGGCTGCACGTGCGTTTAAAAAGCGTCGTAATGGTTTGCCACGATTATAAGTTTCATGGCAGGTGTACGTTAAGTGAACTTCAGTTAAGCAATTTCTATTCCTACTGGAAGTACAGCAAAGCACACAAACGTTACGCAAAATGTGAAATACAATGAACAACTTATGGCGAACTAATATCTAGATAATCGTCGTATAAAAATGTGCATCATATCGTTTTACAAAAATTACATCGCGGCAACCCTACTTACTAGCAATTTTTTTGTAGTAAAAACACTCAATACCAGCAGATCACATAATGGAAAACTGCGCAATTGTTAAATCCAGCAAGCGGGCGAGGGTTTGTGGAATTAACATTGAGACCATCAGCCTATTGGCCTTCTGGATCTTACTTGACCTCTGCCCCCACATCGCTCTTCGGTGGCATCGGAGGATTGGCCGACGCATTTCGGTGTTGGCGAAAACCGAGCGAACGTTAAATAGGCATGACCGCGACACACGCTCTGTCCAAATTGTGTTCCAAATATGATGCTCGGCATCATGCTCCCACCCTCACCCACGGAATGAAGAAATGTCCGTTCGAAATTCTTGCGTGGCCTCGTTTTTTTTATTAGGGGGGAGGGGGGGGGGACTCACCTTGGTCCACATTTGTGGACGCTGCTGCACTTGGACAAATGTAAGTTAACAGCACACAACGTAATTTCGTTTGTGTGCGGTCATTTGGTGAACGACCCAAGACCATTAACTGGGAGCAATTGGCAACGCAGTTTAATCGTGGGCGGCTGAAACGTGGGTTTGAACTCGGTAGGGCTGGCTTGGCGCTCTGACATCGTATCCACCCGGCCACCAATTGATAAACATTAATTGCGAAGGCATATACGGCTGATGGATTAAACCTTCTGTTCCTCATGGTGATTAAACAAACTCCCTATTTATTTAAGTACTATTGTTCGAGGCTCGTTATCTGCCACCTACGTGTGTGTGTTTGCGTGAAAACATTATGGCATAACGCAGTGCTGGACACGTGAGCACAGAATAATCCAAGCACATTGTCTCAAACAAATATGTTGAAGGCATTAACTGTCGGCATTGTACAAACGCTCGACATTAACACTGTTAACACGCCATTAAATAAACAAATCGTTTGCAGTGTTTACTTTTCAGACTTTTATTAGCTGTACGGGGTCAATACGGGGGGGGGGGGAAATTAACAGCACAACATCGTTACATTGGCTGTATATTACAAAGTTCGCAATTGCATTTAACCAAAATAAGGTCACATTATGTTTAGATTGTCGGAGTAAGGTAATCAACACTGCTGCGTAGGGATTCGCGGTTGTGCTGTGTAGCTTTGCCGATGTGTTTTCAGGTTTATACTGCGCGTTGTTCGAAACGATGTCCGATGCTGTAATCCGCGTGTTAGGGGTCAATCTGTTTGAAGCAATAACCTCTAAAGGACGTACATGGGGGGGGCGTCGCGGTGGCGAGATGTTAACGACCTCGTCTGGTATACCGGAGGTGTGGGTTCGATCCCGACCCTGACGCCTGCTGCTGTATATTTGGAGTTTGCGGTGTCTCTCTCTCCCCGCGGTCGCGTGGATTTTTCTCCGGGTCCTCCGGTTTTTCCCCTCCACATTTAGAATCAACAGCACGCGTTTCGAGTACTATATTTGGCTGCTGTGAATTTCCACGTGACGACGATGAGCCACTTCGTTGAGCTTTCACATGGTGGCCAGGTCGTTTCTGATAAAGAGCTGTGTGGCTCAAGTGGGTAAGATTTAAACATTTTATTTTAGTCTTATTTTAATACACATACGCCGGAACAATCGTGCCGAACTATGCGAGGTACAACCCGAACATTTACCGGTGAGGCAAGGTTAAGTCTGCAGTATTGGATTTGTTTGTAGTGGTCAGGTCAAGGTTTACCGTGAAAGAAATATTCGTGGATTTGCACCGGGAAACAAAAAAAAAGCATGTGCTTTTACTGTGTTGCAATAACAATGTCCATTTACGACACTAAAGTCCAACTTGCTCGTTCAATTTAACTTTTGTTCATAAACTCATTTAGACTATTGCTGCGCCCGTCGTAAAATGAGTCAAGTATTACCAATCGCCACTTCGCACAATGCAGCGCTCACGTTTTGCAGTTATTATTATTAAAAAAAGCGTCAACAATTATTCTTAAAAAATTAAACAAAACCTGTAAATGGTGAACGTTGCGTAATAACTTGCATTAAAAATTCATTTGTATCCGTTGCATAACAAAATCACCGACATATTCACAGTTTTAGCATATTAATATATACACGTATATGTATATGATAGCAATTTTGATGTCATGGGTATAATATCCTGTGTGCGTGAACGTATATGCATTACGTGCTCGTGCATGTGGTTGTGTATACTTTATACTAAGTGGTAATGATTGGTTGGAAAGTACAGTGCAGTATGTGTGTATGTTCCACTCTTAAGCTTTGCCACTGCATTTCTGTTGCCTAATTAAGACGAAGGTGGCACAAAAAAAACCGGTCGCAGGGTTTGCTTGAGTGTAGTTTTTTTTTACTTCACAAAGACGGTGGCAAACATTGCATGGAATCGTTGCAAGGGGCCGTTGATGGTTTCCAACTTTGCGGACGCAATCGACTCTCCTCCAGATCCCGCAGGTGCTGTCCAGCAGACGAACGACCTCGCGACTTCGGATCTGGTCTAACAGTATCCCACCATCCGGTCTTAAGGTCTTCCCGTTGGACAACACATTACAATTTTGTTGTTAACGTACAAAGGTTTAAAAGCCAAACTTGTAATCGATTGTAAATTATCTTTAGTCTGACCAATTATCTGTGGATCCTCTTAGCTGCAGGGGCGAGGCAGGTTTTGTCATCCCCAGAGATTTGATGAATTGTGAATTGGGGTCACGGTTCAATGGAATCATAGATTCGTCTTGTTTTGCCTTGTGTATACCGTCTCATTTGTATTGTCTGTCTCGAATGTTCCAGCTCACTTGATCGGTCTCTAGTCACGTAAATATACACTGGCGTCTCGTCTGCACCAATGATAAAGATTTGATTATTACACACGACGAGAAGCATATTTCACGAACTTAAGATGAATTGCAATGTGCAAGCAATCCGTGATTTGTTCAGTTTTCTGCAGAACTTTGGAGGATACACAGATAAATGATGATGACCATCTCGTGACGGCACCCACTATATTAGTTATGTGATAAAGTTCATGAGCAACAGGTGGTTTGGGTTAGCAGGGCTTAGCCCCCTCTGACCTATTTACCAATTGAGGCTATACAAGTTAGGTTCCGGAGATCTGTTCGGAAGTCGATTTGTTCTTTAGTCTAACTTTACTCCTGTCGATTCCAAAATGTTGTACGGCATGCACACTAAACACGGGGAATGGCTTTAAAAGTTGTATAATCTGTAGATGCCACTGGTTCTTCATGGTCTACAGATGTAGATGCCACCACAACCATCTATTGCGCGGCGGTTGAACTTACGACTCTCGGTCCGAACAGGCAACTGGACATTCGGACAGGTTTGTTCGTAAGTCAAATGTTCATAAATAGAGGAGTCCCGTACATGGCAATGGTTTTGTCCCACTGGAAGACTCACGCTTGCAAACGTGACTCATCCTGGTTTCTGGAGTTCTCGCATGGTTAAACAAAACAAGCTAATTCTAGATTTGAAGCTTTCGTGACTGCAAGGAATCATCTTCTTAGGTTTTTTCGGTAAAGTCACGTAGAAAGTAAAATAAAATAAAAACAAAAATCCCTCGGATGCAGGTTGCCTCCGAAACGTCGTGATTTTTGTTTTTATTTTATTTTACTTTCTACGTGACTTTACCGAAAACAAGCTAAGTTGGAGATATAGCAGTTCACACTTACTACCTATCACACTATTTTAAACAAACGCTGTCTTGCCAATTTCAAAGGAGTTGTGTTTATGTGTAGGCAAATCTCCATGCTCATCGTGGGTCAGGACCCGGAACCGGCTTTTTCATTGCAAATTATTTTGGTGATGCTGTGTTGGCAGTGGTGCACAAATACTTAAAAGAGGCAACTTTTTAAGCAATGGCCCATCTTCATAGCACCACACACGTACAGATGGATAGGCCGGAGAGCTATAGTGGATAAGAGTGGGAGACCGTAAAAAATTATTACAAGATCAACATGATCTTCATGCCACTCAGAAGGAGGGGGCATCAGTTCACCAGATATTTTGAGAGAAAAGGGTCAACGTTACAGTAAAAAAAACACTCCCTCGGATGCAGGTTGTACCATTGCCTGGCTGTTCAGCTGCAGAAAGCGAGACGGTAAACGTGAAGCCTGCATTACACGTAACTTGAATATTCACGAAAGTACAACATCAAGTGCATCGACGTTAGTGCTGTGAATGTTACGTTTTTAATAAAACATTGACGAACATATCTGTAGTCCATACTCTTTGGTTCTTTCGGTAAATTCACGAAAACTTCAAATCTAGATTAGATATCTGTAGCCCTTTTCATGTTAACAAATTTGTTTTATTGAAAAAGGAGTCTAAATATGCACCGTTTTTTTACAGGTAGGAACAACAGGTTCCACACTGCCCACCAGGGATTATTTGTCTGTCTGTCGTGCACGAATGCGCTGTCCAACCAAGTTCCTACCTGCCCACTCCAAAGGAACGTGTTACAGCGCCTTGAGATGCGGTTACATGTAGATGATATAGAAATGATAATTGTATAGACAACTATGCTGGAAAGACAAGTCCTTGACTCTGACTGAACTATTATATCTGCATTCTTCACATATCTGTCCGTCCACTAAAAACTTTTTTTTTGACATCCAATAAGTGCAGAGTTTTGCTTGTCTTGAATCGATGCTGCTTAAATAATGCACCCCATAGCCCATGCTGCTGATAGGACGGGTAAAAAAATAATTTACGTGGAGTAACAGGTGTGTAAAGTTTGCGTAGTCTGCTTATAGTGTTCATTACATACGATATTTATTTGACCCTTGAATCAAATATCGTCCGCAAACATGAAGGGTTGTCACCACTCTGCCAGCGATCCGGCCGGTTCCCTCACCTTCGTGGCGTGATGACCCACATCTGTCAAACCCTCATCAGTGCCCTACCTTATTACAGACTAATTCTGACCTTATTGGTCGTCACACAGTGCCCTTATAAATCTCAACGTCCATCCGACAAAGTCCCATCACAAGGGAGAAACACAAATAGTAAAAAAAAAAATTGCCCGTATTCAAACGGCTGTACGTCGTACGTGTAACCCATATTTACATCAGACGCACCTAGTTTACACAACAAAGGCTCTTTCCTAACAGCGTGCTTCAGCCGCACCGAACCTCACAAAAATAATATTCAGGGCCTACCTTGACTCCTCCCACCCTCAACCAGTATATATATACAAGGACTGTTTTCTTGGAATTTCTCTCACTTGATACAGCTATCGTGCTGTGACGGTTCCACCTGAAGACAGAAGCTTGTGTTGCCTCCGAAACGTCGTGATTTTTATTTTATTTTTTATTTTACTTTTATTTTTTTTACCTACGTGACTTTACCGGAAAAAAAATAAGAATATGAATCCTTGCAGTCACGAAAGCTTCAAATCTAGAATTAAACCATATGGGTTGACAGGTATGATGATAGCACAATCTGGATTAAAAAAAACGTCGCGTTCCATTCCCATGTGTTTACTTGCATCATTAACTCCCCCCAAAAAACGTATTGACAATGCACCATTGTTTGGTTTGACTGGTTATGTAATACGGTTGGGTAGACCTCTGCTGCAGTCCGTCCCGGAGTTTACAGAGTTCAAACATTTGTTGAATACTTTTTTTACAATATTATTATTTCAGTAGGAAGGGCCCGACAAGCTGCTAGGCTATATTTTCATGGGCGTCTTGTTGGCGGTGCGCACGCTATATAGAACAGATGTTAAATTTAGACTTAAAACTTTCGTGACTGCAGGAATTCATATTCTTGCTTCTTTCGGTAAAGCCACGTAAATAGAATTTTTTTTTAATGAAAAAGGATTTTTTTTTTTATTAAAGCAAAAAACCCACAACTTTTCGATCGCAACACAAGCGGTCTTCATCAGGCGGAGAGAAAAGAGGGGGCAAGCCTCCAAATGTAGCTGGTCTAAGGGTCCCAAAGTGAGTGGGCGGCGGAAAGAGCTGCGGTAGCAGCGCGCTCATGCAGGAGCAACACAAAGGGGGAGTTGGGCGGAGGCAGAGGTCGCAAACGGGTTTCGATTCCTTACCCGTACCCGGCCGCACCAGGGTCGTAATCGGGTACCCGTACCCTACCCGATACCCGTACCCGGCCGGGTATCGGGTAGGGTACGGGTATTGGGTACCCGATTGCGACCTCTGGGATGAAGCCACGTTGCAGGCGCGGGTGGGTTGATTCTAGGAACTTGAATTGTGAGAAGAGACAAGACGTTGGGAAATGAGTGACAAACGGTGACTCACCAGTGACTCACGGCCTACCCGATACCCGGCCGGGTACGGGTAGCCGGGTATCGGGTAGGGTACGGGTATCGGGTACCCGATTGCGACCTCTGGGCGGAGGTGAGCTTGTGCAGGGCAAACAGCATGGGCGGGACAGCCAGTAGCAGACCATGGGGGGAGGAAGGGGGCAGAGACAGGGGGGAGAGAGAGGGGGTGGGGTAGAGATAGGGGGGTAGAGATAGGGGGGAGGGGGGTAGAGATAGGGGGGAGGGTAGAGATGGGGGGGGGGCATTGCACCTCGCTACACACATCCACACTGCTGACGGTAGAGGTTGACAAACACAATTCAAGTCCTGACCCAAAGTGGTTGATGACATCTTTCCAATGATTGCTGAGTTTAAAACCGTCGTCTCGGTTAAAATTGTGTCTGTGTCTCTATATATGGATGGCTTCGGGAACTAATCTTTGTTGATAGCCAGTCGGCTTGCAAAGTACCATCGTCGTTAAGAAATAAATTTCACGTGAGCCAGCTGCATTAAAGTAATGATCAACCACGGCAGAAGTATTGGTCCTGCCGTGTTTCAGATCTGCCTTATGTTCACGAACACGGTCCGAGACATGTCGTTTGGTTTCCCCAATGTAACTGCTGCCGCAGATACAGCTTAGTTTGTAGACGCCGGGATATTACATGTCAGGAATCTTGTCCTTCACAGATGGGTTGCTGTACAAACAGCAACTATTAGTACATAGTTTACATGTCATATCAGAATATGTAATATTGGAGGAACCGGCGAGCTAAAAGCTCTTTTTCACAGATGTCCAGTCGAGGCAGGTAAGAACGTTACAATACAAAACATGATAGCAGTACAAAGTACAAGAAAGGTAAAAAAATGAACCAAACACATACAACTAAACCAACCCGATCCTACCAGACAAAACCCACTGAGGTATTAACTTGTTTTTTCAAAAGTGACCTGACCACAAATGATAGCTCAACAAAGTGGCTTATCATTTGGACATTTATATTAGCAAAATAATCTAAATTTTCTAAAACGCATGTTTCTAAATGAATTGGGAACCGGTCAAAAACGTAAAAAATAAAGCACGACTACATTCTTTTACGAACAATTTAAAATCAACTCACTTTTTCCCCTGGTTTTAAAGCAATATTTGGGAGTGTCTTATAATCCGTTAGGTGTGCATTATGCACTTGGCCATATTTGTATAACTTTAACACTGCATATCACTTACCATCTTATAATGCAGAGAAAACGGTGCGGAAAGTCACTCTTGAACAAAACAGGTCAACAATATGGAGCGGAAACTTCATTTCAAACTTTATTTGGAGTAATATAAGAATATTTCAATGTATATATGCATATGTTTGCAGTGGCATACAAAGTAGTGTGAAGTGATATTTTGCCTACATGACAAAAACTGAAATTTTTGTTTAAAAATGTCAACATGCTGGCTGAAATTCCTGTTTCACATTTAGACTTTTAAACAAAAATTAAGCCCTAAAAAACCGTAACAAATAAAGAATTTCCACGTGACAAATGACCATCAACAGCTTTATACACCATATCTGTACGGGGGCGGAGCGGCGCTGCTGCTGCTGCTGCGGTTATAGCGCACGGCGCTCAGAAATCTGGCAACTCAAGAGTTTGATTTCATTCCTGGCCACAGCTAACATCCGTGGCAAGCGTAGGGCTAAATTGATCCTGGACATCCCCATTACAAAGCCACAGAGCCATCAAGTGGTTCCTGGAAGCCCCAGGGAAGAATTTCCACATAGGACCCCGTTATTCAACTGGAAAGGCCCATACTCTTAGGTTTTTTCGGTAAAGTAACGTAGGAAAAAAATAAAAAATAATATAAATAATAATAGATACATCAAGTGGGACCGTCACAGCTAGATTTACTGTCGCAAGTGAGACAGCCTCAAGTGAGACAGTAAATCTAGCTGTGACGGTCCCACCTGATGACGGAGACTTGTGTTGCCTCCGAAACGTCGTGATTTATTATTTAATTTCTATTATTATTTCTATTATTTATTATTATTTATTTTTTACCTACGTGACTTTACCGAAAAAACCTAAGAGTATGAATTCTTGCAGTCACGAAAGCTTCAAATCTAGAATGTAAAAGGCCCATTTTCGGGTCCTCTCTTTTGTTTGAGGCCCTGGCCAGAATGCCCCATTTGTGCTCCCCTCCCTGGACAGCCCTAACTTGCACCGACCAGCGTGGTGAAGGAAAGTCAAACAACCTCTGGCATCGTGGAGGAGGCCTTCATTGTTCAACCATACCTGTGTTGGTAATTAAAGAATGGCCAATATGCTACGGGAACACTTTTGTCCCCGTGTCAACAAATCAAGGAAATGTCATGGAGTAAATAAACCCATCACCACGAATTTGTTTTTGAATTATTTTAAAGTATATTTTGGTCTCCAGGTTTTTCAGGGGTGTGGAGTTTATGATCTCAGCCCAGTCACCAAAAGGCTGCACAAAAATACATCACAACAAATTTGTCTCTACACTTAAATTTGGCTGAATTGCAGCACTCAGAATGAAACTATCAGTTTTACTGTCATGTCACGCACGTTACTCTCTTATGCAGAGCGGGTGGGAAAGTGCTCCCCTCTACCATGTGTGGACCAAGCAGTCACTTTCAAGGGATAGCAGAGGCAGCTCTGTAATATTCGCTTCTGTGGGCCATTCTCTAACACGGCTGGCCGAGTTGCCCTGCTAGAGTTCCAAATGGATACTTCATTGAATGCCATGGTACCGAAAGCACAATTGGGATATATTTAGGAAAATTTACAATTATTAAAAAGAAAAAAACATTTAGTCACCGGTATTGGAATTAGGAATACATCGATCCTTGGCCTAAGTTAGTCTAAACGTTGGCAGGTTTTATGTATTCTCGTGTGAGAAGGTAATCAATCACGAATGTGGGTGCATACGATAATGGCAACCAGAAGAGGGTGGCATCCCATCCGACGGAGTAGCGGGTGAAGGGGCGCGCCGATGTGAGTGCACGCTCCACGGCGATGGGAACTTTGGAAATGTCTGCGTCCACAAGCTTTCCTAAGTTCTTCGTGTTGGCCTCCGTCACTGAGAGAAATGCATAGAAATACTGGTATGTATTGAATTGGAACAACATGAACAATTACGAAATGTACAAAAAGGTAAAAAAAAATTGGTCAAAACAAGATATCATATTAGGATTCAAAACCCTACTAAACATTCAGATTTAAACTTTCACTGACCTCGGTTAAAAACTAAGAAATGTACTTCTATTGTACCACAAAAAATTGGGAACATGAAAAACAAGGACATTTTGAAGTTGTGTCCACCAGATTTGGAGGGCCTAAATAGGACATTTAGATTTGGGGGGGGGGGACTTATCTAGGAATGAACAAAAACGCAACCATATTATTGTAAAATCTCATTTATAACTTTCCTAAAACATCGCTACTACAGGAACCAAAATGTTCCTTCCAAGTGCCGGGAGATTCTTCTCGGGAACTGAACCGTTCCTGAAGAAGCTCCCAGCGTGTAGACTGAAACGTCAGGCATCACGCCGAACGACACGGATTACACTGGACAGCTATCAGCTACAGGAGTACAGGTGAAAATGTGTGCTCGGCAGACACAACGTGCAGTGGACGAAAAACAGTGGCAGCAGGAGCAACGTTGAAAACATAAACCATTTACCTTTATCAATGAAGTCCTCCCCATACTGGTGCCTGGTGTCTTTGGGAAGTGTTGCCCAAATGTCACGCAAGCACTTTGTAAATTTCTTGTCATCGGTGAGGTTTGTTTTGAAGAAGCCTGGCTCGATAATGACGACCTTAATACCGAACACTTGGATATCTCTCCTGCATTGTGCAGAACATAATCCATGTTAATATACATCCAACGTACGAACATGTATTTTAAAACGCACGCAGACATAATTTCACTCACAATTCATATTTCCTAAGCTGGCAGTGAATTGAATATTGCAATTTTTGTCCAGCTGTAGTCCGACGGGATGCAGCAAAACAATAGGAAGCCAATTAATTGAAATGAACGACTTGCAAAAGGTGCTAATTAAGTCAGCAATTTTTTTAAATGTAGTAATTGTCTTAGTATAATCGATGTGAACCTATGGAATATATGTATTGTATAATTTTGCATAGAATTATGACCCATATTGTAAAGTGAGGCTCCCTGCCTTGTAAAGATCGGTAGCTCACCAGCATTGATTCAAGCCAGTCTGACTTAATGAGGCACTATATGTCGAGTTTGGTTGTCTTATCTTGTTTAAATTTATATAGTGCCTCATTCCAAGGCGCTTGATACAATACTGCGAAAATTATGAACTCCCAGAAGGCTGTGCGGCTAATGGGTTGTGTAAGAACTGTAATTTTTTTTATCTGAAGAGACAGATATGTGACGGAGACATATCGTCTTGCTTGCTTATTTTGTTAATTATGTTCGCAACAATGACACTCATATTACGTGCAATGAGTGAATTCTTATTCCGTGGATTTCATTTTGCGAGGAGCGGGCAATTCAATTGCACTCTCCCTCCACATTGCCAAGTAAGTCAATCAGTGAATCTTTTTATATATGTGCGGTCAACACAGATTTGGTCTTCCTCAGTACAATGCACAGTCTCGAATAGCATTACTAAATTACCTTATTCTGCATTTATACTCATTTATTGTCTCGTCAAATGTGTTCAACGTGGATCTTATATCGTGCGAGAAATCATTAGTGTCGCCATATTGCGACAACCCTAGTTGCCTGTAGCAATACTTTTCTAACTCACCGCAGTATGTCGGAGAAGGCCTCCACGCAGAATTTGGACAAGCTGTAGCTTCCTCCGCCCATAGCCAGGCGGCCCAGCACACTGGCTATATTCACAACCCTGCCACGGCCACGCTTGAGCATGGGTAGGCAAGCGAGCGTCACAGCCACCAAGCCCATTGCGTTCACTTCCATGCACGGGCGGAAATCTTCTATCGTCAGCCAGTCCACGGGGCCGATGGGAAGGCACACACCTGCGTTGTTCACCAGGCCCCAGAGTCCTGCAACCGATGCAGTTTGTCACGATAAACAACGTGCAGGGGCAAAACAGCGCCCGCCGCTCATATCCCTTTTCCACTGGCACATCCGAGCCAAGCCAGTGCTGGATCCCTTCCAGCAGGGGTGGCCAACCTATAACAGATCAAGAGCCAAATAGCCAAGTGTATATATCGACAGTTTTCGAGACGGCATGTTCTACGTGATGCCCCTTCGATAGAGTCGCATGTGGTGGATTAAAGAGCCGCATGCGGCTTGGGAGACGCTAGTCGGCAACCTTTACAGTCAGGGTGGTGTTCCAACATTTTCCCAGCAGACCCTGAACCAAAACGAGAAACACGCCGGCAAGACATTTCAATATGGCTTGGTGACCAGCAGCGCCAGGGGTGGGTGCTGATGATTCGTTCATTTTGAGGGATGTCAGTGCAACTGTCGTGACTATTCTTGTCACGGCCGGTGATGTTGTCATTGCGGGCAGCCGGGTTGCGGCCTGCAGTACCGACACTAGCGGTGGTTGGGCGAGCGCTAGTTAGCGCGGAGGCACCGCGAGCAGTGTGCGGTGCCGGCTCCCAGCGAGGGGGCGAGATCGAGCGTCAGCCAGCCAAGGTCAATCTGGGGCATGACGCTCTGGCTGACCTGTTGTCACGTGACCGGACGATACTGGAGGGGGGGCCACCGGTGGACGGGGGTCGAGGGGCGGTCACGTGGTCCCGGAGAGCTCTCGGGAACATTCGAGAAGGAGCTCAAGGAGCCTGGAAGGTGGGCGGGGCTATGGGCGGAGCCAGCCCCAGCCCGGGAGCATATAACGAGAGCTCCTTGAGGAGCTCGGGGTTCTTTAAGTGTTGGTGTTCGAAGATTCACCTGGGGGAGAAGAAGCCTCTAGCCACGCGGTCCGGGACTCAGCTTGTGGTCCGCACCAGGATAGCGAACCGTGTCTAGTTCTGGCATAGCGTGGCTAGATGGGCATTCGCGACCCGAGCGTAGGTTGTGTTATGTTGGTGCTGTTGTGTTGAATAAATAGAGTTGCTCCCGAGTTAACGTCTGCGACTCGGTTGGATTCACGACACAACTGAAACACATTGTCAACACGTCATCTACATGCACCTCGACGTGTTCGTTGCATGTGACATCGGCGCTTACTGGGGCTGCGCCAACCAGACTTCCCCTGCCATCTGTGATGTCGATTCCCTGCCCCTACTCAAACCTGGGCACGAGACTTTTTTCTTCCTCTACATATAACGGACTGCCTCTCTCTCTCTCTGTTCAGCATCTTGAGATGTGGTTTTATTTAAAAGCAATATGACTGTAAACTATATTTCATTTCATTCTGAATGATTGTAGTGTAAATAAATTACAGTCCTTTGTAAAACCACTGCTGCATGGTGGCCTGCTTTTACTGTGTCAATCGTGAGGATATCTGTGATTCTGATCCTTGTCATGGCAGGTCATATGCATTTAATAAACAAAACAATTTCCGTGGACAAATGCAAGTTTTTTTAAAGCGTCACAGAATCCGCGCATACTTACACACGATGTATACTCCCTGTTTTACTTAATAACAAAGTTCACACCATCGAAAGAACTCTATATGAAAACCCCTTTCACAGTAACAAAAAGCTACGCGTAAAATCCTTCGTCTGTCACACCCAGCTGTAAATTTCGCTTCAACAACGGTTTGACTCACCCTTGTCGCCGACAATCTCTTGCACGGCCTCGGCAGCTCGCTTCACGCTCTCGTTATTTGTCACGTCCAGGCTGACCGTTTTTAGCCGCTGAGAGGTTTCCGCCTTGATGGCGTTCTGCCCCTCTTCCGTAAAGCATGCGGCGATCACGTGAAACCCGCGCACGTCCAGGCGCTTGGCCAGTAACTCCCCAAAGCCCGTGTCACACCCCGTGATAAACACATACTTGTCCGTGGTGTTGCCGATGACATTGCGCTCCCGTGAGCGGAAGTACACCACCACGGCCACTATCGGTAGCAGAGCGAGAAGGAGAGTGTACATGACTGAGAATGCTGCAGTCTTCAAAAATCTGAAACAAATGGTGGATTTAGTGTTAGTTAATGAGCGTCAGAAAAGTCGACATGCCTCCCCTAATTAAAATCAAACAAAAACACGACTGCGTAGGTTTTCGCGGTTGTTCTATACGGCTCCAATGCATCTTCGGGATGCAGTGCGTGCTTTTCGGCACGACGTTCAGTTCCACGTGCTGGGAGCTTCTCCAGAACAGAACGTTTCAGGAACAGCAGTGCTCCTGAACAAGCCCTCAGCACGTGGAACGAAAAGTTGACATATAACGTCGAACGTCTTGCCGAACAATCCATGGTACAATCTGAAAATATATCGGAGAACCAAATAAGACCAATCTTTGGGAATCTGGTCAGACGCATGCACATTGGTAAAGAAAAAAACGTCGGCCAGTGACTAGATTTTTTTTTTTAATCCCAAGTTAGCAGGCCCATATCTGATGTACATGTCTCTTGCCAAATGCCAAAGAAATGTCAAGAGGCAAAATTCATTGTCATCCTGATTCTAAAGAAAGCAGTTGACAATTCGAAAACATGTCCAGCTGATATCGTTGCAATGTACAATGTTGTAGCTCTTGGTCAGGTTGTTTCGTCTTAATCCACACTGCATTGATCCTCCACACTGCAGGTCAAAACAACTCTCTTCACACAGCTTCCCTTTTGCACCGCTAGAATCTGGAATTCCCTGCCATTATTTTTTTCTAAGTTCTTACATCCTTGCTTAATGTGAAAGGAACATCCAGACATGCCAGGTAAGGACTTATTTATTTAGCCAACAATGCACGTGCCCCCCCAATGATCCAATAGAAATCCCTAATTTCGATCGAATCATTCGGGTTTATTAGTAACTAGCGAGAAGTACCCGGTGTTGCCCAGGGGAAAAATATAATTTAAAACTTTAAAACATAACATATACAAATGAAAAGATAACTTTGATCATTACCTCATTAATTAAAATAAAATCCAACGCGCGGTGGAAAACAACCTTATGCTTGCGTGCCAAGCCAAGATTCGATTCTTTAAATCGCGCAAGGGAATCGAAGGTTGTAGATTTCTTTAGAATCGGCCTATTCCCGTTCAATCGATACCACAAACGCTCACCAGATATCGATTGCCGCCTGTCCTGTATGCGGGTTGACGCCACATACTTCATGGTCATTCCCCCCCTCCCTCCCAAATACAAAAGTACATTTTTTATAATTTTTGCATTGTGTACAGTCTGGAAACTACCCAAGTTTGTTGTATGTCGGAAAGTATGCTAAACATTTCGAACAGACACGCATGCACAAATTTCCATTTTATATATACTGCACAGTACTAGCTTTACTACCCCGGCTTCGCCTGGGACTTGGATTCACCACGCCCGGACGCCTTTGTCTCCCCAGTGGCGATGTTCACACACCACACCAGTTACTCGTTTAAGGCTGAGTCGACCTAGGGGAGCAGCTTATTTGCCGTGCAAAAAATATATGGATTATCGAGCTCCCCCCCCCCCCCCCCCAAAAAAAAACTCTAAAGTGTATTTTTATAATTTTCGCATAGTGTACAGTCTGGAAAGTACCCACATGGCAAATTTCAAGTTTGTTGCATGTTGGGAAGTACGCTAAACATTTTGAACAGACACATAATCACAACTTTGCCTTTTATATATATGGATATAGATAAATCGGCATTTTGCGACCCCCACTGCCACTGTTTAGCATATTATTACGTGCCAGGGACTCTATGAGATGATAGGACGTAAATCTGAGTCCATAATTGGCAATAAGTTACGGCAAAGCAGTTACAAGTGACTCACAGAAGTGTGCGCAGTTGCATATATAGTCCACGACTTTCCTGAATATCTCCACAACATAAAAATGCAACCAAATCAGAGCTAAATCCAATGATTCACCGTGGTAAGAAGGATTGTGCGGCCCGGCCCATATGCTGTTGCTCTTTGCAGCGGGAAAGGACAACTTAAAGCAACAATATTAAGTGAAATATGTTCTCTGCCGGATTTGACCACGTGTTGAGCACATCCTAAAACCATCAAGATTTTGCCACGCATCCTCTGAAGAGTTGTAGATGTCCGCAGTCTTGTGCGGTGAAAGCTTTTAGAGAAGAAATTCTCAGCCTCACCTAGAACTGGACACTTGGATTACAAGTGGCTGCAAAAAAACAACGTGATCATTTTATTTTGGGCTGTGGTGTTTTTTTTTTAAATGGTTCTAGCAAAGAGGTTTTTACTGTAGCCCTGTACTCACAGTGCAGACGTTGCCCAGCCGTACAAAGTACAACAAAGATGCCCTTGATTCTGCTACCAAGTTCCTGCAAAAGGTACGCGGCACAGAAATGGAAACAGTGCAGGGTCAATATTACCGTACATTCAATGTAATCGATAAGATGATGTTTCATATGGAAATACACATAGCAGAAGAATTGCAATTAATTATTTTGTAAAAAAAAGAACATTTTGCAAATGGAGATTGTGCGTAATGGTGCCAATTTTCGAAATGCTGCCGTCGTGTTTAATAGCAATAAAGATATATAAGAGCAATAACAATGCAAACTATTCTTCTCATACTGCCAAAATAACGATTACAGTACAGTACTTGCTATATTGTACATCTTAATGGCACATTTGTACATCCATCTTTAAAACTGCCGTCTAGTATTCTCCTCCACGTGTTCTGCGACTTGCATATCAATACGTAATATTTTAGTTAACAAAAAATACGGGGGGAATAATTCAGTAAAAATTGTTGGGCAACGTTAGCCCAACGGTCCCAACAAAGTGCCAACGATGGCCTAATGTTGAAGTTTATTTGCGTGATGCGCTGTGAGCCACATGAAGCAACACTGGCTTGTGCATTCCTCAAATTGTCGCATCTCTGTGGGGCCAACAAACCACGTTTGGAATATCTCGCGCAAATCACGGCATGCAGCAAAGCCCAACTCCCTCCGTGTGCTGAATACATTCATAATCAACGTTTTTGGGTTAGATCGCGTTATTTATAAATGTGTCGTAACCCTCCACCACCCGACACGGCCAATCAGCAAAAACGTGTCACGTTGACAAAAGACAAATATCGATTTAAAGCTTTCGTGACTGCAGGGATTCATATTCTTGGTTCTTTCGGTGAAGTCACGTAGAAGGGAACTAATAAAATAATATAAATATAAAACAACAAAAATTCTAACGACGTTTCGACTGCAACACAAGCAATCGTCATCAGGTGTGAATTTTTTCAAATCTTCTTTCTGTGGATTTCACACCTGATGATGATTGCTTCTGTTGCAGTCGAAACGTCGTGAGAATTTTTGTTGTTTTATATTTATTTTATTTCATTATTTCCCTTCTAAGTGACTTTACCGAAAGAACCAAGAATATAAAAAGACAAATAGTTCACTGCTTTAGCCCACCGGTGTGTTGAAGCGTGAAACCACAACATTTACAATTTTTTTGAGTACGACGTTTCGCTGGTAATTGCTGAATACATGCCTACAATCACGATGCACTGAATAACAACACCACACGCTGCGAGCCTGGACCACCAGGGGGAAGAAGCCCAATAAACGGGCAACGTTTTGGCTGTATGGGTCACCGTTTTAACTACCGTCCATGCGAACGTTGGAGCAACGTTGGAGCAACGTTGGCATGTAGTTAATTGTGTTTACTCAGAGGTGCGGGTGAGATGTGACAGTTTTCCAAACGCTTATCTTAATCTGGTAGGGTAAAAACACACACACAATTAAGAAGTACGACGCACAAACCGCACGCAGAATTACATCGTGAATCGAATGACCGTATTGTAAACAGCGCATCAACAATTATCAACGTAAAAAATATATAATAACGTGCAAGACGAAAACAGCGTTCTGTAAAATGCAAATCTACTCACTGGAAGGAGCCAGAGGCACGGAATCGCCGAGCTCTGCGGATGGATGCGAGTGAGGATCGGGAGGATACTTCAGTGGGTTAAAGGTTGCAGGCTGCTATGGCACCAGTGACTTCATATCTAGGGTACGGGTTCCCCCCAATCCCACTGCTCGCTTCGACTTAGCATGGGCGTGCCACACACGGTTACGAAACGCCCAGGGGTTTACAAGCCGCTACGCCAAAATTCAATCTCGTGTTTAAACGCCACCACCCCAATGAAAGTTGGACTTTGTGGCATTAATTTGGAATTGTTGGACCCAACATTTGACCAAGGGCGGCCCCCATGGCGTCAACGGACGCGCGGTTCTCCACCTGTAATCTGGGTGCTTACATTATGCAAACAAGGCTAGAACAATATGAATGCTTAGTTATATTGTATTCTGCACTGCACCGTGCGGTGTTGAATCCACAATAACACTGAACACAATTCATTGCATAGCAAGGCGCTGGTGACTAGATTGTTTTTACAAAACATTAACACTTTTACGAGCAATTAACTGAACGCGAATAACAAAGAAAAACACATTTTTAACCCCAACAAGTGCACACTAAAATAATTTTTACAAATATTCTAACAGGTAAGGTCCATTGAGCTGTATAACTCTTTTTTTCAGAAGCAACCTGGCCACACTATTGCTCAACCAAGTGGCTTATCATCATTTGGAAATGTATGACAGCCCAATAATCTAAACGCATATTTCTACATGTGGAGGGGAAAACCGGAGGACCCGGAGAAAAATCCACACGACCGTGGGGAGACACGAAAACTCCAAATACTTTATACAGCAGGCGTCAGGGTCGGGATCGACCTCCTGTATACCTGGCGAGGTAATTAACATCTACAAATACTTTAAAGTGTAATCACAAAACTAAATGACATATCTAAATCCTACCGATTACATTTCAAAAGGTACAAAACGATTGTTACGGCACGAGATTGTTCAGTCTGAACTTGCGAGGGCTTAAATGTGACCTCGTGGGGCCCAAAAGTTAATAAACAGCAGGGTAAAGCAAGTTTATCTCATAGATTACTGAGGGCAAAGAACTAAGGTCATTGGTTGTATTGTTTTTACAAAAAAAATATATGAATGTATATACTGTACATGTGTATGGAATATTTGTTGCTGTTTGATCTTTGCCAATGTCTTTTTTAAAAAAGACTTGGCTTGGAATATCTTCAATTTTCGCCTACATTTTTTATAACTTAGATAATTGAGATAGAGTAAAATATTTGATCAAATATATTCTCGATAATAACACACATGTAAATATCAACCACATGTTGCCCCTTTGATTGCATAGTTAGATCACTTTGTAAAATCGGTTGTAAATGTCCAACCACCATGGAATGCTGACGGGTGACGTGTTACTTTGCCTATATGCTTTAAATACAAGATAGTTACTTCACTTACGAGGTAGTGTGAGAAGAAGGTAATTCATCGTAATTTAAGTCAATAAGAGAAAGTACAATGTCGCCCATCTGTATCACATCCCTTTCACCCTTCTTTGCCTAAGGTGGTTGGGCAATTTTTTTTTTAACCAACGATTTAACAAACTGATCTAACTGCGCCATCAAAGGGCATCGTATTTGTCGCCGTGGTTGACCTTTAAACGTGTTTCATTATCGAGAATAGATTTAATAGATCTATCTTCTGTCTCAATCATCTAAATAGCTACCAAGTAATTGAATAAAATAGAGAATACACAGACTGTGAGTAGTTAAGTGACTGGCACCAGCGATGTCAGATGGATTGCAATGGAGGAGGCTCGTGAAGGATGCTGCTTCTACTGGGAAGTTGGAGGCAGTCGCCCTCCAGCAACAAGAGAGGGGGGCAGAGGAGCGACGCTCACAACAACAAGCGGGAAGCGCCGGGTTGATAAAACGCAGTAAGTTGGCACAGGAGAATGGCGCACAGCTGGTACATCTGCATTACCTGTCAACCCCTTATCAGTGCCCTACCTTATCACAAACCAATTCAGACCTTCTAGTTTTGGAGTTTTCGTGACTGCATGGATCCATACTCTTTGGTTCTTTCGGTAAAGTCAAGTACAATTCAGACCTTATTGGTCACTCTCTGTTCCAGCTACTCCCGTCCGGCAGAAGGTTGCGGTCCATCAGAACCAAAACCTCACGCCACAAAACAATTTCTTCCCATCCGCTGCTGGCCTCTTCAACAAGGCCAAGGGCTCACACTGACTTTAACACTTTATCTGCACAATGACACCTTGCCATATTGGCATTGTTATCCTATTTGTTTCGATTTAAAGCTTTCGTGACTCCAGGGATTCATCTTCTTGGTTCTTTCGGTAAAATCACGTAGAAGGGAAATAATAAAATAATAAAAATAAAACATCATAAAATACAATTCTCACAATTGTATTTTATTATGTTTTATTTTTTCTCACAATTGTATGTTATTATGAAATATTTTTATTATTTTATTATTTCCCTTCTACGTGACTTTACCAAAATAACCAATAAGATGTACCCTATTTGTGTTTTTGTATTTTTAAATTGTATATTATAGTTCTTTTATATTTTATTTTATTCAAAATTTTCACATACTTTAGCCCCTTAGTATTAGTTAGACTTTGTACCTTTAGTATAGTTAGACTTGTACACCACTTATTTAAGATTTAAGATTCCTATATGTTCAATGTATGCACCTTCCTGCCAAAGTAAATTCCTTGTCTGTGCGAACTTTCATGGCGAATAAAACCCTTTCTGATGCATCCTACAACGTCCCATCACAAGGGGAGAAACACAAACAAAGACAATTTGTTTTGGCCAGAATGAAAACATCTGTGTGGATCTGAACACTCAATTCTCCCTGTACTAGAACACGGAGTAAAACCGTATGGGTTGACATCTATGCCCTGGGGTGGCACAGACGATGTTCATCTGCCGGTCATCTCAGTCAAGTCAAACCCCACTTGTGGTTTAATTTGACACGAACGACTCGATACGAATGTCGCCCTTGTACGTGATACACTACTAGTAGTCTAGACATTATTCATTCCCCCCCTCCCGCACCCCCAATAATACCGATCGATTGTCACGACTCTGGGAATTGTGATGAACAATCAGAACTTCACAACAACGACAAAGAACGAGGGAATGAGTTAGCACTGGAGCCCCCGAGGGAATGAGTTATGTCGGAGGGAATGAGTTGTGTCGGAGGGAATGAGTTATTACTGGAGCCCCCGAGGGAATGAGTTGTCACGGGAGCCCCCGGTGGAATGAGTTGTCACGGGAGCCCCCGAGGGAATGAGTTGTGTCGGAGGGAATGAGTTATGTCGGAGGGAATGAGTTATCACGGAAGCTCAGGAGGGAATGAGTTGTGTCGGAGGGAATGAGTTGTGTGGCAGGGAATGAGTTGTGTCGGAGGGAATGAGTTGTCAATGTAGCCCCCGAGGGAATGAGTTATGTCGGAGGGAATGAGTTGTGTTGGAGAGAATGAGTTATCACGGGAGCTCCCGAGGGAATGAGTTACTACGGGAGCCCAGGAGGGAATAAGTTGTGTCGGAGGGAATGAGTTGTGTCGGAGGGAATGAGTTGTGTGGGAGGAGCCACCGAGGCCAACTCATTCCCTCGATGGATTGTGAGAGGATGAGGAGGGAATCGATAAATAATTCACGAACGCAATCCACCCCGCAGCACAGCGAACTCAAGAGTGAAGTGCACCCCCTAGCGTCGAGTTGTAATATAAATATATTTAATGTTTCACTAAAACATCAAATCCGGCGCAAGTATTTAGACGTCATTCTCGAATGGCCAAATACGTCATCGGTAGAATCTCAACCTCCTCCTCATTCCTCTCTCTCCTCCTTCCTCTCTCTCCTCATTCATCTCTCTCGTCCTTCCTTTTTTTCGTCCTTCCTCTCTCGTCCTTCCTCCTGCCCGTCGCTTAAACCATCAACAACAACAACAATAATCCAGCTCCTGCTTGAAGCCTCCACCACCTACTACGGTTGGCTTCGCTACCAACGCCGCCGCCGCTGCAGTATTCACACACAACAACACCAAGTATACACACATACACACACAAATATATACACACAACAAATATACATACACACGCAAATATACACACACATACAACTATACACACACACACAAATATATACACACAAATATACACACACAACAAATATACACACACACACACAAATATACACACACATACAACTATACACACACAAATATACGCACACACACAACAAATATACACAACAAGTATACACACAAATATACACACACACGACAACTATACACACAAGTACACACATCACACACATCACGGCACGTTTCATTCAGGTGGGTCGTAACCCGTCGTCGTTGTATGTTGTTGGTGGGTGTGTGGTGTATGTGTGTGTGGTGTGTGTGCTTTGTGTGGTGTGTGTGGTGTGTGTGTGGTGTGTGTGTGGTGTGTGTGTGGTGTGTGTGTGGTGTGTGTGTGGTGTGTGTGTGGTGTGTGTGTGGTGTGTGTGTGGTGTGTGTGTGGTGTGTGTGTGGTGTGTGGTGTGTGTGGAGTATGTGTGTGTGGTGTGTGTGCTGTGTGTGCTGTGTGTGTGGTTTGTATGGTGTGTGTGTGGTGTGTGGTTTGTGTGCTGTGTGTGTGTGGTGTATGTGTGTGTGCTGTGTGTGCTGTGTGTGGTTTGTGTGTGTGCTGTGTGTGCTGTGTGTGGTTTGTGTGGTGTGTGTGTGGTTTGTGTGTGGTGTGTGTGGTGGTGTGTGGTGTGTGAGTGGGGTGTGTGGTGTGTGTGTGTGTGGTGTGTGTGTGTGGTGTGAGTGGTGTGTGTGGTTGTGTGTGGTGTGTGTGTGGTGTGTGTGTGTGGTGGTGTGTGGTGTGTGTGTGGAGTGTGGTTGTGTGTGTGTGTGTGGTGGTGTGTGTGTGTGGTGGTGTGTGTGTGGTGTGTGTGTGTGGTGTGTGTGTGGAGTGTGGTTGTGTGTGTGGTGTGTGTGTGGAGTGTGGTTGTGTGTGTGGTGTGTGTGTGGAGTGTGGTGTGTGTGTGTGTGTGTGGTGGTGTTTGTGTGTGGTGTGTGTGTGGAGTGTGGTTGTGTGTGTGGTGTGTGTGTGGAGTGTGGTTGTGTGTGTGGTGTGTGTGTGGTTGTGTGTGTGGTGTGGAGTGTGGTTGTGTGTGTGGTGTGTGGGGTGTGGATGTGTGTGTGGTGTGTGTGTGGAGTGTGGTTGTGTGTGTGGTGTGTGTGTGGAGTGTGGTTGTGTGTGTTGTGTGTGTGGTGTGGTGGTGTGTGTGTGTGGTGTGTGTGTGTGGTGTTTGTGTGTGGTGTGTGTGTGGAGTGTGGTGTGTGTGTGGTGTGTGTGTGTGGAGTGTGGTTGTGTGTGTGGTGTGTGTGTGGAGTGTGGTTGTGTGTGTGGTGTGGTGTGTGTGGTGTGTGTGTGGTGTGTGTGTGGAGTGTGGTTGTGTGTGTGGTGTGTGTGTGGAGTGTGGTTGTGTGTGTGGTGTGTGTGTGGAGTGTGGTTGTGTGTGTGGTGTGTGTGTGGTGTGTGGTTGTGTGTGTGGTGTGTGTGTGGAGTGTGGTTGTGTGTGTGGTGTGTGTGTGGAGTGTGGTTGTGTGTGTGTGTGGTGGTGTGTGTGTGTGGTGTGTGTGTGTGGAGTGTGGTTGTGTGTGTGGTGTGTGTGTGTGGTGTGTGTGTGGTGTGTGTGTGTGGAGTGTGGTTGTGTGTGTGGTGTGTGTGTGGAGTGTGGTTGTGTGTGTGGTGTGTGTGTGGAGTGTGGTTGTGTGTGTGGTGTGTGTGTGTGGTGTGGTGTGTGTGGTGTGGTGTGTGTGTGGTGTGTGTGTGGTGTGTGTGTGGAGTGTGGTTGTGTGTGTGGTGTGTGTGTGGAGTGTGGTTGTGTGTGTGGTGTGGTGTGTGTCGGGCGTGGGGTTGGCCACCCACCCCCTCGTGTGCCGTGCTGGCCTTCATGGGTGCTCGCTTACAGCACTTGCCCCTACGGTCTGTTAAGGCTACACGGGGGATCTTTGTCTTTGTGGTGTGTGTGGTGTGTGTGGCGTGTGTGTGTGGTGCGTGCGTGTGTGTGTGGCGTGTGTGTGTGGTGTGTGTGTGTGGTGTGTGTGTGGAGTGGGGAGCGGTAGTGTAGCGGTTAGCGCGCTGCGCTATGAACCCGGCGACCCGGGTTCGGTTCCCGCTCACGGCCAAACACCAGTGACGATTATCTGACCCGGTCCCGGGCCTCCCCTAGGTCGACTCAGCCTCAAATGAGTACCTGGTGCAGTGTGTAAACATTGCCACTAGGGAGACAAAGGCGGTCAGGCGTGGTGCTGGTCACCCACCCCCTCGTGTACCGTTCCGGCTTTCATAGGTGCTCGCTAACAGCACTTGCCCCTACATTCTGTTAAGGCTATACGGGGGATCTTTGTTATGTGGTGTGTGTGTGTGGTGTGTGTGTATGGTTGTGTGTGTGTGGGGTGTGTATGGTGTGTGTGGTGTGGTGTGTGTGTATGGTTGTGTGTGTGTGGTGTGTGTATGGTGTGTGTGTTTGGTTGTGTGTGTGTGGTGTGTATGGTGTGGTGTGGTGTGTGGGGGGGGGTCACCTTGTCCCAGGAGTCGAGCTTTATGTGTTTATTTGCTGCTGCTGATGTCGCAGTGAAGGTTGTGGTGGTTGTTGTGGTGGTGGTGGTTGTTGTTGTGCCACGGGGCTTGGTTTTGAAGTCACATTGGGAGACCTGCCCGCCTGCAACCACAATCGTCGTGCATTCAGACATCGGATTAAAGCTTCATTTCGCGGCTGTTGTTGAGTTGCATTCTAATCACAGACATGTCCAGGGCCACTCGAGACGAGCCGCTGGATTGCGAGCGATGGGCGATCACAGAAACGCCGCCGTCGTCCCAGCTGCCCTCCATGCGCCAGTGGTCACCTGGGGTCGACGAGATGAATGCGATCTGTGTCGTCTCTGTTGTGTGGCCGTCGTTGTTATATCGTCAGGCCACAGCATTGAGGGCTTTAGCTGCCTGCCCACCGGGGTGGTTAATTAACATCGCCTCCTAAGTGTGGCCGCAACAACGAACTCGTTACAATTGCGTCATTTCGTCGCTACGTTTATGAATATTATTATCCATTGACCGATCGATCGATTGCCCTTCAATGAGTTCTAAGACTTTTTGTCACGAGGGTCGTGCATTGCTTTGCCCACTGGACCAGGTTGCGACAGCCGTATGAATGTGTGGAATAGACGTTGAGATGTATTTGGGTGTAATTATGTATTGTACTGCGTGTATGCTAGCCTGTGTTGATCACAGCATAGCTTCGCAGCACCTCCGACTAGCGCGGTTGGCTACGTACGATGCGAACAGAGTTCAATGTACATACCTGTTGAATCCGTACGCCAGTTGAGGGCTCTGGCAGAGGTCACAACCCATTTGTAGTTGTGGCATCAACAGATATGGTGACGATGACATCTTGATCTTGGTCACTGATCCAATGACTCAAACCTGCTTAGCTTTCGAGATCTTGACGAAATCGGGCAAATTGTGAGAAATTTGGCCGTAGTGTATATATATGTCCATGCCTAATACTGTTGATGATCTCTGCGTGATCCACCATCCTTTGTATCCGTAGCGCTGCAACCATGTCGGATGACATGGACACGAGCGACTACAATACACAAGCGCTGGGTGGGGTCAACTTTACCACGGACGACCCCTTCGGGGAGAGCGGAGAAGACCTGTGGCCTCCTGACTACGAAGAGGACGAGGAGGAGGAGGACGACATTGCCTATGAGGGCATGGACGAGTCGTCCGCTGCTGCTGCTGCTGTGGTGCAGGAGGAGGGGGCAATGGCCGAGTCAGGGATTGGCGATGCCTCTGAGGCTGTGGAGATGAGCGACATGGACGGAGATACTGCAGTCGCAGACATCGACTCCTCGGTAGGTGAACTGAATACCAGAATGGCAGTTGTGAATGGAAAAATTGTATTAAAATCTGGCCTATGGCTTGTCATCTGTGGCAGAAAAGGGCGTTTTGGGATGCGTGGGTGGCAATATAATAATTTACAGAGGAAACTCACTGAGTCTCGAGACTTTCAGGAGCGTTCTTGATTGGAATGTTTGACCAGTGTTGCTCATGAATGTTTTGAGTTGTAGTAGGGAACTGGAGTGCCTGGAGACTATATCCATGCATATGAGGGCAAAATACTCAAAAGCTTTACAGAGATGGGTTGCATCCACTTGCCAAACAGTACCTCGCTGAAACGTAAGACCGAAAGGGTCTTAAGGTTCAGTTGGACATTCTTGATAAAAAATAATATCTGATCTTTTGTTGATGCTTACATACTGTGTATGCCATGGCTGTCCATCACTTTCACTCATCATCCCACTGATAACATCATCGCCGCATTCTCGTGACATTGTGGACATCCCTCGTGTACAGTTTAATGCGACCATTACAGTGACATCATTGTGGCGATATGACGCAGCACCTAACCTGGATTTTGAAATAATGTTACGTTGAAAACCAAAGCTTCACACTGCTGTTGGACAGCCCTGTACACACAACATAAGTGTCTATCCATTGCATGTCTGTTAAGCACTCGCATATACAACCGCACATATAGTTTTTGGCACTAATAGATGTTCTCAGCGTTTGAGCAATGCCTTGTCTTCTCTCTTGTTTGTGTCTGGATATGTTTGAAACCATGCCCGTGGTTTGCTGCAGACAGAGGAATGCCTTGAAGATAAAGGTGAGTCTGTCAAGCAGAGCACCTGCTCTCAGATAACGTTCACAGCAGAACTCCAAACCCATTAACCCAGCCTAGAACAAGCCATGCATCCGATCAATGGTCTCCTGATCTAGTTCATGTTGCTAAAACTGTATTGGTGCGCACCAAATCTGATTCGCGGCATATGAAGGAAATGATCTATTTTAATGTTGTGACGGTGCTGTGGTATTTCGTGTAATTGTGTGCGTTTGTGTATTTACAGCGCAAGGGCCACTGATCGGAGCCCTTTTGGAGAATTTGGCAGCGGATATGCCCATATTGGGTGCGTATACATTTGCTGAAAGCACGGTCTCATACATAGTCCTAGCACAATGCAAATACGGGAGCACATTTCCTCTTCTGTGTAATTGTCCAGGCTGCTCAGTGGTAGAGTTTGCGGCTCGCAATCGAAACATTGCGGCTTCAATTGCTGATTGGGAGGGTTGGTTCAGCTCATCATCCCTCAGGGGCCGATAATAAGAGTAGCACTTTGTGGGGAAGTCAGTAGTGGTCGTCTCATGGATAGATTCACCCCGACCCCTCACGTGCCATTCTGGCCGTCATATGTGCTCCCGAACAGAACTTGCTCCAACAGTCTATTGAGGCTACATGGGGCTCTCTTTGTTGTTTGTGTGCGAGTAGGCCTGAGTTTTCTCACCGAACACCAAAGTGGGGACGGAGCTTTCAAACAGCCGCATTACGTGTGCGGCTTGTGCAGTCCGGAAGGTTACATGCTCATGAAGCCAACTGTGGACCATATCCGTGGGTTCAAGCACATCTACAAATACCTGGTGTGTTCCACAAACCTAATCTCCCGGTGTACAAACTCGTGTGTTATTTGAGGGTATTATATAATTTAGACGGAGTGCTCTTGCCAATAACATCAAGCAGCCCAGCGGCATTTGTTTAACTCTCCTGACTGCTTATGAGACACAGAAAGTCAAAACCGATCCAGTGTTGGCTTGTTGAAACAAATGCTGGATAATATTGCTCTTGAAAGCCACGAGTGTGTATACATGTGGGAGGAAATCAGAGCTCCCGGGGTAAAGGCCATGCATGCGAGGGGGTAACACTCAATCCCATACAGATGGGACAAACGACGTTAATCTGCACTGAACACATTTATAATGTTCACAGATTGCGACTTCATGAATCACATCAGGTGGCCGTTTACATTGTTCAGAGTGTACAGTTGTATAAAGGCAGACCTCGCTTAGCACTCAAAATGTGTTCCTGGAGAAGTGATCGCTCATTGTATCGGCGCTAAAAGGGATCATACCATTGTATATATGGGGATGGGTTCCCTACAGCGTTAATTCTTTCCTGTGAGCAATATATGAGGGCTTCATTGGGGTATCGGTAATAGCGCTGATTATGATATTTCATAAATAAAAATTATCATTTATTTTAATAACATTGGTAAGTATTATGTACTGTACTCATGAGTGCTCCCAATTTGGGGTCACTCTCAGGGAAGAGCTCTAGGACCTCCTTAATCTTAGTGGTGCCCTCAGTGTAAAATTCTCAGGTGGGGTTTCTTTTAGGTGGAGCCTGAGACTCTATCCTGGTCTCGTGAGTTCTCACCTGGCTAAACAAATCGATTGTTTTTTACATGCAATCGTGACTACAAATTGTGATGATTAAAAATCGCGGGGGATGGGTTGTGGTTAGCTGAGAGCAAACGTCGCTCTCTCCCGCAACTCCGATTAGCACGGTTGGCTATGTACGGTGTGACAGTGCAGTTGCGTGTTCTCACTTGTAAGCAATTTTTTTGTTGTATTTTCTCATTTGTTTTGTTAAAATAAATTCTCCAGGACAAGGAGCGCCAACACGAATCGGCATTCTATGGGGTCACGCAAAGCGAGATCTGCGTGTAGTTAAACAAAAAATTGCCATGTCATATGTACTTTTGTTTATGTGATTTACATGCAACTGGTAAAGGTTTAAATATGTCATCACTTTGTGCCCTATAATTATCACAGCTATTTTTTCCTAAGTTAACTCTTTGTTCTTTTACCCATTTTCCCCAAGAATACTTTCTACCCAACCAAGCTGGCCACTGCCGAGATTGACAGCATCAAGACGGCTGAAAATATAAAGAAACTCATGCCGATAGCTAAGGAGGTGATGAAGACTGAGGGTTGGTCACTTGAGCAGGTATGTGGTACCTACGATGGGTCACCGCAGCGGTGAGATGTTAACTCCCTCACCTGGTATGCAGGAGGTCATGGGTTCGATCCCGACCCTGAGCTGCTGTATATTTGGAGTTTGCATGTTCTCCCCGTGGTTGTGTGGGTTTTTCTCCGGATCCTCCGGTTTTTTCCCTCCACATTGAGAATCAAGATGTGTTTAGATGATTTGGCTGCGAAAAATTCCCACATGATAAGCCACTTTGTTGAGCGATTATTTGTGGCCAGGTCACTTCTGAAAAAGAGCTGTATAGCTTAGTGGGCCTTAGCTGGTAAAATAAAATAAAAAGTTTTCTTTACGATCATGTAAACATACGTGGTGACAGTTTGTGGATTAATACATCAACACAACCACGTTTGCAGGACCTGATTCATATGATAGGAAGACTTTTTATTTGCAAAATTTGATAATAATAAAAAAAAACTAAATGCACCACACAAATCAGAGCCATGTGAGCAGTTTGTGTTGTCTTGAAACCTCCATTGCAATGTGTACGAATAGAGTGCCATGTCATCTGCCAATTTGACTGTTTGCTTCTTATTGTTTTGTGCTGGTAAATAGCTGTTAATACACTGTTAGAAAACACATTTCAAGTTAATTACTGTGATAACCTGGACAGGAAAAAATGTATTCACTCACAAAGGTACGAAATATTATTTTGAGGTAATTTTCCTGCACACATTACGATAGTCTTCTGACAAAGGCAATTTTCTAAAAAGTATACAACTTTAGATTTTGGTAAATAACTTACAAAAATATCCGGAACATAGCTTAATTCGTTTTGCAATATTCCATTGTGAAAATGCACCCAAAATATATATTTTTAAACGTAGATGATTTGCTCGCTTCATGTATAAATGTTCATTCTGGCTGAAATAATTGGCCGATAGAACTGATATTTTGTCTATGACCTAGTTTCAAAGTACTAAAGCCGAGGACCAAAGGGGAAAAAATGGAGATTGTGATACTGGACGGTTCCTGATATCTGGGTGATTTGGCATGGAATGACTCAAGTGTTAAATTATAACGATGCCAACTTTGTGTTTGCTTGGCCTTTTCTGTCTGTGTTTGCGTTAATGCCTATTTGTATATCACCTTCCCACAGCAACAACAGTCTGACAGCACTTGCATGCGTGGCAAAATAAAACAAGATGTTGCGCTGTATGTCACTTCTGAGACAAAGTATTGGTTCGGTGATGCATTTGGCCCAGAGTATATATTTTTGTTGTTATGAAATGCTTGTTTTTTTTCTAAATGTTTTACTCATCAGTACATTGTTGAATTTCTCTGTGAACTTTAAAATGTATTTTTTTCCTCAGATAAACATAAATAAAATGACAGCAAAAGTTGTGGATGAAAATGGTCACTCACCAAAAATAGTGAAGCTGGAAGGGAAAGGTAAGAAGGTCTTTGTTTACCTTTGATGCCTCATTTCTTACCTTTCCATGCACACTTTGTAGCCCAACTTGGCCAGTGAGTGAACTGGAAAAGTGGTCCGAGCTCAGATTCCCATGGTAGGTAGCTTGCGAGCCTGTCGTGATTAAAAGGTGATAAAGATACAGTGCGGAAGAAATGCAATCATACACACAAAGGCAAAGCCCTGCAATTTATTTTCCAAACTATAGCTGGCGGAAGGGCTTCGACTAGACTGAGCTTTATTGAGCCTCTCTTAACAAGGGTGTTTGGCCTCCTCTTGTACGCAGGCCAGACGGCTTGCAGCCTAACTGTGGTTGTACCCATGTATACTGCAGGCGGGGGGATATAAGAAACCTGCTCCATCGATTAATCTGCCACACTGGGAGATTGATCAAGCTATAACCACAAGTCCATTGTACTAACCATGACACCAGCATCACCATGATACTCTGGGCTTATTTAGCTCACGGGTGCTACTATACACTCACCTTCAACTTGACCACCTTCAAACACAGTCGTGACATCACTGGGTCAATAGCATCTCTCATTTTAAAGGTCAATATCAGAGGTCTGTTTATTTCGTAAGCAAAGAAATGGCAGAAAAAAATCCAAATAATAAATATTAGTCTTGATTTGAAGCTTTCGTGACTGCAGGAATCCATTCTCTTTGGTTCTTTCGGTAAAGTCACGGAGGTATAAAATAAAATAAAATAGATCACGACGTTTCGGACGCAACACAAGCGTCCGTCATCAGGTGTGATACTACCGTAAGCTCGCCAAATCATCAGACCTAGGGGTGGAGGGTGGAGTGTGGAGTCTACAAAGCCAACATCAAGACAGAACCCCCCCTGATTGGCTGTTGCAGGACTGGCCTGGTATGGCTGTCAACACCCGTGGGAATGCAGTATAAATATAGATGGTATATCTTGAGCCAAAGTGATTTAGATCACATTTTTAGCTGCAGTAGAAGTGTAATAATCCTTCTTGAGACGGCTTCGGAATCAGTCCTTTTTATTTCCACTCCACAATACACTTTACTCACTCACTCTCCGTTGCTGGCAGACAACGGAGAGAGGACAGACTTCGCACTAAGTCCCCACCGCGCACGTGGCACCCAGAGCCCCTGTCCGCGCGTGACCCTGCTCTTGTCAGTTCCCAGTCTGCTCTCGATCGTTCTCTCTCACTCTCTCTTAATCCCTTCGTCACGTGGTCCCCCCAGCCAATCGTCCATGGACAGCTTCGACCATTCTCGATGGTTCCCTGTCAATCCCGGGACCATGCCCCTCATCCGGCTCCCCATTAGCTGGGGCCCCGAATGGCTAGGCCAATCACTCCTGATGACATGCCGTGATCACGCCTGGGCCATGGTCCCTATCTCAACCCTTATTGGCTACAAGCAGGACCGGCAAGCCAATCCCCACGTGAACCCTCTATGGCTGTTATTACAGAAGTATAGATTGTGTATATCTTGAGCCAAAGTGATTAGATCACATTTTTAGCTGCTGTAGAAGTATTGTGTATATCCTTACACGGATGGAATTATTATTCATTTCGGAAATTCCAATTGTAATTTCCTCCTGAGAATAACAAAACATTAATTTGCGCGTGTATTTAATTAAAGGTAACTGATGGAAACAAGTGGCACCTTAATTTATACTGAAATTAACTACTGTATGGGTTGCGTTTTTGAGGAATAACATAAAATATCATAAATAACAGGTTCGTAAACGACAATTATCGCGTATTTTCACTGTTTGAATATTTTGGCCGACTGGCTGCCTTCAGGAAACGTTATAACAATATCCACTTCTTCACTGCATCTTCAGAAGCTTCTAGCGCTTGGAGTGAAACATCGGACATCGTGCCAAACACAACATGCGGTACAACCCCGAAAAAAAATAAACACATCGGATAACTAACTGTGCAGCAAAACCGCAAAAACCTTCGTGGCAGCGATACGCATTTGCTACGAAGAATGGATCGCTATTAAAATGTCAAACAGGATCGAACCAAAATTACTGCAGATATTTTTCAGCTCTATTTTTAAATTACTTATCAAACAGGTACACGTCCCTCTGTTTAATGCTACAATCCCTGCAGTGACCTCTCATTACGCTTGCCTCCTAATAACACTTGTCTTGCTCTTAAGGTTTTCAAGATCACCTAGATGCCCAGGACAAATCGGAGCCTTACCTAGGTAAGTCAACTCCCAAATGCCATGGTTTTGCAATGGAGATTTGTGGAAATAATTGCTGGCAAATTGTCTCTGGCAGTGCATTTAACCATGAGAAACTTTGGCACTGGTTTGTGTGTTTGTGTGTGCAGGCTTGGAGTTAATCACGGAACATCGTAACGGCAACTGCCCCTCTCAGTCCTACTTTTCATGCGAACTTTGCAATGTCTCTTCAACCATGTTCAACATCATTGTTCACCTTATCAGCGTCAAGCACAGAATGAAGTATATCGTGAGTACCTTTCAAACGTTTGTTGTATTTATGCTTCAATGTTAGCTCGTAAGATGTAATTTGGGCTGCTAGTGGTAGAGTGGTTAGCGCGCGCTGCGCTATGCACCTGACCACCTGCGTTCAATTCCTGGCCACGACTAACATCAATTTCAGGTTTATTTGTTGAATCATCAGTGGTGGGTGATATCTGAACAATCCACCCTTCTCTCAAAGACAATGATGCACAGAGTAGCCATGAAGACGCTTGGGGCAATTGCTGTTGGTGAGTACCTGTGAAGGCAGGTACGGCGCATGAATTGGTGGTGCGCCCAGCACCATGCCCAGCCACCTTTGTCTTCCCAGTCCTGGACTTCCCCTAGGCCGACTCAGCCTCAAATGAGCACCAGTTGAGGCTCAGTCACGACCGGTACGGATGGCCATCGATGATGTTGGCCGTGATCAGGAATTTAACTCAGGTTACCGAGCTCATATTACTGTACGCTAACCGTGACACTGCCGTTCTCCAGCCACCCCATTCACCAACCCATGCTGACCAACATGGTGAAGTATGGTCAAACAACTCCCAAAACTGTGTGGCCCCTAAAACCTATAACATCCCCAGGTCCCCCATCAAACTTCATCCAGTACGACTGACACGTGCAGCGTAATAATGACAATAATATGAATATAATTATTTTTGACCATACTTCACCCATGCTGGTTCAGTGTGGGTTTGTGAAACGGGAAAATAAATCACTGCTGCATCTGGTTACAGACACATCTGAATTCGTCCTAGATCCCTGGTTGTTCCCATGCTTGCTTGACATACCGCACCCTCGATTGACACGGTTGACTACGTACGGTGCGAAAGAAGTTCAACATACATTCATACCAATGACTTATTTTGTCATTCCAGTACGTGTATCGTTATTTTCACAGCGAACCTATCATCCGGACAATGACATTTCCGTTCAAGCGGAAATGTCAAAGATGGAGAGGGCAGATGTGGTGCGGAAAGAAGCTGAGCGGATCATAAAAGCTGAGGGGCCCAAGACATTCAAAGTAAACATTCTCACAATAGTGTGATTAAATGCAATGTGTATTAGGAGGGGGGCCAGGTGCCTCAGAGCTTTAAGTGCTGAGTCGGAACCGCTGAGATCCTGGATTTGAATCCTGGCAGCCACCTGTGATTACACGAGGTTCCCAAAGTGCAGTGAGTGGATGGCCTCCGTCTGGTCTCCAATGACTGCACGGAACAAACTACCGTAGACCATCGATTATCCGGCAGCTTCCGGGAGGGGGAAGGGGGCACGGGATTTTCAAAAAGGGTGGATAATCACATAATTATGAAAAAATATATTATTTTGGCACATTCTTGTATAACATGTTTTTAGGTGTTGTGTATATGTTTTTTAGTGTTTTACATTTGTTTACTATGTGAAATTGGTATACATAAACATAAAAATAGAAAAAAGATCCTGTAAAAAGGTACTGTATTTACTGTACCGTACTTACCACTACAATCTCGAAGACTGCATGGGGTGATGTACGTACTACACTCTTGTTTCAACAACAATGTTTTTGATGATCGCCGGATTGATGCAGCCTTTGAAGGAGTTTTGCCCATTTTCACCGGATCGGCCCAGGACCGCTGGATAATGTTGGAAGCCGGATAATCTCGCACCGGATAATCAATGATCAACTGTGTTACATTAAAGTTGGTTCTGCACTTCATTTGGCTAAATTACAGCTCTAAGAATAAAAAATATAGGTTTGACTGTCATACAGCACTACCCCCCCTACTTTGTAGACCGTACGGCACTTCAAGGATTTTCGCATGCAGCTCTGTAATATCCGTTTCCATTGGCTGTTCTCCAACGTTAAAAATGCAATTTAATAATTTTAACCGTAATGTGTATTCCTTTACGGTTATCATTCCATATTGTCGTGCACCGTTGTGTTAAATTACGATGTAATGCACATGCCTGTGTGTGTGTGTGTGCGCGCGCGCGTTCTGACCCGGTGATACGTGCTCTTGTTTGGCATTGTGCTGCGTTGCTCAGTTGAAAATTGAAAAGGGCGACTCATTCAAGCCGCCTGTTTGCTTCCCCAATGTAGACAGCACCAAAGCCACAAAGAGATCAACAGAAGGTAAACGATGTCACGCTACAGAAAAACCACTTCGCCATATATCAGTTCCAGCATTCGTAAAAGGACAGTCACACTTTATCCTTTCACTTTGTTTCATAAATGAGCCGCGCTCAGTTTGACGCTAATACGCCACCATGTTTGTTGCCACATTAAGAAAGGTCACGACATTAAGAGGAATGTCTCACACACAACCTATGTATTGGCCTCTTCCAGGGGTGGGGGGAATCTTTTCCTCACTGAGGGCCAAATATGGTTTTCAAAAACAATTGGGCAGGCCGCATTAACGCACACTTATGTTCTACTACGTTTCAGCCCATTTGAGTCATTTGCGGGTAATTTTTCAAATTTGGCATTATTTGGACCATGACCGACACTACCATGGTCTACTCGTACAAATGACGCCACGGGATCTTTAACGTCCACTGTGTTTTTACGATGAATACACCAGCAGTATTAATCAAGAGTGACCGCTAGATTTATAACCGTGCACCTCTGCAACAAACGACGAATGTGCCACCGCTAGGCCATGCCACCGCCCCTATCGTACAGAATCGCCATTCCGCAACAATCCAATTCTCTGTATGCCCTGATTGCCTTGTGTCGTTACCTGTGACCACCTGTATGATGTTTTTGCGCTAACAGTGAAGGAGACCCTGAAGACTAAAGTGACCCAGTGTGGCCAGGGTCTCAACAACTGGTCATTCCCTGGAACGATGGGAAGTAAGAACAACATCTGATTTTTGACTCGGTGCAAAAAAGAGACCTCGCGTCTTCCTCTCTGGCCTTGGCCTTTTGGGCCATTGAGGCCTGGCTGTTTCCTTCACCGATATCTCCGAGCAGTGGTCTGGATCATATCCACCCATTCAGATGCTTCGTTATCCACCCACTCTCACACTCGGCTATCCACCCACTCTCACACTCAGCTGCCTACTCAACCACTCACACACTCAGTGATCCACTCACACCACCATCATTGTCCCTACCATCACTACCATCACCTCCAGTCTCACCGTCATTGTTACCTTCATCATCATCGCTTCCTGTATTATCACCGTTGCTATGCATGTGTGTGTGTTGTGGAGGAGCGGTAGTGTAGTGGTTAGCACATTGTGCTACAAACCTTGCAACACGAGTTCGATTCCTGCTGACGTCCAACACCATTGCCAATTATTTGAACTGGTCCTGGGCCTCCCCTAGGTCGATTCGACCTCAAATGAGTACCTAGTGCGGTGTGTAAACATCGCCACTGGGGGGACAAAGGCGGTCGGGTGTGGTGCTGGCCAACCCACCCCCTCGTGTGCCGTGCCGGCCTTCATAGGTGCTCGCTAACGGCACTTGCCCCGACAGTCTGTTAAAGGCTACACGGGGGTTCTTTGTCTCTGTTCCGGAGGAGGGATGCCACGCGGTGGGTTCGGGGGGCCCGGGGGGCCGCCTGGGCGAGGGATGCGTGGACTAGGGTTCGGAGCGTTCGCAGGCCGCGGGGGAGGGCCTGCAGAGCGCGCTGGGTTCGCGGGCCGCGGAATGCTCGGAGGGCGGCCGTACAGCAGAGGTCACCCGCCCGGGCCTCACTCACATGCCAACTCCTGGTACGGCTCGCAGCGCACGTACACTGTGTGTGCATGTATATGTACGTGCACGGCACCTTTGTCAGTCCACTGATGGATGAGGGCTTCCCCCACACCGTGTCGGTCAAGTGGGTTATTTGACCATATTTCACCAAGTTGGCCAATGTAGGTTGGGATTTTTCTGCACTGCCCTCTGCTGCTGTTTTTCTGTTAATATTATTGCATTGTATGGCACCTTGAGATGCCTTCATTTGAAAACGTTTATGAAGTAGTCATTATTGTTGGCTTTAAAAAAAATAGTACTTGCTTGGTGTGGCCATAACATTAGTGGTGTAGGTTTTCATACAATTGTATGTAAGCATGTCCCCTCCTGGCAGATCAGCGCTGTCTGTGTTCACCTTCTGCCGCACGCAGACATAGCTACCACTGGGGTTCCCTTGGATAGGCTGCAGCAGGGCACTGCAATGGTTGAGATGAGATGTAAGGTGCTTTGAGTTGCTGGGGCATTTAAAAGCACCTGATAAATGTACATCCTTATGGTTATATTCTTGGTTCTTTTGGTAAAGTCACGTAGAAGGGGAATAATAAAATAAAAATAAAACAATAAAATTTTCTTCCTGTGGTTTTCACACCTGATGATGATTGCTTGTGTTGCAATCGAAACGTCGTGAGAATTTTATTGTTTTATTTTTATTATTTTATTATTTCCCTTCTACGTGACTTTACCGAAAGAACCAAGAATATGAATCCCTTCAGTCACGAAAGCTTTAAATCGAAATTTAAAATCCTTATGGTTATTCAAACACTTTTTTCTTCCTTTGTGGTGTCACAGGACGAAGTACAGACAGGACCCGGATATGTATTATTCTGACAGAAACAACTACGACTGGGTATGTTCCGTAAATGGTTTCTCTGATTCTCTGTCTCATGTACACCTTGGTTCGATACATACACAATTTAGTGAAATATAGATTATTTTAATAGGCGAATTTGATCTAAATTGTAATTTCACAATATTAGGTTATATTCCTTTTGTTTTGTAGTGCAACAATAATAATAATTTACAGATCTTTGCCAATCCACTCCTGGATGAATGCCTCCCCTTGCCATGTGCGTGGTGGGAATTGTTTGACCATACCTCACTCTCCTGGTTACTGTGGGTCTGCGAAGCGGGCAGACAGGACAGTTATCGTTCGCCACTCTTTGTTAGGGGTGACTGGGAATCGAACTCGGGTCACCCAGTCCATAATGCACCACACCAACCACTCCACGTGTAAATAAATCGTTTATTCACACACTCACAATCAAGTGAGTCAAAGCAGCCAGCATGCCGGGGCTGCGTACATCATTTCAGAAATACATTAGAAAAATATATATAGGGGAAAGGTGGTAAGTGCGGGCTACAACACATTGCCAAGGGGGGGGGGGGGCGGTGGGGGTGCGAATGGGGGTGCTCCCCTAATATCCTGTACCCTCGAAATGCTTAGAAAATGCATCGACGTTAACCGGCGAGTCAAACTTGATCAAAAACATTACAACGGACATTATTCGTGTTTTCTAAAATTTTCACTGAATTCTGACCAGCATTGCTTTATAATGGTGCATCGTGAACCTTCACGTTATGGGGCTCTCAGCAGGTGCCCTGTGATGTCCGCTTCCATGGGCCGTTCTCTTCGTTCGTTCATTCGTTCGTTCATTCGTTCGTTCATTCGTTCGTTCACATCTCAATCCGCTTGTCCTGGTGATGGTCGCGGCAGCAGCGTGTTGTGTAGGGCGGTCCAGACCTCCCTTTTCCTGGCGACAGACTAACTCTTCCTGGGGAATTCCCAGGCATTCACAGGCCAGCTGATCTCAGCAGGAGCTCTGTGATATCCACTTCCGTGGGCTGTTCTCTTAACACAGACAATTGCACTGCTCTGCGAAAGATTGAAACATATTGTAATTTTGTCTCGTGACATGACGCGGACAGCACAGGATAAAATTATGGAAATATTGCAACGGCAAAAGATATATTTTATATGTCGTGCTTTTGTGATTGCAGCATGAATTCCGGCCATCACCTAGGAGGAGGATTACCAACCTGGATGTTCTGAACTCGCTCGTAAGTGGTTCATTCATCTACTTCGTGTTTTGATTTCTATTCCCATTTTAAATCGCGGCGAATGTCTGTTCGCGATTTGGGATTGGCGCTTAAACTCAAGGATCGTATCTTCTCTGTCGCGTGCGTGTCCCCCTGCAGGTGAACTTCAAGATCTGTGGGGAAGAAGAAGCAAGCGTGGCCCTGAAGGCTTCGAACGTTCTCGCACAAGCGCTGTTGCAATATCGCCTCCACGACAACCACATGGTAATGCTACCGTGTGGGTTTTTGCGGCTGTGCCGTGCGGCTCTCCGACGCGTCTTTTCTGGCTGTTACCACGTTCCGTTCGACACAATGTCCAGCGATACGTTCCACGTGCTGGGAGATCCTTCAGTTCCTCGGCACGTTGGAGAGCTCTGTTACTTTACTGTAGAAAACGCGGCGCAACTGGAAAACAACGGAGAGTTAAGACTCTTGACTCAGTTTGCTGAGCACTTGAGAAATCACGTATGTATCCGTTAAAAGCTTTGGTCAGAATCGTTATTTGATGCTATTTTTCTTTTTTCAATTTGAATTAACAAGTAGTAATCTTCGGTAGCATTGAATTAACTTCATATATTAAAACATATATCTATAAAAAACCTGTTTATGGTGTACTGCTCACGTTTAACATATTTTTAGAATCCATTTTACATTCATATACTAAACGTAAAAAATACTGAAAAAGGTACGGTTCTTAATTTTAAATTGTGGTACTACATACATTTTTTTCTTTTTTTATCCAGAAGGATGGTTTCGTGGATGCCCGTGCAGGTTAGTCTATACCGTGATAATGCTTAGAATGATTACAATGGTTTTACATATATATTATTCTTCATCAAAATCATCAACCCATCCCCTCCCCCATCACCCACCACCCCTCTCCCCCCCCATTGCCTTCCCCCTAACACCCCTCCCCTCCATCCTCATCACTCCTCCCCCATCTCTAAAATGTAACAAACTTATACAGATTTTACACATTATATACACTCTAACACATTTGAGTGCATTTTATTACGTATCATATTTTACATGGCATAATCCAAATAATGTAGTGTGTATTTGATCCTATTTATTTTTGGCATTTATTATTTTGCATTTTGAGATGTTTTGTTAATTAGCTGACCTGGTCCAGCTCAGTGCAAAATCCAGCTCGCCTAGATTCCAAAGAACACAGGATGAGATGTTACTATCCTTTGTGCAAGCACTTCCAAGAGTTCATGAACAGTGAGCCTGGTGAAATTTGGGGAGCGCATCGTCAGTAGTGAACCTTTGGTTCCTAGGGTGTTTCGGCCTTTCATACTATACACCCTCCCCAAAGGCGGCCAGCGACAGGGTGATCAATCCTACGCTTGCGTCCCATTCCCAATTAGTCATAGGAGTTGCCTTGTTGTTGATAGCCAACATCCATGGGACTATGCATGGCAGGGGCGTCCTCCTCCCTGAGTCAAGCATTGTTGACTGCATACCTCCTGGCCCTCTCACTTTGGGGCCCAGCTGGGGTCTTTCCTCTTCATCCAGAGCCACTGACTGCTGCCTTCTGCCGCCTCCGATACAGCTCTGATTGCCGAACGCTGGCTCTGGCCCTTAATTCCCAGGTCTCTAAGCAGTCTGGTTGTAGATGTTGCCACAAAACACTCACACCTCCGATTAGCACGGTTGCCTACGTACGGTGCGCGAAAAGTTCTACATACATATGTTGGAGACTGGGCGGCACCTGGCCAGCTAATAATAACCTATACAGTGATCCCTCGTTTATCGCGGTTAATGGGGACCGGAACCCCTCGCGATAGGTGAAAATCCGCGAAGTAGGATTGGCCCCCTAGGAATTTCCGTATATGTGTGTGTGGGTACCAGAATATTTAAAATATGTATATTTATACTTTATATATATTTTTTACTTAAATCTATTTAATTATTAAACCTTAATATTATACATTCACTCTCTTTCTCATACGATACGTATTATGGTGTTCTACACTCACCAATGACAGTAGTATCTTGAGACTTGACTCCAGTAATGACGACGACGACGATGACAATGACGATGACGATGACAATGACGACGATGACAGACCTGTGCAGTTCGATGAATGTGATGATGAATGATGATGATGTTACTGCACAGGTATAATTAGGTCTTTAAATCAGTTCGAAAAATCCGCGATGCACTGAGGCCGCGAAACTTGAACCGCGAAGTGGCGAGGGATTACTGTACATAAAACGCCCGTGACTTAGAAGAAATCTAACCAGTGTGGAAGAGTAGGCCAAATACCCTCTGGAGGGGCTCTCCACAGCTTCCTTCTGTCAGCAGTGGCATGAGCATGTAATCTAAGCGCTGCACCTTTCATCTATATCCTAATTATTATTACAACTACAATAATTTGCGTGACGTGTTTTGTGCGAGTTAGTTAATCTCCTTCATCCCGTTAGACACGAGGCCACAATGAGTTCCCTCCACTTCTCCCTGTCCTCGGCAACATGTTGAGCCCTCGCCCCGAGGGCGGTCGATAGCTGCGGCCAGCTCGTCCTTCGCGGTCTTGCGCCAAGTGGTCTCGGGTCTCCCGGGTTTCCTTTTGCCCGGCGGTGTGTCCATCTTACGTCAATTCTTTGCTATACGGTCCCCTTGGTCCTGTCTGAGAACGCGTGTTTTGTGTTGCAGGCAATAAGCTTCACAGGCAAATCCCCTCGTTATTGAGGGGCTCTCCGCTGAGAGGCTGCGCACCCAGGATGGGGCAGCCAGGATTCAAGACCCGGGACTTCCCGTCGCCACGCCAAAAAGTCTACAACTCTGGCTACACTTCATTTGAAAACTACAGACCGTACTAGTCGTCGGAAATCTCCCGTCCCTTGACCGACAGCCGTTGACTTCTTCTTCTTTGTTTTTACATAACTCCCCGATAACATTGCCACGTGCTATGGCTTTAGACATTCCAATCCACGTCATGTACGCCAACTTGGCGGATATTAAATTGTACACACCCATGCAAATGCAGTAAACACAGAGATCTTAATGCCATAGGTGTTTCCACTGTGCGTGCATTTGCTAAAGTCCGCATACAGAACCTAACAGTGGCTGCTGGTCTTACGTGGCAAGTAAACAGGTTTACAACAGTGTGAAGGACAGAGGGGAGACCAGAATCGCAAGTAGTTTGAATGGAAATCTCATTCATTATTGATGTTGATAGAAGAAGTTGTATTAAAATCAGCTGGTCTCTTATACCCCTTATCCACTGCACAACCAAGCCAGTGTTGTTTTTTTCCACTGCAGAACCCAAGCCGTGAACACTAGACTCCACGCGCAATTAACGCTCTGAGATGCGTGCAGGCGAAGCAGTGGTGCCGTCCTCACCGTGGGCCACGTGCATTAGGCCCCGCGAATGGCCCTGCTTGGGCCAAAAAGCCAGATGTCTGTTGAGGCCCAAAGTTCTATATTTGAAGCTTTCGTGACTGCAAGGATTCATATTCTTAGGTTTTTTCGGTAAAGTCACGTAGGTAAAAAATTAAAATTAATAAAAGTAAAATAAAATAAAAATCACGACGTTTTGGAGGCAACACAAGCTTCCGTCTTCAGGTGGAACCGTCACAGCACGATAGATGTATCAAGTAAATGAGCCATTTTATTTTACTTTTATAAATTTAAATTTTTTACCTACGTGACTTTACCGAAAAAACCTAAGAATATGAGGCCCAAAGTATCGCGGTTTGCTTCTGGCTCCGCGTGGAAAAAAAGTCAGTGGAAAAAGCCACGTGTTCTGGTGAGGTCCCCCCGTGCTGGCTCGGCCCAGATGTGCCGGTGGAACAGTGGTATAAGGGGCTTTGTGGGGCATGGGCAAGTGTTGGGGATGCATCATATTTTCTGTTTTTGTGTACATTGCGTTTTCCATCTTTGTTCTAAAATCATATTGATTTTATTGGCTACAGGAGATGTTATTAAGTTAGATTTTACTGACCTTTCAAATAAGCCACGGTTTAGTGGTTCATTGACCGAGCTCAGAGGTCGCAAACGGGTTTTGATTCCTTACCCGTACCCGTACCCGGCCGCACCAGGGTCGCAAATGGGTACCCGTACCCCGGGTACGGGTAGCCGGGTATCGGGTAGGGTACGGGTATCGGGTACCCGATTGCGACCTCTGACCCAGCTTCATCTCCTTCAGTGACGTGCTGAAGAGGCACTCGGTCTGGACGGTGTCAGGGGATGACCGCAGTCCTATTCTTGGAAGACAAAAACAAAAACCCCAGACATTGTTGATAGTGGCGTAATATTGAAACTTGGTTTTGGGTTCAAATGACAGATTTAAGTTATTGAAATGACAATATTTTACTGGGATGTGATATTATTTATCTGCATAGTTTGTTTTGTATGTTGTGGCCAGACCCAATTGTACACACACACACGTATAATACACATTATTGGCAATCGCACAGTTCAAATAATCGTGCACCAGCGGGAGATGGGAGCTTCCTTTTCGGTGAGCAAATGGAAAAATATTTTGCAATCGGATAAATGTTACAGAGCTGGGAACAGGATACATATTTGAATCTATGTGGAGTCCATGAAAATTGGGGGGAAAAAAGGAAACCCTAGATTAGCCATCTATAAATGTCTTGGTACATTTTAAGCATGAGGCTATGGGTGAGGATATCAAAACTTATGATGAAGGATAAATAGAAAGCTCCAATTGGGAGCCAGTTATTTACAAAGTTTTTTTCTCTCGTCCTGCCGAGTTGGGTCTTTGCGGCTGTGTCGTGCAGCTCTGCGATTTGTTTTTTTTTTCCATACCGCGCGTGTCGTTCGGCACGATGTCCGTTGTCTACCGCTCCACGTGCTCGGGAGTTTCTTTTAAGGAAGTGAATCGGTTCGGTTGGACATCACGAATTCGGGCAACTTGCAGAAAAAACACAACACCAACGGAGAGCTGTTTACAGCACTCCGGCGAGAGACTCAACGCGGCCTGGTGTAACGACACGCCGGTTTACGTCGGTCCCTACCACCCACAATGTGCGCGTCGAAATGGCATTCGTGTGGAGCGAGGGACTCCCAACACTGCGTGGATCGTGAGGGTTATCGTGTCCAACCGCACAACGCCACAACCCGAAAACATCGGAAAGTAATTCACAATTTTTTTTAAATGCATTTTCCCCCGCAGTATGAAACGTTTTCTTTTTTAAACTTTAATACAGTGCTGTGGTAGAGCAGTTTCTCTGCACTGAATAACGACAACAAAAATGTGTGTTTTGCGAATACTGCGTTTTGGTACATTTTATGAAGGTTTTCCAATGTTTTCGAGTAGACGTGTGGGTCTTCTATCGTACAGTTTGTCTTCGATTAAAGTTACTTGCAGGCTTTTGGCCTTGCAAATTGGTTACTTCTCAACGTTGATGATATACTGACGGGAAGTCTAAAAATCATCATCTTAGTTCTCCATGGATGGCCTGTGTTGTGCTCTTTCACGTTTCATAAGTAAAGCTTTGAGGTCCTTGGGATGGAATGCGCATTATAAATTTGAATTATAAGTACTGCACATTTCGATTTAAAGCTTTCGTGACTGCAGGGATTCATCTTCTTGGTTCTTTCGGTAAAGTCACGTAGAAGGGAAGTAATAAAATAATAAAAATAAAACATAATAAAATAATTCTCACGACGTTTCGGCTACAACGCAAGCAGCCGTCTTCAGGTGAAGAATGAGACACTGTGTCTCATTAGTACCTTCTTCACCTGACGACTTTACCGAAAGAACCAAGAAGATGAAGTACTGCACATTTGAAATATTATCGACAACTAACGATAGATGAAAATAACTTTTTGTGTTTTTTACATACTGCTTAGTTGTGTATCGATCACAAGAGGCTGGAGTCATTACTTGGAATAAGGTGATCTCACATATATGACAGATCACTACATTTACATTGCAAATGTTGAAACCCTTTTACATTTGAGACGCATTTTCCTGAATTGTACAAAATGTATCCAGTTCACTACATTCACATTAGACCTCTCAAATTCAGGTTATGGTTGAGGTAGTATATCATTGCACATGCATGTCAAGAGGTCTGCGAATACCAGCGATTGTGGTAAAAGTCGATGGTTGTGTACGTTCAATTGTCTGTGCTTGGTTGTGTTTCATGCCGGCTTTTGCTGTGGTTGTGTTCTCTGCATTGCTCTCGCTTGCGTGTTCGCGCCTTCCCCCAACTACGCTCTGTGCTTTTGTGGTCGTCATCACTGGACACATTTATACTTTGCTTCCCGTAGAGTGCATGCGGCAGAGGAGCCCCCTGTGAGGCATCAAGTCAACGCAGGAACAGGCCAGCAAGCGTCCATTATACATGTTGCAATGTGGCCTCCCAGTTAAGTAATTTGCATATTTCGATGTAAAGCTTTCGTGACTGCAGGGATTCATATTCTTGGTTCTTTCGGTAAAGTCACGTAGAAGGGAAATAATACGTGACTTTACCGAAAGAACAAAGAATCAAATTTGCATATTATTTATAAAATGTTGTAGCGTTATCCGGCACACATGGCCTACTCACTTGTTTTGTATGTCGTGGGATCTCTTAAAAGCCCGCGGTCAAACAGACGCATAGTTAGTAAACCCGTGAGGTATTAACCAGGGCGGTCGCTTGGCTCGAACCGATTTCATCGTTCAAACTCTGCAGTCGATATCCCCTCGGGCGTATTCCCTCCCTTGGATGGTGCTCTGTCGTAAGTCTCGACCGCTGGCCAGGTAAAGCCCACTCAAATGTCTCGTTTTTATTAACGGTGTGATAACTTTTGTACCTTCTACAATCTGTGTTCCACATCTTGGTGCAATTCCAAGCACGCCCCGAGCATGCACTCCTCCATTCTCCTCGCTTGTTTAATTTTGCTTTTGGATGTCACGGCGGGTAACAAAGACAAAGATCCCCCGTATAGCCTTAACAGACTGTAGGGGCAAGTGCTGCTAGCGAGCACCTATAAAGGCCATCACGGCACACGAAGGGGTGGGTGGCCAACACCACGCCCGGCCACCTTTGTCTCCCTAACGGCGATGTTTACATCGCACCAGGTACTCATTTGTGACTGAGTCGACCTAGGACAGGCCCAGGACCGGTTCAGATAATCGTCATTGGGTGTTCGCCGTGAGCGGGAATCGAACCCGGGTCGCCAGGTTGGTAGCGGTAGTGTAGTGGTCGCTAACCGCTACACTACCGCTCCCCATAACGGCGGGTAACAACAAACACGCTCGCACGCGCACATTGCATTGTGTGTGTGCGCGCCTGTGTGCCGTTCGTCCTTGGGTAGCTGGAGGTGCAGTGCACGTACCCCAGTGTGTGCCCATAAGGTCAACTATGCATGTGCCATTGCGTGCTTGACCCCTGGATTCACATGGTCGTGGATTATAAAAACAAAGAACATTGTTTGTGGAGTTGTCTCCAACAAAAAAAGTTTTGCTCGCCCAGCAAATTACATACTATTTGTTTTGTATGCCGGTAATGTGTAGTATTTAATTCATGAAATAGTCCGTTTGATCTCTTACCTATTACCTGCCACGGTGTAATGGGCTGCACAACTGGAGTTAAACTCCATAAGTTGCCGTTTCGATTCGATCTCGCCACGTGGCAGGTGAAACAGTTGGGACAAATTACTCGGTGCCTCTGTTCAACTCGTCGTATGAATGGTTACACCACAGTCGATGGGCAGGTCGTGTGCATTGGGGTAAAATGTGTGGGTACCCTCACCTTGTTCCCAGAACAGTCGGGCAATAACACCCTCGAGAGGGGCTCTCTGGAGTTGCCTCCTAGTGGAGGCCTTCCTCCAGTAGTGGCGCAAGCAAGGCATTTTTTTTTAGGGCTCCACCTTTACATTTTTGACATTTTACCCCATGTACCTATGTCTGTGTGTCTGTATTTCACACTTCCGTCATTAAGGACATGAGAGTCCCCACCACTTTAATAACGACGGTATGTTACAAAATTAATGCACACTTCTGTGTTTAGGGAATAAAGTCATGAAGCTATAACGTCAACTAAATATGCTAAAATGTGTCGAAATTTTGCTTGCTTTTATCAAAAAGCAAATGAACTGGCACATGAGCCCACGTGACACTTGATTTGATTGGCTTCGGTGGAGGGTTCTGGGTAAAATATATATACTTAGATGACGATCTAACCATAAATAAACTAAGGCAACATCAACTAAAATGTACCGAAGTATACACCGACTTTCGAGGCGATGATTTGATTATAATTCTATCATTATTCGCTTTCATCGATATCATCACAATAACAGAGTTCTTAGAGCGTTGAGTATAACTTTGTGCATGTTAATTATTCAATAATATTAATTTGCACTTATTAGGCGCCTTGCACAGCAGTCTTTCAAAGCAATACAAAGCATTAGCACATGTACGTATGTCTTGGTGATATTGCAGAGCTCTTGATATGAATGTGAAGACAAGTGTGTACACCTTTGCATGACCATGTAAAGGCATGATCTGTCGTCTGGTGGAGTCACACAATGTCCACTTCGTCACACTCCTATAGATCATTTTGACATTTACCCGTATCTAGCCATGCATAAGGCCGGATTCACGCAAGAGCTGTAGCCCGGGGTCTACGATATTTTGAGGTTCCTCCAAAAGTATGTAGTTTTATGGTGGTTAAAACGCAATACTGTACCAGTGTAATCGATCCTATCGGGGTAAATTGGCCATTAAAGCCATCCCATCGCTATGTGTGCCGAAATGAAAAATTGTGTTCGTTTTCACTTACTCAGCTTTACAACTTGTACGGCGCCTTTAAAAACCTGGAACCGACGACCAAGGTTAACAACAGTGGAGTGTTTTGAATTGGCCGAGTGGTGGTCAAAATTGCAGGGAAGGAATTGTATTTTAATCGGTGGCCTCCCATGAACTATATCAACTCTAGGCACCCTCCCTCACCCTTAATCTTGGTCATGACCACATACAAATAATGGATTGAGCTTCCATCGGAGGTCAGCTGGAGCGCATTCCATTGCTAGGTTCATAGGTTACGTTCAAAGGGAACGTGCTCCTGTTTGGGCCACGGTTCACTTGACCTGTACATATTACTGTCCACACACGAGGCGTCCCTCTAGGGTACACGGCGAATCGGGGCGACCGTCCTGGGCCCCGCGCATTTTTTTTTTGGGGGGGGGGGGCGGGGAGGCGTGCTTTGACTTCACGGTGTCCGGATGAAATACTGATTTGTCTCGGCCCCGCATCTTCACCCCCCCTCCCTCCCCCCAAGGGCCGCTTTGCTTGACAGTAGAAATAACGCCATTGACATCCCTTTTGGCTTTACCATATACACGTCGCCTCTCGTGCCGGTCAACAGCATAAGCGCATGAGATGTAAATGTACTTTTTGATATTACATTGCGAAAATAGCTTAAACGTTCAAACAAAAATACCCAATTGGCAAATGGCAACGCTCGCTTTGGATCGAAGATTCTACTATTTCTTACCGTTTTTACTTTTTAGATGGGGATGTAACGAAGCGTCGATAAACATCGATTTATTCGAAGGCATGTTGTGTTCATGGCTTCTCGTGACGCCCTCCGTCCACTAAGAGGCCGCTACATGTCACCGTACTGTCACGTGAAACAAGAGTCGATTTTTTTGCTCGCAAATCCTTGAATGGCGACATTCCGTTATAAAGCTACCGTCATATTTTTTGGATACCCCAATCGTTGCACCTTCTTTTACACTCCGTGTTGCGCGTATGTGAACACGCGTGTAACGTGAACATTTTACACGGTCTTTGAATACGCAGTACGACAATTTGCATGTACGTGTTCGTTTTGTGATCGAAATTTGTTTTCTACTGTTTATATTTTTTTACACGAATGCAAATCTCATTTGTGTAGGGCACTGGAAAGTCTTCTTTGAATACAAACCACCGAGAAAGATCAGCCATTCACTGGTTACACCAGCAGAGTTACAAATGGTGTGTTTCGCATTCGGAGATTAATGCACTCCTCCTTATTGAGCGTTTTTTTGCCAAATGACATTTCCTGTTGGAGGAGTAACCTTTTCACTTTTTACTGGTTGTGTTATGCTCGAAATAAAACTGTTATACTTCACCTTCGTGCGTCATTCTCATAAACACGACACTTATCATATTGTTGGATAAAGGCATCTCCACGGGGGGCTGTTTGACCATACTTCACCTTGCTGGTCATTGCGGGTTGGTGAAGGGGAGGTGGTGCACACAACCGGGTCAGATGACACGAGCAAATGACGGTAGGTAGCTGTGGCCCGGAATCGAATTTGGGTATCTGGGTTCATCGTGAAGAAGTGTGCTAACCACTGTGCCACCACTCCATCCCTTTTACTGATTCGGTCGTACGGCTGTTTTTATCCGAGGTGGCTGAGTGGATTAGGTAGCGAGTCCCATCTCAAAACACTGAGACTCGAAATCTTATGGGTTTGAGTTTATGGGTTTTAGCCACCCATCATTAAACGTGGTTCTTACACTGCAGCCCCAGCCACTAATGTGCTAAAGAAACATCTGGCATATTTCAGATCTGAGGATCAATTTATCGTTATGTTAGGTACATAGGCAATAAAGAATGGAAAGCACGTGTAATGCAAGTTATGGGAATGATGCATTCCAGCATAATGATACATTGCTGATATTTGTTGAACCACTGCTGGATGAAGGCCTCATCATATTATTTGTTTCTTTCGGTTAAGTCACGTCTAAAGATAAAATAATACATTAAATTAAATAATAGAATACGACGTTTCGATTGCAACACAAGCAATCATCATCAGGTATAATGCAATAGCGACATAAAATCTAACCAGAAAACTATAGACAGACATATTAGCAGACAGATATCACCAAGATACATAGCGAGAGCAACACAGGTAACAGAGAGGGGTGATCGTCTCTGTGTGGTGGCCACCACACAGAGACGATTGCTTGTGTTGCAATCGAAACGTCGTATTCTATTATTTAATTTAATTTATTATTTTATCTTTAGACGTGACTTAACCGAAAGAAACAAATAATAATTCTTGCAGTCATGAAAGTTCTAAAATTAAGCCTCATCATATGCTGTTTCTAGATCTGAAGCTTTCGTGACTGCAAGGATTCATATTCTTAGTTTTTTCAGTAAAGTCACGTAGGTAAAAATTTAAAATTAAATTAATAAAAGTAAAATAAAAATAAAATAAAAATCACGACGTTTCGGAGGCAACACAAGCTTCCGTCAGCTATCGTGCTGTGACGGTTCCACCTGAAGACGGAAGCTTGTGTTGCCTCCGAAACGTCGTGATTTTTATTTTATTTTACTTTATTAATTTTTATTTTTTACCTACGTGACTTTACCGAAAAAAATAAGAATATATGCTGTTTCGTTCGTGTGAGTTGGCATCAGGAGCCGTTCAGATACCATTATTTTTAATTCTACGGACATCCGATTAGCATGGTTGCCTACGTACGAAGAAAATAAGTTAAACATATTATCAAGGAAAGCCTCACTGAGTCTCGTGACTCATTATAATAGGGTTCCTGATAAGGGGGGCACAGACAATGATTTCTGTGTCGATTCCAATTTAATAATTTGTGGATAATTGTCTCAAATTTATGGTCTCCTCTTGCGAATTGACGTCGTAGAATATTTAACGTCCGCTGTGAGAGCAGATGGCGTGCACTTTCTCTCCTGTGAATACACCTGCAGATATTTATCAGCGGTGTAGGGATCAATTTGAGGTCGTTGGGTTCAGGGTACAAGCGCTCCACCACAACATTCCAACACTGGCACAGAACGGAGGCTCTTCGGGTTACTCGCGATGGCACAGTTGCCTTTTGTGATATATTACCGTACCTTTATATTGCGTGTTGCCATGCAAGTTCAAACAGAATAAAGTAATTATTGTCGCATTCAAAACCACGAATGCGACATTCCGCAGATTATTTAGTGAGGATTAATTGCCTCAACAGCGAACGCAAAGTCTAATGTTTAGTTTTTTGGTACCTCACGTTCTACTCGGAACGTGAGGTTCAAAGGCCAAAGATCCACCAACATCGAGCCAATTTCTTTATTTACCTCGAATATTGATTTCCAAGCTGCGCGCGTGTGCGCGTGTGTAGCATTAGCGATCTGTAGGGCATTCAACTCCGTTGCCAGTCTGTCCTTACTACTGAGTGGCGAAATAATGTAAAGTGCTGTATGATTCAGTCTCACACGTAGAAGGGTTAGATCGCGTAAATATGTTGTTAAACCCGTCACCATCCGACACAGCCAATTGGTAAGGCTTGTCAACTTTGGCTGTCTGATGATGTTGGTTGTAATCGCCTGCAAAGCATCACAGTACTCGAATTGCAAATGTTGTAGGTTTACTCTCCAACACACAAGCGGTGTGCTGAACTAGTAACGAATTGGCGCGTTTTGTTTACGTGACACACCTCACTAATTGGTTGTGTCGGGTGGTGACGGGTGTAACGACACATTTATATTTACGAGATCTAACCCCCCAAGAAACCCTCTATTTTACTATATGACTGATCAACGTTCACCACTTGCATTGTATGACTCCCATCCTTTTTTCGGGCATTTTTTTCTCTGTAGCACCAACAAACCCAAGAGAATGGCCATGCAATACTTTAATCTGCCAGTTATCCCGAGTGATTATCCACCATTGGTAAATGTGTAACTTTTCAAAGCTGCACTGACCAGCGTGGTGAAATATGTCAAAGCAACACTGCCCGATTGCGTCTGAACGAGCTGATTTGAATTGATCCATATCTGCGGTCTACGTACTCTTGAACGTAGTTCGATAAACAATGAGAGTTGTTAAAATGTCAGACACTTAAATATGTAATTACGAGATATGAAATAAAATCCGAAATTGGGCCTAAAAATCCGATTCCTGTAAATATGAAATCGGAAATTCATCCGTGTAGCGTAACACTATGAAATCTTACTTTTAAAACAATCCCATCGTTAATACTTGAAGAGCACGCTTGAAATGCTTCCTCTTAAACCTCTTAAACAGCAACCCCAGCAAGTTGTTTAACCCTCCACCCTTCCCTCCTAACCCAGCAGTGGTTGGTCGTCGAATAAAAAAAATCCCCCCCCCCCCGCGATGAACTTCGGGTCATTGACTCTCGACTTCGAGAGCCCCCCACCTATTCTCCCAGCGCGGCATCGCACTGTCAATATAAGGTGACGTTCGCGGTCTCGCGAGGAGGACAACCTTGCAAACCCCGCGCCGCAAGGTGCTCCGACAAACTTCACTCCTACGCGGCGGACGCTCGCCGCGAAGAGCGTTGACGTCTCGACGTCTCGAGGCCGATCGTCGCCTTCACCAGCTCTCGCTGCCACCACTTCTGCCACCACAGGTAACGTGGATTGCTTTCGCCAAACTGCCTAATGTCAAAATGTTTTCCACTGGTATATTTAAAGAATGCATTCCTTCAGCCTGGATGATGCCGTAGCCGGACGGTGGTGGCTATGCACGTCGCCTGTAATCCGGCACAGCGGAGGCAGCGAGAGTTGGTGGATCACCGCAACAAATATTGTGAGACTCCCTTCCCGTGGATTTTGAGGTCCCATACCCTGGCTCGCCAGGAGAAGGCAGTACATCAATTGGACTAATCACCATCTGTTTCCATCTGTAGGGGAATAAAGTGTTATTCCCTGCATCGCGCACTTTCAGATGCACTTCTGCGGCCATCTGGAACGCTCTTCTTCCTTCCGATATTAGGAAGCTACTTTTAAATCTAGATTTGAAAACCCAATTCTTTAGAACTGCTTTTTGTGTCTAGTTTGTTGTCCATCCCCCGTACCTCCAATTAAGATGTTTGGCTAAATACGTTGCGAAAGAAGTTCAACAAGGTCGTCAGTTCAAGTCCTGGTTGCCCGTTGACTCAGCCCATCATTCCTCTAGGGTCGATAAAATGACCACGACCTCAATATTCTATGGGTATTTCGGTAAAGCCACGTAGATATAAAAATAATAATAAAAAATATCACGACGTTTCGATCGCAACGGAAGCAATCACGAAAACTTTTAAGGCAAGTTTTCACGACCTCAATGTTCAATTGAGCAGGAAATCACTTGGACTTTTCGTTCGTGACGAATGCAGTGAATGTTCTTTTTTTTCCTGTGTGGGTGTCTGCTCTTGCGTAGGGGTTGCAAGTGAAGAGGCTAATCATGCCAAACTCAGTTACCTTGCAAGGCTTCAAATCGACAGGAAGTGACAACAGAGCATTTAATGGAGACGGATTCTCTAACGGTACGTAATTATTTTTTCTTTCAGATTGTCAATGACTTGAAAAGGTACTCGAATTATAAATGTTGTGGGTTCACTTTCCAACATAGCGGTGTGCTGTACGAGTAACTAACTGGCATGTTGTGTTTACGTGACAAACCTTACTCATTGACTGTGTCGGGTGGTGGCGGGTTTAACGACGCATTTATATTTACGCGCTATAACCCAAAATAACCTCTATTATGGACGTTAAAAATAATCATTACATTTGGTTCTGCACTTTATTTGAATTCATTCTGTGAAAGTTTAACATCAGTTAGGCTGGTATACAATGAATCTCCCTCTCTCTACAGCAGGATTGGTGGGTAAGTGGTGCCCCCGATGCTCTGATTAAGAGGGTTCTCAGAAGCAGTTCTGTAATCTCCGCTTCTGCGGGCAATTCTCGAGTGCAGTGTGATGCACTGATCGTGACGTAACGCCGGTAGAGCAGAATCAGGATGATATTTTGTGACGATGCATTCCATACCCGTCAACCCCTCATCAGTGCCCTACCTTATTACAGACCAATTCAGACAGTATTGGTCACCCCGTGCCCTTATAAATCTTAACGTTCATCCTACAAAGTCCCATCGCAAGGAAGAAACACAAACAAATATTTTTTTTTGCCCGTATTGAAACGGATGTACGCCGTATGCACCTGAAAACTCAATTTCCCTGTCGAAGAATACGGGCAATCCGTAACGGGTATGGCATGCCTTCGTTGACTCACACGGGATCGTGTACTCGTGGCGTGCGTTACAATCGGTTATTCTCAAGTGCGTATGGTCGTATGTAAATGGGTCATCTTGAAACCCCCTGCCGCCACTGGAGGTACTACAATTCACCGCAATGTTGTTCGGGAACGAAAAAAAAAACGCATTTATATTCATTTTTAAATTATAATTTTTCTATTTGCAGACATATCTCATGGACAAAGGTATGGATGTCGTGCATACATATTGATGAACACACACTCTCACGTGACCAGTTTGGTTCGTGTCTTTTTGTGCTTTATCAATTCGTTCGTGCAAGCACCGGTGAGTTATTCATATTTCGGAAGCTAAGCAGAATTGAGACTGGACAGTGCTCGCATGTGTGACCACCGTGCATGCATACGAGGTGTTATAGGCTGCTGCGGTGCTCCGCTGTCAGCAGAGAGCCGTGCAGCAAAATACATTGCTGGACTGCTCAATGTCCCAACGTCTACGTTATCAATTCTTCACCAACACGCGCTGGCCAGGCAGGGGTGGTGAACTATGGTCAAAAGCCACAATATCTCAGACGGAGTTTACCAGCGGTTTGAACATTTTTTTTGGCTCTTCTCGACGAATGTAAAAAAATAAAATACTTAGGCTTCGTAATTACCTAACTCTCCTGGTACACAGGAGGTATTGGGTTCCATCCCGACCCTGACGCCTGCTGTGTATTTGGAGGTTGCGTGTCTCTCTCTCTCCACTTGGTCACGTGGATTTTTTTTTTCCGGGTCCTCCAGTTTTTCCCTCCACATTTAGAAACACGCGTTTCGAGTATTTGTCTGCTACATTACCAACATGATGATCCACTTCGTTGGGCTATCATTTATGGCCAAGTTGCTTCTGAGAGGATAGAGACAAATAGCTCAGTGGGCCTTACCTGGTCAAATTAAACATAGTTTAGTTGTAATCCATATTTTTTGTCCTTCCAAACTCGGCATTAAATATTGTACATATTGTCTAGCAGACTGGGTAGCTGCTCTGACTGGACTCGCTTGACTCTGTTGACTGTCGCATTGCCAAAGCCCAATGGCGAGCCAGGATTTACATGGTAGGGGGGGCAACCCCTCCAGCAATGAAAAATGACAGAGGAGTTGTTAGTAAGTAAGGACTTGTTCCATGCTTTTTATTCGACGCGTGTGCGGCGATGGCGCAGCCATGGAGGGTCGAATTCGAACCGCGTCGTGTGATCGGCATCGCGCTCGCTGAAGTCGTGCACTGTATACGCAACTGCGCACAATTCTGAGTCACGTATAATTGCTTTACCGTTACTTATTGCCAATTATGGACTCAGACTATTGTCCTATCATCTCATAGAGTCCCTGGCACGTAATAACATGCTACACAGTGACAGTGGGGGTCGCAAAATGACGATTTATTACTAATAAACCCCAATGATCCGATCGAAATGAGGGATATCGATCGGATCATTTGGGGGGGGGCACGTGCCACCCGCCCCCCCACTGGCTCCGCCAGTGCCCAAGCCACCGATGTAACCTTGACGAGAGGTCAAGGTCTCCCGTACGGACGGACGGGGGTTTTTTTGGTCTAGCGCATGACTTTTCAAAAAACATAGCTATTGCATAAGAAGCAAACATATCTCGATTTAAAGCTTTCGTGACTGCAGGGATTCATATTCTTGGTTCTTTCGGTAAGGTCACGTAGAAATGAAATATTTTATTTTATTATTTCCCTTCTACGTGACTTTACTGAAAGAACCAAGAATATAGCGAACATATCTTTTAAAAAAAAACAACGGTTACTCTGAACCTACGCATAATTTGAAAACATCTACGTATTTTAGACACAACATACAGTGGTAGGATGTGTAACATGAATAATACGGTAAGATGTGTTGTTGTTGTTGTGGAATTGGTTGCCCACTAGGCATGTAATGGATTCACTGCCCCTATCCGCCCCCTCCTTGCTGCCACATACGCAATGAGTTGTCACGATGCCGGAAATTAATTCAATCCTAGACTATACTCTAACTTCCTCTATTTTTATTTTACCGTTTAATTCTCAGCGCATCTCGTTGTTTTATATCTCGCTTCTACACCGCTACGTTTGCTCCCTTTGCCAATATTTAACGCGACTCATGCCACTGCTGGCAGGAGGGTCTCCGCAAGGAGGGAGCTTTAGAGAGGCCCTCCTTCGAGAGGGCAAATTTGGCTGGCCAGACGTGGGAGTACCCACACTTTAGCCCACCACAGGACCCTACCATCGAACCTCCCGGGTTTCAACCTTGCACGCCGCCAATGGGTCGACCATCGACCGAATCAGGACCGGGCCACGTGGCCGATGCGGTCACCTGACGATGCCACGAATGGCGCATCAAAGAATCGGCGGCCTGCGAGTGCCGCCACGAATCCCAAATCATCGACCCCATTTAAAAACAGCTGCGATTTTCACTCATTTAAAGGCGGAACGGGTGGGATCCACTCTGCGTCTGAACCGACAATTGAGTGGATAAAATAAATACATCTAAAATTGCATCTGTAATCTGCTGCTATGAATCCACACGAAAGAAGAAGTCCCCACCACTGCGGACCTACGAGCTTGGGTGTTCTAATTTATACTGCCGGTTGGACAGAGTCGCGCGTAATTCGAATTTTTCGTAAATAATAACTGGTTCGCACGAGCACACTTCATCAAGTCACCGTGTCATCAACAGGAAGAACGCATCTCAGCGCCACTGCATGACACATTGTTCCAATTATAGTTGACCTTTTCTTTCGTATCGATTTGGGCCTTCAGATGCCGCCAATCTAGAAGGATATTCCGTCCGCAATGAGCCTGCGTCTCACATTCAGGGTTATTTAGAGGGGCGCCAGGGATATCCCACGGGGCAGGGAGGACCTTGAGCCAGTCTTTAACCCTTTACTTGACCAGCACGTGAATTAAACCGATTGAGACACACGGAAACAACATTGCCTCTTCTTCTTGGTTCTTTCGGTAAAGTCACGTAGAAGGGAAATAATAAAATAAAGAAACTAAAAATTAGAAAAATATTATTTTATTATTTCCCTTCTACGTGACTTTACCGAAAGAACCAAGAAGATGAATCCCTGCAGTCACGAAAGCTTTAAATAGAAACATTGCCTCTATTGTAAGAGGGACCTGGATGTGAGCTCAGGGCCGGATGAATGTTCTTGTGGGCCCCTAAGGCACTTCTGTCTCGTAGGTCATCAGAGATAACTTTGTACAGCTGCTACTGCTGCTGCCCCATGTCACGACTACCGCCGCTGTCACTCCGCTTGTTTCACGCGGTACTTCGTCCAGCCGCTGTGGCAGATGTCGTTACTGATACGTTCATTATTTAGTCTGTGCTCGAATTCGATTGGAGCGCGTTGTGTACCGCGAGATAAGCAGATTTAAATTGAAAATTTTGCAAAAGATTGCAATTAAGAAATCTTGAAAAGTTAATCTCCGGTGTTCATTTCTCTCTCATTGACATTGACATGACTCTGCCTCTTTGTACATACACTGTGCCTATCCTTGCCATATACATATTTTTATTCAAGAAGATATCTTGGTTACATATTTTATAACGTGGTCACATTTTTTTCGTAGGTCCTTTAGTTTTCGTACGCCCTAGGCACAGTGCCTACTGTGGTCTATTGGATAATACGGCCCTGTGTGAGCTGGCCATTCCAGCATAGGTATAATAATTATCATTATTTAGAAAATGCCAATTATGTATCCAGAAAAGCCTCACCAAATACAAAAAGCGCCCCTTTTTCTAGAGAGCGTCCTCCTGCATTGGACAATTTGGCGAATTTGCGACCGCGTGTTTGTTTTGCTTCACGCGCAGAGCTGAGACTAAGAAGGAGAAGGACAAAAAGGACAAGAAAAAAGAGGAGGCCGATCTCAAGCAAGTGGGCTTATGCCAGCTGGTAAGAGCCGCGAGACACAACGCACATTGCGATGGAAATGCTGCATTGTGGTATAAGACTCATCTGAGCAGGAAATCACTTTGGCTCTTTTCTTACGACCATGTCCATCGGACGGTACCGACAAACGAAACGTCTGGCCATAATCCGCTGTTGTCTCACGTCTGACCCACCACCCCCATGCCCACCGCCAGTTCCGTTTTGCCAAAGGGGGTGACATCGTTCTGATGGTGGCCGGCGCCCTCGGTGCCATTGTGCACGGAGCCGCTCTCCCCTTCATGCTCCTCGTGTTTGGGAGAATGGCCGACGCGTTCATCGAGTACGACCTGGAGACCCAGGAGCTGCAGGACCCTAACAAGATGTGCTTGAACAACAGCATCATGTGGGTCAACGGGACGACAATCCCCAACGCCACCGCCTGTGGGTAAGTCCGCTGCATCCAACTCAAGCACATCATCCTCGTCATCCGATTAGCGCGGTCGGCTACGTACGGTGCGAAAGAAGTTCAACATACATACTGCCCATATACTAACACTACCCCATAGACTTAACACTGCCCATAGACTATCACTACCCATAGACTCAACACTGCCCATAGACTATCACTACCCATCGACTCAACATTGCCCATTGACTCAACACTGCACCTCTTATTAGCACGGTTGCCTACGTACGGTGCGAAAGAAGTTCAACATACATACTGCCCATAGACTAACACTACCCCATAGACTTAACACTGCCCATAGACTATCACTACCCATCGACTCAACATTGCCCATTGACTCAACACTGCACCTCTTATTAGCACGGTTGCCTACGTACGGTGCGAAAGAAGTTCAACATACATACTGCCCATAGACTAACACTACCCCATAGACTTAACACTGCCCATAGACTATCACTACCCATTGACTCAACATTGCCCATGGACTATCACTACCCATCGACTCAACATTGCCCATTGACTCAACACTGCACCTCTTATTAGCACGGTTGCCTACGTACGGTGCGAAAGAAGTTCAACATACATACATACAAGGCCCCCGTAGCGCCAATCAGAGTGTCCACGTTTCACCGCGTTGTAGAAGTCCTCCTGGAGGCAAGGTTAGACCGGAGTCATCCACAGATTTGACGAATCCGCGAGTTCCTCGGATGGCCGACTCGACGGTACCATGGTGGAGATGCGGTCGAGATCGACTCTCTGCCTGGATGGACAAAAGTAGGGCACGGTGCGCATGCGGGAATGTCGACCTCAGTTCCTGCAGCGAGGCCAAACAGATGGCTACATCATGGGATCTCCTTTGCCAGTACCAAAATATACTAATAGGGGTTTTCCCCTTTTTTCTGGCAACAAAACTGATACCTTTTGCAAGGAATCATGCTTATATTAACCACAATATTTGCAGTCAAATGCAAACAAAAATTTTTTTTATCAGAGTATTGTTTTTTGTTTGCATTTGACTGCAAGTATTGTGGTTAATATAAGCATGATTCCTTGCAAAAGGTATCAGTTTTGTTGCCAGACAAAAGGGGAAAACCCCTATTAGTATAGTTGGCTACATCTTGGGCAGATGATGTGATCTGGTTTTCGAGCAACCAAACTCAGGTGCGAGAGTCCGAGATCCACTCTTTCAAGTTCAAGTTTATTCGTTTAACCTAGGTGAGAACGCAAGAGACCAGGGTAACCTCATTTGCAAGAGTGAATGAATGAACAAGTGGGTCATTGGGTGAACGAATGAGTAAGTGGGTGAATGATTGAGTGAGATGAGTACATTCACAGTTATTTTGATTAATCAGGGAATAACTCAAGTGACCAGATGCGTCTCATTTGTAGGAGTGACCTGGGTACAATCTCATTCATTGTCGATTACCCAAGACACATTTCTCATTCGGCACTCACTCTATAATAAAACCCGTGCAGTTTACTGCGATAACGTTGAATACTATTATACCGGTAGGGGATGTCGGCACAAATCAATTCCCGTCACCCGAACAACAGATGCCAATTCCTGGACAGTCCTCATCAAACCCAGACACGGTGGCAACCCTCGCACCCACTCAATTGCTGGGTCCTCCTCATCAAACCCAGACACGGTGGCCACCCGCGCAACCCACTCCACGCCCTCCTTTATACAGCAGCAGGTTTCGAGTATTTGGTCGCTGTACATTTCGACGCGATAAGCCACTTCGTTGAGCTATTAATTGCGACCAGGTAAATTGTGAACAATACAAATAAAAAATATTGACAAAAATTGCACACATTTGTTAACATTTATGTAAATTGTTTGTGCGTTGCTGTTGTTGTTGTTTGTTTTTTACACCAGGCATACGGACATCGAGGCTGAGCTCACTACCTTTGCTTTCTACTACTTGGGGATTGGATGTATCGTGTTGCTGGTGGGCTATCTGCAGGTACGTGGTAACTGTTTCCAGGATTCCATCGTTATTCACGAACTTGATATCCACCAAAGCAAGTTTCGCAAGTTTGTGCATCGCGACAGACAGAGAGAGAGAAGGTGATGAGAGATAAAAAGTGATGGGATAAAGTGATGACGGGGAAAGCTTATGTATTTATGTTAAATTAATAAAAAAAAAGGTTTTTGTGCCAATATCATTATCCGAGAAATGTGTTATTCACGGGCATCTTCGGAACGTATCCCTCGCATACACCGAAGGAATCCTGCACTGACAAATCCATCGAGTACTCGAGCATACGTTTCGTGTTGCTTCTTGCAACGGGGCCAGCGTAGTCTTTGCCTTTTTAGCGTAACACGATTCACGATGTACGGTGCGAAAGAAGTCCAGCATAGATGCATGCGTGGCTTTGGTAGCGGCTGGGTGGTGGTGGCTATGCACTCGGCCTGTAATCCAGCGCTGCGGAGGCAGCAGCGAGGCGTTGGCAGATCATCGCTCGGGCAAAATGTGTGTGCCGCATTTGCCTCCTTCACCTGACACAATTAATAAAGCATTATCACGGTGTGTTCATGAGTAATCGCACTACTTGCGCGATCTAATATATGTTTTTTTGTTACGAATTGTTTTGGTCGCGAAAGCTTACGTGGAAAATTATAAGTGATGTACAGGGGCCTTGGTTTAAGAAAGGCACCTTTACAGACAATCACATTTTGTTTGATACAATATTTGGTTGTATAGTAGAGTCATTTTTCTTACTGGGAACATCAGCAGATAAATGTACAACCGTCTGCATAGAAATCAGGTAATTTTACCACTCACGGACAGTGGTTATGTTGTGTGTGCGGCGTGTGTGTGTCCAGATCTGTTTCTGGGTGATGGCCGCCGCTAGGCAGGTGCTCAGAATCCGGCAGGCTTTCTTCCATAACATCATGCGCATGGAGATCGGCTGGTTTGACGTGAACTCCGTTGGTGAACTGAACACGCGTATATCCGAGTAAGGATGCCAACACTTTGGCCACTGACGCCGATTCCATCTTAACCGCCAGCAAAACGTCTCTCCGAATGTTTTCCGAGTTGTGCCGCATGCTATAATGTCCAACGTTTCACTCCACATGCTGGGAGATTTTTCAGGGCCAATAATTTTGGTTCAAGAACAATTACGGGATTCTATATACACAGTACAACCGGGAATATTTACACAGTAGTATGGGCATAATTTAAATAATAATCATGTAACCGTGATCGTTTTGCAGTGACGATGAGATGTTATCTCAATTGCCTGGTACGCAGGAAAACATGGGTTCGATCCCGGACTCTGATGATTCCTGTTGTTTTTAGAGAGTTCGCGTGTTCTCTCTCTCCCCGCGGTGTATAAACATCTGGCACCGCATATAAACATCAGAGCTGAGGAGACAAACTCGGCCGGACATTGTACTGGCCACACACACTACCTTAATAGGTGCTCACTAACAGCTCTTGTGCCAACGGTCTATGATGCTAACCGGGTGATTTTTGTAAAACTAAAACCATTTTTTTTTAGCAGCTAAGGTCCACTGAGCTATATAGCTCTTTTTAAGAAGCGACCTGGCTACAAATGATAGCCCAAAGAAGCGGCTTAACATTTCTAGCAACCAAATAGTCTAAACGCACATATAGAAATGTGGAGGTAAAAACCAGAGGACCCGGAGAAATAAATTACACGCAACCACGGGAAGAGAGACACGCAAACTCCAAATGTATAGATGCCATGGTCGAGATCGAACCCACAATCTCCTGTATACCAGGCGAGGCAGCTAACATCTCCCTTGTGTTCGCAGTGACATCAACAAGATCAACGATGCCATTGCGGACAAAATGAGCATCTTCATTCAGCGCTTCACGACGTTCGTCTGCGGATTCCTGATCGGCTTTCTCAACGGGTGGAAGTTGACCCTGGTCATCTTGGCAGTCAGCCCCCTGCTCGGCCTGGGTGGTGCGCTCATGGGCTCCGTGAGTGCTGAGTTCACGCAAGACGCTCAATTCATCGCAAACCACGAGTTCCCGTCTATGAAATAAAACTGTTGCAGTCTCCCGTAATAAATTCAGGGCTGGAAATGGGAAGAAATTTCCGGGGGAAACTCATAAATGATTCACCCCACCCCTCACTAGATCTGAGGAGGAGGAGGGGGTGAGTTTCGCTTCGTGTGTGTTTCGCTGTGTGTCTGTGGGTCTCTATGTGTGTCTGTGGGTCTGTGCGTGTCTGTGGGTCTCTGTGTGTGGCTGTGGGTCTGTGTGTGGCTGTGGGTTTATGTGCGTGTCTGTGGGTCTCTGTGTGTGTCTGTGGGTTTCTGTGTGTGTCTGTGGGTCACTGCGACCTCAACGGGCTCTGCAATCCAGCAGAAATATATAATCGAGCAATTACCCGGATGGACTGTACCCGATAATACTGTTTAATATAGACCAGGGGGTCGGCAACCCGCGGCTTCAAGGAGTCACATGGGGCTCTTTAAGGACTGCTTGGTGGCGCTATTCATGGAGGGCCACCGCCTTTGTGTTCACGTGCATTGCCGCTCTTGAAATACATGGTGCTTCAAAACAATGTTAACACTTCTGAGAATTTGTAACAGTACCACGCTGAAGAAGATTCCAGGCAATGTGCTGACAATGATGGCGAACAAGTGGAGACTCTTTGACTTTTTGAAGCTATTAACATACTACATTTGTTATAATGTTACAGTGTATTATCCGTTCTTTATCCATTAAAAACGATAGCGCCATATAAGTGTTAAACAAATTATGCACCCTGTATTACCGAATTAGAAGAAAAAAAGGGTTTCTTGTTATTTTGGTTGCCGGTCCCCGATGTAAAATATAAAGTAACTGCGGCCATCTACGAGTAGCAGTTCGTATTTGCCATCAGCCGTAACAAAAATGGTTTTATGCAGTTCTTGATCTCCACTCTCCCTGACGCTTGCATGCACACACACACACAACACCGCCACGAATCCAGTGACGCTCACTCACAAACACACACAACCATCACGGCCTGAGTTACAGACAACAAAAACGACAAAGATCCCCCGTATAGCCTGTAACAGAATGTTGGGGCAAGTGCTGTTAGCGAGCACATATGAAGGCCGGCTAAGGGGTGTGGGTGGCCAGCACCACGCCCGGCCGCCTTGATCTCCATAGTAGCGATGTTTACACACCTGCACCAGGGTCACGTTCGTGGCGCAGCGCGCTAACTGCTGCACCTCCGCGCTCCCACCCTGAGTTACACGTACACACACACATACATTAATCGCATCCGTAAAAAACTATGGCAGATGCGGATACCTGATGCACAAATGGAGAAAAAAAAATCTCCAATGTGTGATTGTGGGTCATCCACAACAGACCATGCAACGTACAACGACGCATATACGAAGGCGACATCATCACGGCGATGCACTCCGCCGTTCCTGACCCGGCTATCTGGCCTGACCACCTAAATGTGACATTGTCAGTTGTAGCTTTGCATCGACATAAGCCATACGACAGAAGACACAGACGGGCTCTCCCTCTTCACTCGACGATACTCATCACCGCCATCTCCATCACCGCCAGCTACAAATGCTCTAATAGTGGCATTGTCTTTGTGCTGTTCGCCTTTTGGTGTCCTCTGGTCTAACACTGTTTGAGAATAGGCTCTAAAGAAAGCTGTCTCTGGTGCGGTCCAATGCATCATATATCACCAGAGCGTGTTTTTTGTTTGCATATCCACCGCAAGTATATGTGGTTAATGTAGATATAATTCCTTGCAAAACGTTTGTGTCTAGTGTTTTAACATAGTAACACCTTAATAGAGGCTTATTTTGGGGTTAGATCGCGTAAATATATAAATGTGTCGTTAAACCCGCCACCACCCGACACAGCCAACTAGTAAGGGTTGTCACGTTAACAGAACGTGGCCAATTCGTCACTAGTACAGCACACCGCTTGTGTGTTTGAGAGCCAAGCCATTTATAAATTTATAAGCGATCTAACCCAAAAAAAACCTCTATTATGGATGATATTGTTCGCGAAAGCCTCCTACGCGTTTATCCTAACACCTGTTTCATTGCCAGAGAGGGTCAAACCCTATTCTCATTACATCTCCCTCTCTTCTTCTTGGTTCTTTCGGTAAAGTCACGTAGAATGGAAATAATAAAATAATAAAAAATAAAACATAATAAAATAATTATCACGGCGTTTCGGCCACAATGCAAGCAGCCGTCCATTGTGGCCGAAACGTCGTGATAATTATTTTATTATGTTTTATTTTTATTATTTGATTATTCCCTTCTACGTGACTTTACCGAAAGAACCAAGAAGATGAATCCCTGCAGTCACGAAAGCTTTGAATCGAAATCTCCCTCCCTTTGACTACTTTGAGTGCCACCGATAATTTCTTCCCACGTTTCTCGCCGGCTGCTGTCAGTTCGTGGCACGCATGACAGGCCGGGAGCTGAAGGCCTACGCCAAGGCAGGAGCCGTGGCCGAGGAGGTTCTCTCTTCCATCCGCACTGTGGCAGCATTTGGCGGAGAGAAAAAAGAGGAAGATCGGTAGGCACCGTGCGTACGGTACAGGCGCGCTTACGCCATAAATGACGTATCGCACCTGGGGGGGGGGGGTCAGACATTTGTGACGATGTGTGACGAGAGGGGGGGGGGGGGTTTAGAAATTTGACGTCGCATAAAAATGCGCAACTTTAAATAAATATAGACGACATGTTCTACTTATATTCTTGGTTCTTACGGTAAAGTCACGTAGAAGGGAAGCAATAAAATAATAAAAATGTAAAACAATAAGATTCTCACGACGTTTCAATTGCTACACAAGCAATCATCACCAGGTGTGAAACCCACAGCAAGAAAATTAAATATACTTTTTAATAAATCTTTTCTCCTACAACATCAGAGTGCAGCGCCACATTAAATACGCACTAAAATGACAATAGTTTAAAGCGATTTGAAGCATAATTTATATATATTTGGGGGGGGGGGGGGGGGCAGAGCTTTGTGACGTCATATTTGAGGGGGGTCTGACTTTTTGTGACGCCGTGTGACGAAGAGGGGGGGGGTCAAAAATAGTCCAAAATTGCGTGACGTAATTTATGGACGTCCCCTTACGCGGCCGTCTGGAACGCTCTTCCTTCCGATATTAGGAAGCCGCTGGAGCTATGCACTTTTAAATCTGGATTGAAAACTCGTTTATTTAGAAACTGCTTTTTGCGTTTAGTTTTTTGTCCTTCCCCCGCACCTCTGATTAGCACGGTTAGTTACAACATACGTTTCTAACTGATGGGCTCCACAAGTCTGGCAACCAAGGGGGAGGCCTAAGACCAGGTGGTGGGATATTGGCAGACCAGGTCTTGGAGGTTGCGTGCCACGACTGCGCGCCGCGGTGGTGAGATGTTAATTGCCTCGCCTGGTATACAGGAGGTCATGGGTTCAATGCAGACCCTGATGCCTGCTGTATTTTTAGAGTTTGCATGTTCTTCCCGTGTTGGATTCTTCTCCGGGTCCTCCGGTTTTTCCCCTCCACATTTAGAATCAACGTGCGTTCAGAGTATTTGGCTGCTATAATATTCCACAAAAGCCACTTCGTTGAGCTATCATCTGTGACCAGGTCGCATGTGTCTAGTGAGAGGATGTACTTGCGCCATTTGTTTTGTAATGGAAAAACTTGAAGATTTTGCGATTGTTGTGTCAATAATAATTTTGAGTTAATTGACGTGCAGGTACGACAAGAATCTGGTGATGGCACAGAAGTGGGGCATCTGGAAAGGCATGATTCTGGGCTTTTTCCAAGGATACATGTGGTTCATCATCTTCTTGTGCTATGCACTCGCCTTCTGGTATGGCTCCAACCTCGTCTTAGAAGAAGAAGAATACAGCCCAGGGACACTTCTGCAGGTACAGGCGCTCACAGTCCACAGACAGACACCATACTCAGAATGTTTATTTATCCTGGGGAAATCCGATAAACTATGAAGCTCTTTTTCACACATGTCCAGTACGGGCACGTGGTCAGAAAGTTACAACAAACAATAGAAACAACGAACTTTTGTTTATTACGTTAAATAGTCACAGTATATACGTTCAAATTGCAAAAGTACAACATACGAGGGTTGATCAAAAAGTACCGGGACTACTTTAATTTAGACTCGCTAAAAATATTACAAGCGACAAATTTCTTCAGCAATTTTTTTTTCACTCTGATCATCATATCGGATGACGCAGCTTTAAAAGGATGCCGTTCATTTTCATCAATAAACAAATTGGACGTTCTGACAGGGCGGCCACATGGCGAACGCCATATGTTGCCTTACTTTCGTTTAAGCTTAATTTTTTTTTAATGTTAGTTGTAATACGCCTTACTTGCAACGAGTCAACGACTCGTTAACACTGCGAAGGAATGTCGACGAGCAGCCACGTAAACATATGTACGCAAGCAGATATCTTGGTTACATTGTTTTTATCATACAAACAAAACACAGGATAAACTTTTTTTTCAAATGCCCTTTAGTTTCCGTAGGCCCCAGGCACAGTATCTACTGTGGCACCTATTGGGTAATACGGACAAATAAAACGACCGATTCACCGTTCTGACCTTGTGGAACGAACTCGAGGTGCAAAAACATCTTCATTGTCAAAAAGAGACAATCAGCATCGCCTCAATTTTTGAGCGTGGCAAATTCGTGCGATGCAGATTTTAAGCAATGGATGGAAAGGGTCTTTTTTGTGCTGGCCAAATGTCTTTATTTTTCCTTTTCAGAAATATTGAGGTCTACAGAGAGAGTCTTTAAAACAGTCTTGCTGAGGTTGGGTAGTGTGGGGGTAGTTAGATCGATATTGCATTCCAAAAAGTTAATATTTAGGTTGTCTAACTAAAGTGCATTGAGTTCTCCACTTGTGTTGACATCTGATTCAGCGGTGGGTCAAATGTGACTGTTTGATTAAGACTTATTATTAACTATTCACGCGCACAGCACAATAACAATTATTTTGCCAATGGCACTTTAGCGCATTTAACTTATGCATGTCATACTCTTTATAACTATATCTATACTTGTCCACTAAATTATCGATAATATTCATTTTACTTGGAGCACACACATTTATGAACGATACGAAGTTTTCTTCTTGGTTCTTTCGGTAAAGTCACGTAGAAGGCGAAATAATATAATAAAAATAAAACATAATTATTTAATTATGTTTTATTTTTATTATTTTATTATTCCCTTCTACGTGACTTTACCGAAAGAACCAAGAAGATGAATCCCTGCAGTCACGAAAGCTTTAAATCGATACAGAGTTTATCGTCTTTTTTCCTGGTATGATTCCCACTCATATCAGATCTGTCTGCCCGCTCCGCTCCACTCATTCCTGTCCACACGGTCATCCTCTTCCATGTCAGCTCCACAATTCTTCGTATTTTGATCTTAACATTTCTTTCTAGGCCCGCCCCTCGGTCTATGCCCATGGTGTAGACGATGACATGGGAGGTCCTCTGTTCAATGTCACCCCCCACCCCGTCAACGTCCTCGTAGCATGCAGCCTGGGCCTCTCCCACCTGTGTGCCTCGGTGCAGTTGCACGGCCTGCACACTCCATAGCTACGCCACTGATGTCCACCCGGGGTGCTTGAACGGTGGTCATGTTTCGTCTCCGTTTGGTACGGTCATGTTCCTGGTCGTCTTGAGTTGACCTTCAAATAGTTTGTCTCAACCGTCGGCAGGTGTTCTTTGGCGTGCTCGTAGGAGCCATCAACCTGGGCCAGGCTTCCCCTTGTCTTGAAGCATTTGCATCCGGTCGTGGAGCTGCTACCCATGTCTTTAACATCATTGACCGGGTGAGTGTTTCATAATAATCATCGTCGTCAGAAGAATCATAATTTCTAACCACGTGTCGGTCCACTGCGGAATGAAGACCTCCCCACGCTGTGTCTACTTGACTTGCGTGAAAAAGAGCTTCATAGCTCATCGGATTCCTCCAGTCTAAAAGATTCTGATATGACATATTCTGTCACAGGGGCTATTAAATGTCATCGTTTTTTGCACAGCCATCTGCTGCCCAGCATGTAGCACCGCAGCAGCCTATGGCAACCTGTTACCTTACAATGGGGTTCTTTTACCATACTTCACCACGCTGGTCAGTATGGGTTGGTGTAGGTGGTGGCCAGGACAGGTTCAGATATCGCTCGGCCACTGATGTTGACCGTGGCCTGGATTCGAGGTCAGGTCACCGGGTTTATAAGGCTGTGCGCTAACAACTGCCGCCACTATTATGCAGTGGTGAGTGGTTCAATTAATGTGAAACATCTACTCGTAGATGCGAATGCAATTTTCTAAATGGAATAGGGAAACGTACAATTGGCTTCCATGTAACTGTGAAATATATCATTAGACTGAAACGTTCTTAACGTGCATTGTCTCATATACAAAATCCCAATAAATCAATTAAAAAAATCTCCATTGACGAAATTAAAGTCAAAGCTTTCTGATTTAAAATTTCTTTATCTCTGGCCCATGGGCCTTGGTGCAGTTGCACCACCGATGTTGACTCCACTGGTCTCCACCCGAGTGCTTCCATGTTCATGACCATGCTTCTGATAATATTTTTGTAACCCTTCGCATATTCAAGCTCAAATGTGGGCCGGTCCCGTTGTTACATCGAGGTTTCAATAAAAAAACAAGCAAAAAAAATGCTTGCTAAATAATTCCTGTAACGATGATCTGTCGTGTTCAACAGGAGCCAATAATCGACTGCATGTCTGACGATGGCAACATTCTGCAGAAGGTCAAGGGAGACATCGAGTTCCACAACGTGAAGTTCAGTTACCCTACTCGCCTCGACCTCACGGTGTGAAGTTATTACCATTCGCACGCACCAAGACACAGATTCCCCGTATAGCCTTAGGGGCCATCCATTTAGTCCGTACGCATGGAGGGGAGAGAGGGGGGATTAACCCAAATGCGTACGCTTGCGTATGGGAGGTCTACTGACAATGTACGCATAGGAAACGGGGTGGGTGAGAGGGTGAAGCCTCGATAATAATTTGTCTACATTGGCCTTCAAATGAGTTAGATGGTCCGGCGGTGGACTATCTGTTTGCTTAAACACGTGAATATTATTAATCCTTGATCGTTTCTGCGTGGATTAAATATCGGCCGTGCGTACAGGGAGGGGAGGAGGGGTCAAGTTTTGACAGATTTTTGCGGACCGACTCAATGGATGGCCCCTTAACAGCGCTGTCAGGGCAAGTGCTGTTAGCGAGCAGCACCTATGAAGGCCGGCACGGCACACGGGCGGGTGGGTGGCCAGCACCACACCCAGCCGCCTTTGTCTCCCTCGTGGCAATGTTGTACACACCGCAGCAGGTACTCATTTGAGGCTGAGTCGACCTAGGGAATGCCCAGGAGCAGTTCAGATAATCGACACTGGTGTTGACCGTGAGCAGGAATCGAACTCGGGTCGTCGAATTGATAGTACGTCACAGCGTGATAACCGCTATGCTACCTACAACTCCCCATAAAAGTTGGTCTTATTAACAGTTCAGTAGTATTACATCGGATTTGGCTGCACTGCCCTCTATGGTATACCACGTACCACTGCGCTTCTGTGACCATGCAAACCTGTGGTCGTCACCGATCCAATCACTACCCATGCTCAACCCTGCCGCTTGAAAGTAACCTTCATTTAAAAAGAAACTCCATCATTTGTTGTGATTTGATATCCGCAGTTCGCAATAAACCGCACCAGATCGTCGCACAGCAGATGCGGCTGTCTGCCACATTCCTTGAGAATTTTCCGGCGTGCGATCGCAGCCACCGTTCTCAAAACCGTGGACAACGGAGTTAAAACCACTGCCCGCTTCCATCATTCATTCGAAACTCAACCGGCAGCATTTCAGATATTCCTCCCAGCTGCTCATGAAGCCGTCCAATGTCTCATTCATCAAACTCGACATGAACGGATAAATATTGCTCATCCACTCCCCACCATATGATTCTGAGGGTCTCTGCGCGAGCCTGTGATTCTCTTTATAAGTCTATGAATCTCCGTGTGAGTCTATAGGTCCCTGTCCGTATACGTTTGATGGGTCTCTATTTAAGTCTACGGGTCTCTACGTGAGTCCCTGAGTCTCTATGTGAGAAGATGATTTGTGTTCCGTCACTAGCATCGCGCGTGAGAATTGTTACCTGTTATACGCATACTTTAAGATACATCCTTAAAATTGGGAAAGAAACTGCACAGCACCCTCTGTAATTGCAAATATTGAGAGCACACCTTGTGGCTCTGCCAATCCCAGCAAGCTGCCCTCATCATCCATCGCTGATTGGAGGCCTGCATTCGGGTTTCCACCTGTTCCGCTGGAGACCAAACCCAAACATATATCTCGGCCAGCTTAGGTATAATCACAGCTGTGCGCGTAAAGGTTAACAAACATCAGTGCAATGCCACCACATCTCGGCACAAATGAATCCCTTCCACACGAACTCGGATTCCAATTTCCGGATGGTCTGGGTCAAACCCACAAGGCTGGCAGCCCGCCCCTCACTGCATGCATGTTCTTATTAGTATTACATGTTCTGGTACGGCCATCATACATTGTGGAGATGCTGTTTTCTCTGTCGCTCCTCCCCACAGGCATTGCATTCATTCAACTTGAAGGTGAACGCAGGAGAGACCACAGCTTTTGTCGGACCGAGCGGCGCAGGCAAGAGCACGGCCATGCAGCTCATTCAGCGTTTCTATGACCCCCAGGAGGGCAAGGTGAGCGGACAGAGGGCGCAGCCGTCCACGGACCCACTCCAGATAAATGCATCCCAGCCATTCCGACCCGCTAACCGTTGTCGAGGTAACGATTCGTCGTTAAGTCAGCGGTTGACGTCGATTCATTACGTACACGCTGCGCGTTGCAAATCGTGCGTGGTAAAAGTCGATGTTGTAATTGTGTATGAAAATTATATTCTAGTCATATGCTAATGTATATTCTTAGGTTTTTCCGGTAAAGTCACGTCGGTAAAAATTTTAAATTAATAAAAGTAAAATAAAATAAAGATCACGACGTTTCGGAGGCAACACAAGCTTCCGTCTTCAGGTGGAACCGTCACAGCACGCTTGCTGTATCAAGTAAATTATTTTTAATTTTTATTTTTTTTACCTACGTGACTTTACCGAAAAACTCCTAAGAATATGAATCCTTGCAGTCACGAAAGCTTCAAATCTAGAATATGCTAATGTCACATTAGACCTGATTAACTTGCTAGTCCTCAAGAAATCCGGTGATTGGACAGTCTTAATCTGAGAAAAAAATAATATTGTCCACAAATTACTTGAGAAAACCCACAGAGTAGCGTTGCACCCTAGGGGCCGTCCATAAATGACGTCACGCACCTGGGGGGGGGGGGGGGGGTCGGACATTTGTGACTATGTGTGACGAGGGGGGGGGGGGTTGAGAAATGTGACGTCACGTCAAAATGCGCAACTTTAAATAAATATAGACAACACGTTCTACTTAATTAAATAGACTTTTGAATAAATGTTTTCTCCTACAACATCAGAGTGCAGCGCCACATTAAATACGCACTACAATGACAATAGTTTAAAGCGATTTGCAGCATGTTTTATTTTTTTTGGGGGGGGGGGAAGGGCAGAGCTTTGTGACGTCATATTTGAGGGGGGGGTCTGACTTTTTGTGACAATGGGGGGGGGGGTCAAAAATCGTCCAAATGGAGCTATGCACTTCTAAATCTAGATTGAAAACTCAATTCAGTAGAACTGCTCTATGCGTTTAGTTTGCTGTCCTTCCCCCGCACATCCGATTGGCACGGTTGGCTACGCACGGCGCAAAAGAAGTTCAATATACACACTACCCACAGACTCAACATTGCCCATAGACTCAACACTACCCATAGACTAACACTACCCATAGACTCAACACTGCCCATAGACTCAACACTGCCCATAGACTCAACACTGCCCACAGACTCAACATTGCCCATAGACTCAACACTACCCATAGACTAACACTACCCATAGACTCAACACTGCCCATAGACTCAACACTGCCCATAGACTCAACACTGCCCATAGACTCAACACTGCCCACAGACTCAACACTGCACATAGACTCAACACTGCCCATAGACTCAACACTACCCATAGACTCAACACTGCCCATAGACTCAACACTGCCCACAGACTCAACACTGCCCATAGACTCAACACTACCCATAGACTAACACTACCCATAGACTCAACACTGCCCATAGACTCAACACTGCCCACAGACTCAACACTGCACATAGACTCAACACTGCCCATAGACTCAACACTACCCATAGACTCAACACTGCCCATAGGCTCAACACTGCCCACAGACTCAACACTGCCCATAGACTCAACACTACCCATAGACTCAACACTGCCCATAGACTCAACACTGCCCACAGACTCAACACTGCACATAAACTCAACACCGCACCATAGACTCAACACTACCCATAGACTCAACACTGCCCATAGACTCAACACTGCCCATAGACTCAACACTGCCCATAGACTCAACACTGCCCATAGACTCAACACTACCCATAGACTCAACACTGCCCATAGACTCAACACTGCCCACAGACTCAACACTGCCCATAGACTCAACACTACCCATAGACTCAACACTGCCCATAGACTCAACACTGCCCACAGACTCAACACTGCCCATAGATTCAACACTGCCCATAGACTCAACACTGCCCATAGACTCAACACTGCCCATAGACTCAACACTGCCCATAGACTCAACACTGCCCATAGACTCAACACTGCCCATAGACTCAACACTGCCCATAGACTCAACACTGCCCACAGACTCAACACTGCCCATAGACTCAACGCTACCCATAGACTCAACACTGCCCATAGACTCAACACTGCCCACAGACTCAACACTGCACATAAACTCAACACCGCACCATAGACTCAACACTACCCATAGACTCAACACTGCCCATAGACTCAACACTGCCCATAGACTCAACACTGCCCATAGACTCAACACTGCCCATAGACTCAACACTACCCATAGACTCAACACTGCCCATAGACTCAACACTGCCCATAGACTCAACACTGCCCACAGACTCAACACTGCCCACAGACTCAACACTGCCCATAGACTCAACACTACCAATAGACTCAACACTGCCCATAGACTCAACACTGCCCATAGACTCAACACTGCCCATAGACTCAACACTGCCCACAGACTCAACACTGCCCATAGACTCAACACTGCCCAAAGACTCAACACTGCCCATAGACTCAACACTGCCCATAGACTCAACACTACCCATAGACTCAACACTGCCCATAGACTCAACACTGCCCATAGACTCAACACTACCCATAGACTCAACACTGCCCATAGACTCAACACTGCCCATAGACTCAACACTGCCCACAGACTCAACACTGCACATAAACTCAACACCGCACCTCCGATTGGCACGGTTGGCTACGCACGGTGCAAAAAAAGTTCAGTACGTACGCACGCGCGTGCCTGCGTAACCGTCCGTCCGACTTTGCGCCCCCACCCAAGGTGACGCTGGACGGGCACGACATCCGCTCGCTGAACCTGCGCTGGATGCGGTCACTAATCGGCGTCGTGGAGCAGGAGCCCATTCTGTTCGCCACGACGATCGCGGAGAACATCCGCTACGGCCGCGACAACGTCACCATGAGCGACGTGGAGCAGGCAGCTCGCCGTGCCAACGCCTACAACTTCATCATGGAGCTCCCGCATGTACGCGCGAGCGCGCGCACGCTACGTTACGAGCACACCCGGGCCGCGTGACATGTGTCGTATGCGTGTTACAGGGCCGGATTTAGGCACGAAGATAAGTAAGTTACGGCTTAGGGCGGTGTTCTTCATTGCAAGGCCAAGTCGGGCCACTGGTGGCCCCCTGATGTGCGGTCCTCGACAATACACAAATGGTGAAAACATCCCCCCATCATTATCGTGATGCTGTCAAACCCCAATGGTTTCAAATGTGTGGTGGCCACTCGCACTGATGATGTCTTATCGGCGAAAGTGGGCCCCTCTCTGAAAATGAGTGAAGAACACTGCTCTCGTTATAAATTAGTGAAGACCACTAAATATGAAGAAAAAACATTCATTCGAAGTTTAAAGTTTTACGCAATCGATTGAAGAATAAGGGAGAAAGGGAAAAAATGCTCTCGAAAACGGTTATTTTCATTCCGATATGGATATGACAAAAATATCCAGGCATTCCTCGATGGGACCTCTTAAGCTTGGCATGACTTAGGGCCCAAGCGTTCCGTAATCCGGCCCTGCGTGTGTACATGTGTACGTGTTGATCTGAATGTGCTGTTCACTGCTGTATGAGGGTATCTGGGTTGTGGGACCATTGTGGTGAAGTATGGTCAAATAGCCCCTCGCGACAGACACATCGTGAGGAGGCCTTCGTCAAGCAATGGAGCATAAATATATTAACAAATAAATAAACATTAAATTTTGATTTAAAGCTTTCGTGACTGCAGGGATTCATCTTCTTGGTTCTTTCGGTAAAGTCACGTAGAAGGGAAATAATAAAATACATTTTTTTAAAAATATATTATATTATTATATTATTTTACTATGTTTTATTTTTTTTTTATTTTATTATTTCCATTCTACTTGACTTTACCGAAAGAACCAAGAAAATAAACATTAATTTGTAATTTCAAAAACTTTCTTAGTATGCGAGAAACTCTTGAAAAAGATTCACGAGTCTGAGGCTTGTTCTTCTAAAATTAAATAAATAAGCAGACAATATATAATTATATTTAGATTTAAAGCTTTCGTGACTGCAGGGATTCATATTCTTGGTTTTTTCGGTAAAGTCACGTAGTAGGGAAATAATAAAATAATAAGAATAAAACTATAAATATATATGTATTATTACCTTTCAATGCAGGATGTATATAATATCTAAATTAATTGCGTTAAATTGCTTTACACCCTTGTGCAGCGAAACGGGTTTTTTCCGGTGCAATGCATCAAATAATGTTGCTTTTTAAAATCTTGTTTTGGAGAATGTAAGATTAATTAATAAAAAAAGGTTCGACAAGGTGTAAATTGCAGACAGATTTTTATTGCACTTATTCGAAATAAAGCGTGTAATACATTCATAGCACATTTATTTACTTTGTATTTTGTGTGAACTGGAAGCTATTTTGTAGCACGCTGACCTGCCCACACCGGACATCTGTGAAAAAGAGCCTCATAGCTCATCGGATTCCTCCTACAGTCTAAATAAAAATTCTGATACTGGGTATACCCGTTGCGCAAACCTGAGCAAGCCGTTGAGAACATAAATCATTACTTGACATAACGTGTGCGAATCACTTGTAATGTATTGCTTCATTTGACATGTTTTTCAGCCATTCGTACTGTCTTGCCTTACTCAGTATAAAGTGTGCCAGTCACTTATAATGCATTACTCTACTCGGTATGAAGTATGCCAGTCACTTGCATTGTCTTGCTCTGCTTGGCTGAACAGAAATTCGACACGATGGTGGGAGAGGGCGGTGGGCAGATGAGCGGAGGACAGAAGCAGCGCATTGCCATCGCGCGAGCCCTCGTGCGTAACCCCCGAATCCTCCTCCTCGATCAAGCCACTTCTGCCCTGGACAACGAGAGTGAAGCGGTGGTGCAATCTGCATTGGACAAGGTCCGCGACGTGAATTTGTATTTAATTGTCCTTTCGAAATCTTGTCAGAAGAGAAAACAACTTTGATTTAGTTTTGATTTAAAGCTTTCGTGACTGCAGGGATTCATATTCTTGGTTCTTTCGGTAAAGTCACGTAGAAGGGAAATAATAAAATAATATAAATATAAAACAATAAAAATTCTCACGACGTTTCGACTGCAACACAAGCAATCATCATGATTGCCACACTGTCTGCTTGTGTTGCAGTCGAAACGTCGTGAGAATTTTTATTTTTTATATTTATATTATTTTATTATTTCCCTTATACGTGAATTTACCGAAAGAACCAAGAATATTTAATTTAGTTGTTTTCATTTATTTTATTTTTTACCTACGTGACTTTACCGAAAAACCAAAATGTAAGAGAACGGGCAATTTGGAACTGTTGCGAAGTGGCTTCATGGCACACCGCCTGTGCGAGGTAACGTCCCTGCGGAGGTGGATACCAGAGAAGTACTTGTGTGTAATTGAATCAAATGTTTTAACCACACGCTAAGGGGGGGGGGGGGTACACAATGCCACACTGTCTGCGACAGAGATGTTTGTGGCAAAATCGATGTTTAAATGTTTTTACAGCTGGAATTCATAGATATGTTTTTGATATATATATGCTATGGTTTTTTTAGTGATTGGTAACTCGGCTGAGACTAACTTAAACATTTTTTTTAAAATTACAGGTGCTTAGACCCGGATATTAACCTCTTAGCCACCCAGTTCCATTTTAACGAACTACGGATTCAGGCCACCGATTCTGTAGCGTCAACGATCTAACGTCACAATTATATTCCATTAGCTCTGGACGTCTGTCAGCCAATCGAGATTGAAAACTCATTGCTTTAGAACTGCTTGACGTGTTTAGTTTGTTGTCCTTCCCCCGCACCTCCGATTAACACGGTTGGCAACGTACGGTGGTGAGAAATAAATTCAACGCACCTACACACATACAGCCAACCTCTGCAGCAGTCGGTCCATCTCCGTCCACAACGTGGCGAAGTGGGCTGTGGAGGGGCGCAATGCCGGCCCTCACGCCGATTGTAAATGTGTCAACCCGCCAGGTGCGAAAAGGCTGCACCACCATCTCAATCTCTCACCGCCTGTCGACGATCCACAGCGCCGACGTCATCGTGGGCTTTGAGCTCGGTTGCGCAGTGGAACGCGGCTCGCACGAGGCTCTCATGGCTCGCCAGGGCGTCTACTTCACCCTCGTGACGCTGCAGAGCCAAAGCGACCACATGCTCGGCTCCAGAGGCGACGGTACGCACGCGATTTGAAAGTTAACATTTCAAGTTCATTTATTAGGTATAGCCCTGTGAGCCATTCGGCTCTTGAATCGGGTGCAACTGCAACAAACAAAAAACAAAAACATGAACAAAAAACATCTTAAAGTGAATATGTGACTAAGTGCAAACAGAAAATCCAAGAAAAGACAGCAAAATATTGCAGAAAAAGCACCGTACACCAACGCTGTGTGCAAACATCCCAGTGGGATGCAAGTCAAACAACAACAACCAACTTAGAATAAGGCCATCAGTCTAACTCTGTACTACAACAAACAAACATGGCTAAACCAATACACTTTTCGAAATCACCAAAATAAAGCCATGAAAGCAATGAAAAAGCAATCATAAGAACTGTGACGGAATTTTCACAATAAATGGCATAAACAACATGTACTACCAAAAACCCTGCAGCCATAGCTGAAGGCGGCTTGCGCATGCGTGTGTTCCGTACGCGTGTTGAACTTCTTTCGCACCGGCACGGTAGCCAAGCGTGCCGATCGGAGGTGTGGGAATTGCTGTGCTCACACCGCTGCTGGCGGAAGGGCAGAACCGGCCCTAGACCTTTGGGGGCCCTAAGCAAAATTTGGTTGGAGGCCCCTTTGATGTATGATTGTTTTCACCCACTAGCTAGCAGTGATTCTAGGGGGCCCTCTGCTGGCCACTGGGCCCTTTGCAATTGCAAGGGTCGCTTAGTGGCTGGGCCGGCTCTGCGGAAGGGCCTCCCACTAAGAGGGAACTACAGAGGGCCACTGTGTGAAGCGTATGTTGGCCTACTCTTCCACGATGACCAGACGGCTTGGAAGAGACTGGGAGTAGCCCAAACACGCTTTACTTCGCGTGCCGATGGGCTGACTGTGGTGCCCCCGTGTGTAGCGCGAGGTGGACAGCTGCCACGCCAGGATACCGAAAAAAACCGGTGACTCCTGGATTTTAATTCTGTGCGTGCAGACCTTTATGCCACGGCAGAATGCCGAAACATATTTCACTCAAGTTCAAGTTCATTTATTAGGTATAGCCCTGTGAGCCATTCGGCTCTTGAATTTCAAAACAGCAGTGCCATGGTTGTCGTGTTCGGGTCACTGTGGTGCTGAGTTTATTGTTGATTTGTCGTGATGTTGTGCTTTAGATGAAGACAGAATCGAAGAGCCGATTGAGAAAGTGCGATCCTTTAGTCGAGGAAGTTACCAAAACAGCCTCCGGTAGGTGTTGTCTGATGCTGCTGGTTATAAAATAGTGCTTGTTTGTTTTTTGTGGTCAGATCGCCTGTTATCTGCAACTTTTTTTCATATTATACAATCTTTAACGATGGAGAACCAAAGGGTTGCAAGGCTGCAGTGAAGGTTAAGCAGCACTGATCTCAGAGTATCCATAGTAAAGGTTTTGTTTGGTTAGATTCCTTAAATATAAATGTGTCGTTAACCCACCACCACCCGACACAGTCTTTAAGTACGGTTTGCCATGTGAACAAAACGTGCCAATTGGTTACTACTTCAGCACACCGGTGTGTTGGAGAGTAAACCTACAGCGTTGACAATTTGAGTACGACGTTTCGCTGGTGATTACAACCAGCTTCATCAGGCCATTTGCCAGAATTGTGAGTTTCTCTAATTTTATGGTTTTAAGAAAAGTATCCTCCCCAAAGAGGTTCGTCAGTTTAACACGACGTAGGCATCCGCGACCAATATTAATTTTAAAGTTTTTTTGGGTTACGCGATCAAACCCAAAAAACCTTTATTGCGAATAATATCGGTCGCAAAAGCCGACGTGCTAAACCAATGCTGATGTGCCGTCTTCCCCCCCCCCCCCCCCCCCCATTATTCTCCTGGGACGCATGCTGAGCTCAGAGCAATAGAGCTCAGTGGGTTGATTCACCGCGAAGAGAATTCTTCCCAACGTCTGGGTCGTCGTCGTCATCTCTGTGTGTCACGCGCCGCCCGTTTCCCCCCCTCCCCGCACCCACACAGAGCCTCTCTGCGTAACCGCTCACGGTCCACGACCAACCCAGCGGTCGACGTGGGGCTTTCGCTCATCACGCCGATGGCCTCGAATCTACCCGGCGACAACGTACGCATTCGATTGTTGAAGCTGCGCGTGCAAAGTGTCGCGGCACCACAGCCGCGCCTCCGTCGTTCGGGTTTCAGCAAAAAAATAAATCAAAGAGGGGGGGGAGTTTTAGAGTTTAAAAATGGGAAAACGGAGGTGCGCCGTGAAAAGCACGCAGCCGTTTGTGGATGTGATGATGGGACAACAATAATAATGTAGGGGTGTCAGGGGAAGGATTTCCACCAATAGGAGGGTTAGTGGGAGGGGTGATCGAGTAGATATAAGGGTAGAACGGGCGGGAAGAGGGGGCTTTGGCGGGAACGAGATTGGGACGGCTGGGGACAGGTGTGGATGGGAGAAAAGGATTAAAGGACGAAACCCCTGCAATCTTGTGTCGGCTCTCCTTTACAATAATAATAATAACAACAACAACAAGAAAAGACGACTCGTTATTTTTTACGCATTGTTTCAAAATGCGATTAATCGATTTGAAATCGATTAATCATTCAGCCCTACAGGCACCACAGCGCAGGATCCTGCAAGCCACGTGCGGCAGCGTAGCCATCCGGCCACGGCTGCTATTTAAATATCCGCGCATTGTGACGCGCCTAACGGTGTTTTGAAATCCCCGACCAGGTGCATTCCAGGAGAAAAAGCACGGCAAAGACGGAACAGTCCGTCTCCAAGCCGGGCGTGAAGGTCAACAAGGTCGCTGACGACGACGAGGAGGAGGATGAGGAGGAGCACGCGCCCGTCACTCGCATTCTCAAGTACAACGCACCGGAGTGGCCCTACATGGTGTTTGGGGCGGTGGGGGCGGCCATCAACGGAGGGATCCAGCCGGTCTTCGCGATCCTCTTTAGCGAAATCCTCGGGGTAAGAGGTCTCTCTTGTCGGAGGAGAATATCTCGCCATGCCTCTGCTTTGACCGTCTCTTTTGCCTCCATTTTACCCTGATTGTGCTGAAATGTTATTATTTTAAATCTTGACTTAAAGCTTTCGTGACTGCAGGAATCGATATTTTTTGGGTCTTTCGGTAAAGTCACGTAGATAGGTTTTCTTTGAACCTATTATTTTAGTTCGCGCCTGATAAGTCGAAGAACAAGTCTCGCAAATAACCGAATAGAGCAAAAACGTACGTGTTAATGCCCCGGCTATCAACTGTGTTCTGCGTGTGACTTTACAGACCTTTACTCTGCCCACTGAGGAGGAACAGAGGAATATGATAAACCTCACCTGCCTCCTCTTTGTCCTTATCGGCATCGTGTCATTCGTCACGTACTTCTTGCAGGTAAGCCGATATCTTCGTGGGGCATCTTAAATTGTGGTTATTAATTATATTTTTGTACTAGGGGTTGTTCACAACCATTTACGGCCTTTGGCCAGGAAAGTCACTAAAAAAGTTGCACACGAACGACGCATTCACGCAAGCACCCGATGCTCCGTTTAGAAATTTTAAAATGAAACATCGTTGAATTGTATTATGTTTTGAATAAGACAATTATATTTCTTCATTAAAAGCTTATATCATTTTACATCTGGAAGACTTCATTGAAAATTACATTTAGTGTGAATTTTCTCTCGTCGTTAAGTAGATGGCCTTGCTGGGGGTTCGTTTCGATGCGGACTTTAACCTGTTTGGGATTGCGGGATCGAGATAAAGTGACATAGAGCTGCAGATCGATTCCAACTTAATCGAACGTCTGTCCCTGTGCCTCCGTCGTTCATGCAGGGTGTGCGTAGGTTTGCAGCGCCCCCTGCATGGAAACGACGTAAAGTGCAGCGTTCATCACAGATAGATGAAGTTGTGCACTTATATGAGAGTATTATCACGCTTGTTTACCTGGGAGAGTCCCACTGAGTCTCAAGACACGTTTTCTGCGATGTTGCAATGAGTCATTTGCGGCGTAACCTTTTCGGTGTTGGAGATGTTTTGGCCAATAACCGGAGGAAACCGGAGGTAACCCCTTTGCAGAACAGGGGAAATGAGTACTTGGTGCGGTGTGTAAACATCGCCACTAGGGAGACAAAGGCGTTCGGGCGTGGTGCTGGCCACCCCACCCCCTCGTGTACCGTTCCAGCCTTCATAGGTGCTCGCTAAGAGCACTTGCCCCAACAATCTGTTAAGGCTATACGGGGGATCTTTGTCTTTTATCTTTGTGCGCGTGCGTTGCCACGTGCGCAGGGCTACATGTTCAGCAAGTCGGGAGAGCTGCTGACACGCAGGCTCCGCCGTTGCGGCTTTGCGGCGATGCTGCGCCAGGACGTGGGCTGGTTCGACGATCTCAAGAACAGCCCGGGGGCCCTGACCACGCGCCTCGCCACCGACGCGTCGCAAGTGCAAGGGGTGAAGATTTGTTACGTGATAATTGTTTTTAAATCCTTTATATTAAGTTCGCTTGCTTGCTTACGACCGTGCAAATCTTTCGGTCGTTTTTTAACCCACTTCCCGTGATCCAGTCGAGCTGACATTTTCCACACAGACTCGTTGTGCGTGACAATTAATGTTCGTGAACATTTTTTTCCAAAATTTTACACTTTTTAGGACAAAAATATGATATTTAATTACCAATTGCTTAATGGTGCAATGCAATCATCTGACCCATAGGTGGCAGCCATCTCAAGCCAGAGGACGAGTGGACTCTAGCCGCCACGCATATAAAGGATTTATAGTGAAAAACTTTGTTTTTACGGGTTATACTTGTTTTACCCTTCTATCTGGCAACAAAACTGACACCTTTTTTACAAGGAGTCATGTTTGCATAGACCACAATTCCTGCAGCCATAATGCAAACAAAAAACATAACTCTGATAATATATGCACTGTCCTTGAAGTTGATTGGTCCACACCCGAGACAGCTTTCCTTAGAGCCTAGTCTCACATGGGTTGGACCAGATGACGCCAAAAGGCGCACAACTCAAAGACAATGCACCATCAGAGTATGAGAGCTCGGGGTAAGCATTTACACCATTGGAACCTCATTTGCCAGTAAAATATATGATAATTGGTTTTTTACCCTTCTATCTGGCAACAAAACTGACACCTTATTTACAAGGAGTCATGTTTGCATAGACCACAATACCTGCAGCCATAATGCAAACAAAAAACATAACTCTGATAATATATGCACTGTCCTTGAAGTTGATTGGTCCACACCCGAGACAGCTTTCCTTAGAGCCTCGTCTCACATGGGTTGGACCAGATGACGCCAAAAGGCGCACAACTCAAAGACAATGCACCATCAGAGTATGAGAGCTCGGGGTAAGCATTTACACCATTGGAACCTCATTTGCCAGTAAAATATATGATAATTGGTTTTTTACCCTTCTATCTGGCAACAAAACTGACACCTTATTTACAAGGAGTCATGTTTGCATAGACCACAATACCTGCAGCCATAATGCAAACAAAAAACATAACTCTGATAATATATGCACTGTCCTTGAAGTTGATTGGTCCACACCCGAGACAGCTTTCCAATCAACTTCAAGGACAGTGCATATATTATCAGAGTTATGTTTTTTGTTTGCATTATGGCTGCAGGTATTGTGTTCTATGCAAACATGACTCCTTGTAAAAAAGGTGTCAGTTTTGTTGCCAGATAGAAGGGTAAAAAAACAATTATCATATTTTTTTTACTGGCAAATGAGGTTCCAATGGTGATTTGTTACGTGCTCGAATTTCAATCCGGGATGTTTTTTTTCTGTTGTTGTTGTTGTTGTTGTTCACGCCGTTGGGGTCATTTCTTCCGAGATGGTGTTCCCTGGAGTGGTAGGGTGCCGTCAGCGGTCACGTCGTGGGGAGGAGTGAAAGAGAAAATGAAAAAGAATCCATTAGGATGTCTCGCGGGGCAGCGTGACTCGCACGTGTGCCCTGCGAGTGTGTGCGCAAGAGATTGTCACAGAACATTCACTTGAAAGAAAAGTTTTCAAATTGTTTCGTAATGCTTTCCCACTCGGGCTGAAAGTGGGTAATTTTTTTGCATTAGCTCTACCTGTTGGGTCTGCTCACCTCAGCGAGCCACGCTGATGAAGCTCATGACTCTTTTTGATCAGTATCAGGGGGCTCTATAACTCAAAAAGGTGATTAAATATGCAAGTGCCTGTGATATAAGGTTGTGATGCTATTAGGAACTTACCCTCTTGACAATTAGACAAATAGACACTTCCAAAAGCTCGGACACACAAACCAAAGTAACGCAACTTCATTTTACCCTGACAACTACCCCGTGTCGGCTTCTGTGCGACTAAATACAAACTCTTTGGTTTTTTCGGTAAAGTCACGTAGGTAAATTTTTTAAAATAAATTAAATCACGACGTTTCGGAGGCAACACAAGCTTCCGTCTTCAGGTGGAACCGTCACAGCAAAATTACTGTATCAAGATAACAATTTTTTACCTACGTGACTTTACCGAAAAAAACAAAGAGTATGAATCCTTGCAGTCACGAAAACGTCAAATCTAGGGCTAAATACAAATCGCAAGTTGGAAAGCGTTGCGGAATCCAATCAACGTGTATGCGTGCCCCCCCACCTCCACCTTCTTTGATATTACGCATGACAAGGGTTCTGGTAATTTTTTTTCAAATTTGTTAAGAAATAAAAAAAAACCCTCAATGTATCAAGAGCCCTTAAAGAGGAGCCGCTTGCTGAGGATGCCTCCTTCTTTTCAGGCAGCGGGCATGCAGATCGGCATGATCGTCAACTCCATCTCGAACATCGGGTCGGCGTTCATCATCGCCTTCTACTACAGCTGGAAGCTGAGCCTTGTCGTCACTTGCTTCCTTCCGCTGTTGGCTTTGTCGGGCGTCTTCCAGGCGCGCTTGCTCACAGGCTTTGCCAACACTGACAAAGAGGCATTGGAGGATGCCGGCCAGGTGAGTGCGGAGGGGAGCCGACCGGCGGACCTCGCGTGACGTGTCCTCGGGTTGTAATCGATGTAGATGCAGAGCTACAATTTACATTTTTTTTTAAGCTTTCGTGACTGCAAGGATTCATATTCTTAGGTTTTTTCGGTAAAGTCACGTAGGTAAAACATTTTTAATTAAAATTTATAAAATAAAATATAATAAAAATCACGACGTTTCGGAGGCAACACAAGCTTCCGTCTTCAGGTGGAACCGTCACAGCACGATAGGTATCACAGCACGATAGCTATCGTGCTGTGACGGTTCCACCTGAAGACGGAAGCTTGTGTTGCCTCCGAAACGTCGTGATTTTTATTTTATTTTTATTTTACTTTTATTAATTTTCATTTTTTACCTACGTGACTTTACCAAAAAAACCTAAAAATTCTACAATTTACAATTTCACATGCAGGTGGTCAAGACAAACAACCGTGTTGGGAGTAGCGGAGTTGTTTTTTTTTATCGCGGTAATGTCTCCTTCGTATTTGCGGATTGGGGGGCATTGCGTCGTTATACGTTGTACGGTCCGTTTTGGATGACCACAGTCGCACACTGGAGAGTTTTTAATTTTACATTTGTGCATCAGGTATCCGCATCTGCCGTGGTTTGTGCTGATGGGATTTAGGGTGGACCATGAGCTTCGTGAAAGATCAAACCCAGGGTTCTTCTGCGTTGGGTCTTTCACAACAAGGTGTTTGTGAGTTATTTTGAACTCCATTCCGGCTTCATCGGGAGTTGAATTCGCATTGTTTAAGGTTAAGCGCATGGGTCTAAAGGGGTTTGCCGTGACTTCATGCGATGACGAGGGACGTTATTGAGGTCCTGATGAATGGGAAGGCGACTGTTTTCCTCTCTACCGCATCTGCACAATTGACGAGCTCTGTCCATGCACGATATTAGGAAGCCACTGGAGCTATGCTTTTTTTAAAGTCGAGATTGAAAACTATTTTTCTTTAGTTTGTTGCATTCCCCTGTGCCTCCGATTTGCACGGTTGGCTACGTACGGTGCAAAAGAAGTCCACCATACATACTGTCCGTAGACTAACACTACCCATAGATTCAACACTACCCATAGATTCAACACTGCCCATAGACGCAACACCGCACCTCCAATTAGCACGTTTGGCTACGTACGGTGCGATAAGAGTTCAACATACATACAAACCGTGCTCCTGTTTCACCACGTGTCGATAGATTAACACCGGACCCAGGTGGGTTAGGTGGCGAGCGGGGTTGCACTCCTCCACACTCGCAATCGCAGGGCTTCCTCCGCGAGGGCTTGTTGTTCGGCGTGAAGCCCGACGTTTTTCTCCGCGTGCCGGGAGCTCCTGCAGGAAACCGGCCAGCGCAAAGTGCGATACGTGCCGTGTTGTGTCAGTGTAGCACAGAACTGCGCTGTTTGTGTGTTTTAGTTTGTTGTCCTACCATGCCGCACCTCCGATTAGCACGGTTGGCTACGTACGGCGTGAAAGAAGTTCATACATGGTGGTTGTAGCAAATACAGATCTTGGTGGTAGTAGCAAATATATAAACATACATACGCATACATCAAACCTTTAAACTGGTAGGAACCTCCTGGTTACACCAGCCCACAGGGGATTATTGTGTCCGTCCGTCCGTCGTGTATCTAAAGATGGGAGGGGTGGGGCTGGGTGGAGAGGGGAGGGTGGGGAGGGGCTGGGTGGGGAGGGGCTGGGTGGGGAGGGGAGGGTAGGGAGTGGCTGGGTGGGGAGGGTGGGGAGGGGCTGGGTGGGGAGGGTGGGGAGGGGCTGGGTGGGGGGTGGGAGCGGTGGGGGGAGGGGGCGGTGGGGCTGGGTGGGGAGGGGTTGGTCACCCCGTGGTGCCCTTATAAAACTCAACGTTTAACCTACTCACGCCGGCTTGTGCCCGCCCTCACAGTCGGGCATATTTGCGGAATACACCACGCCGCCGTTGACCCTGGCCATTGACCGAGCAACCCAACGTTCCTACCAGCTCCCTCCGCAGGAATGTGTTTATGAAGAAACGTACACACCGTGCGGATAACAATCGGACTCGCAATGCACGCGCCCAGGTGGTGAACGAGAGCATTGTGAACATTCGGACGGTGGCCGGTCTGGGCAAGGAGCAGACCTTTGTGAAGCAGTACACGGACAGCCTGACTGTGCCGCACCGCGCCGCCATCCGCAAGGCGAACGTCTTCGGCGCGACCTTCAGCTTCTCGCAGAGCGTCATCTTCTTCACGTACGCGGCCTCCTTCCGCTACGGAGGCTTCCTCGTGGCGCACGACGGATTGAAGTTCCCGCTCGTGTTCAGGTGAGCGAAGCCCCCGCAGGTTCGACCGTCGCTCGGGGTTTTGCGCGTGACGCTGGCCCTCTCGCCCGTTGAACGAACTCGTCCGTGGAACTGTTGCGGAGAAAAGATCGCCGCCGATGCCCTCGTAAACCCCCACCCCCCCCCCCCCCCCGAGGCTTTTTATCTCCCGCGGAATATTTTCCGGGGCCACTGGTCGATCAAGAGACCAGGGCAAAAATTTTAGCCGAGTATGAATCTGCGTGTTTCATTTCGTCGTTAAATGCTGCTGTGTGGACAAAGGCAGGGGTGGTGGTGGAGGAGGCAGGGGAGGGGGCCTATTCAATGAAATTGCTCCATTGTGGCTGAATAACAAAAAATACACGACTTAACTGTAATTTTTTAAAAATATTCCAATAATCTCGCGGCAGGGTGTTCTCGGCGCTGGTGTTCAGCGGCACGGCTTTAGGCCGAGCGTCGTCGTACGCCCCCGACTACGCCAAAGCCAAGATCTCGGCAGCGCGTCTGTTCAAGCTGTTCGACCGCACTCCGGCCATCGACTCCTCTCCAGACAAGGGAGTATCGTGGGTGAGTCGCGGTCAGAGCCATTGCGCCGTGCTCGTCGTCTTGTGTTGAGAGCGTTTGACTCGCTGGTCGGGTGCCTGCGAATTCAAGGGTCCAACTGAGCCCATCATCCGTTTCGGGTGGATGATGTGAATATTTGGAGCAGTAGTTGCAGTGGTTGCAGTGCCCAGCGCGCACGTAAGTTACGATGTCGTTAACCTGAGTGCGCTACGCAGCCGTGGCTCACGTGAGTGGTGAACAATAAATTTCGATTTAAAGCTTTCGTGACTGCAGGGATTCATCTTCTTGGTTCTTTCGGTAAAGTCACGTAGAATGGAAATAATAAAATAATAAAAATAACACCTGATTAAATAATTCTCACCATTCTATAATGTTTTATTTTCATTATTTTATTATTTCCATTCTACGTGACTTTACTGAAAGAACCAAGAAGATGGTGAACAATATTTGAAATAATCTTGCGCGCCCCCCCCCCCACTCGTTCATCAACTCGCACTGACCAGTGTGGTGAAGTATTGTCGAAAAAAAACGTCGTAACTAACAGGCTGTGGGGGGTCTTCATTCAGCAGAAAATTGGATTATCATTAAAAAATGTATATATTTCTACTTAAGGTTATTTTGGTGGAGTGATTGTACAGTGGCTAGTGCACTGCGCTACGGACACAGCCAACTGATATTCTTAGGTTTTTTCGGTAAAGTCACATAGGTAACAAAATAAAAGTAAAATAAAATAAAAATCACGACGTTTCGGAGGCAACACAAGCTTCCGTCTTCATGTGTTGCCTCCGAAACAGCCAACTGAGTTTGACTCCGGGCCGTAGCTGACATCATTGACGAGTGATATCTGAACCGGTCCTGGGCCGCCCTTCACCTACCCGAACTAACCAGTGTGGTGAAGTATGGTCAAACATCCGCCATGGTCGACAAGGCGCAGGAAGGCTTCATCCAGATGTGGATCGAACACAGGGCTGTGTATATTTTTTTATTTAGCGAACGCTTTGATACAGTTACAGCACCAGAAACACAAGAAAATTAAGTAAATAACCGTATACGTACGTATGTCAATGTTACACGTGTGAGTGGACGTCAGCCAACGTAGTCACAGAGCCATGTGACAGCCACCTCCAGCATGTGCAGGGCAACAACGACAACATGATGGGGGCCACGGTCTCCTGCTTCCCCCGCGGTTACACGGCGACCTGTCACGTAGCAGTACGACGTCCCATCGATGTTCATAAGAAGCACCGCACCCGCCTCGGTCACACACCGGAGGCGGTTCAACTGAACCCACCCTGGTGCCTTGGGAGGTCGATGGCAGGCACCTGGACTGACAGATCACTCTGAATGACACGGGGCTGTGAATGACTTATTTTAGCACCGCACGCAAATCAATGACACGGTGCCGTTTCGCGTTGCGCAGGATGGCTTCCGTGGAGACGTGACGTTCACCAATTGTACGTTCACGTACCCAAGCCGGCCAGACACGCAGGTGCTCAACGGACTCTCGGTGAGCGTCCAGCCTGGGCAGACGTTGGCGCTCGTGGGCACCAGCGGGTGTGGCAAGAGCACGAGTGTGCAGCTACTCGAACGTTTTTACGATCCAGACGGAGGCCAAGTGGTGAGTGGACGAAGAGATGACCTCCGCGTGGGAGCCAATTTCCCATCGTGCATTATCCGCGTTCACGTTTGATAACGGACGCAGTTTCAGTGTGAAGGTGTTTGTGCGTTTGGTTTGTCCGTCCATTCTAGATTTGAAGCTTTCGTGACTGCAAGGATTCATATTCTTAGGTTTTTTTCGGTTAAGTCACGTGGGTAAAAAAAAAATTAAAATTAATAAAAGTAAAATAAAATAAAAATCACGACGTTTCGGAGGCAACACAAGCTTCCGTCTTCAGGTGGTTAATTTTTTTTACCAACGTGACTTTACCGAAAAAACCTAAGAATAATTTGTCCGTCCATATTTTTGCAAAGGGGGGCGATACTTTAACTCGCATGCAGATGATCCGATGGGAATCAACCTGAAGTATAAAGTTGTATTGCTATTGGGGAATTACCCGATTGAAAAGTGGCCACATTTATCAAAGGGTTACCCAAAGAAATGCAGACACAATCGAGAGCAAGACGGACTATTCGCAAATTTGCAAAGTAAATGTTTCCCTGACGACTACCGGTCAGTTTCCAAAATCCAAAATCCAAAGACAAACCACACGTTGTAAAGCCTAACACATTCCATACGCGTGTGCATGATTTTCCGTAAATGATGTATCTTAACTTTTCATTTAAGTTGTGCCTTATTCCCACGATGCACTTTCCCAATTTTCGATTTGATGACTCTTCTCAGAACGCATTTGAACGGATGAATCGCGGTGCTGACAGCCGCCCAGTAACGAACGCACACGCGCGCGCCTTGGCATCATCGACATCAATTTGCGTTGCGTCGTCCGCGACACAACTGTGTCTTCTCTCTCTCTCACTCAGCTGATCGACGGGAGGGACTCTCGCACGGTGAACGTGCGTTTCCTACGCTCCAAGATCGGCATCGTGTCCCAGGAGCCGGTGTTGTTCGACTGCAGCATTGCCGACAACATTCGCTACGGTGCCAACTTCCGCGAGCTCACGTGGGAAGAGGTCATTAATGCCTCCAAAGCCGCGCAGCTGCACGACTTCGTCATGGGCCTGCCCGAGGTAACGTCCTCCTCCTCCAGTAACTTCAAGTTCCTTGCCCCCCCCCCCCCCCTGGGCTGCGTTGTGGCTTGGCCCCCCCCCCCCCCGCGGTGCTGTCTCTCCACCTCTCAGGCTGTCGCTGCGTCTTTCAACCGAGAGAGATTACATTCCCGTCCGGTGGTTTGATGTTCGACGTAGAGTCAGATCGTGCTCTTGATGAAACTGCGGCAATGATTTTACGCGATTTGGATTGCCTTCGTGGTCGGCAGGCTACTCCCATGTCAGCGACATTGCTGTGAAAGCTGGGTTTGAACCCAGGTTACAGACACTTGTTATTTAGCCATGATTTAAGTCACCAAAAGGACTATACACGTGCATCAATTGTTTTTATCATCATAATCAGCCACACTCAAACCGCTGCTGGATGAAGGTCTCCCCAAGCTGCCACCACGATCCTGTGATTTAATAATCCGCCTAGCAAGCACCTGCACTTGATCTCATTTAATCGCTCCATTCCTTTGCTGCCACTCGGTTATTATTATTGATGATGATCGACCATCGTCTCTTCTGGTCCTGCCCAAGCCCGCTTAGTTGTCCACTTACTTTTTAAAATAGTTTGGATGACATCAATAAACCTGTGTTTTCTCTAATCCTCAGTTTGTCAATGTAATTCCATGCATCTCACAATCGGTCGTATTTTTTCTTCTTCTAAAAAAAATTCAATTGCCTTTCCACACCGCATGTATCTGTATGAATGACTAAATACATCTGTACAATGTTACCGTGCCAGAAATACGAGACCAACGTGGGAGATAAAGGTGCACAGCTGTCTCGCGGAGAGAAACAGCGGGTGGCGATCGCGCGTGCCATTATCCGCGACCCCAGGATCCTTCTGCTGGACGAGGCGACATCAGCGCTGGACACCGAGAGCGAGCAGGTGACGATCTCACACGCACGCAGCCACGCGCTTAGGGGCCAGTCATTGAGTAGGGACGCAAAAATGTGTCAAAACTTGACCCCTCCCTGTACGCACGCGTACTTTTTACACATCCACCCTCCGAATCCTATAGAACGGCCGATATTTAATCCACGCAGAAACGATCACGGATTAATAATATTGACGTGTTTAAGAAAACAGAGAGTCCACCGCTGGACTGTCTAATTCATTTGAAGGCCAATGTAGACATTGTTATCGAGGCTTCACCCCCCCCCCCCACCGTTCCCTATGCGTACGGACACTGTCAGTAGACCCCCATACGCAAGCATACGCATTTGGGTTAACCCCCCCCCCTCCTCCATGCGTACATTTCAAGTTTCATTTATTACTGAAAGGATGGCTCCTTACGGGCCACGCAGGGTACGTATCCAGTGACGATGCTTAGTTGTGGCGTGCGGCATCTGGCGTGGTTGGGAAGTTGGGGTTGTGGTCAGGGATGTCGAGACCCAATGGGATAATTTCTTTGTCGTGATAACGTTTTGTTGTTGATGTTGTCCGTGCTATTTTTTTTGGTGCCATTGATTAATCTGTTTATTAGTTTTCATTTGCTTGTTGTGTAGGTGTGTGTGTGTGTATTGGGATTCTTTCGCGCCATGCGTAGCTAACCGCGTGTATGGGATTTGGTCCTTAAAAATAATGAATGGTCGCGTGTTATGAGAAGCCGTTGGCATGAATGACGCCATATAAAATTAAAGTATTATTATGTTATAATCAGGTAGGTGTTTCTGTGTGACCAGATTGGTAGAAGGGTGCCACGGTGGCGAGATGTTAACCACCTTGCCTGGTATACAGGAGGTCGTGGGTCCGATCCCAACCCCGACGCCTGTATATTTGGAGTATATTTTTCTCCGGGTCTGTCGGTTTATCCTTCCACAGTTAGAAGCGTGCGCTTTGAGTATTTGGATGCTATCAATTTCCACGTGATGTTAAGCCACTTTGTTGAGCTATCATTTGTGGCCAAGTCGCTTAAAAAAAAAAGTATTTAGCTCAGTGGGCCTTACCAGGTAAAATAAAAAAATATCTTGATTTGAAGCTTTCGTGACTGCAGGAATCCATACTCTTTGATTCCTTCGGTAAAGTCACGTAGGTAGAAAAATACCTACGTGACGTAGAAAAATACGTGACTTTACCGAAAGAACAAAAAATAAAAAGTTTTTTTTTACTTTATTGACACCGTAATGCATGAGAATGTGTTCATGTTAATCGTGTGTGTTTGAAAACTGTTGCGCAGACCGTGCAATCTGCGTTGGATCAGGCGCGCCAAGGCCGCACGTGCATCGTGATCGCTCATCGCCTCTCCACCATCCAGAACGCCGACCAGATTGCCGTCATATCCCAGGGGCTGGTCATTGAGAAGGGCACTCACAACGAGCTCATGGTTGCGCAGGGCGCGTACTACAAACTGGTTACAACAGGCGTTACCATGAGCTAAGGTCGTCGTTATTTATACGGCAGAGATTCACTTCCGAATGTTTTCCGGGTCTCTGGTAGACTGGAGTAGGTGACGGGTGACAAGCAGCCACAGCCATAGCGTATTGTATACTGGATGTGGTGTGCTGGGTACGGAAATATTTAGCAGGTCGCCGACCTGGACAGACCAAGCTGAAATTAAAATCAAATGACACCGTTGAAATGTCACCTTTATGTTTTCATTTAGAGTTTAGTAAACTATGAAATCGCATTTTATTTTCCATTACCGCTTAACCCGGGTCACTCTTGCAAGAGAGATGTGTTGTCGTAATGCTGACAACATCACTCAACACTTAATTCTAGATTTGAAGCTTTCGTGACTGCAAGGAATCATATTCTTAGGTTTTTTTCGGTAAAGTCACGTAGGTAAAACATCACTCAACACTTGAGAGACCTTAAGATTGCATTGTATCAGAGGTTGGGGAACGGATGGCCCATGGGCCAGACATGGCCCACAATTTCATTTCTTCCAGTCCGTGGCTACGTGGATGCCTCACCACTTTGGAACGGTCCACAGATGACATCCTTCACTGGAGGAGGGGAGGCGGCGGAACATTTTCAACCTGGCAAAGATGCCGCGTTTATCATTTGAGCGCGCTCAGTCACGCAAACGCCTCTTGAAGTGGCAGGAGTTGACTTGAGCTGCGTTAGTGGACCGTCAAAGCTACGTGAAGTTTTATTCGAGCCTCGCCCAGTAGAGGGGTCTCCATCCCCGAGTTATATAAACTGTCATCGGATGTAGTGTAACGTTGTTTTTTTCCCCTGCAATGTGTGGACGTGCACACACGGGCTTAATGAACATTTACACACACCAACTTTGTTTTACATGCAATTGTGAGCCTCGTGCTAAGATTATAAGGATACAATTTGATCGTACGTGGATAAGATATCCTGATTAATGGACGTTTTATTGTTGGAAACATTTCATGTTTATATTAGCCTCAAGCATGTTCAATCCCTCGTGACAATCCACTGCTGGATGAGGACCTCCCCACATGCCTGGCAGGCCTTGGTGGAGGGGGGGGGGTTATTTGACCATACTTCACCATGCTGGGTCAGTGCGGGTTGGTGCTGGCGGGGAGCAGACGTAGCAGCATAGTACAATATCACAATAGATGTTGCTGCAGTTCTCTGCTGCCCACCACATAACCCAGCAACAAACCTATAGCGTCCCGTTTGTGCGTGATGGTTACCCATCCAAGCACCATGCAGGTTCAAATCCCCACTTAGCTTTAGATCTGGGTGCATTCTGGGTAATTTGAAAGTAGAAAGGTATATGTTATATTGACCGCTAGTCGTGTTGCTCATTCATTTGATTCCACTGCGGAAGGGCAAGTGGTTTGCCCTTCAGATGTATTGTTCTCAGCCATTGCAATGTGGAATTTCCACCACTGGCTCAGAACCGTCAATGCAAGACGCTCCATTTTTTGAGCAGGGAAATGTTTTGACTTAAGGTTGGGATGTAGTCGAGCGTCTTAACATAAAAGACTTAAATATAGGTTAATGTAGAGAAATGTTATGGTACATATTTTACACGGATTGTATTGAAAGGTTGTTGCCGATTAATAATGAACACATACTAATAGTGTTGTGCACTTGGAATATCCAAAATAAAAAAAAGCTGGTCCAATTAAAAAGATGTAAATGTTGTGGATTTTCTCCAACACACCGGTGTGCTGTGCTAGTAACGAATTAGCACATTCTGTTTACATGACAACCCTTACTAATTGGCTGTGGCGGGTTTAAAGACATTTATATTTACGCGATCCAACCCAAAAAAAAAACCTGTATTGCCAATTAACAAGTTTTATCTTCTTCAGGCATGCTGGTCACAAGACGCCATTTCACACGAAATGCACCAAAAAGCCTCATTGAGGCTCAACTCGCATTAGAGCACATCATGCACTGTGATGTTTACCCAACTGCTTTATAACGAGCATGTTATTTGTGGGAGGAAATTGGAGTACTGTACATGGAGAAACTGCACACACGAATGGGTGATACTCAAGACACAAGAGTCTTCACCTAGCTCCCTTGCAAGCCCAGCAGCGTTGGGAATCCGCGAGCAAATCTGTGATCCAGCAACTCCACCGACCAGAATGAGCCAACAGGTAGTTGTGGCTGAAGGTAGATGCTCAGGTTCAATGAGCTTGGGTCATTCATAGCGTGCTGTGATGCAATGCTTGCAAGTTTTGCAACTGTCAACTCATGCTCGAGTCAATATCAGTCATGACCTATTCACTGCTGGATCAAGGGCTTTCCACATTACCACCATATAGGCTTGCAATAGTTGATCTAACTCCCACATGAGTTGTCATCACACGATCTCCATGGTGGTTGTCATCTTCAGCATGTTATCAGTCTTGACCATCGGCCATCACCCCCTTCTTCTCAGGTCACTTTTCAAGTTAATATCTCGAATTTGCATTTGTTTTTTTGCCTGTGTTCATCTTTCTCTGCAATTGCAAGCATGCATCTCCAGGTTTGTTTTTCTGAGCAGATTCTGTCTCACTACATGCCGCCAATAATACAATTACACTGGGAATTGGAGCCAAAACACCTGAAATTAAAAGTGGTTAAAACCTACGTATTACTTCAAATATCAATAAAACATCTATTGCATACACTATAATTGAGATCTAAAAATATAAAAATGATGTACTCATTTCATACACAGCTGGCATATGGCTGTATCTGTTGTCCGTGTTGTGTATCTGAACATACCGATGCAAGCAATAATATTCTGACAGTCTCACGAAGGGGAGTACATAATCACACAGTTCAAAAAAAACACAAGGCAAATGAGGTGACACAAATAAGGTGTATTTAGTTTTAAACATCAGTGCCTCAGCCTTGCTTCCAAAACTACATTTGACTTTGCATTACGTAAATGTAGGCTGCTGCTCTTACAAAAAATATCCTTCAGAAATGCATCATAAAACCTTGGTACAAACGTGTATGGACATGTCTCACACCGCGGATATCAAGAAACACAAGTACAAGATTATAAGTGTCAAGAAATGTTTATCAACACGTTAAGCAATTTAATTTTGGTGACATGCAAGAGCAGTACAATTTATGAGCGTTGTTATATCATCACGGGACCACAGGTAAACATCGTGCTGTGGATGTCTGAAAAGCATCGACCAAAGAGGGGGGGGGGGCTCAGCTGAGGCAGGTGCCTGTGTTAATTTTAGTAATCTATGTTCTCGCCAGGGCTTCGAATGTCATCGATCTTGAGAATCATTTTGACCATCTGCGTTGCAAGAGAGATCTGTTGTTTTTTACCAATCAGCGTCTCTATAACATGCTGTTCCTTCATGTCACCTGCAACAACAACAAAGACCCACAAATATTACACATCATAAATGAAGATAGCAAAATGGCAAACTACACAAAGGAGTGAAAAAGAGTAACTAAAAATGATATGCTGCATCTACTCTTAGACGTTAGGACTTTATATTTTTGGGGGAAAACTGTTCATATAACTTAATTATGAATTGGCAAATCACTATAAACGCTTCACAAAAGTAATGCTACTTTATAAAATTGTCACTCGACATTTGTTTACGAATGTCAATGGATGGAATAAATCAATAATAAATGCACATTATTGAGATTTCAAAACAAATACTCCTAATTAGACAAAAACAGGTCTCAATGCCTAGTGCAACTATCCACGCTTAATTTCGCACATTTTAGCTTTTGCCCTATTACAAACAACATGAATTTTATTGGCTTTTGCCCCTTTTGAGTCTCCTTGGAAAGAGAACATCAATCAGGCACGCAATAGAGGGTGTCCCAAGTAGACAATTATTTACCCTTGGAAGATGACTGCATGCAGTTGATGCCCAGGTAGGGTTTCTTCTCAGCCAGCTGGCGAGACCGCACCTCTGCAAGAGCCCCAATGGAGTTGAGGCCACTGTTCTCAGCCAGTGCCATGGGAATCACCTCCAGCGCATCGGCGAACGCACGCATCGCGTACTGCTCCAAGGTCGCACACTTGAGGGCACATGGGTACACAACGCGTGTCCGTTGAGCACATTGTTGTAAGAGACTACACAGCCACAGCGAAATCCGCATGCAGGCCACGCCAGTGTAAATAATTGATCTTGAACAAAATTTTCCATGCGATAAAGGGATGTAACCATTTACAGTCTATACAATTTAATGAACGTTGACAGTTTGTGTCACACCTTTTTTTGTACATGGGATTCATGAAGATACTTAAAACGGTACACATTCCGACAAATACGAATGGAAATGCGATTTTCTTAAACCGATGATTTGACACATGTAAAACACGCAAAAGAATGGATGTTAATGCATGAGTGTTTAGAACCATTGTAAATCAATCTTCATATAAAAATGGCATTCCTATCTAATTTTAATATTTTGTCAAATTTAATGCACTTCTGGTCAAGAGACATCTGTTTGTCAGGGATCTAGCACACGTAGCCTGCTTAAACGTACCAATATAGCAGTTCCAAGATTATTAGTTATACATTTCAGACACATTAAAAGGTGTGTGTGGGTAAATTATGAATCTAATTATGAAATAACTTTTTTATTAGGCATAGTATGTAAACCAATAGAAATAATTTGTCAACCGTTTATCACAAGGGAGAACTGGTAAAACGATGTTGGACTGAAATTTGTATCCACACTTGGTCTGATCGTGCCTTCAGTTGAAATCATTATGTCTCAAACCCAATGCCTTCTTACAAAATAAACCTGTTTCTATATAAAAACGTAATTACAGTGACATACACCTAATATGTATTCTCAGAATAATTCTGAATTTTTTACTGAGGTGCAATCAATTTGTGAAATTGCCCATAATTACCGTAGAAAAAAAATCATCATCACTTGCGCCAAGGGGGTGCCGCCCTTGTCAAACGCTTGAGACGAGATGTGATGCAAGTCGCGGTATCGCGTGTTAAGAGCCGAGACGCTCCGGCGTACAAGACCGCTTTTATTAACCCTATCCCGTTTCAAGATGCCTGCAAGTAGCAAGTTGGGTGTCCCGTTCACCGCTGAATCTCGGAACGCGCAAGCGGTTCAGCATTCATTTTATTTAGAGAGGCGTAGCGCCGTTTGTTTTTAAAGACGTTGTACTCACCGCGGAGAACTGCGGCGACACGACCGCACTCGATGATAGCTGGTGCCAAACTGTGCCACATGCCCTCCCCGCATGGCCTTGCGGGAGCCTCAGTACCAATTAAGTAATTACAACATTTATTCCGGTTCAGACCGGAATCGGAAGACAAACCGATGACGTACATCATTGGAACAGGTTAAAAACAAATCATTTGCCATCGTTACCTTGTCCGCAGCTTCCGAAACGGCTAATGAGCAGCTGATTTCAGCCGCTCCGCCTCCGTACACAACGCGGTTGTCTCGCACCAGGTTGCGGATCACACACAGAGCATCGTGGATGGAGCGCTTGGCCTCTTCAATGATCTAAAAACAGAATCCGGGGTTGCGATATGAAGGCAATGTTATTATATTTTACACCATTAAATAAAACCACAATTACAATAAAACACAGAAAAAGGGAGCACATCGATCAGGGAACAAATAAAACATTTATGTGCTTCAAAAGTTTTACACGGATGACCAATTATACCACAAATTTGGAATAAAAGCTATTTCCTGACCAAAATCCTAATTTGTTGAGAGGGTGTAATCTGATGTGCAGAGCAAGCAAAATCATACCCAGGCATTGGTGCAGAGCAATGGCAATGCATGAGATGTACCAAAGCTAGTTTCTCTTACAGATAAGACCGGGTAAACTCATTTTGTCCAATCATGTAAAACAAGCACACGTAATGTTCACTACCCTCGATGTAAAAATGGAAGTTATTAAATCCGCCTTTGGTTCACGCCGCATCACGCGTGAGTAGCAAGCATCACACGTGCCTGTTTTACATCACACGGAAGTGTATTTGTATTTTTTCTGGTAATTATCAATGGAATATCAAGATTCAGAGTCTAAAAGGGCCGATTGTTTTCATCGCTAACCCCCCTTTGGATTGGCCACTGGCGTGCACCTCTTTCTAACCAAGTACAAAGATGCAGCACTGACCCTCCCACCCACCAACCACACGAAAAAAAAAGTGATGGCGGTGGCAGTGAACGCCGTACCATCTTGTTGCCTCCGCGGATGAAGATGGTTACTGCACGTGAGTTGTGGCACTGCTCGATGACCAGCATGTGATCCTTGGTGGTGCCAAAGGAAAGTTCCCGCACGATGCCGGCGTGGCCCAGCTTGTCGGCCGTCAGCTCGGAGAAACGAGGGACGATGCGACCGCCCGTCGCGATGGCGATCAGCTGCGCACAGCGTTAAAGGGGCAGCGAATTCACAATTGTCCACTTCACAATCGTCAGCGTCAGCAACGATCAATCCACTCTGCGTAAATGTTGAATTGGCGTTAAACATAGGCAGGTGTATTAATGGCCTAACAATTAAAGTTCTGACAGCACTGGCAGGAGGGATGTCACGATTTGTTGATTAAAATGCAATCGTGTCAATAATAAGTGCCCTGAATTTTTCACGTATTCCAATTCATGTTTCAACATGCAAAAACTAAAATAAGATACAACCTCAAGTCAACCAGCGCTTATACGCCCCTTGACCAACATTTGCCCCCAATATTGGTGAAGCAAACTGGACTAGTTTTGAAATTCTAAGTCTCATCAACAGTGGACTCCTATAAATGCTGCAAGCGCATAATACATTGTATCTATTGCACGCAATTTGGTTATGAAATACCCTGCCACTATAGATTATACATGAACCACAATATATATAAAAAAAAATATTCATGAATGGAATTGTGACAGAATCATGACAAATGATAGAGCGGAGGTTCCCCATGTGAAGTACAACAAATAACACAAACCTCAATCTCGTGTCCTCCAACCCAACGCACAGCTGGCAGCTCGTTCTGCAGAAGCAAGTGGTTGGCCTCATCATCGAATCCCCACTGGCAGATTGCTAGGTTCGCTCCAGTTTCCTTCACCTGTACACACACATATGCACAAGGGGCAATGCCAAGATTATACAAAGGGTGATAACTTCACATGACCTGTAATAGTGTAGAGGAGAATAAATATGGATCTGAGTATTACTTGCATGCTGCATTTCAGCCAGAGACATAGAACGCAGGTAGGTGATGAGTGGAAGAAAGTACTTCATGATACAAATGGATATCATGAATGTTTTACAATTACACTGGCAGAAAATTAAATAGTACATCACAGACCTACAAGGGCCTGCTTGTGCATTGACACACATGCACAAAAAGGTAATTCATGTACCATGTTCATCATTAACACTGCTTTAACAGAAATATAAAATCGGCTAACGTGTTTGCCAATTTCCCTTCATCCGAGTAAATATTTTTGCTTTATTCATATTTGAAACACATCGCGCCATGCCACCACACGGCATATCGGGATCGAACCCACGACCTCCTGCATACCAGGCGAGGCAGATAACATCTCGCCACCGTGGCAGTCCACAGCAGGAGTCAGGTGAGGCAGTTGTCGTCGTGAGAGCATACACACACCTGGCGGACCATTTCAGCAAACTTCTCCTTCTCATACTGCAGCAGAGCCTTGTAGTCCTCGACACATGTCACATCCAGCTTGTGCTTTGTCTTGGGCTTTGGTGGTTCGAACGGGCATGTAAGAATGGCGATCTTGGCATTAATCACCTCCTACAAGGTGGGGGAGAACAAATCATAACATTTTGAGTCTCTGGGCCTTCTCAACGTGCAATAAATATATTGAAGCCTTGTCCTGCACACAGTCCGTGAGAGATTAGAAGTGTAATGATTCACGCCCAAGTTCTTACAAGCACAATTTTATTTGAGTATCGTGTTCTTAAGAATCGATATTAATTGATGAACCAATATTTCCACCCATGATCAATACATCAAAGCACATATTTGGGTGTGATATAAATGTAACAAATTACACAAGTTAACATGTAAGACATTAACTTATGCACTTACATAATGTATGACGTAACTGTATAGGTTCATGAGCATGTGATATGTATTGTACTGTATTTGCAGGCTACAGCTCTGTGTACATGTGTGGACTGTAGGTTACGTTGCACTGTGAATAGTGCAGGAATATAGGCCTGTGTATCTACTTTACCCTGTATTATGCATGTGTGGTATACCTTTTGTGTTCTCTGTAAAGAAAATAATTTATCTGCACATGTTTATGTACTGCACGAACATGTGCTACATGCACATTAATTTTAAAGCCATTTTTGTATTCTTTGGGTGGCATTAATATATCCAAACACAAAGCAATAACGCTATAATACTTACTGTAGTACGTGGATCAGGGTAGGTGGATCAGGGCACAGTGGTTGGCGCATCGCACTATGAACCGAGTGACTTGAATACGAGTTGTGGCCATGGCTACCATCAGCAGCGTGTAATATCTGAGACCCACCACATCCTGGCACCTCACTTCACCAACAAGCACTGACTAGCGTGTTGAAATGTGGTCAAACGGCACCCCATGGTCAGTTGGGTACATGGTGGGGGCACCTCTATACTGCGCTGCAGTGGATTGAAAGAGATCTGTAAAATAATCTCTTGTGGGGCGGTGTTTGTATTGCGTACGCGTGCATTATTAAGCACCTTGGGCATCTGTGGGTGACTGAAGTCCTTGTCTACGACGACGCCCTTGATGAGCGCTGTGTCGTCGAGCCGTCCGCCCACTTTGCCCTCCACCTTGATGAGTTCGAAGTCGACGTCTTTGCGCTCCAGATCGGCCACGGACAGGACCGCATTCACGGCAATTTCGGCCATCATTCGCTGGCAACGGTTCACACTACACAGGCGCATAAAAAGGTATTCAAGTAATCAATACAAATACCGGGGGGCTCATAATGTAGGTGTTTCTGGTTAGATCGCGTTAATATAAATGTGTCGTTAAACCCGCCACCACCCGACACTCTTTCACGAGGTAGAATTAAAATAAAATGTCATTTAGTTTATCAGCTCGTGGACCTACTCAAACAATGTTTAACAACACCATTTGTTTAAGAAGGCAAACTATATGGGTTTCAAGCTTACAAGTCTCATCAGTCATGTGCTGAAACAAACCCAAAAGGTTGATAGACCAATGGACAAACCATTAGATATTTTCTTTGAATACAAATTATGTTTATTTACTGCATTATTCACATTTGTTTCACCATAACAATTTACACAAATATTACTAGCTTGAGGAACTCGGTGAAGCCACTGAGATAAAAACAAGATTTAACAACATTCAGAAGTGTTCACGCTCATTAGATAACACTAGTGTAATCCATTATTGCACTGAATAACGATTAATGCAACTACAAGAGACCTAATTATAATCACTGTACTCTCACAAGGCACAGACCATGGTGGACTCCTAGTGTGCAGATAGTGCAGATACTGTACTACACGTACATCTTGGAGCCCAACGTAGTCATTGCCGTGAGCACGAGGGGCTCGGTGTTGGCTGGGTCCACGGGGTAGGACTCGGCAATGGAGTCAAGGTGAGCAATGGCCACGCGCGCCGCTTGCTCGTAACCGTCGGAGATGCGGATCGGGTGAATTCCTCGGTCCAGGAGCTGCTCGGCCTGCTCGAGCAATGCGCCTGCAAGCACTGTTTCACAAACCGGCCTTCGGTGAGCACATCGTAAGCCAACCAAGTACCATGTATATAAGATAGGCACGTCTTGCTTTCACAGATGGGTGCTGTGGTGGCGAATTGTTAACTACCTCGCCTGGTATGGGGTTCGATCCTGACCCTGACGGCTATATACCAGGAGTTTGCATGTTCTCCCCGTGGTCGCTTGGAATTTTCTCCAGGTCACCCGGTTTTTTCCTCCACATTTAGAAACGTGCATTTCGAGTATTTGGCTGTCATAAATTTCCACGTGATGAGCCGCTTCATTGAGCTATCATTTGTGGCCAGGTCACTTTAAAAAAAGAGCTATGTAGCTAAGTGGGCCTTACCTGGTAAAATAAAAAGTTTTGTTTAAATTTAGAGATGACTAAAATATGGATGTAGTAGGCTTGGTTGTTTAGGAAGCTGAAAATAAATATTTTCGTGAAAAATAGATAGAACTTCAACCTATGTAATAAAGCTCGCTGTGGTTGTTAGTGCACTGCCGTTTGAAATCAGCAAACAGTTACATTCCTAGCCACAACTGCAACAATAATGAAAAGTGAAAAATAGTGGTCCTGGGTCGCCGCACTTTATAACCCGCACTGACTAGCATGGCAAAATATGGATAAATAACCTCTACAATTGACATGGCGTGGGGAGACCTTCAATTTTGTTTTTTAATCAACATATGTAATTAATCTAATGTACTGTATATTAACATTAAGTAGTTCAATTCCATTAAACATTTCACTGGTTTCTAAATGTTATTAATTAAGTTGTACAATTTTAATTCTGTAAATAACCAATGGAACCTTAACATTTTTGAAAGGTTTACATTTTACTATGTAACAAAATACATAACTTTTTAGATTTGTTGGATAAAACAGCTGATAACTTGTTCTGTAAAGTATAATAATCGATTCCATGAAACTATATAACTGATGTACAAACGTATGAATGTTGGCATAATCAGCTTGTCCTCCAGCAAGCTATAGTGCAGTGCAAATGGATGTGGTGCATAACTTAAGTCACGTACCCACAACACCAGTGGTGCCATCTCCGATCTCATCATCCTGGGAGCGCGACAACTCCACCATCAACTTGGCCACCTGGTGTTCCACGTCCATCATTCCCAGGATAGTGGCACCATCATTTGTCACCGTGATATCGCCATCCTGGCTCACAATCATCTTGTCCAGCCCTACAAAGTTAGGTAAGAACACCACCATTAATACTCTTTGGTTCTTTCGGTAAAGTCACGTAGGCAGAAAATTATTAATAGATCATGTGAATTAAATATAATTCCGCACACCTTTTCCAAAAGGATCAATAAATGAAAAGCATATAGAATAGATGTTAGAATCAGCTTCATTCATTTTGTGGTAAATATTCTTTGGGTCTTTCGGTAAAGTCATGTAGATAGGTTCAAATTAATTAAAATAAAATAAACGACGACGTTTCGATCACAACACAAGCGATCGTCAGTGGTAAAATGTTTGATAAATGGTTAAGTGACATTATTTGTACGCCGATAGAATGCATTACCTTTGGGTCCAAGCGATGTCCGGAGAGTGCTTGCCACAGACTTGGCTGCCATAATGTGCGACTGTCAGAAAACACAAAGCAGACCAGCACGCAAATAACAATACGATCACAAACCCTTTTTCCCCATCATACTGGACATCAGTGAAAAAAAGCTTCAGAGCTCATCCGATTCCAAATCCATGCGGCCAACACAGACTAATGATCTCGCCACTGTGCGGACCACACCCCTATATGCACCATGTGCAACAACCACCAACCACAATCAGCTCCATCATAGGCTGGACTGCAAATACTGACATCACGCCAGAGGTCGCAACCGGGTACCCGATACCCGTACCCTACCCGGCGGGTACGGGTAGCCGTTTGCGACCCTGGTGCGGGTAGGCCGTGAGTCACTGGTGAGTAACCGTTTGTCACTCATTTCGGGTAGGTACGGGTAGGGAACGGCTACCCGTACCTGGCCCGGTACGGGTACCCATTTGCAACCCTGGTACGGGTACGGGTAAGGAATCAAAACCCGTTTGCGACCTCTGCATCACGCTGTCATTGCGATTCCACACGTGCATACATGATCGACTGCCGCTGACAGACATGAATGGTCAGTTGCATAAAGCACCGTAAGTTATTGTTATCCTTAATTAGTACGACTTCGAATCACGGAGTAAACATTCCAATCCAAAAATGTATAGGTCTTGTTGTATTAGGTTGTACGTCCTAGATCGTACGATACGAGTTTGAATTCTCGGTAATGAAAAATATATATATTTATACACTGTACAAAAATGGTCAGTCATTCGTGACATCACAATATATTCTAACGCGTCAAACCCGTGTTGGGACGCGGCAAGATTACAGCACCTTCTATCAGCAACGGTTGGCTACGTACGGTGCGAATGAAGTTCAACATACATGCAAGAAAGGGCCCATTTCCCGAAACGTCAGCCTCTTCGTCTATATCTTTCTGTTGTCATGCAGTGCTGAAACGTAGGGCGGTGTGGGCAGGCCTTCATCCAGCAGTGGATGGATAACAGTTGCCAAGCCAGTGCTATTGACGATTGTGGGTGCGTTTGATTGTACAAGAGAGGACGTATCTTTTTTTGCACAAACTCGCCGCTACACATTCGTTATATATATATTTTTGCCTTTGCTTTAGTCATCCCAAGAGCCCGTGGCGCATCCTCAAATGGAGAAACTGCACCAAACGCTACCAATGGTGGGCGGGGTGGGGGGAGCTGTCGCACGCGTATTTGGGTGCCATTCTAGATTTGAAGTTTTCGTGACTTCGGACACCCATACTCTTTGGTTCTTTCGGTAAAGTCACGTAGGTACCTCCGTGACTTTAGGTAAGGTACCTCCCGTGACTTTACCGAAAGAACCAAAGAGTTTGGGTGCCATGTGTTACACCACCCAAAAAAACTCCCTTATCGAATGGGTCTCCCGCCGCGAGTGTCGATCAAATCCTGTACGAGGGGGCCTAACATCCACGCGTGCCCGTAGCACGGGGTCGTGGTGGTGATTATTTGACTAACTTCACCGCGTTGGTCAATGCGGATTTTTACGGTGAGGAACGACGCACAGACGTTGTAACATTAGCACATAGGATTGTTTGCTGGACCGTCCTCTGCTGCCCACCACATAGCCGCCACCCGTGGTATCCTGCAACATTTTGTTAAAATATGCGTGGTCACCATCCATTCATCGAGGCAATGTCTGAAGAGATCTGACGTACCGAGAGCGATTTGGTCATTGGTTATATACACTGCTGCCTAAATGCGTCATTGCTGATCTCAATGCGAATAAAGTACAAGTAGATTATCACGAAACGCGCAGAATATTATCCGAACGTGCGAGAAGCATTTCTGTAGCTTTGTTCTGACATCCCGAATGAATGACTTGACGATACACGAATTCATTCAAAAGCCAACCCGTATTGTTAGTGACACACACACACGAACGATTCTCGCATTATCTAAATTAAAAGTAAAGCACAATGGTAGTTATCGTTTCATAGAAGCCGATGGAAAGATCCACTACTGTACACCGGGTTGCACTGTACCTTCAATGCATCCAGGCCGCTGAGTCTCGACTTTCGGTCCTGATCTTTAATGATGATGAACGGTCGTCCATACTCATCGAACGCCAACGTGCCCATTTGCGACATCTTGCTGCAGCCGTCGACGGCCACCTTACAAGTGTCCACGTGCACGGATGGCTGCGGATTTAACCACTTCACGCAGAAGCGTCTGGAACGGACGGCCTCGATGGACGCCGGGTGAGAGGGGAGGTGACGTCACGACGGACCGATCTATTGAAGCCTAACGGGAGGGGTGTTAAAACTTTACGCGCCTAATTATCAACACGTTATGAGCAATAGCGTAATTGTAAATAGCAATTTATAAAAAATAACACGGAGATCTGGAAAGGATAAAATGTGTGTGTTTTAATTGCATGTTTGGGTCAATGTTGAAGATTAGTTTTTCGTAATGGTTGCGCCCACCGGAAATGTCAACTGTTACCATGGTAACCGTTGACCGTTGGAGGGGTGGCGGCAAATCAGAGGGTTGCTAGGTCAGAGGTTTACCCTCTAGATCTCTTGCACGTGCGCGGGCACTGCCCATGCCTGTGTCAAACTCCTTGTCAGTGCCCAACCTGATTAGAGACAAATTCTGATCTTATTGGTCACCCCGTGCCCCTTATAAATCTCAACGTTAATCCTACAAAGTCCTCATACTCTTAGGTTTTTTCGGTAAAGTCACGTAGGTAAAAAATAAAATTAATAAAAGTAATAAAATAATTATTTTATAAAATAATTATTTTATTTTAATTATTACTTTTATTAATTTACTTTACCGAAAAAAACCTAAGAGTATGAATCCTTGCAGTCACGAAAGCTTCAAATCTAGAACCTACCAAGTCCCATCGCAAGGGAGAAACACAAACAAATAGACAATCACCAGGACTAGTACACTCACCATGGTACACTCACCATTACATAACCTGTCAACCCCTTGTGCCCTACCTTATTACAGCCCAATTCTGACCTTATTGGTCACCCCGTGCCCTTATAAATCTCAACGTTAATCCTACTAAGTCCCATCGCAAGGGAAAAACACAAACAAATAGGCAAATACATGTTTTTCCCGTATTGAAACTGCTGTACACCGTATGGACCTCAAAACTCAATTTCCCTGTACAAAGAATACGGAGTAAACCGTACGGGGTTGACAGCTGTGACTGCTGGATGAAGGCCTCCCCACGCCGTAGATGTGATTGTGTGGGTTATTTGGCCATACTTCACCACAATGGTCAATGCGGGTCGGTGAAGATAGGGGAGTACAGTATATAAGTATAATCACTGTACAGTACACCCATGTGTTTTACTGCACTGCCATCTGCTGCTAACAATGTAGCTCTACAGATCCCGATGATCAGGTTTTAAACCGTGGATGCGTTAGTTATGACCGTCTGTCAAGGGTTGGAGGATGGGTCACGACAACCCTCGTAAAGATGATCCATTATAAACGAAACTGTAGTATAACGTGTTGCTATTAGGGACGCACCCTATGAAAAAAGCCCGGCCAATTTGATTAAACGTTTTGCTTGTTTGGATACTTCATTCAAACTATTTGGCCTGTGGCCCCATCTGTGGCATTACAAGTTTGCTGCCTGCTGCACCTATTTAATTCAGCTTCACTTTTGTGACTTTAAATCAACGAAGAAGTTAAAACTCTGGAGCCCCCCCACTTCCTCTTTTGGCTCTGCGCCTTTCCTTTTCAGGACACGCCCCTTCTGCTATAGGCCCGCCCCTTTCAGTTCCGACCCCGCCTCTTCCCCTGGACAGGGGTTTGGGCAGAGGTCGCAAACAGGTTTTGAATCCTTACCCGTACCCGTACCCGGCCGCACCAGGGTCGCAAACAGGTACCCGTACCCGGCCGGGTAGGGTACCCGTACCCGATACCCAGCCGGGTATGGGTAGCCGGGTATCGGGTAGGGTACGGGTATCGGGTACCCGATTGCGACCTCTGGGATGAAGCCATGTTGCAGGCGCGGGTGGGTTGATTCTAGGAACTTGAAATGTGAGAAGAGACAAGACGTTGGGAAATGTGGCCAGTAGGGGTGAGGAGGATCAGTAGGGGTGGTAAGAATCAGTAGTGGTAGGGGTAGAGCGACTTCAGACCAGGACCAAAAATCCCTCTTGAGAGCAGCAATAATAATTGTTTTTACCCGGATCGAATTGTATTTTTTCAACTCAGTTTGTATGTCTTGGGATTGCTAATTGAGGGGAAAGTTATGCATTTTTAAAGAACGTTTACATTTTCAATAAATGTTTAGGCTTGTATGGATTAATCTGTAGGAATTAATTCTCCAGATCTGGCTGTTTCCAATGAATTGCAAGGTTTACATTTACATATAGAATTCTGCATTCAGGGACCCCACTAAATACAAGTTTGAAATGGCATTTTAAAGGTTAACTTTTATTTATTTATTTTGGATGGTTTATTATATCAGGCTAAACTTTCCAACTGTTAATAATTTCTGCAATCATGCCTTATTTCCTGCTTGTCGGTGTTATTGTGATTTACCGGACCAATGCCAAAAACTTGGTTGTAAAATTACGGTTGCTGACAATGCGAATTGCCAATACAAAATAATGTACGACACCTAATTCTGTAAAATAAATTTGTACTTCAAATTACGAGCAAAGCGTGAAGAAAAGGGATAGTAAACACTAGCTCAAACTTAAAATATTAAATGACTCTCATTAAAAACCCTAACATGAACATTTTAACATTAATCAGCAATACAATTACTGTGGTGGACTGCTTTGTATTAGTTGAGCCCACAAAAAATGGGAGCACTCTGGTCCATAGATGGCGCACATTTTATGCACACCAAAATTCTGATGAAGCTTTGGCACTGGGTTAGTTCACTGCGCTATGAAATGTGGCGAATTGGGTTTGATTCCTGGTCCCGGCAAACATCGGTGGCGAATATTAACCCGAACTGGTCCTTGCTCACCTCCTTTATTAACCTGCACCGACCAATGTGGTGAAGTATGGTCAGTATGTTCAACGACCGCTGAAAACAGAAAGGGCGTGGGGAGACCCTCATCCAGCAGAGGCTATAAGTGTGAATAGAGAATCGAATGTTCAGACAATGCTGACCTAGCTTGGGAGATTTGTTTAAGCTGGGCATCCGCCGAGATTTTAACCCAGAACTTCAGCGTTTGTCAGTGCAGTACTGACCGTCATTTGGTCGCCTTTACAGCCACTCATCCACGTTTATTTGTCAACATTTTAAAAAAGCTCAACCCAGTGAGTTTTGCGTCCGCCTGTGGCACAATTGAAGGGACACATTTGAATTAACTGACCATAAACGACAGTACAGTACTTGCAACTGACTCTCCCACTATAATTTGTGCAAATCGTGGAGGTTTCGCAATATGGCATACGACTGGCATTGAAATTACAGGTTAATTAAAATAATGGTAATTGACGCAATGTTTTATACGTTCACTGAAGATGCAACTTGGTAACGTAAAATGTGCAACTATTGTAGTCTTTTTAGTTCAGACTCAGACAATGGATCTTAGCTGGTAAGATCCATTGAGCTAAAGAGTTATTTTACAAAGTTGACCATCCCAAGACTGTTTTTTATCACTTGTCACCTGCTTAAACAAAATATGCTTGAAATTACCTCTGGTTCAATCCAGGGTACTTTTTTTATTTGTACAAGTGAAGGAATTCCTCCTCCCGTAAATATAAATAGGAACCCAGAGGAGTCCGAAATAGAGGAACATCTTTCCTAATGAATCACTTCACTACCGTGTATCTTTTGTATCGATTAGCGTGAAAAAAGGAAGCATTTGTTGCATAAACAAGTAACTTCCTTGTGCTGCTGAATACAAACCAAGTGTGCGAATGTATATACTATTTTATCTTTTGCTACTTCGCCAATGAGAAAAAGATAAATATCGTTTGTGTAAGTCGAGTAGATCTTCTGACATAACTGCAAACCCCGTTCATCAATGTCCTGTCCAATTACCTATTGTCCGCCTTTTGCTTAATTAGAAAGCAGGAGAATTTACACTTTATTGTTCATTAAAGTAAGTGGGCTTGAGTAGGATAGGTCGCTATAATGGTTTGTGACTGATGCTCAAGGATAATGAATAAGCGGCAACCATGGGATAGAACGTGTCTGAGAGGACGTTACCGAGGAGATGGAGGGATGATATCAGCTTGTATTCAGGTGCAGTACTCGGTGGATTGCCATATCGCAGACTCGTGAGAGATAACGACGGAATTGGGCGCCTTTATCCAGCAATGGATTCACCATGACAATTACTTTTTCCCACGTCGGATTGCTGTTTATCTTTCACTTATTTGTGAATGACAAAAAGGAGACATGCACGGGCTCATTCAGGTGGAGAAACTTCCTCTATTTCTCAAAGAAAACTCTTAAGGGAGAGTGAATGAATGACTGTCTTTTCACATGAATGCTGTTGGGTGTATACAAAGCCACCTATTTTTAGATACCCCACTGATTTCTAACGACCTTCTTGCTTCCTGGTCAACGGGTGATTGGATATAGGTACAGTATTGTGAAAGTGATGGCTCGTGTATTGAGAATGTTTGGGGACAGAGGCTTTGCAATTAAATGCTTATATAATTTCTCCATGTTATTTATAGATTTTGATCACCCTGTAATGTTTATATAACCAGCTTGGTTGCTCGGTGGCAGTGACTTGAAATTCACAAGATTTCGAGTTCAAATCCTGGCTGAGGAATAACTCAGCCCATCAGCTCAATAACTCAGCCCGGGGTCTATAAAATTGCTACCACTTTTTCACCAAATGGTTGTCCTATGGATGCAATCGGCCTCGTCATAGGAATGTAGATTTTCCAACACTGGCTCACGGCTGTCAACAGCATACACGCCACAATAATGCATCAACGCCCATGTGAGCACGACGTCACTTATACGTGAGAACTTGTAGTGTTATGCTCTGTATAACTGCGCTGCATGACCAGCGGTGACATGCCCAAGCAGCTTCTGTTTGGCCGGATAAAGGGGGATAAACGACCACGACACGAGCTGGGCTGATGCGATACGAGAGGATGTGGGGCTGAGTGGACTTGCCGAAGATTGGTACCAGCGGTGTCAATATCGGCCTTTGTGGAAGGAAGTTCGTGAAGGACGCAGCTACTGGGTAGCTGGAGGCAGTCGCCCCTCTAGCAACAACGGAGGACATTGGAGCGACGCTAACAACAAGATCACATACAGCAAGTTGGCACAGTAGGGGGCACAGGCGGTGCATTTTGCCAGTCATCTCAGTCAGTCAACCCATGGCACCTGGCTCTCTGCTGACCGGCCGGAGGTCAGCAGAGAGCCTAAGCCACTTCACGTGACCGGCCTAAAAAAAAAGAGTCCACCAGGTCTGGCACAGGCGCCGTGGTGATGTCCCCGTCACTTAAGTGGCGTTTGTTGTTTGTTGTTGTCGCCGTTCCCACACCTTTGCGCGGACATCAATCGACAAATGAAAAGGAAACTTTGCCCCCGAGAGACGTGACGTTTGGGGGTGGAATGCCGAACGTCACGGGGCGGTCCGGAAGAGGGGCGGCAGTGGTTGAGGATGAATGGGATGGAGGGAGGAGGAGGAGGAAGGGAGGGAGAGAGGAATGATGGGGAGGGGGAGGAGAGGAGGGATGGTGCACGGCAATGCACGCAAGTGCGTTGAACTTCGTTCGCACCGTACGCAGTCGGAGGTGTGATGATGATGTTAATGATGTTGGGGATGATGATGAGAGATGATGGCGCGGGTTAAAAGTGGGGATGCTTGAGGTGGTGGCGGAGAGGGATGATGATGTTGGGGGGGGGGGATGGTGGGGGAGTTGGCTGGGTGGGGGGGATCAGGGGAGGGTGGGGGGATGGGGGGTGTGGAGGGGGGGGATCACGGGAGGGGGGGGGTCACGAGAGGGGGGGGGGATGGGGGAGGGAGGGGGGATGGGGGCCGGAGAAGGAGGGGGGTGGAGAGGGAGGGGGGTGGAGAGGGAGGGGGGGATGGGGGTGGGGAGGGAGGGGGATGGAGAGGGAGGGGGGATGGGGGGTGGAGTGGAGGGGGGATGGAGAGGGAGGGGGGATGGGGGTGGGGAGGGAGGGGGATGGAGAGGGAGGGGGGATGGGGGTGGAGTGGGAGGGGGGAGAGGGAGGGGGGAGAGGGAGGGGGGTGAGGGAGGGGGGAGAGGGAGGGGGGAGAGGGAGGGGGGAGAGGGAGGGGGGAGAGGGAGGGGGGAGAGGGAGGGGGGAGAGGGAGGGGGGAGAGGGAGGGGGGAGAGGGAGGGGGGAGGGGGAGGGGGGAGAGGGAGGGGGGAGGGGGAGGGGGGAGGGGGAGGGGGAGAGGGGAGGGGGAGAGGGGAGGGGGGATGGAGAGGGGAGGGGGGATGGAGAGGGAGGGAGGGGGGGGGCACCCTTTCCTCCCGGGGTGCGCCCCGGACCGAGACGTTCAGTGGGCCAGGGGCACAGCGAACGAAGCGGACGGATATCACCAACACAGTGTACCACCACAGCCGGCAACAACAACACCACAAGACACGGCAGTCAGATTATAACACCAAGAGAGGCATAGCCGGTGTGTGTGTGTGGGGTCACAGCGAGAGGTTCAATTAAAGTTTATCTTCGGGAACATTACAACAACACCACGTTACTTGTGCCTTGGCTTGTAACGCTCGCTAACGAACAGTGCTGACTGTATTACTTCTCGCTACATGGACGACGGAGGGGTGTTGGACCGAGCATAGCAGGGCCGAGCTGTTAGGATTCAAGAAATAAGAATAAATATCCATCGTGAAGTGGTCCGTCGACTTTTGTTGGAGTACAGTACGGTGGTTTGTGTGGTTATTAACCACTGTAGTCGCAATGCACTGCCGTGCAATGTTAGCGGACACGCGTGTTTGCCTTTTCGCATTCTGGGACCTTTAAGGTAAGCAACACACACACATATACTACATATATACACCTGTCTTACAGTATAGTAACGTAAGCCAATGATGTGAATGTAATTGTATCGTGGTCGGTCTCGGAATCGCGAAGTGCTGAATTCTCCACGCCAGGTTTACTAAAATAACTCTTGTGTCCATGTACACCTTACAGTGTTAGTAACTTGAGATAATGTTCGTGTAATTGTATCGTAGTCGGTCTCGGACTCGCAAAATGCTGGACTCTCCGTGGCCAGGTTTACTACAATAACTCTGCAGTCCGCCCTGTGTCCATAATCACCCCAACTCGGCCACCAGCTCTAGCAGAGGTTAAGCCTGGATTAGTGCCTAGGGTGGTGGTGGCACCACCACCACCAACAACCACCACCACCAACAACCACCACCACCACCACCACCACCAACAACCACCACCACCACCAACAACCACCACCACCACCAACAACCACCACCACCACCAACAACCACCACCACCACCACCACCAACAACCACCACCACCAACAACCACCACCACCAACAACCACCACCAACAACCACCACCAACAACCACCACCAACAACCACCAACCACCACCAACCACCACCAACAACCACCAACACCACCAACCACCACAAACCACCACAAACCACCAACCACCAACCACCACAAACCACCAACCACCACCACCACCACCAACCACCACCAACGCAGCAACATCCGTCGTGTTGTACTGCACTTCTACGCGTCCACGTGCCAGAGATCTCCGCCAGCGTGGTTGAAGTTACTGGTCAACTTGAACGGCGTTGGCTCCGAGAGGGCCTCGTTCAGCAAGTGGGTTAACGCGGGGCCTGGTTTGTGATATTTGAGAGTTCGCTGTTGTCGAAATGTTCTAATTGTCATTGTTACTGTGTTGTTATGGTACGTACTATTGTGCACTGGTGATTTGTAAATACTATACGGAACAATAGTAAAGTGCTCAGAGGCGTGCCTTTGGGAATAGTAATTAGGTCTCGATATTGGTGGGAGTTAACACTTTGCATGTAGCAGCATGGTCCAAGATTTTTGACCCTCTATTGGAGTTTTGTACTGGGGAATATTCCATAGGAGGATTAGTGTCCAGAGGCTGGACTAGCATATAATACGTGGGTTTCCCATTCAAATGTTATACGCAAAGACATTCTGTTATATCCCATTGACTCTCAATGTGAAAACACGGGTTTGTTTCTTTAATCAGGAGGGTTCTATGCTAATGAGATAATACATTTTACTTGGTATGCTAATATAGAGACAGAAGCTCAGAATATACAGAATAGTCTACTTTACATGGCACCCATCGACGCAGTACAGTACTTTGTACTATATAATTTAACCGGATGTCCTCGAAAGCACCTGTTACTGTTTACATAAAACACATAAAGTATGTTTTTTTAATGACACTGTTGAATTAAAAACTTAGGGAACATGCCACTTAAACCATTTTTCGTAACAATAATTTGTAAAAATATATGGTTCCTTAGATGTTACCGGCTTTGTAATGTACAAATGTCCCTACAGGCTTCTGACAAGGTGGGTGTAAGCATTTTGCAATGCTGGGTTTAAAATGTCAGAAATTTTTATTGAATGAGTGTTGTGTTGATATTAATAAATGCTGTCTTTTACTGTCCTGACATTTGAACCCTTCCTTTTGATCCAGCCCTCATAGTTATTGCCAACTCGAGATGGCACCTGCTTGTACTGTACACAATTAATGTGTTAACGTGGCCTTAATGAAATACTGAATACACCATCGTGTGGAATTGCGCAACATGGTATAAAGTCACCAAATACCGTGGGTGTTAGCGTAAAACTAAGACTCAAGATTTCTGGCATTGTCTTGAAAACTGAGGGCATAGTTTGTGCACTTTCATGGTTCAATTTATTAATTTTGCCATGAGGTTTCCACTGATCGTCTGCATTTATCCACCCAAAAAGTGGTGAAATAGCGGTTTCCACCAACAAGCGATTCCAGTGTCTAAAGATGTAGGGTGTAACAACCAACGTCATGCATATTGGTCTTTGAAAATGGAATGTCTGCTCAATCATTAGTCATAACATGTTTGGGTAAAACAACTTTGGGTGTTCATCTTTGGACAATTGTGAGTCAGAGGTGAGGTACATTGGGGCCACCCCTTTTGTGTGGGTCGTTTTAAAATCTTACTTCATGCTCGTCAATGCGGGTTGGTGAAGGTTGGGGTGGGGGACATCCGAGCATAGTACAGTACAACAATGAATGGTTGCTGCTCTGCCTTCCGCTGATAGTAGCATCCTTGAAATGTGTAGAAATTTCAGCGATCCCACGTTTGGGACCGATGAGAATAGGAACAGAAACTGGTGATTTCTCATCCGTAGCATTTAAAGAAGTATGAATTTAGGACCTCTCCTACATTACTACCAAACCCGTGCCATGTGTCTGGAAATTCACATTTAGTTGTGGAGGGTTTTGTTTTCAAATCAAACAAGGAGCATTCTTCCTCTTCTAAGACGAGGTTGAAGCCAGAAGGTGAGTGCGTAGCACAGTAAGTTGATGAACCATATGCATCCTTGGAAAAAGCCCAGAATCATGCCTTTCCAGATGGCCCACTGTTGTGCCATCACCAGATTATTGTCGTACCTGCACGTCAATTAACTCTAAATGGTTATTGACACAATAATCGCAAAATCGTAAAGTTTTCCATGGCAAAACAAATGGAGCAGTACATCTTCTCACTAGGCATATAGGTCATAATTGCTATTTCGCGTCAGCTACGGCAATGTTTAATATTATTTTGTCTAGGAGTGCCACGCATTGGCGTAAACCGCACTTCCGATTCGTACTGGTTGGCTGCGTACGGTGCGGAAGAAGTTCAACACACATGCTTAATGCCCGACTGCCCAAAACTTGATTAAAGTCTAGCTTTTTAAATCCTTTGTATTAAGTTCACTTGCTTGCTTGCGCGCTTACGACCGTGCAAATCTTCCGGTCGTTTTTTAACCCACTTCCCGTGATCCAATCGAGCTGACATTTTGCACACAGACTCGTTGTGCGTGACAATTTTTTTTGGTGAAATTTTTTTTCCATAATTTGACACTTTTTAGGAAAATTTTTTTATATTTAATTACCAATTGCTTAATGGTGGCAGGCAATCATCTGACCCATAGGTGGCAGCTATCTCAAGCCAGAGGACGAGAGGACTCTAGCCGCCACGCATATAAAGGATTTATAGTGAAAAACTTTGTTTTTACGGGTTAATTTTTTGATGACGAGCCTCTTATGTCCGTTATGCTGACCACATATCATAAAACTTTGAACACAGTACGTAACCGTGCTTACAAAAACATCAGTCACGTTTCTAATCAATGCTGGATGAAGAAGGCCTTCCGCCAAAGGGCTTCATCTTTTCTTACGCTCTTGCAATGCAGCGTTCCGTTTAATACCTGCACACTCCATCTCCACGGTTGATTTCATCTTAGACATGTACCCATGTTTCAAGAGAGTGAAAATATTTGAAAGTTGCCACTAGAAACAAAAACACAAAAAAACGTGCAAGTTCTCTTATTTTTTTTTTACGTTACATTACAGTTGGTGGATACACACAGAATATGGTTTGGTTGAAAACTATCGGGGCGTTGTAAACTCACTTAAACAAAATGTTTGCACATGTTTTATATCACTGTACTGTAATACCGGTATATGCACTGTATGCAATTTACATCACACCTTTACGTGTGCGCCACAGGGCTTGGCACACTGCAGTAGAGAATTGAGTTTACCTGCGTTACATAATGCAAATTATACACATGTATTGTGTTTGCGTACTGTATTGCCACTAGCGACCCAATAACCAGGTGCATTTATTTAAGTTCTTGCTCACACACTACGGGGTTTTACGCACACTCTTCAAAGTTGACTTGAGATATTTTGTGCCACTGCACCTATTCTGTGGATGGTTTTCGGCACAAGGTAACGCAGGTGTGTACTGTAAGTCCATGAATACGTTTGTATTGCAGTACATGAGTGATATTTTATGGCTATCATCATGCATGTATGTTGAACTTTTTTCGCACCGTACGTAGCCCAGCCATGCTAATCATAAACCATTCCCTGTGGGGGTCAATGGCTTTCCCACGCTGTCATAAAGCCCCTCGAAGTCCTGTGATTGCATCCTCCGCATGAACTTATTATCTAATCGCTCCATCTCTAGGGCAGTCAAGCCTCCTTTTTGGTGTCTTCCTTCGTGATGGCAACCACTTGCTGTCACACGTTTTTGTTGTTGTTGTTTTATCCACCTGCCATCATCCCGGCTCGCGAGGTTGTCCTTCCTGAGCCTTCTCGCTCACTTTCATTCACGGTCAACGTGATCGTCTCTGATTTGTGTTTGTTCCCTGATCCATTTTGTCCCCCCCCCTTTCTCTCTCTGCCTCTCATTGTCATTCCAAGCATGCATCTCTCCATGCCTCTTTGTGCACTTTTGTTTGAATGTACTGTCAACTGTACTCTATTATACATCTATATTGCTTCGTTATGGTCAAATATTTAAAGTACACTTCATTATGCATGATAGTATTTTAGTTTGAGTTGCTGCGTAGACAACTGCCATATTTCCTGTATGGGCTTTGTATGTACCTGTATGTTGGATTTTTTTCGCACCGTACGTAGCCGACCGACCGTTATCAGCCGTCATTCCACTGCTGGATGAAGGCCTCAAACAAGCCATCCGCCACCCATTGCACACAATTATTTGATACGACGTCTTTTAAGCCACCGACGCACGACCCCGATGTCATCGCTCTCATCTCCTCGACGGATGAGTTCCATTCCTGTCACTCACTCCTTGGCCATCATCCCCTTCGAGCGACGTAACCAAGCCGAAGCCCACTTAATTTTTGTATTCACAGTTTGAATGATAGCTTTGCACATGCTCTCGAATGTGTGTGCTCCCTCCTTTTTGTAACTTAGAGCGATTTTGAGCGTGCGTTTTCCTCTGCTTCTTTCGCACGGTTTAAAATGTTTTCTCTCTCCGATGTTATTATTGTTACTTGACCATGTTTCTCAACCGTATGCCATCATCACAGGTAGTACGGAATAAATAAATAAACCCCAAAAAGTTTCCATTAAGTTAATTTCAGTGAAGTTTTTGCAATGGCAGTAATGTGCTGCTGTGTTTTCTGTTGCAGTCATTGCATACCTGTCAACCCCTTATCAGTGCCTACCTCCTTACATTTCGACGTTCATCCTGCAAAGTCCCATCACAAGGGAGCAACACAAACAAATCAACAAAAATATGTATTTGCTCGTATTGAAACGGCTGTACGCCGTATGGACCTGAAAACTCAATTTCCCCGGTACAAGAATACGGCGCAAACCGTATGGGTTGACAGCTGTGGCCTCGACAATACGGGGGTGTCCAATGAAACGTGACTCCATTATGAAAGGATTATAATTGGGAAGCAGTTTGATCAGTGTGGTTGAAATGTTGGCAGGGAATGATTCCTCACGTTCGTCAACAGAACGAGAGTGTGCGATAGCGGAATGGCATCGAGCACAAATGACAAGCTCAACACATTCGTCGATGACAACACCCAAAAAGGAAAAAGAGAGATACAATGCAATCGGTGATTCTGTTTGGAAGATGCCATCTGCTGTGAATAACGGCCATTATCCCTTTTTTGCACTTAAGTATTTACAACGTGAAATAGGCCTGAGTGCTCTGAATATGAATATTACCACACACAAACAATGCAGCATTTTAATCGCAATGTCCGTTGTCTCGCGGCTATTACCAGCTGACAAAAGCCCACTTGCTTGAGTTCGGCCTCCTCTTTTTTCTTGTCCTTTTTGTCATTTTCTTTCTTAGTCTCAGCTCTGCACGTCAAGCAAAAAAAACACGGTCGCAAATTCGCCAAATTGTCCAATGCAGGAGGACGCTCTCTAAAAAAGGGGCGCTTTTGGTATTTTGTGAGGCTTTTTTGGATACATTGGCATTTTCAAAATAATGATAATTATACCTACAGACCAATTCAGCCCTTATTGGTCACACCGTGTCCTAATACATTTCAACGTTCATCCTGCAAAGTCCCATCACAAGGGAAGAAACACAAACAAATCGACAAAAATATGTATTTGCTCGTATTGAAACGGCTGTACGCCGTATGGACCTGAACTAAATTTCCCCGCTACAAGAATACTGGGTGAACCGTATGGGTTGCCAGGTATGTGACATTGCTATGTTTGGCCCAAGCGTTTCACTGCTGTGGGTAATGAGCGTCTGCTGCCCATTAACAAAGGACCCATGGTGCCGAGGAGTGGCAATGGTTTACGGTGGGTGTGCGCGTGTGTATCTTTGCACGACACCGGACTGTCATGCCCAAGTTATGAGTTTTCACAAGGCAATGGGACACAAAACATGCCCATCCATCGAAGTTGGTGTATTCAGTAGTGCACTGTAATACTGTGCTGTGTTAATAGGATTATTTTGTGCGGTGGTGGGGGGTGGTTGAGGGCTGTCCTTTGTACTGCTGCGGATTGCAAATGCACACAGAGAAATGGACGACCTTAAACTTAGTTTCATTGATTGATCAATCAGTTTTGTATATACATTTTTTTATGGTGTGGGTTTTCATACAAAGCCCTCTTGGATCTTGATTTGAAGCTTTCGTGACTGCAGGAATTCATGTTCTTTGGGTCTCGATTTAAAGCTTTCGTGACTGCAGGGATTCATCTTCTTGGTTCTTTCGGTAAAGTCACGTAGAAGGGAAGTAATAAAATAATAAAAATAAAACATAATAAAATAATTCTCACGACGTTTCGGCCACAACGCAAGCAGCCGTCCTCAGGTGAAGGACATGTCTGTCGATAAGACAGACGGCTGCTTGCGTTGTGGCCGAAACGTCGTGAGAATTATTTTAGTATGTTTTATTTTTATTATTTTATTACTTCTCTTCTACGTGACTTTACCGAAAGAACCAAGAAGAAGATTCTTTGGGCCTTTCGGTAAAGGCACGTAGATAGGTTCAAAGAAAATAAAAAAAACGTATTTGAACTTCTATCAACGTGACTCTACCGAAAGACCCCAAGAATATGAAGCCATCTTGGCTTTCCGCTTTACAACCTCACCTGCACACCAATTTTTTTTACACCTTTTTGTAATTTGCACTGTTTGTCTTCCGCTTGTATTTTTGTGTGTGTGTGTGCGATCAAACAGTAAAACGCACTTCACTGCACACGGACCAGAGGATCAATTTGTCCTACGTAGAAAACACGCACGTGCTTTAATTAGCACGCTTATTATAATCCGAAAGCATGCCTATGCGTTGTTTTTTGCCCCTCTCCATCCTTAAAAACGCCACTAACCGTGCACGAATACGAATCGCAGCAGCAGCCATCGGCCACAACAACATGCATGGGGGCCTAAAACCTGTTGGTTCACCTTTCTTTTTGGCAGAACATCCGTGGCATTCGGTATGTTAATGTGCGGCGCTCGACAGCGTCTGCAGAAAACATGTCTTGCGGTTATTTTCATGTCTGCACAGGGAAAATGGTGTTGGGTATGTTCGCAAGCTGTAAAATTCAGGTGTGTGCATGTGGACAGTGCACCAACCTCCATGTGCATACATGTACTCCCACATTTGTTAATCCACTGCTGGATGAGAGCACCCTCCCCCACACCTGAGCGTACTTCACGCTGGTCTGTGCGGCGAGAGAAGCCTTAGGCGTTGGCGCCGCAGAGTAACCAGCAATGGACAGGCTGGTCCAGATGTCTTGTGACCCACAAATATTTGACCCCTAACCTTTCACCCCCCCCCCACCTTTGCACGTTAATTTATGTTTTAAATAAACCTTATTTGAAAAAATATATACTTTTTTAAGAATTAAATGGAGGTCACAAGACATCTTGACCACCCAGTTAATTTGCCGCACTATCCTATGCTGTCCACAATGTTTTTGCTCGGCAGCCTATAGCACCTGTTTATGTGCATGGCGATCGCCCATCGAAGCACCACCCAGAGACTCAAGCCTGCTTAGCTTCCCGAGATCCGATAAGACCGGGCGCATTCCAGGTGATTTGGTCATAGGCATATGTAAAGTGTGTGCGCGTCTTTGACTGCCTGGGAGGATGGTGGTGCATGTGTAATGCTGTACAGTTGTTGGGTTTGACAGTGCTCTTTCAGCGGTGTTTTTGGAGCGGGTCGGCGCAGTCCACCGCTTGGCTCTCTCGCGTGATTTCGGGTTGTCACCGCATGTTGTTCAGCATGATGTCCGACGATTCGCTCTGCGTGCCTCTTCAGGAACCCAATTAAGTTGCTGAAGAAGCTCCCCAGCATGTGGAGCGAATTCACCGGTCGTACTGCGCGTTACTGCTGGTGTAATAACCACCATAACACAGTCGACGTATGTATGCTGAACTTCTTTCGCGCCGTACATAGCCAACAAACGAGGTGAAAGTTTGCCTGGCATCATTCGCAAGAATAAGCGAATGTCTGCTGATGGCAGGTCCCGAATTTTCAAACTTCTAAAAATTACCTGAAAATTAGTAAACTGGTGTTAGACGTAGTAATCATCACCCCTACCCCCCTTACTGGCCCCAAGATAGCTTGCAAATGAGACTAACCTGGTTTCTTGAGTTCTCATACCTGTCAACCCCTTGTTAGTGCCTACTTTATTGCAGACCAATTCAGACCTGATTGGTCACCCCGTGCCCTTATACATCTGAACGTCCATCCTATCTCCTATAAAGTTCCATCACAAGAGAGAAACACAAACAAATAGACAAAACAAGTGTTTCCCATATCGAAACGGCTGTATTCCGTATGGATCTGAACACTCAAATTTCCCTCTACAAGAATACGAGTAAACCGTATGGGTGGACAGCTCTTACCTGGTTAAACAAAATAAACTTGAAACTTGGGTGCATCCTCTCCCTTGGCTGCCATTTCCAACAGTCGTGTCTATTAACCATCTTCCGACCTAAACGTGTGTTTTTAACATAGCAGTATTACGTGTCTAATTTGCAAGTGTTCCCTGATACATGTGTGACTCTTTCTGTTTTCCCTGCTGCTTTGCACACTTTTTGATTTGTGCGCGTCACTGTTTTCTTTTCCATAAATCATGGCGGGTTATATTCACTGGTCGAAAATTATCTCAAAGTGCTTCATCCTGGACATCATTTTGATCATAATCAACCTTCAACATAGTAATTACCATGTACTGTAGTATATGATGTGATAACTATTGATGGATGAAGTCCTCCCCATGCCACGTCAGTTATGAGGGTTATTGACCATACTTTACCATACTGGTCCACTGCCACTTGGTGAAGGGCTTAGGTGCAGGATCAGTTCGCACATCATTGGTGTTCACCACTGTGCCACCGTTCCACCTCGGTTACCATGAATTCTGCCGTGTGTGTCAAGGTATGTCTGAATACATTGTGTCGGGAAAAGTAGTGCACACCTGTAATGTAAATATATGCATGAGATTTCTAACTGGCGAGGCTAATTAATGTCCTTGTATTTAGTAGCTTGTCCATCTATGGATTTGTGAGTCTAATTTGTGTGGATTTATTTCTGGGTAATTGTATCTCTTCAAAGAATCAAAATACGGTAGTCGGCTGAGGAATGGCCATATATTATCAAACATGATCAAGGGGCCATCTGAAATAGTGCAGTATGAGACTATCCTGTATAAACATAGGACAGTACATTATTAATGTGTTCCGGATGTCGTGGGTTCGATCCCAACCTGTAGTTTGCATGTTCTCCCCGTAGTCACGTGGGTTTTTCTCCACGTCCTCCAGTTTTCCCCTCGACAGTTAATTTCATGCGTCTAGATTATTTTGCTGCTGTGGATTTCCACGTGATGATAAACCGCTTAATTGACCTATGGCTGAGTGAGCCTTACCTTGTAAGATGCAAATTTTTTTTAGTTTTATTTGTGTGTATTTTTAAAGTGACTTGTTTACCGTTCCTATAATTTACACTCCTATCATGTTTTTGTATTATTTATTTGTTGCAACGTTCTGACTTGCCCCAACTGGATCTTTGTGGAAAAGAGCTTTATAGCTCATCGGATTCCTCCAGTATGTGTAAATATTCAGATGCTAATATATTTGTGTGATTAGAACATGTATTCGAAAATGTTAAATCCCAAGGCTATACGGTAGAGCACGGCATTCTCAAACGTTCTACTGTCATAGTGTTCGACTGTTATCGATTTAGCTCTTATTTCAGAGCTTGAACAATGTCATTTAAGTTGGTTAATCAACCAAAAATTTTAATAGACTGCATTTTTTGTGGTTGATTACTCGGGCCACTTAAAAATTGGTGGATGCCCCCACATCCTGCCTACTGAAGGCAGGAAACCCCCAATAACCCATGCCCAGTGTGGCATGGCTGATAATGCTGCTGATGATGTCACCAAGCCCCACCCATCACCTACCATTCAGCGGCACACGTAGGAACAGATTGTTTGACTGCTTGGCAACTACTACTTATGTATGTCAAACATGTGTAGAACAGCACGCGAAGAGTGTGACTTAGTCGTCACGTTGACACCCACGAGATGTGAAAGTAAATGAACTACAGGTTCGGTGGATCACGTGTAATTGTCAACTCTAGTGACTGAATTTGTGCTTCCTGGTTGACAGTGCAACGAGCTGAAGGGGGGCATGACCTTTTGGCTCATAAATTTAATATTTAAAGTCAAATGCCTACAAGAGAGCACTGTCCAAAAGTAATTTTACCGGGGGCAATCCACTGCTGGGTGAACGACTCACCATTGCTGTGTTTGTCGTGGGGGTTGTTTGACTATACTTCGTGCTGGTCAGTACGGGTTGGTGAAGGGGGGTGGTGGCGGGGGGCCCGGCAATGGTTCAGATATCACTCGGCACTCACGCAAGCTGTGGTCGGGAATCGAACTCGGGAAAGCGAGTGTGTGTGTCACAGTGCACTGACCATTTGGCCATCGCTCAACGCCCGAGAGTTTGCATGTTGTTTTTTTGTGCTATTTTGTTACTTTCATTTTAGGTGAAGATAGAGCGATGCATTCCTTGCGAGCGATGGTTGCGCAACGTGTGTAAACAACAGAAGCAAGCAATTTGAAAACTTTTGCCTGTTTCTTTGTGAATTTCAGAAAAAAATGGCTTTAAAATGTTGACACTTGATGTGAACGTTGATGCAAATAATTAACAAGTACACTTTGGTGTTCAATAAATATAAAGCAATAATATGCGTGACTCTTGGAAAATCTACCCTTTTTGGGAAGCCCTGTATTTTATTGAGATGTGTTCGGCCCAACTTCATTGAAATGTCGGGTGTAATCCAAAAGTTAACATGTACCGAGAAGGGGATGGTGACCGTGGGCAAGAATAGCTACTGAGGTGCAGACAAAGGAGGGAATGCCAAAAAGGATGTCCACTGCAGAGATGGAGCGATGAGATCGGGTTGTGTACAAAGGTGGTTTGTTACACTGCAGGACACGTGAGGAATGGTGACGGCTTGCGGAGGGAGGCCTTCATTCATCCAGTAGTGAATCGACCATGTCTGACGATGATGATGATTTCGATTTAAAGCTTTCGTGACTGCAGGGATTCATCTTCTTGGTTCTTTCGGTAAAGTCACGTAGAAGGGAAGTAATAAAATAACGTCGTGAGAATAATTTTATTATGTTTTATTTTTATTATTTTATTACTTCCCTTCTACGTGACTTTACCGAAAGAACCAAGAAGATGATGATGATGTTCATTAATACAGTGCTGTTTCTTCATCAGTCATACAGAAGAGGGTATTTAAAAAAAAATTTGACCTGTTCTTGTCCGTTATCCTCTTATCTGTGAGAACTGCTATCTGCGGTAGTCGGCAGATATGTTTGCGGATTTTTTTTGCTTTCGCGTGCCAGCAGTTAAAGGGGGTGATTCCTAGCATTGGTGAGTAACTAACTCCGCTTGCGTCGCACGATTACGTGGCGAACCACGTAATGAGGTTCTAGGGGTAATGACTTAACGTGCTGAACTGGGAAACAGTGCGATGGTGTGATGAGGTTAACTGCCTGTGGTCAAATGGCCTGGAATGCGCCCGATCTCGCCAGGTCTCCGAAGCTAAATAATATTGAGGCTGGGTAGTGCTTGGATGAGCGAAAACCATTAAAAAAAATGTGTTACAGGCCGCTTGCAGAGCCACGCGGTGGGCAACAGATGGCAGTGACATCCTTTGTTCTAAACTTCTATGCTGCCCGCCATCAACAACTTGCACTGACAAGCTGAGTGAAGTATGCTTAAATAATGGCCAGCTTTCCATATGGTACGGGCAGGTTCTCATCCAGCAGTGGATCGACAAATGGCTGTACATGGGCAATGCGATTAACACGGTTGTTCACCGCCTGCGTGGGCCGTAGTGGTTGAGACGTCTCGTGTGCCTTTTACCACAGCTCAGTCTGCCCTGAAACCTTGTTTTTAGTTTCTCCATTATTTATTACAGTTAGTTCTGATGATTTTATTGGAGATATTTTTTCCACACGTGCAGATCTGTTGACGACAAGCCCATTTGTAACAACCATTGGAAATTAATCGCTGGAAACGATAGAAGATCTTGATATCGAAGGCTTAAAAGTAGGGCGCAAGATAAACAATGAACTTGACTCTGCTTGTAACCAACTACCTCGTGTCTGGAGTGCAAGTCCAAAATTACAACGTCTCCGCTTTGGTGGCTGCTCAGCCTTGGTTCCTTATATGTACTGTTATGATGGCGAGGAGGTCCAGTGGTTAGTGTGCTTATGAATCTAGGCTTTGTGGTTTGGAAAACAACCTCAATTTCTTGATAATGCGCTGTAGGACCTTATCAAATATGTGCACCATCTGCCAACGCGTGAAAAGTTTACATGCATTTGCAATTGTTTTCTCATGCCATTTCGGTTCAATTTTGCTGCTAGATGGAAGCCTGTCCACTGCCGTATTGATGATTGTTTTTTTCTACTATATTTCCCCCACTGTATAACTGCGGGTTGGTGAAGGTGGGTGGCCAGGGATTGCTTTGTATGTCACTCGTAGCTCATGTTCGCAGTGGCGGGGAATCGAACTCGGATGTCTGAGTTGGTAGCGCAGTGCGCCGCTGACCACTGTGCCACAGCTCCGCTCAAATGCCGTGTTAAAACTCCGTTGACTATTGAAAATAAAAAAAATATTGCATCCCTTGAACCGTTTGGGAAAATAAGGAAGCACTTTGTTTCTATCAGTTGTGTCTGCATCTTTCCAGACAGGGAAACACAAGTTTGGAGAGAGAAGTGGATTGCATCGTTGCAGGGTGGAGCAATTTGTCAATCCTTTTAGCAGTATACATTTATCGTGCCCTTTGCATGATAAACTCTTAATTGACTGGGAGGTGCTGCTCCCATCCAAATTTCAGACGATCTGTAGTCTTGCCTCCTCTAACTGGTGTTCTCGTTATCCATGACCCCAGTGTTTTTGACCTGATTACGGATGTGAGGAGGTGTAACTGGTGCAGACGACTTGAGGGAGCTCCGAGCCTTGTGGAGTTGTCGCCCGAGTTTTGGGCGATATCACCTCCGTAGATCTCCCACGTGTTTTCGGGTTGTTTCCGCACGTGTCGTTCATCAGCATGTCTGACATGTTGCACCTCGTGCTGGGAGGTTCTTCACGAACTGAATTTCAAGTTATAACCAGAAAACAAACATCGCAGAGCGACCTCACCTTTGTTTGAATTTAATTTTAAAGTGTTCATACTCTTAGTTCTTTCGGTAAAATTAAACTGTCACAGCAAAATATTTTTTTATTATTTTTATTGTTTTATTTCTATTAATTTTAATTTAATTTTTTTTACCTACGTGACTTTACCGAAAGAACTAAGAGTATGAATCCTTGCAGTCACGAAAGCTTCAAATCTAGAATTAATTTTAAAGTGAATAAACTTTTAACTTTGTCAAAGCCCGCCGCACTTGTGACACAATGAGAGTGGCATCAGGAAGTACAGGGTTGATGCACCATACCTTGTTTTTTATGTGTTTTTATCTCTGCAGATACTTCTATTATAGGATGCATCGCTCATCCACTGTATCCAGAGATGTTAGAATATATACATCAGAGGATTGCAGATACGAGGTGTTTCACTGTGCGTAACGGAAAAACAAATGTTTTTTTGTTTTATCATTACAGATGCAACAACGCGTTCTGCCCGTTTGCTGAGAATTTCGTAGCACCTTGCGGAAAATGACATCGAAGTAAACAAAATAAATCATGTCAGTTACTGGCAATGATGAGAAACCAGGGGGGAGAAAGCCAAGCCCTCCGAGCAAGGAGAACGGTGAACTTATCGTACGAGCTGAATATGACTACGAGTACACGAACACCAGTGGCCGCGTGGTGACGATCAAGGAAGGCGAGGAGTTTGAGCTCCTCAAGAAGACCAACGGCGACTGGTGGCAAGTCAGGCGTTTCGGAGAACGCAAACCCATCTACGTACCCGCACTCTACGTCGTGGCGGTGCCGCGAAAGCTCGAGGAGGATTCGCGAAGGCTCGCGCGAGATGACGCGCAAATCCAGGCAAGCGACGGCCCAAAACCTGGCGAAGAAAAGAAGAGGACTCACTTCGAGGACATTCAGAAAATCAAGGAAGACCTTAGGCTTTCAGAGTCTGCCAAGAGGTCTGCGGAGGATGTCCGAAAACCTCCGGAGGAGCCGAGGAATGCGTCGGATGAGCCAAGGAAGGGGGGCGACACGTTGCCAAGAAAGCTAGGTGACGGCAGCAAAAGGGCGCTGATGCCACCACAGGTGCTCATGAACCTGAAGCACGTCATCAACAACAACAATAACGCACCGGCAGAGCAGCAGCTGAAGACGACTAGAAGCAATGACAAACCCGTGGAAGATGGCCCCAGGATAATTTCGGTTGCCGGAGGACCGCAAGCCGCCGATCCGAGCAAACCGTCGTCTCCGAAGATGCAGTGCGCCTTTGTGGTGATCGGCCGCGAGAACGCCGAAGGTGTTAAGGGGAAGAGCAACTCCCTTCCGGGGCATGCGGGGGGATTTGTACGCCAGTTTGACGCCGTCACCCCTGGGAGCAGCATGGACGATCTGAGTAGCGGCAGCAATGCACACGTGAGTAAAAGCTGATCCCTTTTATATTCCAGTGAGTTATGGGGTGGATCACTGTGATATGAATCTTAAGTCGCCGTGTAAATGCTTGCTCTTGCCACTGCTCAACTTAGGGGGAGCTCTGGAGAGCCCCGCTAGAAGGTATTTTGTACTCTTCTTCCGTGCAAAGACGGTCACTGTGTCGCTTTCAGATGCACTTCTGTGGCCGTCTGGGACGCTTTTCCGATATTAGGAATCCACTGGAGCTATGCACTTTTACATGTGGATTGAAAACTAATTTATTCAGAACTGCTTTTTGTGTTTAGTTTGTTGTCCTTGCCCCCCGCACCTCCGATTAGCAAGGTTGGCTACGCAAGGTGCGAAAGAAGTTCAACACACATACATACATACATGCAGGCCTCACATCTTGGAAAATGTGGGAGCACCCACACTTTACCCCCACCACATTCGATCGGCCGATCGACTAACTGCGCTGTATCCATTGATACTGCTGGGTTGACAGGAGCAGGGGGAATTCAAGAAATACTGTGCAGGGAGATGGAACCATCGACCTCTGGATTGTGAATCCAGCATGCTAACCATTACACCACAGCAGCATCCGTTCCCCCAATATTCTAGGTCTTAATTTTAGCTGTGTTTTGTATGGGTCGGTGACCCCCGGAAAGGATTTCCCCTCCTGGCAAACACCAAGACTTGCCAGCAAACTGGAAAATATATTGTGTGAAATGAAGCAATGTTGTATCCTGTGCATAAAAAAAGTACTTCATATCTATTTTTACAGGAGGCAGATGAATTTACGGTTATTCATTCGTGTTTATACTGAACATTACGGATGAAACAGTGCATCAAATGAGGCTAATAATATATATTTTTGTTCTGTATTCACAACGTGTGCATCAATGTTGTGTTTGAAAAGCCTATTTTATGAAAATCCTGTGGTATTATATTTAGGGTATGGTATGAATAAAACTACAAACTAGACAGGGGGTGGGGGGAAACCACATTGAAAATTACGCGGTAAAAACAAAACACAAATTATATATTTTTTTAGTAAATCGTGACCCTGAATGGTAAGAATAGACGGGCCAGTGAATGGTTGCATGCTTGCCAAACGTGTGGGTAGGAATGTGTTTATACAAATGTTGGCTTCATCGCCTGTTCACAGCCCCGAGCCATTGGTGTACATTCCACATTTCTATGGCGGGTACCAGTCTCAAAGAAAGATCGCTAAAGACCAACACCAAAGTGCCACTCATTTTAAATAGCACTGTGAAGATTAATGCCCATGACTGAATTTGTCAAAATGCGCTTGATCTCCCTGAAGCTAGGCAACATTGAGCCTGGATATGACCACAATGCATGCCAGGTTGTTATAAGCTGCTGCGTGGTTACGTGGTGGGTGGTAGCCAAGGGCAGTGCAGTGAAATCCACGGTTGTACCTTACTTCATGTTCCCACATCTATGTGCCCTGCCTTCACCAAGCCACATTCACCAGGGGGAAGCCTTCCTTTATCCAGCAGGACAAAGTATTGACAAGTGGCTAGACACAATAAGACTAATAAAGCCTGGATATGTAGCATGAATATCGTTAATGTATCTTTCAGGGTTTTTTTTATCTCCAATAAGAAATAACAATTCGATTAGAATGTGCTAGTTATTTTGGTGAACAGCCATATGCCATTCTATTCAAAGGTTTATTGTTTGTAGGCATAAAGAAAAGGCAACTTGTGATTCCTTTTTAAATGTTTGCGAGCTAATTAATTTCTGTTGCGCCTGCAATATCAAGCGACATCTTTGCCCGCACATTAATCGGCTTTGTCCATATTTTAGAACGTCACGCGTGCTTCCTGTGTAAGCTGCGCCGCTAATCTGATAGAATAGTCCCCACGCGTGTGCACGAGAGAACCGTCAACACGGTCAGAGCGCAGGGTGCTAAGTCGACGGGCTGCATGCTGAACTTCTTCTCCACCATACGTAGCCAACCGTGTTAATGGGAGGTGCAGTGTTGAGTCTGGGTAGTGTTGAGTCTATGGGTAGTGTTAGTCTGTGGGCAGTATTTATGTTTGTCGAACTTATTTCGCACCGTACGTAGCCAACCGTGCTTATTGGAGACGCTGCGGAAGGACAAGAAACTCAACACACAAAGCAGTTCTAAAGAAATTAGTTTAACATTTTGAGAAGTGAGAACGAAATGAGTTTTCAATTTCTTGAGATGTGACCAGTTCACCTCTGCCAGTGGTTTTGTGGGTAAATTTTCCATTACCTTGCACGAATGCTGACATTTAAACATCTAGAAATATACACACGTTATGAAAATGCATAAAAAATGTAACCTTCACATTTTTTATAGTTTATATGATAGTTTGGTAATTGTGGTAAGCTGATCGTAACAGCGACTTGTTAAGTATTAGTTTTGGCCCACTGGCTTCAGAAAAAATGGATGTTTTAATGTGAAGGAAATTCTCCTTATAAGCTCAAGATCGGTGAGTTTTGTTTAATATTGCATATATTACATAAATGGGGAAATTAAAATAAATTTATATCTAAAAGCAGTCAAGAGTTGACAGAATAGGGGGCGGTATGAATATTCATTGTCCCAGAAGTGAAAACAAATAAAAAACACAGGTAACCACCCCCCCCACCTCCCTTTTAGTAAGTAAGTACATTTATAAACGCGCAATCCTTACGACCTGGGTTCACTACGCGTGGCATATAGACGACAAAAATTCGATTTATAATGTGCCTGTGGAAAACCCATTGAGACTCAAGGCTGTGCTGCACACAATCCTCTCCAACGGCATCTGCTTATCCACCGTATTATTTTAAAACGTGACTCACATCACATGGCAGTCTTTTTGTAAATTGTAGGATGAATAAGCAGTGCCCGGGGCTTCAGGCAAATATTTTTTTTTATCAAAGATAATTTTTTTCGTAATTTTCCCGTTCACGTAAATGCATGTATGATAAGCGTCCACATTACACCTCGTTCGTAAAAAATTGGTACAGCGTTCTAGGAAGAGTTCCCTGCACACAAACATACTCGGGATGTGATTATTGGTTTTTTACCCTTCTATCTGGCAACAAAACTGACACCTTTTTTACAAGGAGTCATGTTTACATAGACCACAATACCTGCAGTCATAATACAAACCGTGCGCCTTTTGGCGTCATCTGGTCCAACCCATGTGAGACTAGGCTCTAAGGAAAGCTGTCTCGGGTATGGACCAATCAACTTCAAGGACAGTGCACATTATCAGAGTTATGTTTTTTGTTTGCATTATGACTGCAGGTAGTGTGGTCTATGTAAACATGACTCCTTGTAAAAAAGGTGTCAGTTTTGTTGCCAGATAGAAGGGTAAAAAACCAATTATCATATTTTTACTGGCAAATGAGGTTCCAATGGTATACTCGGGATGTGTTCCCTATTTTTGGAATAATCCAAAAAGCATCCGAAAATCGGGGCCGAGATGTGGCATTTGGAACGATCAGAAATGATTTTTGTTACAGTGAAGTCAGTGGATCGGGCGACGTCACTTTATTTCAATGGCTGGAGATGCATACAGTTATTGCAACAATGTAAATGATTAGAAACTCTGAAAAACAGTTCCAAAGTTGACCTTAAACATCGGAAATCTTTAAATCTGAATATTGTTCCAGATACATATGCGATAAGCAGCCTGTTATGTGTATACAGTACGTTTATGTAACCACATCTCCAAATGCTGTTCGTGGAAGAGTAACATGACTTCATGAGAGCCTAACGGACAATTATTTAGCTCACTTTCTCTTCCTTTTCCTAATTCAGATCAGTTACCCTGATAAGTTTAAGTCTTTTCCCAGGAAACTGCATAACACTGCACAATCCATGCAAATATTTAATTAACCACGTGTAAAGATCACAACCTGTGTTCTATTGGATTATGTACATCTTAAAATATATACATCAGTGTTAATCTTTCATCAATACATTTGTGCCATCAAAATATAAAGTTCATGATCAAGGTTTTTGGGTTAGATCGCGTAAGAATAAATGTGTCGTAACTCTCCACCACCCGACACGGCCAATTAGTAAGGGATTTTTCACGTAAACAAACGCCAATTAGTTACTACTTCAGCCCACCGGTGTGTTGGAGAGTAAATGCGCAACATATACAATTTTAGTAGTACGACGTTTCGCTGGTAATTACATCCAGCATCATCGGGTGATTTGCCAGAATAGTGAAGCAATCCACCTGCTTCCGGTCTTAAATAGTGCAGGATGATGTCATCACGGAACCAAATACTCTCAAACACAACAGTCGGCAGTTGAAGGATATGCTTGCCAACAAGGACACTCAATTGATTTCGATAACGTTGAAGTTTTGTGTCAAACGAATTAGTACTGGCCAAGAATAATTCGAGAAACCGTTGAAATTTAGAGAAATAAAAATATTTAAACCGCTCTGACAGCTACAGGCTTAGTGCAGCCTGGAAGCATATCAATATGTAATACATCTTACAATTACAATTCCTTATAGAGGAAACACATACTAATTCACTGATTACTAATCTATTATATAATTACAATAACCCCCCCCCCATCCTCGTATTTTATTTAAGGCCGGAAGCAGGTGGATTGCTTTCACTCTTCTGGCAAATTGTCCGATGATGCTGGTTGTAATTAACAGTGAAACGTCGTACTACTCAAATTGTAAATGTTGTGGATTTACTCTCCAACACACCGGTGGGCTGAAGTAGTAACTAATTGGCGTTTTGTTTACGTGAAAAATCCCTCACTAATTGGCTGTGTCGGGTGGTGGAGGGTTACGACACATTTATACTTACGCGAACTAACCCAAAAACTTTTATTATGAATAATATTGGTCATGAAAGCCTTTGTGTTTGGAAAGAAGCTCAATATTTCTATAATTTATATTTAAGCAATAATTGAAGTGTAAATTTAGAACTCTGTGCCAAGAATGTAATGATTGGTGCTTTGAACTGAATTATAAAATTGTCACGACCTTGATGTGTTATGTACCTACCATTTGCTGTTCTCTAAAGTGAAGGTGGAATGATGCAGAAAATCAGGAATTAATATACATTTAATCTCACGATTTACCTATCAAATTGTGCGTGTAAAAATCTTATGTGTTTACATTCATATTAGTTGTATGTATGGCAGTATAAATGGGTACACCAACACAATCGATTGGCAAGTGGTGTGGGGTGGGGTAAAGTGTGATTGCTCCCACCTCTTTCAAGATGTCTGGCCAACATGGAAGACTAGGCCAAAATACCCCTGAGAGGCGCTGTCTAACCCTTCATCGAGTAGAGACTCTTCTGCCAGCTGTTCCACAAGCAAGCAGTTACTTGTGGAACAGTTGTAGGTATTTCGTCCCTAGTTGGTTCACGTGCTCCCTGATTCATGAATCGAATCTCGATTCTGTTCGGGCCATGAATCATTACGCGTCTGATGAGGTTCGTTGTGGAATTATGTTTGCTTCATGTGTGGCATTCGGGTAACTTCCTTTGAAGGGCACGTGTGATTAGCTTACCGGAGTTTTGTGAATGCTAAAAATAAATGTTTTAAATTGTTTCCTCTATGTAAACGCAGGTAATGCCCTTGATAATTTTTTCATTCTGTTTTTCAGCAAACTCCTCCGAGTGGGGATCTACCGCCCAAGGTGAAGAGGCCTGACTCTCCAGTTTATGCAAATCTTCAGGACCTAAAGGTGATGTCTGGCATTTTCATTTAACCTAATTTTTTGTGGGAATTTTTAAAATGAAAATAAACGGTCAATTGTCAATGTTGCTAGATGAAGGCCTCCCCCTGCCATGTGTTGGGTATGGGGGTTGTTTGAATATATTTCACAATGCTAGCACAGCTTCTTCTGATGCGGTCGCATTTAGACACGATATAAATCCACAGCATTATTGCATGCTATATAAACAATAGACTGACCCTTGACTCCAAAGTGCTGGATTAAAAGCGCATCTGCACATGACTCATTATTTAACACAATTCTTCTCTTCGTCTCTCTCTTCCTGTGCGAGCAGCTAATGTGTCCCACTACTTCCCTGCCACAGTCCACTGTTGCCGGAGGACAGATTTCCGGGGATGGCTGGGAAACACTCTTTGATGCAAAATCATCGAGACACTACTACTACAACCGTATCACGCGCGAGACCTCCTGGAAGCCGCCACGCAAGCAGGGCCGCGATCCTAAGTCTGACCAAAATGTATGTCCGATCGTTGCGGTGGCGAGATGTTAATTCCCTCGCTTGGTATACAGGTGGTCGTGGGTTCAATCCTGACCCTTATGCCTTTTATATTTGGAGTTTGCATGTTATCCCCGTGGTCGCGTGGATTTTTCTCCAGGTCCTCCAGTTTTTCCCTCCACATTGATAAACAACGTGCGTTTATAGTATTTGGCTGCTATAAATTACCGTACCTCCTAAAAGATATATTGTAATTTTTTAAAAATAGTTTCGTTTGTTTCTTTTCCACAATTTTATCCCGATAAGACGCATAATACATTCGGATCTCTCGGAGCAGAGGCAACCATTCATGTTATAGAATGGCCCACAGAAGTGGATATTATAGAGCTTCCTCTGAGGTACCTTAAAATTACCTCTCCTGGTCCACACAATACGGGCAGCACTTTCCCTCTGGCCCTGTCAGCACATGACAGTCAAACCAATATGTTTAAGCCCCAGAGATGAAATTTAGCCATTTTAAGTCGGAGAACCAAATTTGACGTAAAGTATTTTTTGTGACTTGGGCTGAGATTATCAACGTAGAAAACTTGAGAACCCGTTTAATCACACTATTTGGTGATGGTGCATTGGCAAGCACGTTTAATACAAACAAACTCAGGACATTCATCGATGGCTGTGCCTTAAAGGAAAAAAAGTATATAACCGGTAAATAAATGGTGATGTGAAGAGTTATCGTGCACTCCCCCTGCCCACCCCACCCCCCTCTAGTTACGGACGGACAGACGGATGGACAGAACTAGTGCATAAATACTGTGCACCTTAGTTTGAAAAACGTAACAAATGTCACCATCATTTTTCTTGGTTCTTTCGGTAAAGTCACGTAGAATGGAAATAATTAAATTAATAAAAATAAAACAATAAGGTAAAATTCTCACGACGTTTCGTCCACAACGCAAGCAGCCGTCCTCAGGTGAAGAACAGGGCTGTTGGAAAGACGGCGTCCTTCACCTGAGGACGGCTGCTTGCGTTGTGGCCGAAACGTCGTGAGAATTGTATCTTATGTTTTATGTTTATTATTTTATTATTTACCTTCTACGTGACTTTACCGAAAGAACCAAGAATATGAATTCATGCAGTCACGAAAGCTTTAAATCGAACAAATGTCACCATCATTGTTTTATTCCTGTACAGCGGATTGTCTCCCCGACGGACGAGCCGTTACCACCACTGCCAAAAGAAGAGAGTAGTGAAGTTGTCTCGGACAGTGGTTACCTACCTGATTGTTGGGGGCGGTTTTTCGATGAAAATGGAGATGAATTTTACATACATCAGAGGTCACCGGTCAAGGTGAGGTTTGGTTTGTGGCACAGAAATAAAGACAAAGATCCCCCCCCCTCACCCCCTCATTTGAGGCTGGGTCGACCTAGGGGAGGCCCAGGACCGGTTCAGATAATCGCCTCGGATAATATTGGCTGTGAACGGGAATCGAACTGGGGTCACCGGGTTCGTAGCACAATGCGCTAACCACTACACTACCGCTCGCTACAAAACACGACTGCTTCCCTACACTACCGTTTGTGGAACACACAGGCACATGCTACAAACACAATACTGTTTACTACTGTGTAGGTTTTAGTGGCTGTGCCGTAGTACAGCTGTCGATGCGTTTAGGGCTGTATCACATGTTGTCCGATGGTGTTTGCTAGGTGTTAATGAGTCACTTCTGTACAACATATGCAAAGCGAAAAACAGGCAGCAGCAGCTGCTACATTATAAGGGGAGGTTCATGCAACAACGTCCATTGTAGGCATGTCCCTCTGTGCTCCAAGGTTTATGTTGCCCACCGTCATCAACCCGTGCTGACTACGAAGTTCCCAAATATCCCAGTGTAGGGCATCCTGGAAGGACAGGGATTTTGAGAGTTAAGACTAAGTGACACATTACTTGATAAATAAATTAAATTAATATGATTTAAAACACTACATACCAAAAAGGGTGGAATGGTGACGCAGTGATTGACGTACTACGCTATCAACCCATCAGCCTGAGTTTGAATTCCGGTCACAGCTAAGATCAGAAGCGACTGATATATAAAGAAACAGCAGTGGCTCTGTCATGTGACGAGTTTCAATAACAATGGTTGTTTGTCTGCAGTGGTGGAAGTCCAAGGATGACACCGGTGAAGTTTACTACTACACCGAGGATGGGCGAACTGAATGGGAACTTCCAGAGGTTTGTGCGTGTGTGTGTCAATGAGTGGGGACTGGGAGTGCAGCGATTAGCTCACGCTGCCCTACGAACCCGGCCACCCGAGTTCGATTCCTGCTCACAACCAACACCAGTGACAATTATCTGAATTGGTCCTGGGCCTCTCCTAGGTCGACTCGGCCTCAAATGAGCACCTTGTGCGTTGTGTAATTATCACCACTGGGGAGACGAAGGCGGCCGGGCGTGGTGCTGGCCACCCATTTCATCGTGTGCCATGCCAGCCTTCATAGGTGTTCACTCACAGAACCTGCCCCAACAGTCTGTTAAGGCCTTGTTCATGAGTAAATTAATTTATAGCTGCTTGACATTCAATGCAAATGTGCACGCGTTACGCGAGCATGCCTGCAGTGTGGGAAGCCCGAACAGTTTGACTTATTTGACTAGAAGAGGGCAGACCGTCCTTACAGGATGGGACTACGGGACACTCGCACGACACGCGATACCTGGCAGACATCTGCCACTCGCCCGACGCCAGCGTGGCGAAGCGTGGTCACCCAACTCCTGCGACCCACATGGTGTGGGGTGAGGCCCTCATCCAGCAGTGGATTGACAAATGGACATGGTGGCGACACACCTAAGTACGTCTTACATGCGCGTACATTTACAATGATGTGTTTCCCCCCTCCCCCCCTTTTCTAGGATCCATCGGGATCAACCGGTGTCGAGTGGTCACCTGACCATGATCTTGCAAACACGGTCCCCGATCATAAAGTGTTGCCACCTACCCCACGTGCGAACGATGCACCTAGCCACAAGATTGACCATGAAACTAAGGTAAGGCTCAATGCTATTTAGCCCTCCGATGCGCTTCCGGGTTGTACCGCCCGCGTGTTGCGTTCAGCACGATGTCTGACATTTCGCTGCGCGTCACTCTTGACAAATGAGACTTATCCTTGGTCTCTTGCGTTCTGACCTTGTTGAACAAAACATTAATTTGAAAACTGGGAGCTCCCAGCGCTGTTCTTTCGGAAAAATGCGCGGTACAACCTGGTAATACGCGGAAACCTGTGTGGGTGGTGAAGATCAATGTTTTGTTTTTTGTTGTGGTTTTATGTTTTCTATTTTTCAATCGAAATTATTTTGTTTGCAAGTGAAATGTCTTACCATGTTATTGCTCATAATGTACAAACAATGCTACCGTGTATCGTGTTTTTGATTTAAAAAAATTATATAATATACTCCATCCTTTACATAATTGAGTAAAGCTGGCCGATTTTTGTATGATTTCCACGGTATTGAAAATAGTTTTTAAAGAGGAGGAAGATGAGAAAATCTTGTTATTTTCAATATTTCACTTATTGATCGGGAAAAAAAAATAATGATCATTATTCGCAGACATCTGTCTCAATCCACTATTCGGATGAAGACGTTCCCACGCTGTGTCAGTCATCAGGGTTATTTGACCTGACTTCCTGGTCGATGCGCATTGGTGAAGGGCGCGGCCAAGACTGACTGCTTCAGGATATCACTGTTTCACTGTTAGCCCTGACCAGGATTCTAACGCTTGCCCTGAATGTTAGCCATGGGCTCCGTATTGAACTCAGGAGTGATTGGCCTATATTTTGACTTTAAACTTTCGTGACTGCAGGAATTCATATTCTATGGTTCTTTCGGTAAAGTCACGTAGATAGAAAAAATAATGAAAAATATTCACTTTATTTTTATTCTTGATTTGAAGCTTTCGTGACTGCAGGAATCCATACTCTCTTTGGTTCTTTCGGTAAAGTCACGTAGTTAGAAATAAAATAGAATAAAAAAATCACGACGTTTCGATCGCAACACAAGCGGTCGTCATCAGGCAAAGGAGTCGGCCTCTAAAGGCAAACTGTTTATAAAGGTTTGGGACTGGGCGTGGCCCAAGTGTATCAACAGCACCAGGAGCATGGATGGTGCACAAGTGCCAATGCAGCAACAAAGCCAATGCAGCAACAAAGCCAATGCAGCAACAATACCAATGCAGCAGCAATGCCAATGCAGCAGCAATGCCAATGTAGCAGCAATGCCAATGCAGCAGCAATGCCAATGCAGCAGCAATGCCAATGTAGCAGCAATGCCAATGCAGCAGAAATGCCTACGTGACTTTACCAAAAGAACCATAGAATATGATTGGCCTATGTTTTTGCTGGCTTTGTACCTCAGGCTAAGCGCCGTCAACAACAGAGATTATTCCATCCCCATTGCTTGTTTGTGCGGGAATAAATTTTGTTAGCACTTTGGAAAACACATTTTTATCGAAGTAAGCTCGCCAATTCTGTAAAAGATTGCGGGTAATTTGAAGCCGATTGAGGATGGAGTGTATGGTTTTTTGTTTAATTACTCCAATGAGTGTCATGGTATGATTTGCTCTTTTTGTGTTTGTTGTACGGATCTCTATAATCTTTGTTGTGATCTACAAATGAACACGTGATTGACTATGATTGTGTGCAGTTGGGTGGGCACAAGAGAACACCTTCTGATCACAACTTGTGCAGCATTTCCGACCTGGCGCTCTCTCTGCCCGCCGTAAGCCTTCGATTTTCTCTTCGTGTCGGGCAAATTCGTACGATGTTGCAGCTTCTGGTGGTTCCTTTCATGCTGCCATGAATTCTGAATTTTTTTTATGTGAAATAACAGATGAAGCATAGGATGTTTTAGTGCTTCAAGAGCTGGTCCGAATGTTTTAAAGTCTTATTTTACGAGTTAGTCAAATGTAGTCACCAGTGGGTAGCCCAGTGGGCTATGAACCTGGCTACCTGAATTTGATTTCCGGTGAGTTGTGAGTTCTCTCTGTTCTGGTCCTAGTTCCTCACCTTCACCAACCCGCATTGACCAGCGTGGTGAAGTATGGCCAACTTTCCCCTCTCCCCCCATCCACACGGCTTGGGGAGGCTCTCATCCAGCATTGGATTGACAAGGGCTATACATTTTGGTTACCTTGATATTGCCCATTGTTGAAAAAGCAATATTTTGAATGAAGCAGAAAATATTATTTGAAAGTATTCATGCTGTGAATTGTTAAAATATTTCACTTTAAAATAAACATTTCAGGTAATTTAAAGCACTCGATCGATCATTCCACTTGTGAATGAAGGCTTGTCCACACCATCTCGAATGTGATAGTTGTTTCACCATACTTCACCATACTTCACCATACTTCACCATACTTCACCATACTTCACCATACTTCACCATACTTCACCATACTTCACCACGCTGGTCAGTGAGGGTGATGAAGGGAAGCCGAGAACCAGTGCTGATTTCCGAAGCAATGAATCAAACTCATAGTGTGGTGTGCTGACCACTGTGCCACCACTCCCCTCCCCTTTAAAGCAACTGGAACTAGTTTTAATTATTCATCGCAATTATCACCGAAGAAGTAGCAGAATATTGTTGACATGCACAATAAATACTTCGTAACATGCAGTAAGGCAATGTATCCAACAACCAGACTGTCTAAACACTAATTGGTTCCTACTTGACATTAAGTGAACACTGACTGGATCATTACAGTAAAAGCAAGACATTATTTTTAAATGCTGGAGAGTATTGTGGCAATGATAATTGGAGGTTCATAAATGTCGATGATGTAATTGTTTTTTTGCAGAGAAGAGGTAAAAAAAAAACGTGCAATTTTTTGTCCCCTTTAAAAACTCGAATTTTTTGTACATCTCACAGGGCCTTGAAAAGGCTGGCATGTTAAACAAAACCAAAATAACAGAGGGAGGCAAGAAGTTACGGTGAGTCTAAACACGGGTGGCGTTCATCTGTAAAACAGATGCCTGTTAAAGCAACTGTATTCGAGTTTACGATTTCCAGCATGTAGTCAAGTCAGCTGTATTATACGCACCACGATTTTTCATGTACACAGACTTTTTGTCAATCTACTGCTGGACGAGGGAACTCCCTCACACCACTCGAGTTGTGGGGGTTGATTGACTAGGTGACGTCTTGCCACGGTGGCGAGACGTTAACTTCCTCGACTGGTATACAGGAGGTCGTGGGTTCGATCCTGATCCTGACGCCAGTATATTTGGAGTTTGCGTGTCTCTCTCTCCCCGTGGTCGCGTGTATTTTTCTCCGGGTCCTCTGGGTTTTCCCTCCACACTTAGAAACATGCGTTTAGAGTATTTGGCTGCTATACATTTCCACGTGATAAGCCACTTCCTTGAGCTAGCATTTGTGATAACCAGGTCGCTTCTGAAAACAGATATTATAGCTCGGTGCGCCTTATCTGGTAAAAGAAAAAGTATTTTGTTAGTTTTTTTTAGTTTATTTTAGTTTCACCATGCTGGTCGATGCGGGTTGGTGAAGGTGGTGGTTGTAACAAAGACGTGGTAGTGTAGAATCACATAGAGTGCAGCCCCCCCCCCCCAGCAGCCTGTGACTACCTGGCATGCATGGTGGGTCGCCCATCCAAGCACTTATCCGGCCTCAACCTCTTTGCTCAGCTTGCGAGTTCTGATGAGATATCGGGCGCGCTACGGGTGATTTGGTCGTAGGCATACGCAGGGATTTTGCATTTCAATACCACGGGTCCAGCTGGATGGCGCTGTGGTGTCACTCTTGGTTGGAATTTGACCCAGATCGTTATTCCTCTGGGGTCGATACAAAGAGTACAGTCGGCTCCACTTATAACGATACCCCTGGGAGTGAAAGGAAATACTGCTCCATCCAGAATGTCGATAGACATCAACCTCTCAAAAAAAATCAATAATTTGTGTTTTATATATATGCTCAACAAAGTCGTGTAGGTGATCTGTGTGTCGTTTTGGTTTTCTGTTTGAATCATGCTTCAAATATATATGAAAATTTACCATTAAAAGTTATTGCAAAAATTAGATTTTTGGTTTTCATGCACCTTCAGAAGCAGAGTTATTACATTTGATCGTTACATGTGGAGTAATTTTAATGTATATTAAAATAGGGCAAACATTAAGAATTTAATATAATGTCATTATTATATTATTATATACTGAATTATATTATCAAATGTACCACTTCGTGTGACGTCAACAGTGGCTGTTTTATGGATGGACTGGCCCTTGCCATAGGAATATGTGAATATTCCACTACCATTCCAATGCTCATTTGAGCATGGGAACACGTGAATTTATTTTCCATTGTACATCTAAGCCGTGCTGGGGCTGTGCCGAGCCAGCCCCGTCACGACATGGGAGATACCACAGGGTTGTTCTTTCCCTGCTGAATCCGGACCGTGCCGCTGACATCTCAAGCAGTGACGGAGATAATGTAACCCCGCTCTCGGTTCTGCTTGGCCCTGAATCAGATTGCGTCTTATTGGGCCAGCAAATCATGCTTTGGTTCGGTATTATAGACCGTGGAAAATCACCCATACAGCACACCTGTCAATCTCTTATCAGTGCCTACCTTATTCCAGAAGAATTCAGACCTTATTGGTCACCCCGTACCCCTTATAAATCTCAATGTTCATCCTTCAAAGTCGCATCACAAGAGAGAAACACAAAACAATAGACAAAATTTTTTTTTGCCTGTATTGAAACGGCTGTTGTACGCAGTATGGACCTGAAAACTCAATTTCTCTGTACAAGAATACGGGGTAAACCGTATGGGTTGACAGCTATGACACAGTGACGGCCCCACAGATGTGCGGCTCAGATGTGCCGGTGAGAAATGGTATTTAGACTTGACTTTTAACATGACACGGCTAGCTCTGTGATGAAACGTTTTTTTTTCGCTTCAGGAAGAACTGGACGAATGTGTGGGTGGTGTTAGTTGGACACGACCTTATCCTCTACAAGGATCCCAAGTCCCACACCGGATGGGTAAGCCCCACTCATAGGGCCATCACTGGGTCACATTCAAACCTGCCAAGATTGTTAACACTCATAATACAGTTTTTTTGGGTTAGATCGCGTAACTATAAATGTGTCGTGAAACTCGCCACCACCCGACACAGCCGATTGGTAAGGTTTGTCATGTAAACGAAACATGCCAATTGGTTACTAATACAGCACACCCGTGTGTTGGAGAGCAAATCCACAACATTTACAATCTTGAGTACGACGATTCGCCAAGAATTACAACTAGCTTCATCAGGCGACAGCCAGAGTTGTGGAGAAATCCTCCCGTTTCGTTCCTTAAATAGAGGGATAGATGTGATGACGTCACTTGTGAGCCCTTCACGTCTGAAGGGGGGGGGGGGGGGATTAATGAATGCATATACATTACAATGGGTATCCATTGCCGGTCTGGTTATTCATATGGTAATCAACTAACATTATGCATGCACGTTGTGTTCTTGTACCTCCTGTCGTTTGCGTGCAATAAAATAGCAGTCTCTGTTATTGTCTGCGTACACGTAATCCCCATTGATGTATGGTAACCTGTATAGGCATACATTTAAACAATGTATTATTTGATGATTCGCTTCCCCAAGCAACACTAAGCCTGTAGCTGTCCGAACAGTTAACACTGTCAAAGGAAATTATACAAATTATGTGGCGATGCTGCTGCGTTTGCAGTGGTGCATAAGCACAATTAACAAAGATTCAACAGATTAATCAATAACACTACCTTATAGTATAACATTTATATAATAGGTGACGTTTATGTGCTATGAATAAGGGCTATTTCCCGAAATGACACCCATTATATATTTTTCATTTTAAGGCCACAGTGCAATTGACAGATGTTGAGATTTTTCTTTGAAAATTATGTTCACTTTTGCACTTGAAATTGATAATTGCCTTACATTTCATATAAGTTACCTTCACCATCAGCTATGACCGATCCACTGCTGCACGAAGGCCTTCCCACGCCTCCGCCATCCGTAACCATTCCCCTCCGCGATGCTGCAATCTATCTGGCTCTTGTGTTGGTGGAATGAGCACCGCCTGACAGAGCAAGCATCACTGGCCCGGTGGAAAGCAGTCGGTGGCAGCCTTACTTGGAGAATGGTCCCTGCCATAGGAACAAGGAGGGTGCGATTCCCGTTTTGGCTTGGTTTATCGCCCCGTCCTGGCGGAGGAGTTGATGATAAAACGCAAGGTCTAAGTGCTCCACCAAAGTTAAAATGGTTCTCTCCCGTTCATGTGAATTGTAGTTTGACACGTAGGCTTTTACGACCAATATTATCCATAATAGAGGTTTTGGGGTTAGATTGCGCAAATATAAATGTGTCGTCAAAACCGCCACCACCCGACACAGCCAAAACAGCTCGTGAAACACACGCGAATTAAACTCTAGTTCATGAAATCCAAAGGGTTTTTTGTGACGACCACACCGCAATCGTTTCACTTGTTCATAAAGCGATATGAAGTTACGCAAACTACACAAGGGCACGGCTTCCACGTGCTCTTCAGGACGATGTGTTTGTTGTTGTTGACTTTGACAGAAACAAGGTGCATCGAACAGCAAACCCGAGTGCTGCATCGACCTCCGGGGGGCGCACATCGAGTGGACGCGAGACAAGTCCAGCAAGAAAAACGTGTGCCAGGTATAATCGTGAGATGGACTCTTGCCTCCTGTATTGCACTGCACGCACGCTGCACAAGCTGCTTCGTTTCGTCAGCCGAGTGGGTAGGCGGTGTAGTTTTGTCGCACGCAATCGAAAAGTGATTCATTCTTCCGGGAGTAAAAAAGCAGGGATCTGTGATATCTATGATAAGAAACAGAATTAGAAGTGTGTTTCCTGAGTGAAGCCCATTGAGAAGAGAAACTATTTTTCAAGGGCCTGTGACCTTTGATATAAGTAAAAAAACATGATGATTTTTGACTGTGGCAATCAATGGTTATATATAGCATATATAACATTTTAAACTTTTTTTCACATTCCCCTAATTTTATCATTTTTAGAGTCAAGAATAATTTACTAAAGTTACTTAACATCCGGGTAACACTTTGAGGACAAATGTTGAAATTTCACGGGTAGTTCATAGTCTCAATTTTTATTCAAACCAGCTGCATGACAAACACTGACTCTCAACCGGGCCATGTGCGGGAGTGTGGTGGAATTGTAGCTGGTGTCGCAGGGCCCGTGAGGGATGGTCACGGTGTGTGGGAGGGGTGGGGTGGGGGCAGGGGGGGTGGGGGCAGGTGGGAGGGGCAGGGGGGAGGGGCAGGGGGAGGCTTTCATCCATCAGTAGATAGACAATGGATGATTAATTTTTCTATTTAAAGCTTTCGTGACTGCAGGGATTCATATTCTTGGTTCTTTCGGTAAAGTCACGTAGAAGGGAAATAATAAAATAATAAAAACAAAACAGACGCTGTCTTTCTGACAGCTCTGTTTCTACACCTGAGGACGGCTGCTTGCGTTGTGGCCGAAACGTCGTGAGAATTTTATTTTATAATGTTTTATTATTATTTTATTATTTCTTTTCTACGTCACTTTACTGAAAGACCAAGAATATGAAAAATGGATGATGAGCTTAGGAATACAGCCGCCCCGCACCTCTCGCAGTTATTTACAACAAAGCAAAACCCACCAATACTTGCTACAGTGGTGAGGTCTCCCGCGTGCTGTTTGTTAATTTCCATGTGACCATGTTTATTGTTCTCGAGCAAAACTTTTACTGCTGTGTGTTAGTGCAGTAAACTGTATTTAATTATAACAGTGTTTTAATGCGTACCTTTTTGACCCCTTATTTGCAACAATAAAAATAGTGTTGCATAACTTTTACCTTCACGTGCTCAACGCGCCTTTGATTTGTATCACAAAAGTGGGATTGAGTGATGGCACATTAGTTGGTGCATCGCGCTATGAACCCAGCGACCTGAGTTTGATTTCCGGCCACGGCTAATATTGATAATGAGTGATACTGAAGTGGTTCTGGGATCTCCACTTCTCCAGCCTGCACTGATCAACGTGGTGATGTACGTACGGTCAAACGTATCCCCAGGAATGAGGATTTTTTTACCACTTGCTCGGGGCTGTAAATGGGAGATTAACACCAACCTCATTGTTCATTGAGAAAGAAATCACTTTGAATTAACTCTCACTTCCCTAAAACACAAGTTGCAGGGATTCTTGGGAAACCCCTGCCCCCCCACACATCATCCAGCAGTACAAGGCATTTACATCTTGTGTGATTGTAACACTTGCCCATATCGATGGAGTTCAAGCGACTGCTCTTAAATTGCAAACATTTTCCTCGCGGCGTTGAGTTTGCTGCTCAGGGTGTTTTAAATTAACTAATAATATCAGCCTTGGTGGGTCACTGGAATAGTGTCCCGGATAGTTTAAGGACCGTTGATGAGATTTGTATTTTATTTATTTATAGATATTTATTTTAATAGTATATATGTTTCGATTTAAAGCTTTCGTGACTGCAGGGATTCATATTCTTGGTTCTTTCGGTACAGTCACGTAGAAGGGAAATAGTATATATGTTGTTTGTATGTCAATTGAGATTCTTAAATATGTTATTGTTAGTTTTGATGTTAGGTTACTCACACTTAGTCTGTGCTCTTCAGTTGCCTGGGTGAATAGTGGGCTAGGTTTTATCCAGATCCTGGCCAGCTGGCGCAAAATCTTTTTGACAAATGAATGAATGGAAGAAAATTGTGCGTGAAGGTGAGATGGTGAAGTTAATTTTCCTGTTTCCACCTGCAGCTCACAGTGTCTGGAGCCAACGAATTCCTCCTCCAGTCCGACAACGACCACACAATGCAGGAGTGGTACCAGTCCATCCGATCCCTGATCGCCAGGCTGGTACGTCAGGACTTCCTCAAACACTTTCCCCATCCTGTTCTGTCGCTGATCATTTGTAATATCACAGTGAGCATTAAAAATACCATACCTGCTTGGATGGCGGAGGTGGGGAGTGTAGACATGGGAGCATAGAAGCACAGTACAACAATGGATTGTTTGCGCTGCTCCCTGCTGTGCGCCCTGTGTGACAACCTGTGCACGGTGGTATTCTATCCAAGCATTGTCCAGGCTCAAACCTGCTTAAGCTACCGAGATCCAATGCGATGGAGCGTGTTCCAGGTGATTCGGTCATAAGCAGTCCGTCAAAGGCAGAAGAACCTGGACATTAACCAGGGGAAAGAGAGTCATCATCACGGTCGACCATCCGTTCTAACGATCGGTTTTTTTGGGGTTAGATTGTGTAAATATAAATGTGTCGTTAATTGTAAATGTTGTGGGTTTTATTCACCAACACATCGGTGTGCTGAATGTTTTGTTTACGTGACAAACCTAATTGGCTGAGTCATCTGGTGGTGACGGGTCTAACGACACATTTATGCGATCTAACCCAAAAAACCCCTCTTAGATGGATAATATTGGTAGCGAAAGCCTACTACGTGTTGAACTGATTGTAATTCAACTTCTAATGCAGGATAAAGACACGCCGGTGCCAACCCCTGAAGAGCAGCGGAGGGGAATCCCGAAGCCGGGTGCGGCGCCGGCGTCGTCCTCTGCCCCCGGAGCCAGCACGCCCGACGATGGAGACGTCAGCGGAGAGGACGAGCCATACGAACCGAGCTTGAGAGACAAGAAGGATCAGCGAGACTCCCGCAAGGGCCATGGTGAGACCGGCCGGACGCACGCCCGCGACCGCGGTTCCCCGCTTGCTGCGCGATCGCTCGTTTGTGAAACTCGGGAGAGTCTGCGTCGTTTGTACGTGTGCGTGTTGTTGAACCTCTGTCGCACGATACGTAGCCGACCGCGCTAATCGGAGGCGCCGTTGTGCTAGTGTGATCAAGAGCCCAAAAATAGCAAGCGAGGTACATTCCGAGATGGAGATGTGGTGGAAAGTCGAAAGTTTAACCCAACGTGGATTCGTCTTTTAATGATCAGTTTCGATGCACTACCGTTCGAGATTATAACATAAAACTCGGCCCACATTCGTCAACAACATTGTGGCCTTAAAAGGAAAAATATAGGTGACGTTCTCGGCAATGGACCTTCTGCATAGCACATACCTCGTTATGGCACATAACACGTGTGCTATGAAGAAGGGCCATTGCCCGAAACGTCGCCTATCATATTTATTTTAACTTTGAGGCAGTGTTGTTGATGAATGAGTTTTTTTGTTATTTGCGCCTGTTAAAAGACAACGATCCCCCAAATAGCCTTGACAGACTCGTGGGGCATGCGGGGATAGCGTGGCCAACATCCTGCCCAACCGCATTTGTCTCATTTGCGTGGTGTGGGGTGTTGTAGCGTAGTGTGGCGTGGTGTGGTGTAGTGTGGCGTAGTGTGGCGTGGTGCGATGTTTACATGCCGTACCAGGTACTCGTTTATGGCTGCGTCGACCTAGTGGAGACCCAGGACCAGTTCGTATATCACCTGCCACTGACATTAGCCATGGTCCGAATATGAACGCTTGTAATATTCATAGTGCGGTGCGTTAACCACTGCACCACAACTCTCCATACAAAGATTCCATCTGTATAGCCATAACAGAGCCTTGGGGCAAGTGCTGTTAGCGAGCGCCTGTCAATGCCGGCACGACACGAGAAGGTGGGTGGCCAGCACCACGGCTGGCCGGCCGCCTTTGTCTCCCGAGTGGCAATGTTGACGCATCGCACCAGGCACTGATTTGAGGCTGAGTCGACCTGGGGGGGAGGGTTGAGGAGTGGGGCGAGGCCCAGGATCGGTAAAGATGGTCAACGGAAATCGAGCTCGGGTCACTGGGTTCATCGGGCAGTGGCGAGAACCACTGCGCCTCTTGTCAAATAATTTGTTCGGGATTATAGCGCCCTCCACTGATCATTCTACAAAAAAGCACTCACTGGGTACAGTTACATTTCCTCCGTTATATTTGCAGTTGGACTTTAAAACACCCTGTGTACCCCTGCTGTGTAACTTAACCAGTCCCATGAAAATATGCTTCCCAGTACTCGTAAACATTCACGTGTAAGTTGAGCTGTTTTACAAAGATTGTGCAGAAACTGCATCTGTTTTTGTTTTCATTGTCGGGTAAGGTGCTATTATTATTGTTCTTATTAAGGCATTGCACGTCACATTTCAAGTTAAAAGCTTTGCTTTGCTGGCCAAACGTCAGATCACGGTTGTGCAATCGACTTGTGTTTTAAAATTATGATAAATAAATCACCTTACTACGATGATGAAGTGTCACAGGTGAAGAGCAATTCAAATTGTGCTAATTGCTTTTCATTGGCCAGATAAAATGAATATATGCCACTGAACCGCCATCTGAATAAACAATTATAGGTTCATTGAGTTAAATATAGTTGTGCTTTCGTGAATACTTAATCACATGCTTCAATAAGTCTGTTGCGGTAAAATGCAGGGTCCTCCATAAATGTATCAACAAATGTTTAAGAAGTATTGCTCGGCAACAGCGGTTGCAATTTTGGTGAACGCGTTCCTTACACGCTTTTAGTTGTTTACCTCACAAGATTTGGGGGATCCTGAACGGCACGTATTTATTTAGCCTGCGTGCGTTTGATACCGGGATCCGTAGAAGTTGCAGCTTGCAGAATCTGCTCCCCGCTGGTTGAATCGTGAGCTTCCCTGGGGCAGTGGGGGGTGGGGTGGGCCAGGTACTGATGAGACAATCACAGCAGAGAGGTTGGCGAACATCCGGGACTCTGTCAAATCTCAATCTCTAAAATCTCAATGCGATGCGTGTCGCCAATGCCCCGGTGGTCACGTGGCGGGCGATTTTATAGGGATGAGATTCGTACAACGACATCTTCACACAACCAAATTTTGTGTGCGTGCGTGCATGTGTGTCGTGTCTAGTTTTATTGACCTGACTCGAAAACTGCTTACAATTATAGTTCTTTAACAGTGGATGATTCTGTTACAGATACCCTGTGTCCTGAGCACATGAATATTCTAATGACATTCATGTTCTGATTACAGCCAATGAGATATCTGATAAGAAGAGGAGCCGCTTAAGAAAGTTAATCACACGGCGACCCACTCTGCAGACACTCAAAGACAAAGGCTACATTAAAGGTATTTTCCTTTTTGCACCATACGTAGCCAACCGTGCTATTCCAAGGTGCGGGAAAGGACAACAAACTGAACGCGAAAAGCAGTTATAAAGAAATGAGTTTTTCTATCTATATATTAAAGTGCATAGATCCAGTGGCTTCCTAATATCGGAAGGAAGAGCATTCCAGACGGCCGCAGAAGTTAATCTGAAAGCGCTCGACGCAGTGTTGGCTCACCAAATGCCGCTGATGGCTTAATATCTTTTCAGCCATGATCAATCCACTGCTGGATGAAGGCCTCCCTTCGCTACAACCACCTCTCATGGTTCTGCGATGAAACATTCCACGTAGCACCCGCACGCGAGCTTATTCCATCGCTCCATCTCCTCGGTGGGAGATCCTCATGGACACGTTCCATTCGTTGGCTGCCACTGTATCACAATTATATAGTTCACCGTGCTGGTCAGTGCGAATTAGTGAAGGTGGAGGGAGTCCAGAACCGGTTCAGATGTCACTCGATGCTCAATGTTAGTTGTGGCAGGGGATCCAACTCAGGTCGCACCTCTGATGAGCACGGTTGGCTATGTATGGTGCAAAAGAAGTTCAACATACATCCATACTTTTCGTCTTCCAATGCGGTTTTCTTCTTCTTGCGGCAAATCCTAGCACGTCTGAGTTGGCTTTCATTCAGCTTGTCTGAGACGGGTACATGGGTACAACTTTTCTCCTTCCATCTTCATCTCTTCATTTGTTAACCCAGTCTTGTGACCCCCCCCCCCCCCCGGGATCCATCTTGCCATTCTCACTTCTGGGCAGTGGAGTTTATAAAGTCCGGTCACACTCAGCCCATTCTCATCCCGTCGATCGATCGTGTGTTTGCAGAGCAAGTGTTTGGCTGTCCCCTGGCGTGTTTGTGCGAACGGGAGAACTCCATGGTGCCGTTATTCGTGAGGATGTGCATCGAGGCCATTGAGAGACGAGGTGAGTCGCTCTGGAGAGGAGTGTGGTCTTTTGTGCACAAGCACAGCCATGTTTTTGTTGATCCACTGCTGGATGAGAGTCTGTCCATGCCATGCGAGTCTTGGCGGTGTTATTGGGCTATATTTCACCATGCTGGTCCAGGTCGATTTGGTTCGGGCTTTGAGCATAGACCCAAGATTCAAGTTGCAGCATAACAATAATAACACTGGTCAACACACTTTTTCTGGCATAAGGTATTCCAACGGTTTAAATGTAATTTTGGGGTGCTGATTCCAAATCTGGCATCAGTTTTTGTCTATCACATCAGGTTTTTGAGATATCAAATATTGCATTTTCAATAAAAATTGCAGAAGAAAAATATTAAATATATGTGGATATCTACATAAAATGATATTATAAACACACTATCCTAAAAATACAAAACCATATTTTAACACTAAAGCAGTCACTGACTCGCAACAACTTGCAATCATAAGTGACAGTTAATTTCGGGTAAAATCAATGAAAATGGGGTATGCCGATAGCATAAAAATGAGATGTGATAGAGCAAATCTGAGATCAGATTTGGAATCAGCACCCTGAAATTAGTCTAAAAGAGCTGAAAAAGTCCAGGCCAGAATTTTTTTTTTTTGTTGTTGTTGACCAGTGTAATTGTCGTCGATTAAATTATTTTCTTTCATCGTGGTAAATGTACAGTAGCACCTCCAATGGCTGAAGAGGTTACATTGCATACAATATACACACACGTGTACAATCCACTGCTGGATGAAGGCCCCTCCCCCCTCCGTCTGAGTAATGTAGGTGTTTAGACCGTACTTCATCATGCTGATGAGTGCAGATTGCGAGTGGCAGAACTACTGATATCAATATCACTCGCCATTGATGTTAGCCATGGATTACCACTGCACCACCACATTATGTAAACATTGCCTGTCACTTGACCAACGATTTTTGTCCAGTTTATGAATGGTACAAATGATTCTGCGAGTTAAGACGTCGACAAAGCAGTATCAACTAGAAGAACTAATGAAAACTGTGTGCTTTTTCTGAAGTGACGAATATCACTTGCTATGTGTGTACTGCCATTGTTAGGGTTGGAGATTGACGGTGTGTACAGAGTGAGTGGGAACCAGGCCACGATACAGAAACTCCGCATCATGGTGGATCATGGTAGGTATCAGCACTGGTCAGCATTATCATTTCCCAACCAACCTTGATTAATTTATGAATTCTTCACACATAGTCAGCGAATGACTGTTGTGCCAAACGTGTGACCTCTTGCGGTCAGCGTTCGCATAAACCGCTCTTGGCTGCCATACACCGGCGTCTCGAGTGATTTGTGTGATCCATGGATCACGGTGGGTGGGGGTGGTGGGTGGTGGGCGAGCACGGGGGCGGCACGAATATTTTGAGCGTCATGGTCCTCACTTCGAACGTCAGCCGCCAACTGAAGTGCACAATTTAAACCACTTTCGTATTTAAATAAAGCCACCGTGGTGGACTGCTGTGATGGTCACGGCTGCTATGAAATTACATGAAAACTAACTAACTAACACATTTGGGGGATTCCTTTAACTTCTTATAATCACGTCATTTTTTCTGTCTACGTGTCTTTACCGAAAGACCCAAAGAATAATACAAATATAATTCATTTTTTTTGGTATCGCTTTAAACAACACGTGCACGAGAGGATTAAACTCGGTGCCAAGCTCTAGTGCACACAGCCTTCACTTTACATGTGGGCAGTTTAGATTTAAAGCTTTCGTGACTGCAGGGATTCATCTTCTTGGTTCTTTCGGTGAAGTCACGTAGAATGGAAATAATAAAATAATAAAATAAAAACATAATACAATTTTATTAAAATGTTATTATGTTTTATTTTTATTCAATTTTTATGTTTTATTTTTATTATTTTATTATTTCCATTGTACGTGACTTTACCGAAAGAACCAAGAAGATGTGGGCAGTTGCCACGCCTTTGTTTAACAAACACACACACACTAAATATCACCTTTAAAGTTTAACGATAAACCGTTAGCGTGGAACCCATTATGCATATAACGATTCGATAGCCTGAGAATTAATGATTTTTCTCAACCCAGGGCCACTGCTCGATTCGAGTTTTGATTTAAAAAAAAAGTAGTTGGGAATTTGCCTCTTTTCACCGCAGGAGGCCATCGTCATCCTCTGCAGTCATGAACCTGACTCCCGTGCTTGGCACGCCAGAAGCTGATGTAAAACAAGGTCATGGTCACGATTCCAGGATCATATTTTGTCACGCGGTGGTTAACGTGCCGTTGGCATGGCCCCCAGCGGTAGCGCGTTCAAATCCAGCGGGCCACCCTTATTAATCCTGCGTTGTGTGTATTCACCATAATAATGCTACTCGCAGTCCGCTTCACAGTGGACGTTAAAGATTCTCCCCAACGTCATTCCAAGGGTTACGCCCATTTGTGTGCCCAGCATCAGGGATCAGGGTCCAAATTTGCCAACGTTTGAAATAACACCTGCAAAGGACTGGTCACGGAGTTCTCACCTGGTGAAACAAAATAAACATCGTGGTGAATGTGCCTGTAGTGACTGCAGGGACACACAAAAACGATGACACGTCCAAATGTAAATGAATTAAATCTCTCGCGCACAATTAGATGAATTGTCCGATTAACCAACATAAAATCACAGAGGCAGGAACAGACAACTGTCATAGAAACAAACGAGGGAAACTATATTCCACCAGGCTTACTTAAACTAAACTAAACTTTTTGATTATTTTAAACTATTTTATTTTATCATGTGAGGCCCACTGAGCTATATAGCTCGTATTCAGATGCAGCCTTGGCTACAAATGATAGCTCAACGAAGTGGCTTATCACGTGCAAATTGATAGCAGTAGCCAAATGCTCTGAACGCGTGTTGATTCTAAATGTGGAGGGAAAAACCGCGGGACCCGGTGAAAAGTCCACGTGACCACGGGGCGAGAGACATGCAAACTCCAAATTTCGAGGTGTCAGGATCTGGATCAAATCCACGACCTCCTGTATACCAGGCGAGGTATTTAAACACACGTTGATTTTACTCGTATTGCTGTTCTGCTTTTGAATGCCGAGTAAAGTGCCCCCCCCCCTCCCCACGCCACCAACTCGTTTGTCTCCCTCTCCTCCACCGTCTCGCAGACGAGCACGTGGACCTGGACGACAGCCAATGGGAGGACATCAACGTCATCACGGGCGCTCTCAAGCTCTTCTTCCGCGAACTTCCCGAGCCACTCGTCCCCTACATCTTCTTCGAACAGTTCATCGCCGCCATAAGTAAGCTGTCGTCTCTATAGTAATCGTGCCACTCCACGGTGACTGTAGGTTTGGGTAGGGGGGGGATGCTGGGACGGTGTTACGTGGGCGAGTCGACGGAAAATCTGTGGAAAAACCACAGGTTTGGTTTTTCCCAACTCTCTGTGCACATTGTTATCGCGTGAAATTGTTGTTTTTTCCCCAATGCAGAAGGATTAAATGGTGAGCATTGTAACTGCAGTAAAATAATACCCTTCCGATGTTAGGATGTCAGGAAGCCACTGGAGCTATATGCACTTTTATATTTAGATTGACAACCGATTCCTTGAACTACTTTTTTTAGGTGTTTAGTTTGTTGTCTTTCCCCCGCACCTGATCGTAAATGCGAATCCATGTTCGATAAAACTTTCGACTTTCCACTGCATTTCTATCTCGCAGCGGGGAATGCACATCGCTTGCTGATTTTGGGCTCTTGCTCACTGGCACACCGCACACGGTCAGCTATGTACGGTGCAGATAGGCAAATTGTAGATAAGTTTCCTTTTTATTATCCACAGGAATTAGATTTATTATTATCTGTGACTTCCAATAATCGCACATAAGAGGGTGAATTTGAGCGAGCAGTACAGTGTAGTGTAGTGTATCTCCAGCTGCTTGCGGAGATGACATTTTAAACCTCGTCAAACATCTTCATTTTCTATCACCAACTTCATCGTCCTCATCATAATCTTGAAAAACGTTTTAGCTGATGAATTAACACTTACCGAGCCCAATCCATTGAAAGCACCTTTGACAGTCGTATTGATATCCTTAAGCACCTCCGCAGTAATGTACACACTGCCATTGACCCACACTCTTAGTAATTCCCACTTTTTGGGTCATTTTATAATTTTGGCAGATTTGGGTCACAAGGTCCCAGACACGCGTGAATAATAGGCCGCAATTGCAGTGATATCATAGATCCTTTTAACGTTCACCTCTGAGCAGAAAGGTGCAGTGGTGCACAAGGCATTGGCCATGCGAGGGTGGAATTTAAACCTTTGAGCCTTCGCAATATTCCTAATTGTCAAACGTGCTAACGAATTGGGCTGTCTGCTGCCCCCCCCCCCCCCGTGTACAGCATGAATCAGTTTCGTTTAGTGTCCAGGGCGCCAGACAATGTCTTCGTGGGAGCTGCACTGTACTATCAAGCTGGGTCCTGGGGGCTATCTGCTGTGTTTGGAGTGCTTGTGTGTGCGCGTGTGTTTTGATGTGTGGAGAGTGGGGAGCGGTCGTGCGCCATGGTGGTGAAATGTTAACTACCTCGCCTGGTATGCAGGAGGTTGTGAGTTCGATCCCGATTCTGACGCCTGCTGTGTATTTGCGCTTTGCATGTCTCTGACCGTGGTTGCGTGGGTTTTCTCCGGGTTTGCCCTCCACATTTAGAATCAACGTGCGTTTAGATTATTTGGCTGCTACAAATTCCCACATGATAAGCCACTTTGTTGAGCAATCATTTAAGGTCAGGTCGCATTTGAAAAATAGCTACATAGGTCAGTGGGCCTTACCTCGTAAAATAAAAAAGTTGTTTCGCAAAAGTTTTTTAACCCAGCTACCCGAGTTCGAATCCCAGTCCTGGCCTCCCCCCTAGGTCGACTCAGCCTCAAATTAGCACCAGTGCAGTGTGTAAATATTTTTGCTAGGGAGACCAAGGTTAGAGTGCTAGCCACCCACCCCCTCGTGTGCCGTGTCGGCCTTTACAGGTGTTCGCTAACAGCACTTGTGCCAAAAGTTTTTTAAGGCTATACGGAGGGGATCTTTGTCTTTGTATGGAGAGTGGTGGTGCAGTGGTTAACGCACCGCACTGAATATTACAACACCCGTTCATATCCGGATCATGACTAATGCCAGTGGCAAGTGATATCCGAAACTAGTCCTGGATCTCCACTAGGTCGATGCAGCCATAAATGGGTACCTGGTACGGCATGTAAACATCAGCACTGAGGAGACAAAGGTAGTTGGGTGGGATGTTGGCCATGCTATATCCCCACATGAGTTGGTCTGGCCTTGATAGGTGCTCACTAACACCATTTACTGTCAGTCTTGGCAGAGGTGGGATATCCACACTTTACTACCATCACATGCAACCTAACGATTGACTGTGGTGAAGGCATTTCCACTGCTGGCTGGATAAAGGTGGATGAGGTTTTAATTAATTTTGCCATTGTTGTTTCAACTGCTCGACCGGGAGATCGAATGGAACCCGCGACCTCTGGATTGCAAGCTCAGTTGTTTAACCTTTACACCACGGCAACATCCAGAGTGAAAAGCCCCGCTCTTTCAGATAACTGATGTGTGGCAGTGCCTCCGTTTTCCTTCAGGCACCTGCTGTGGTACAAGCTGCCTTTTACTCTTGTGGGCGTTATGGAAAGCGAGGCACACACCTCAGGTCTGGTTTTAAACCACTGCCTTAGCATAGAAGATCACAAGTTGAGATGTTTTTGCTTTGTTGTTGTTGGTGGTGGCTGCGGGGCATACAACAGCTGTGGGACATTTCTACAAAGTTAATAAGCCACTTTGCTTTGTTGTTTGATCGAACATGAGAGACAATGATATGCCCCACAACTTGGAATGTCAGTTGGCCCATGGCTCCATATTGATCTCGCCAACATTTCTAAGAAATGGCTGCAAGTAGCATTTTTCTCTCCGGGGTAAATAATTCATGGCTGTTCTGACCAGTGGCTTCCCTTGGTGTATCGACTGCTCTATGAAGTACGTTAAGCCAAGGCCATTCAGATTTCTCAATGTTCATATTTAAAGCGTGATACATGTTTTGTTTTTCAGAAATCTTCGAATACCATAACCGGGTGAAATGCATGAAGGATCTCATCAATATTCTTCCATTGCCAAACCATAACACCATGAAGTTTCTCATCAGGCATCTAAAGACGTAAGTGTAAACTCCAAGCACCTCCGATTAGCATGGTTGGCTACATAGGGTGCGAAAAAAGTTCTTAATACATACAAGCTGAAGTGGCTGTTGTATTAATAGCCATGCTTCAAAGTGAATTTTTCCTCCAACTCTGAGTTTTGTTTAACACCAGCATATATTTTAAATAGTTTTTTTACTTTATAGTAAAAATTAGATCGGCTTATAGATGAGATAAAAAACTATATCCATTTAAATTAAGATGCAATATTTTATTTGATATCATAATTCACGCAAGATGCATTGAAAGTTGACATTGAAGAAGCTGCCATTGTGTGGAGCAGAAACGTAGGACGTTGCCATGAAGAACACGTGGTACAACCCGAAGACACATCAAAGAGATACGCAGCACAATCTCCCGGACATCTGTGAAAAGAGCTCTCTTGCTCATCGGATTCCTCCAGTATAAATCTCGTGATTCTGATCCTAACAATCGGCAACGATGCTTTCGCAGTGGCGCAAGGAGACATTTCCCACGCGCCCCCTGCGAGATTTCACCACAGAGACGTTCTCCCCGTGTCTGCGCAGGGTGGTGGCGCACGGGGAGAAGAACCGCATGACCATGCAGAACATGGCCATCGTGTTTGCGCCCACGCTGCTTCGGCCCGAGGTGGACCCGGGGAACATGGCCGTGCACATGGTCTACCAGAACCAGATCGTGGATCTCATCCTCGGGGAGTGCGACAACATCTTCGGGACGGACTGAGTGCGAGCCGGCTCGCAAACCCCTCTGGGCCCCCGACGACTGCGCGTGGGGCGAGAGAGAAGCGTCTTCAGCGAGCGCCAGCTTTGCTATAAACAAAATGCGTCAATTCATGAAACATTGGCACATAAACGTTTTTTTTTTATTGTTAATGCCTGCGCTGCCTGTGTTTAAAAACAAATGCAGAAGACTTGAGGATTTAAGAATAAGGGTTTGCTTTTTTAGGGAGCTTCAGCGCCTCGGCAGGCAACTCAAAAGAGACTTGCATCGCATTTCATCTCAAACATTTCGCAATGCCCTGCTGCAACCTCGGCAAGGGAAGCCCCCCCAGTGGTAGCTTGTCCCTGTACGGTACTCTGTGTACGCGGCACCGGCCTGCAATCCGCATTTACAGATACATCCTTCTGTGTGTTTTTCACGTGTGTGTATTATAGTAGAGACCGAGTTGCATTGGCGGAGAGCAATGCCGATCGACGTTGATCAGTCCGGTGTACAGAAATCGCCACGTTGTACGCATGAATCACACCAGGGATAAGGAAAAGCATGCAAGCTGACGAGTTTGTATATATTACTGAAATCTTCTAGTGTTCTAGAAGAGTGCCAGCATTCATCCAGTCACAGCATTCCTGGTGTGTGTGCGCGCGTGTCGTCGGTTTTGTCTTGCTCTACGAGAGTTGCATTTCTACACAGAAGTCTGCATGTTGCACATTTTTCAGATATGCCTGTGACCAAATTCCCCGGAATGTGTGCCTGATCTTGTCAGGTCTATGGTAAGCTGAGCAAAGCTTGAGTTTGGGATAATGCTTGGACAAAGTGACCATCAAACATGAACCATGCGTTTTAGGACGCTGTGGGGCTAGGTTGTGAGCAGAGGGCAGTGCAGCAATATGCACTGGTGTACTGCATTACTGCACTGTAACGTCTTATGCTTTCACAATCCATACCCCGAGTGGTGAAGTATGGTCAATTAAGCCCCTCCATAGCGGTGGGATTGACAAAAGGGCTGTACATATGCATTAACTATGCTTAAGGAAATTCGCCTGGGTGGTGTAATGGTGAGTGGGGTTCGTTATCATTAGCTTGTAAGTTTTGAGTCCAGGTCAGGGGAGGGTGGGGGGGGAGCGGGGTGGGGGTATGGATAAAATGGTTACCACTGTGGCAAATCGGCAGTGCATGCAAAGATGTATTTATTATTACACTCAAATACAATCATTGAATTGCGCATGGTAAAAATTGTTTATAATGTATGAAAACGATATGCTAACTTGAGACTTAAACCTAATGAGAATGTACAAACGAGACTTGGTAATGCATAGATGGTCAAAATGAGACGGAAACAATTGATTTATCAAATGAAATCGCGATCCTGAATTGTGGGAAACATTGAATCAAGTTTGGGGGACGATTCATTACATGCCTGGTGTGTTTGTTTTTATACCTCCCAGAGAAATGTTAAACCTGCCATAGCAATATAGCAGATATAACAGAAATATGGCAGGTATAGAAATATGGAATTCTCACCACTGGCTGATGGTTGTCAACAGGAAATGAGTGCTTACTTTTTGCTCGTTTGAGTAGAAAACGACGGACAATTTGTGTTAGGTAGGGTTTATCCTTTGCTAAGAAGATTCAAAGGTTCGATTAAAAAAAATTCTCAGTATAAGATGTAAAATTCTTGACGAAAACAATGCAGGAAAAGTACCAACCTTAAAACGATTGACTTGATTAAACAGATTTACAATTCCTTTTTGGAGTTTAGCTTTTTTAAAAGTCTTCAAAAAAAGTATATATATAAACGTATTGGAATGTTTATACAGTATTTTGCCATACGTGGTATTATCCCGCAAATTGCATGTATTTAATACTTTGACCTTTCGGTGGACTTCTTTTGTCAGCTAGTGGTCAACTGGTCAACGTCACCGGTCACGGACTTCTTTTCGATTGTATATTTTCATTTGCAACTTTTTGTTGTCGTCGCTGAAGCTTGCTGGGGTTTTATGACCAAATCTGTGCTTTTGTATCCCGAAGCAAAAACTTTGTACATACTACACATGAGCGTCAGATTTTCAAGGACAATTTAGATCTTCTTGGTTCTTTCGGTAAAGTCACGTAGAATGGAAATAATAAAAATAAAACATAATAAAATAATTCTCACTACGTGGGGAAAACAAGCAGGTGGTGTAAATGTGATGCCATTTCCTGCGACGGTATGCATTCTGAGTTATTTGGGAACATTTATTTTCCCCATCAAGTATCGTCGCCTGATTTTCGGATTTTGTTGCATCAATTCAAAAATCGGGAGGACATTCAGCACATACAGTGCCCGGGTATCTGTTGCTTAGCGTGCTTGTAATAATTGCTGCAGTATTTTTCTCACAAGACACATTTACAAGAGTTTATTGCGACAGATTAAAAACAAAATACAGTAACTGGAACATTTGTGAAAGACATTTCTTGTACATTGTCTATAACACTGGTTTTTTTTGTTCACGTTGAAAATGTTAAAGGTGTTAAAACAGAATTCCTGAAATCATTCCTTTTTTCGGTCCTAGGCCATGCGTGTGATTTCTTGGCGTCGTTAACATATTTGAAATTAGCAGTATTTTGCCAGTTTATTAAAGATGTCAACCCAGTCACACTCTGAAGACTCCTGCAGTGTCTGCTATTTCTATGTTGTACAGCCCTCCTATTTAAACACTGGCCTGGCTTGGGGTTTAATACTAAACGTGGAACGTGTTTTGCTCAGGGTTTAAAAAACGTTTCGCTCCCGATGCAAGCATCAATACATTTCAATTCGCATTGTAATAGATTCACATGAACCTTCCAGCCGCTAGAGGCTGCTACATTCAAGATGTAGGAAAAAACTTTATTTAATGAATTGATCCTGAAGTGTGACGATTCATTCACATTCCACCCCTGGTGTTTAGCAATGACGATGCAATTTGTAACACAGATGGCCACGACGCTGAGGTCCGGAGCAAAGCCAGCTGAATGAGGCGGGTCCTTTAATAACATGGTGGGGGCCTTTACCTTCTCTGAACCCTGGAATCAGAAGACATTTTAAAATAAAACAAGTTGATCACTTACATCTTCTGGTCAGAAGACGTTACCGAGCCTCCCACAAGGCAATGTGGGAGGGTGCGTGGCACAGCTTGGCACCAGCCATCATAGAGTGCGGTCGTGTCGCTGAAGTTCTCTGCAGCGCTACGCCTCTGTCTTTAAAAACAACGGTGCTACGCCTCTCTAAATGAAACTCATGCCAACCGCTTGCACGTTCCGAGATTCAGCGGTGAACGGGGGACACCCACCCTGCAACTCGCAGACGTCTCAGAAGGGGAAAGGGTTCCGGGTAGGTGCTGACTCAACGCTGCTGCGAATGTGGCAGTGGGATGGCATTCCAGACGCCGGGCGCGATGGTCCTGGTCCTTGGTATAGAGAGGAGGTTGTGAGTTGAGCTGCGGACAGCACTTGTTGGGCATTTGCACTTTGGAGGCAAGGGTTGATGGTCTACGTAAAATCGTAAAACTGGCAAGTTTCCAGGAGATTGCAAGTACAGCAAATAGATTATCGCTTCCATCTGTGTAGGGCTTTGTTATGCCCTTGTATGCATGGTTATGTCCATGCACCCTGGCTAACTGTGGTAGACCAAAAGCCCCTCCTGTGAAAAAGTCTTCAGTGATGTTGAGGCTTTTTTTGATATTATTACTAACGCAAACGAAGAGTCACTCCGAGGGGGATGCAGAGTCCACTTGTCGCCCGTCCGTTGCAAGTGCAGCTGGTGCCGTAAGCAGCGACAAGTACCGTGGCCGGAGAGTGACCCAGGAGAAAGGGGTTGTGTCCACCTGTGGCGGAAGGGTCAAGACGACCACATCGTTGGGTTAAGCGTTTGTACTCTTTGGTTTTTTCGGTAATGTCACGTAGGTAATTTAAAAATAAATAAATTAAATCACGACGTTTCGGAGGCAACACAAGCTTCCGTCTTCAGGTGGAACCATCACAGAAAAATTACTGTATTAATACAGCAAAATTACTGTTCCACCTGAAGACGGAAGCTTGTGTTGCCTCCGTAACGTCGTGATTTAATTTATTTAAAATGTTTTACCTACGTGACTTTACCAAAAAAAACAAAGTATGAATCCTTGCAGTCACGAAAACTTCACATCTAGAATTAAGCGTTTATGTGTGGCTGCTCACCAAAGGAATCTGAAGGTCCTATGTATGCATGTTGAACTTCTTTTGCACCGTACGTTGCCAACAGTGCTAATCGGAGGTGCGGGAGAAAGGACAAACTAAACACAAAGCAGTTCTAAAGGAATTTGTTTTCAATATATATTTAAAAGTGCATAGCTCCAGTGGCTTCCGAATATCCTAATATTTTCCTGTAGTTACAATGCTCACCATTGGATCCTTTTTCACGGGGAAAACAATATTTTCAATACAGCCCACGATAAGGAAGAGCTTAGCTCTCCCGATACGTTTTCGGGTCGTGCCGAGTATTGTGCGACACTAGGTGTTACGTTTCATGCCACATTCTGGGAACTCGATCGTTCCCAAATAATCTCTCCACCCCCCCCCCCCCCCCGCGGCATGAGAGGGAATTGCAAACCAAAAACACGTGCGAATCGCTCTCCCGAGAATGTTCGTCAAATGTACGACTGCGTAGGATCGCGAGGTTGTGCTGTATCGTCCTCCCGATGCGTTGTCACGAACCGAACGTTCAGTTTCTGAACAAGCTCCCAGCACGTGGGCTGAAACGTGAAAGCCAACGTGAGTTGGTCTGCGATTTCCTCGAGGGACATTTTGGTGACGGTAAACTTTTTGGCGGGGCATGCATTGTGGGGGGCTTTATTGACGGGCAGTAGAGGGCAGCAGTAGCAGCACCAACATCCATTGTACTCTACTGTGCTCCCACACACATGCTCCCTGCCATCACCAACCAGCATGGTTAAGTCTTGTCAAGTAACCCCTACGGTCCAATCGGTGTGGGGCAGGACCTTATCTAGCAGTGGATTGATAAAAGGGGCATCCATGCGTGTACAAAGTTTAGGCCGACCTTCTTGGGGTTCGGCAGTTGGAAGCAAACCCGTGAACACTCGTTTTGTGCGTGGCGGGCACCCGTCGAGGCTCAAGCCTGCTAAGCTTCTGAGATCTGACAAGATCGAGCGCATTCCACGTGATTTGGCCACAGGCATAATCGTACAGAGCGTGTTGTTCGGGCCGGGCGGGTGGTGGCGCACGCCAATAATCCAGCGCCGGTGGAGGCGGGCGGGGTGCGGGTGGATCGCACGGACGTTGCAAAGCTCCCTTTCTCCCACGGGCGTCGAGGTGGCATATACCCCTGGCTCGCCAGGAGAAGGCAGTACAGAAAAACATGTGGACTCAACTCATTGCGACAGTATCGCAGCGTGGGTTTTCTCCGGTTTCCTCCCACGTGTAAATCGCTCATTAATTGCCCGCTAGCAACTGTTGGTGGCGGCTCAACGCGTGGCTGCCTTCCCCGCCTGTATGTGGTGGCGTGGATTTTTCTCCGGGTCCTCCGTTTTTGTTTTACCTCCACATTTATACTCAACGCGCGTTTAGGAGTATTTGGCTGATATACATTTCCACGTGATAAGCTACAAGGTTAAGCTGTCATTTGTGATAGCCACGTCGCTTCTGAAAAATAGCTATATAGCTCAGTGGGCCTTACCTGGTAAAAAAAAAAGTGTTTTCTCTCTCTACGACCTTGAGCGCATACGGTGTGCATTACAAATATAAATTATTACGTGCTGTTGAGGTTGACTATAAAAAAAAAAGTATTTTCTCTCTCTACGAGTTTGAGCGAATACGGTGTGCATTAGAAATATAAATGATTATGTGCTGTTGAGGTTGACTATATTAAACACAAAGGGAAACCAAATACATTTTTTTATAATATTTAGTTGCGCCAGCCTGTGGTCCTTCTGGGGCCATTGCTTTCCAGCAGCGGAGAATGATGGACCAACAACTTTTATTTTATTTGTACGCGGTGAAACAAGCCAAGTCTTATGTAACATATGCGAGCTTTGATCAATTTGTGCCAAAACATATGAAAGCATGACCTCGACTTGACAATATGGATTTATATAGCATCTCAAGATGCTGTACAGAAACAGTGGCCATATTTATTGTCTAGAGGGAGGCAGTCACAGGTCTCTATGCAGGACTGGGACCCTATGTGGGTACATGGGTCTGGATGTGAGGCTATGGATCATAGGTTTAGCTATGGGTCCCTATGTTAGTACATGAGTCTGAGTCTTTATAGGGCATGTGGTTAGACCAGAGGATGCCTTTTGGCGTCCTCTGATCTAACACTGTTTCGAGACTAGGCTAAAAAGAAAGCTGTCTCTGGTGTGGACCAATCACTTTCAAAGACAATGCATATATTATCAGAGTATGTTTTTTGTTTGCATTCTGACCGTAAGTATTGTAATGCAGACATGATTCCTTGTAAAAGGTTTCAGTTTGTGGTTTTAACATCTTAACACCTGTTTTGTTGCCAGAAAAAAAGGGGAAAACCTATTCTCATCGTTTCAACTATTTACGTTTTATTTCCCGTCAACCGTGAGCCGACAAAAACCAACCTTGTCGGAGCGCTGCCGCAGTGAGGCAGGCCTCGCACACAGATATCTCAGCTGCTTCAGCAGCTGCGCGGGTGTCCTGAACAGACACTGAGCTGCGAGGGGGGCAAAAAAAAAACACACACAGCGCACGCACGCGCGCACGCACGCACGTACGCACGCACGTAAGAGACTTGTATACCAGTACAAGCAATTGTAATAGTGCATGTCCCTTTGTAAAGCCACAGCTGGGTGAAGGCTTCCCCGACGCCGTGGGGCTTTTATCGATCACGCTTCACATTGGTCAGCTGCGGGTCGGTGAAGGTGCTGAAGGTCGGAGCGTCCCAGGACAGGTTCAGATATCGCTTGTCGCTTAAGGCTACGATATTTCGACACGGTTATTTTAAGGCGCATTCACAGTCGCGGAGGTGGGAAAAGCAATAATTCGTGGAGATTTTTACGGATTAAGGTGGGCGTAGCACCACTCCCTCCCACCCCACCCCACCCCATCTTCCCTATGTACACTTTGGAAAGAAAAATATAGGAAGCGCCAAATCGAATGTTTCTACAGCTGTTTCATTGACTTCATCCATTATTTAATGGACTTTTAAAAATTTGCTAATGTTCTAATCACCGTGACACCTCCGTGTCAAAATCGTAGCCTCGCCTGTCGCCAGGTGTTATCCGTGGCAGGGAATCACATCAGGGCGCCGGGTTCGTAGCTTAGTGCGCGAACCGCTGTGCCAGTGAGGCAGGCTGGGCACAAAGATTTTGCAGCTGCTTCAGCGGCTGTGTGCGGGTCTTCAGACTGTAGGGGCAAGTGCTCTTCGCGAGTAGCACCTATGAAGGCCGGCACAGCACACGAAGGGGGTGGGTGGCCAGCACCACGCCCGGCCGCCTTTGTCCCCCCAGTGGCGATGCTTAGACACCGCACCAGGTACTCATTTCCACTCCTATTGCATATACACAGTACCCCTCGCCCAACTATTGATATACAGGAATCATCCTGTACTTGCCCTACGACTTAACCGTATACCTATAACAGGTCATCATATCCACAGGTTATCGTCAGCATTACTACACTGCCTTCACTTAACTCATTTGTACAGACATTCTTCATTTATTTTTAGGCCTTAATTCCTCCTATTAGGTGTTCGGGAGAGTACTCTCTCGAGTGGGGGCCCTTCCCACAGCAGTGACGGCGTGAAGCGCAGCAAATTGCAGGGGATGCGCCTTTACCCTCAACACACAGTGTGCTGTGAAGCAAGGCGGGGTGACCTTACCGGGGTGACCTTACCGGGGTGACCTTACCGGGGAAGATCTCGGGGTAGACCAGGGCGTCGGGGCAGAGCGGGTAGCATCCGCAGTGTGCCGCTTCAAGCCTGCGGATACCACACTCACAAATTGAACGACAACACTCTCACCGACTCCTGGGCTACAATTACACGGTGGCATTTTCCCCGATTCATCCACCACCTCCATGCCTCTGCCTGTAGCCCTATCTACACCTCTGCCTATCTCGCGAGTCACTTTTATTCCTCTCAATGCATTGCCACTGCTGCCCTACATTTAGCCGCCATTAGGGATGTGTTCCAGATATTCGGATTAAACTGGGGGTGGAAAAATACAAAAAAATCGGGCTTAGGTACAAGGTTTTGGATGATTCAAGATGCCTGGCCAGCGTGTACAATAGTTGGTCAAAGAAACACTCGGTTACAGGGCTCTCTCTTGAGCTTCATGCGGTGGGAGGCCCTTTGCACCAGGCCAGCGGTTGGTGAGAGCAAGACTTTGGCAGAGCCATCCCGTACTGGACGTCGGTAAAAAAGAGCTTCACAGCTCATCGGATTCCTCCGGCCTAAATAAATGATTCTAAATGCAAATTCCGACCTCTACCACGAAAGAGATAGATCACGAAAAAAAACCCAAAGAAGAATAAAAAAAAAAGGAAAAAACGAGACTTGCATGGCAACGCCGAAGAACTCGTGTTTGGCAGTGGAGATGGCGACATCCGCCGCCGCGAGGACTCCGTAGTAGTCCTCCCGGCTCGCCTGGAAGCCCCAGTGGAGGATCTCGTCCGCCAGCCGCCTGCGAGCCTCCTCAAAAACAGCTGACGGGGGAGGAGACACGAAAAAAAAACCGCAAAAAAAAAACACGCGCACACCGTCACGGGAGTTGTCGCTCGCACGAGAAAACAAAAGGCTCGGCCGTCACCGGCGGCTTCGGGAGAGAGAGCGCCTTCGTCCAGCAGTGGATTGATCGTGGTCAACGACGGCGGCGGCGGCGACAAAACGATTGAAGTTATTTACACAATTGGAACCTCATTTGCCAGTAAAAAATATGAGAATTGTTTTTTTACCCTTCTATCTGGCAACAAAACTGACACCTTTTTTTACAAGGAGTCATGTTTGCATAGACCACAATACCTGCAGCCGTAATGCAAAAAAAAACATAACTCTGATATTATGGCTGCAGGTATTGTGGTCTATGCAAACATGACTCCTTGTAAAAAAGGTGTCAGTTTTGTTGCCAGATAGAAGGGTAAAAAACCAATTCTCAACGATTGAAGTTGTCGCTTGCCGCGCTAAAGAAGCCCGCCGCACAGTAACGCGTACCGCAGAGGGTGTACGCCATGTGCACATCCGCTGTGTGAATTCGACTGCTGGATGAAGGGCTGCCCCACACAGTGTGTTGGCCATGGGGGCTTGTTTGACCATACTTCACCAGCCTGGCCAGTGCGGAGGTGGTCAAGGCGGAATGATTAAAATGTAAAATGTTTTAAATACAATCAGGGGCTAGGGTTTTATCACGTGTGAAAGCACACGCAGTGGCAAGAATGGGTACGGTTGTGGGGGAGGAGGCGGAGTGGGGGGTTGGGAGGTGAGGGGGGGGGGCGCTTCCTTTAGACCTGGACACATTATGCTGGCCTCAGCACAACACAGCGACCCATCCATCCCACTGATATCACGCACAAGTTACAAGCTCGCCACTGCAGTTAGCTTAATCAAAGCAGCTCCACGCCTCATTTCACAACCCGTATCGAGGCCGCCCTTAATGAAGGTGGAATTAAAAGGGGGGGGGGGGGGCGGTGGCGGGGGGGCGGGTGGGTGCGCGATAGCCGACAAGCGTCGGGTAAATGGGATTGCTCCGGTGTTCTGAAACGCCGATGACAGCAGCAGCAGCAGCATCAGCACGCTCCGCAACCACCACGCGCGTGCCCCCCCCCCTCCGCCCACCAGCCCCTTTTCCCCCCCACAATTCTCGTCCCCCCCCCCCCCCGCCACTAACCACCCCACTCTGCCCAGGCCATTTAGCCGGAGCGGCAAAGTTAATGGCAATTCGGAGCTCCGCTTTACTAGCCGACTGGAAAAAAACACACGGGCGGCAGACGACGCGGGGGACTTTTACTCGATAGAACCGGCGAGCGCTGGCGGATGGGGATGGGAGAATTCCGAGAGCTGTGGTGACCGTTTCTCCAACCCAGGTCGTTGTCCAACTGCGTTGGGACGGTGACGAGCGGGGGGGGGGGGGGGGGACTTTTATTTTATTCTGCGTACCGAAATCGCCTTTTTTGCGAGGGACATTTGTTTTTCGTGCGATGAGCTTAAAAAAAAAGAACGAGGCGCAATGAATCAGAATATGTATTTATGCTGGAGGAATCCGATGAGTTATAAAGCTCTTGTTCACAGATGTCCAGTAGGGGCGGGTAAGAACGTTACAACAAACAACAACAAAAACACGACGGGAGTGCCAAGTACAAGAAAGGTAAACAAATCACTCAAACACAAACAAATACAACACGAAACCATCCGCAACCTATCAGACAAAGTCCACTGAGATGTTAACTTATTTTTCAAACACGACCGGGCCTATCGCATAGGATAGCTCAACAAAGTGGCATATCATTTGGACATTTGTAGCAGCAAAATCATCGAAATGGTCTAAACGTCAATGAAGAGGCGACATGCGACATGCGCAGGTGTGGTTATTTACATGGCACCGTGGTGTAGGTTTCACCCAGAACGGAAACTCTGAACGAGCAGCCCGCTTCCTTCAGCTTGAACAACGTCTCGAAGAAGAGTTCGGGATTCTTATCGTGTTCCCTGCAACAAACAGAAACAATTATAATAAAACACGTTAATTTAAAGAAAAAGAAACCCGTGACCTTATGAAAAAAAAAAATGCGCGCACGCAAAAAAATCACTGCCCATGAAGAACAATAAAGACAAGAGATTTACTTACATTGGAAATAAATCAAAGCTAAATAAACCAAGAGCGAGGAGACATTTTTGCATAGGTTCCTTTCTAAGCATCTGCTGCAAATTAAGCGCTGGCAGTCGTCTGGATGTCCCAGTGACTGCGTGGCTCAGCATCCAAGGGCAGAGAGAATTTCGGGTCCCCTCCCCTCCCCTCCCTGCAACCCCCAAAGGTACTCTCCGCCAACTTCAAACATCCCCATTATTTTCCAAAATGTCCGCCTCATAATTCCTGCCTGCCAGCCTGCCGTATTTACATTACGGGGGCGTGCGTGTAATAATGAGCCCTGCGAAAGGCGGTGTGCAAAACGCTGTAATTCTCCGTCCACCGCAGTGATGGATTCTAATAAGCGCTTTTCCCATCACGGCCTAGGATTACCTTAATTGTAACTTGAAGATTAATTGCTCTGCTGTCCCCCCCCCTCTCTCGCTTTGATCTGCCGGTAATACCTCGCGCGTGTTAATGAGCGTTATTAGGGGGGGGGGGGGGGTGGGGGGTAACTGTTCGTCGGCGTGCGGGATTAGCACCCTTCCCCCGAGTAGTGGCAGCTAGGCAGGTGGGCCCTAAACAGAACTCGTCAGCTTTCCGAAAAAACCGCCTCCATCTCGCGTCCCACGTCGCTGGTCCCTCTCCCGCCGCCGGGTCCACGTTTGAACACGCCTTGCCGTGGGAGCGGCACAAAGCCGCCGCAGATCGCGAAATGTGGTGGGTGCTGCGCGTCCGGGTTCTATGCGACTCTCAAGATGAGACTTTCGCGGTGTGTCTGCCCACTGACGAACTTCCAATTTTACGAGTCCTATAAAAACAAACTTACAGTAGCAGCCCGGTGCGAGAGCACAAACCGCGCCGTGGAGAGGTGGCGGGGGGGGGTACAGAAAACTCCGCGGCAATGAGTCCCGAAACGCTGTGCACCCGAGTTTAGAGGAGGAGGGAGATTGGGCTCCTCCCCCACCCCCATCAACAGCGTCGAGGTCAAAGTCTCGCGTATTTAATCGAATCTCAAAGGTGCAAAATTCCCACGGGGTTTTGTGTGCCGCTCACCCTATTATTCTATGAGTTTCCCCATGAAATTGAGAAGGAATTTTTGCTCCCCGAGTTCCACGTGAGAATTTTCTTCGAAGCCATGCACAAACCTTGTACATCTCAACGTTAATCCTACAAAGTCCCATCACAAGGGAGAAACACAAACAAATAGACATTGTTTTTGTTGTTGCCCGTATTGAAACGGCCTGAAAACTCTCTTTCCCTGTACAAGAATACGGGTAAACCGTATGGGTTGACAGCTATGCATGCACTCTCAGCTTGTCTTTGAACACTGCACAAAGTTAAGGACTGAACTCAGAATTCCTAGAGGCGTGTATATTTTGGGAAGCCCCTCAATGTCATTATTTCTCGTGCACGACATCGCACGGTATCTCCTCGTGTATCTAACCGACGGACGTGGAGAAATGAATGCATCTTGATATTTCTCGAGTGCCGCGAGCACAAGTAATTTTTGGTGAGGATTTAAAAACTCTCCAATACCGTACTCCTCGGGGAAGGCGTATTGCTTCCGTCGGCACAACGTTTGCAAAAAGCTTCTGTGAGGTGGGCTGGGGTGTCTTTCAGGGGTCAGAGAAATCAACGGGCACCACTGAGACCTCCGCGTGTGAATCAGGGCAACTGGGCGTAACTAAATCGGATTCCCAAGCGTGACAAGTTGCTAGTTCTTAGGCCAGTCTAAAATGATTGCACAATTATTATTTTTATTTGCTCTTCATTTGGCTTATATCCAACCGTGAGAAGTAACGGCAGTTTCATATGAAGCGTAAATATGTGCAGCGCATTGGAATGTGTGCTCCTAATAAAGGCATGACGGGTGTCGAAGTGAAAGTGACCTCCGGGGGGAAATTACGTAACACGGCGTTACGATAGCACAGCGATGATAGCACAACAACGATAGCACGATAGCATACTGAGAATAAATTTGGGGGAGAAAAAAAAAAACTTCTATAAATCACAATTAAATACAACTAAAAATGTGTTTTTTTTCTCTAAACAATTATCCCAAGGAGTGTTCGTTCACCTTGACTTTGATCAGAATGAAACTGCCCCGAAGATGAAAACGTTACAAATTATTAGCACGGCAGCTCACGTAAGCCGCCTTTCTTCACAGCTATGCTCCAAAGACCGGTAATAAATCCGCATTAAAGCAAGCGATAAAAAACGGAATGCTAATTGATACCGGTTACACGTTACGTGCCGTGTGCGCCGAGGAAAAGGTGCAAAACTCTGCACCGTGGAGCATCAGGGGATGATGCACCTCGCGCGTCGAACGGCAGGAGAGTGCGCACACCTCACCTAATGAGACTCGTAGCCTCTGGCTTCACCACCGCGCTTGCGCTAAACGGCTGCAAATTGAATTCCATTCGCCCCCCCCCTTCCGCCCCGAGGGTTCCTGCGGTCAGTTGCGGGCTGTGCTCTCTGAAACGCGAGGCAAATTTTTCTCGCTCTTCACCGCGCCCTTTAACCGGCGTACGTTTTAAACCGTTTCTTATTACGCACGCACGTGTTAAACAAAGTGCGCGGCGCGCCGACGCGTGCGTTGTGCCATTCGTTTTACATGCCCATGCGGGGCGCGTTTGTAAATTCTGTAATTAGATATTCGCGGCAGGGGCATTCATTCAGTTTCCTACGTCGTGCATAACAAAACGTAGGTTAACCAGACGCGTCTATTTTATATACAGACATACATATTGTGCATTAACATTACACCGTTTTATACACGCAAACATGGCGTTTGCAAATTCCATAATTCGATATTTGCGACGCGCATTCAGCTAACGACATAGTACGTATGTATGATGAACTTCTTTCGCACCGTATGTAGCCAACCGTGTTAATCGGAGGCGCGAGAAATTGCAGCGTAAGTTAGTAGAGCAGCCAGTTTTTTTGTTGCCTTCTGTAAAATGAACAGACAAAAAAAATCTGCGGCTTTAAAATACACACGTACACATCTTTCTGTTTCTACTTAACACGTGCCATCGGATGGCCGCGGGTACTGCATTAACGGCTCATCTGTATTGCTCAGAATTGACCCCACATGGCCGCGGCATTACAAGTGCAGCTCCTTCTCCCGTGCGCACATTAACGCAAAATAAATCCCTTGGGTCGGCGGCGCTTGCCCCCTCCTCCTCCTCCTCCGCCGCCACCACCACCGTCCTGGCGTGGCCTCCTGCGACGCGTCGCGGCGCAGAGCGATGCTTAACCTCTCCCCACCGGGTGCGCGCGAGCGAGCGTGTATGCGCGCGGCGCGTCGAGAGAGTCATCAGTCCGGTGACCGGGTCACGCGGTCCGTCCCCTGCCTTCCCGGCAGAGTGGAGACGCCACTTCATTTCGCTCCGTACAGCGCGAGAGCACTCTCGCGTTGCGAGACTCGCGAGCGAACTTCCAAAATCGATGGCGTGACGACGGCTTCCTCCGTCGGGCGGGAGATGAGTAGGGACATGGAGGGGGGCCGTGTCCCCCACTCACGCTTCAGCGAGGGACTCCAGAAGCCAAGGGACCGAGCCTGCAGTGTGAATCTCTGTTCCAGTGCCAGACCGGTTTGTTTGTAACGCGGCCGACACGCAACACCGCTGACTGCTTGTGGCAGTCAAGAGGTGTCACGGTGAAAAATTAAATTCTCGCAACGAATCAGGGTCACGACTCGGCCCGTGCGAGCGATCCTTTGCTAACGTTGCAGCGAACGCAACGGTCAAACGTACAATTAATCGCATGAATATATTTTATTTACCGTGGGTGTCAGAATCATTGTTTATCGATAATAATGATAAACAGTTCCTTGGACACTGACGAAGAAAACTGAACAAAAACTGAAAAGTGCGCATAGCAGCACGGAAAGACGCACGTTTGTAATTGTTTCGATAGAAAGAGGACCTGATGGATTTGAGAACATAAGCAAATTAGGTCCATCGTACGGACCGTGATGAAAAGCAAGTTGAGAGGACGTGTCTCTAACAGGGACTATGAGCCGGTGATTGAGACTAACAATAGTGGCAGCTCAAGGAGAAAGAAACACGCTCAAGAGATGACGTGCACGATGGACATGGAGCGATGAAATCAGCTCGTACGCAGGTGCGGGGTGAATCGTCACAATGCAGGGCCGCGAGAGGTGGCGAAGGCATGGGGAGACTTTGATCCAGCAGTGGAGGATTGACCACGGCTGATTTTTGCGATTACATTTTTTCCCTCGTTATCGTGCGGGATACGTTCAGGAGATGCTTGTGAATAGCAAATTTCGCGTATCATGATATTGGCCGACCGATATTGGCCGACCAAAATTGCCTGAAATAAATACGTAAGTAAGCTTGACATGAAAATTATCTCATCACTTTATTTTTCTCTGTCTCTCGATGCAGTCAAGTAGAGTTCCATATGAGTTTGCGGATGGCCAAAATCGCAGATGGCCAAAATCGCAGATAGCCAAAATTGCGAGTGGCCAAATTCACGGATAGCCAAAATCGCGGGTAGCAAAAATCGCGAATGGCCAAAATTGCGAATGGCCAAATTCACGGATAGCCAAAATCGCGGGTAGCCAAAATCGCGAATGGCCAAAATTGCGAATGGCCAAATTCGCGGATAGCCAAAATGGCAAATGGCCAAAATCGCGAACAACGAGTGAATGCCGTATGGTGAAAAGGACAGTCCATGCCGGGCATTTCTGAGTGCCGTCAAAGTGACCTGAACAAACGTAGTCATTGACGTCGCTGGCATGGCCACTTTTACAAGATCTACGAGACAACGACAACCGCCATTCGCCACTAAGTGGCGGTGACGTCACCAGGATGCTTGTGCCAGGCTACGTGCACTTTAAGGCCAAGTGAAGTGTCGAACCGCCCGCTGGCAGGAGGTCACGGAACAGACCCAGGTGCCATGGGTCGATAGACTTGAGGTGACCGGCCGATGCGCCACCTGAGACACACGCCGACTCACTCCCGTATCAGATCAGAAGCGGGCAAAGTGGCAGGCTGGGGGGGAGGGGGGGGAAATAAATAAATAAATACTTCAATATCTGTCGTGGCCACGTGCTCTGCCGAACGACGACGACGCTCCGAGCTGTGGAACCGCCGTTGCGTCGCACCGCTCAGAAACGCTCAATTGGCCAGCGGAGCGGCGCCAGCGCTCCATAAGCCGCCCCGCACATCAACTACACGAGGGGTCCAATGTCCAAATGAGATTATGCCAGCCATGCGAGAATATATGCCGCAGTAAAATCAAATAAAAAATCAAGTAACGGTCGGGCAAAACATGCAAAAAAGCAGATTACTCTGTTTTGTCCATATTCATTTTCCAAATCTTCCGGGACGAGAAAGCCAATTCTGCGGTGTACTTTAACGGCTGGTTGCACTCCGTGTTTTCGCCCCGACATCAAAAGGCCGATTGCAGCGAAATGGAAACGCGGGGACACCGGTGCGATCCGTCCAATCCTGTAATTACCGTTCCGGGCCCGGCGCACAATTGACTTGTCACACACACAAATCTCGCGACAGCGCATCGGGAAGGTGGTGGGGTTGGCAACAAGCGCGGGTTGGAGGGGGCGGGTGTGGGAGGGGGGTTTATACGAAGATGAAAAAAGCATCAAGTGGCTTGCTGCTTCACGCTCAGAAGTGTCTCCCCCGCACGGGATTTCCGTCACGTACCAACTCGACCACAACCGACCCACCCAACCACTCGGCCATCCACCCACCCAGCCACTCACCCAGCTACCTGCTCAGCTAGCCATCCATGCATCCACTCAGCCAGCCAGCCATCCACCCACCCAGCCGGCAAGCCACCCACTCAGCCAGCCATCCACCTACCCAGCCACTCAGCCAGTCACCCAGCCATCCACTCACCCAGCCATCCACTCAGCCAGCCACTCAGCTACCCAAACCCAGCCACCCAAACCACAACCTACCCACTCGGCCCCCCCTAAACGCAGCCATTCACCTGCCCAGCCACCCATATCACAACACATCCACCCACACATCCACTCTGCCAGCCACCCACTCACACAATATATTAAAAATGTTGGTACATTATTTAACACACGTTGTAATGACTGCTCATGCGTGCACACACTGACTGATCTGCAGCAGTGTCCTTTGAATTTGCGAGCTTCGTGTGAAGACGACGACGATGATAAACAAATTGGGGACTGACCAAATTGCGAGACAATCTACAATGAAGCGATGGGTATCGCAGCTTTTCCTCACCCACGCCGAGTGAGAGCCACGGCAGAGGGCACGACAGACAAACACAGATCGCATTCCGCTCATTCTGTTTGGCGTTTAATATTCACGTAAAGTTTTTGTTGTATGACCTCCCCCTTTTAAGCAAGGTCATGGCTACGGAGTTGCACCCACCCACCAAACCCACCAACTCACCCACCAAACCCACCACCCTCCCACAACCAACCAAACCACCCTTCCAATTTCATCGCTCTCCCTCCCCGCTTTGAATTTTGTATTTTTTATACCTCCGCTGATTTTCTCTCTCTCTCTCCCCCTCGCTCTCCACGGCCGTTTGCGCCTCTGCGCGGGCGGCTGTAATCCCAGCTCTGTTTAAATTTCACTTGCGTTTGATGTCGTACTCCAGAGATTAGAACGCAGGAGCGCAGGGGCGGCGTGCGGAGCCGTGTGTGTGGAAGCGGCAGCCAGCATTGTCAACACGGGGCTGTCTCCGCGAGACAGGCGGGCACTCGGGCGAGCGAGCAAGCGAGCGGGGCGAGAGTGGGTAGTTGGGACGGGAGGGGATGTAGCGAGTGGGGTTGCGCGAGCGAGCGAGCGAGTGAATGAGGAAAAGTTGCATGCAGCCAGAATGGCAGGCAGGCAGGCAAGGCTTGCCTTCCCCCATGGCCTCTCAAGATTGAGCTGTCTCCTACACGCACTCTTTTCAAACAATTCCATCCCTGCACCTATACAGCGGTGGACGGCGGCGTAGCCGGTGAGCGTTTGTGTTTCCGCGTCGAGCCGCTCACGTCGGATCGTTTGTCATCGTTTTCTCTTTGTTTGGTGAAATAAAACGAGGCGTCGGCGCGTAAAGCACAGCGCAAAAAAAACACACGCCGGGCAAAACTTTCGCGACCGCTCACGACGACCGCGTCAAAAATGTAGCAGAGTTTCGGCTTGTGCAAGTCGAAAAAAAAACATTTGCACAGCAGAAGAGAAAATTGCGATGATTGATTTATTTTCTTTCTTTCGTTCTCTATCTATCTCTCCATCATGCGGAACAAATAATAATTTTAAATCGTGAAAACAAACGCAGTAAGCGTACCAGCGGTGAGGCCACAGGATGTGAAGCGGCTGAGCTCCGCTCGTACGACGAGGAGAAGGAGGAGGAGGCAAAGACGGTCCGGAAGCAGCGCAGGGAATTTTCTCATCATTCATGACTGGCCCAGTCCTGTCCGGGTCGCCTGTACACACCGCACCATCGTTCACAACACTTATAATCACATTAAACATTACTAATAATCACGAAGCAGCCCGTTTTCTAGAGCGCAATTCGCACAAGGCCTCAAAGCGCTTTACACAAATCTTGAGTGATGGAGAAAGCTTGTAAAAGCAGGTGGCGAGATGTTAACTACCTCGCCTGGTATGCAGGAGGTCGTGGGTTCGATGCCGACCCTTCGACACCTGTACATTTGGAGTTTGCGTGTTCTCCCCGTGTTCGCTTTGTTTACTTAAGCACGCAGAAGCAGTCATCGGCAGAGGACAGGAGGTAGGTCTCGAGCCCGTATTTGAGGAGTGGCGGGAGAGCTGAGAGCGCGGAAGGTCCGGGGGAAGGGAGTTCCAGACCACGGGGGGCAGAAGAGGCGAGGGAAGGCACCGAGGGCAGGCAGCACACCTTGGCGGGGAGAGTGGATGTCGGGTTCCGTGCTCCCAAACGCATCGTCTGGCTCACCCTGAAAGAAACTTGTTTCATCAAACGAGGTGCAAGAGAATCAGACAATCTCCTTGAGCAATACCTCGGTGTCTACACTGTTTAATCTATTTGTATTTTATTTTACCAGGGAAGGCTTCACTGAGCGACATTGCTCTTTTGCAGAAGCGACCTGGCCGCAAACGATAGCCCGACGAAGTGGCTTATCACGTGGAAATTTATAGCAGCCAAATACTCTAAACGCACGTTGGAGGACCCGGAGAAAAATCCACACGGCCACTTGCAGAACGTGCAAACTCCAAATACACAAGAGTTGGGATCGAACTGACGACCTCCTGTATACCAAGCGTGGTAGTTAACATCTCTCCACCGCGGCAGCGCCACACACAGTGAGGCGCTGCCACGGTTGTGTAAAAGTCAGCACACTGGGCCGGCAATGCAGAACTCGCCAGTTTGATTCCATCTCCCCACCACGGCAGTTGAAGCAACGGTGCAAGTTTCTCAAAACCGCCCTCCGACCCCACCCCACCACCGCCTTTATACACCCAGCAGTCTAATCGAGGTTAGACCGGGGTTAGACCGGCTGGGTGGACATAGACAGTGCAACCACAGTCAGTTGATTGGAAGGCTGTGTGTAGTGGGGTAAAGTGTGGGTACTCGCAGATCCTCCAGCATGGAAGAGTGAGGCCGCATTATCCTCTAGAGGGCGGCTCTCTAGAGCTCCCTCCACTGGAGGGCCCTTCTACTAGCAGTAGCGTGAACTAACAATTGCAGGGCTGCCCCTCTACCTTGGTACCGTGTCGTACATACACGTGCTTCATTGGCGTTTGCACGGATGTAGCCAACAGCATTACACGAAAGAGACATTAGTTGGCACACAACGGCACAATCGCCATTACATTTTTCATAACAAAATCGGTGGCAGTTAGAACAACATTTTTTCACAAATTTGCTCTTCTATAATGAAAGTATTTTTTTGTTTCATGACTTAATGCTAGATGACAAGCAATGAAAGTATAAGAACAAAATTGATAGTAAAAAAAAACCAACAACATCTTGTACTGGTTTGCTGGTCATTAAAATAACATGAAAGTCAAATTGGGAGCATCGAAAAAGACATTCAAATGTTGTAACATTTGTGAACATTTCAGAGTCTCATTTTATTTTGCCTTCGCAGGACTTCACAAACTCCCACGTGTTGTTTAAATGTATATATCCAAGAAAACATATTTCGGCTGTATAACGAGACAGGTCATTACATTTCAAGATATATGTTCATTTTAAGTATTGTTACTCGAGCTGGGAGTTTCTTCTTCATAACAAGCTCCCAGGATAACAAATGCACGAGTAGCCAGCACACGTGCGCTCACTGCCGATATCTAAATCCTCATCATCCTGCGGTAGCTCACGCCCACTGCCGTTAACTCGTCCATCTCTGGGGTGTGTACGCGTTTGGTGTTTTGTGAAGTGCTGGTCAAGTAATGTTTCTTTCGTTTAACCAGATGAGAGGTCAAGAGGAGACCAGGTGCGTCTCATTTTCAAGTGACCTGGGTGACCAAAACGACAAACCGTCGTATACTGGCCCATTTGTATAGTACATTTTTCAAACGTCAACTCACGTAATCTCGAACATCAGAAAAATGAATTATAAAAAATACAAACCAAAGACGTACATTACAAAACACATTAGCACGCTGTGTATATGCATTTCTCCAGAGGATCCATATAATTGTTTTTTTACCCTTTTATCTGCCAACAAAACTGACACCTTTTTTACAAGGAGTCATGTTTGCATAGACCACAATACCTGCAGTCGGAATGCAAACAAAAAACATAACTCTGATAATATAACTCGTGCGCCTTTTGGCGTCATCTGGTCCAACACCATGTGAGACTAGGCTCTACGGAAAGCTGTCTCGGGTGTGGACCAACAACTTCAAGGACAGTGCATACATTATCAGAGTTGTGTTTTTTGTTTGCATTCCAACTGCAGGTATTGTGGTCTATGCAAACATCACTCCTTGTAAAAAAGGTGTCAGTTTTGTTGCCAGATAAAAGGGTAAAAAAAAACAATTATCATATTTTTCTACTGGCAAATGAGGTTCCAATGGTGTAAAGAATCCATATTGTTTCGCAAAATAATTTAGCTTCAACAACAACAACAACGGCCGTCATACGCCACGAAGAGACTCTGATATCACCACTCGTGCTCGGCCAGGTGCACTTTGAGGCCAAGTCAAGTGCCGAAGGCTCGCTGGCAGGCGGGTCACGGGTCAGACGCAAACGTCGCGCGGTGCAGCGGAGGGAACGCACGCCAGGAGACGGAGCTATGCAATTGGCTCGTGTGCGGGCACACCCTTGTTGTTGTTACATCGCACAAGCGGTAGAGGTAGCGACACACTTCGTCCAGCAGTGGATAGATCAAAGACCGACGACGCTGACGGTCGTTTAGCGTCTCACTCCGTGACACAGTAACCTGGCTAAATGACCCATTTTACTCGACCGTCCAAGCAGCTGACGGTTTGCACGTACGTGCGTGCCGCGTGTGCACGGGGAGTGCGGGTGGGAGTTATTTTCTCTGACCGTGCCGGGGTGTGTTTGAAACTTAAAACAATCACCTCAGAAGTTTCCCCCCCTCCCCCTGTTTCCCCCCCCCCACCACCTCCCACCAAGAAAGTTTCCGGCAGAGGCGTCCCGAGAGTGCCGATTCCCGGCGCTCTCGGTCAAAAGTTTATGCAAACATCCGGTTATCAGCAGGGATCGTCATATCCGGAGAGCGATGGCCACATCAGCGAATTGCTGACGTCTGGCCTGTGTAAAGACAGGCTCTCCCTTTTTTCTTCTTGGTTCTTTCGGTAAAGTCACGTAGAAGGGAAGTAATAAAATAATAAAAATAAAACATAATAAAATAAAATAATTCTCACGACGTTTCGGCTACAACGCAAGCAGCCGTCTTCAGGTGAAGACGGCTGCTTGCAGGTGAAGACAGCTGCTTGCGTTGTAGCCGAAACGTCGTGAGAATTATTTTATTTTATTGTGTTTTATTTTTATTATTTTATTACTTCCCTTCTACATGACTTTACCGAAAGAACCAAGAAGATGAATCCCTGCAGTCACGAAAGCTTTAAATCGAAATATAGGCTCTCCCTTTGTTGAGTCTCTCTCTCTCCTCTCTCTCTCTCTATTTTTACATCTCGTGTGTGTTTTTCGTTTTTTTGCAATAACACGGGCCCAACAGATTCCGAAACTCCTGCGCTCCTCTGCGAGGGGAGGACGTGTTATTGGTTACACGAAAAAAAATGTTGAGAAGAGAAGAGGGCAACAAAAAAAAACACACACACACACGCACGCACGCACGCGGATTTCTTCGTCTCTAATCTCAGCAGGGAATTACAAACCGGAATCCCTCTCCATCATCTATTATTATTATTGTAAGCAGCCGTTTTATATAAAGCAATGGGGGAGGGAGGAGAGGGGCGGAGGGGGGTTTGGGTGGCCCCATCCGTTGAGAACTTACGCACGCGCGTCCTTAACATTAGCGGGCCAGACTGATGATGGATACGGGTGGCCCGATCTGCTGGGAGGCGAGGACGAGTGCGGCACCGACGCCGGGCAAAATGACGTCGAAATAAGTGTTCTCTGCCGTTGACCGAGGCACGGCAAAGCTGCCGTAGAAGTCTCGGAGTCTTTGTTTTCCGAACGGACGTCAGCGAAGGTACGCTCCCCGTTGGTAAACTCAAGGTGCTACTGATTCAATGGAACACGTGCTATTCGGGTTTATAAACTCGCTAGGAACTGCAAGCGAATAACACAAAAGTCAACAGACGCTCTGCGTGGATGACGTAATTTGTTCGCACTCGCTGGTTACTCTCGGAAACCAGAGTGTGTACGATTAGCACGGTTGGCTATGGCCGGTGCGGGAGAAGTTCAACATACATACATACATGTTTCGATTTAAATGCTTTCGTGACTGCAGGGATTCATCTTTTTGGTTCTTTCGGTAAAGTCACGTCTTTCCGACAGACCTGTTCTTCACCTGAGGACGGCTGCTTGCGTTGTGACCGAAAAGTCGTGAGAATTATTTTATTATGTTTTATTATTATTATTTTATTATTTCCCTTCTACGTGACTTGACCAAAAGAAACATACATGTTGTTCTAGGTTACCATACGGATCTGAATTCTAACATAGCTTATATTGGCAGATTCATACATGATCATTCACCAATGACTCTCATGTATGAAATAACTTCACACATTTATAAATGACCTCACGCGCCCCCTGGGACATGCCGTGCACCCCCGGTTGAGAACCGCTGCTCTGGATGGTATTCTTGGACTACAATTCCATCATGGCCCACACTTCACTCCACAAACACATGCGAACCCGCCAATCAATAAACTGCTGCGAACCGATTTATACTGCCTGGGCGGACTTACCGGCTGTCGGAGGGAGGGAAGCGAATGGGGAAATGAAGGACGCGGCATTTCGGACGGATGGCAGCCTCCAAGTCACGAGGCCGATGGTCGGGAATCGTGTTCATGAAACCCGAGATGGAGCCCAGGAATGACTCCATGTTGAACCGCGAGTTGAACACGACCACATCTGCGGCGAAGCTGAAATTAAAAAAACAGAACAGCAAAAGCAAAGCAGCAAGCCAGCAAGAAAGCGAAAGTTTACATTTCGAGAATGACCTAGGGAGTATTATTGCTGATTGGTACAGAGGATTAAGCCCAATTAGAAGCAGGATATGAACACACTTCTTGGGAGCAAGGCCAGCTGAGCAGCTTATATCCGAAACACTGTGCTTGTATCAGAAGTACTGTGCTTGTATCAGAAGTTGCTCTTTACTTTCTCCCACCAGTGCAATGCAATCATGTGTTGCCTCTATCACAACCATGCGCAGATAACAAAATAGGCAATATATCTCCATCACACATCTGTCTCTCCTCGCAACATTTACAGCACAACCCCTCGGCCGCACGGCTTTAAGGGAGTGCATAATTTCAGCAGCAGTGGTTCAGTACAAGCAAACTCTGGATCGGTTTCGACAAGAGTACTGAATCAATGCTGCTGAAATGACATACGCAGAAGGCCGATCGACCGATAAATTGCATAAGATACTTGAATTGTTAATGTGCAGAGACAGATATAATTGTACTTTGAGTTGTGGCCTTACATGGGGCACCACGGTGGTGAGATGTTAACTACCTCGCCTGGTGTTCAGGCGGTCGTGGGATCGATCCCTACCCTGATGCCTGCTGTAAATTTGGAGTTTGCGCGTCTCTCTCCCTGTGGTCGCGTGGATTTTTCTCCAGGTCCTCCAGTTTTTCCCTCCACATTTAGAATCAATGTGCCGTTCAAAGTATTTGGCTGCAATAAATGTTCACGCGACAAGCCACTTCATTGAGGCTATCATTTGCACCCAGGTCGCTTCTGAAAAAGAGCTACATAGCTCAGCGGGCCTCGCCTGCTAAAAATAGTGAATTGTTCTACGTGACGCGCGCTTGTACCCCAGCCCGCAGCGCACTCGCAAAGTAGCCCTCCGTCTCACCGGTGCGAATCGACGGCACGGTTGGCCTGCACCCCGCACGCGCCCCAGCGGTACTAACCAGGACAGCACTTGGTTGTATCCGTACTGAAAGTCTCGCTCGTGGGCGCTGCGCACGGGGTACACGAGCTGGTTCTCGTGGAAGTAGAGCACCTTGTGCAGTGGGGCCAGGTCCGGCCGCAGCGCCACGAGCTCCGCAACGTTCAGCACCGAGCTGGCGAACAGCACCCTGTGCAGACGCAAAGACACACGATCCCCCGTGTGGCCTTGAACAGACCGCTGGGGGTCAAGTGCTGTCCGTGAGCGGCACCTAAACGCGTGGCCAGCACCACACCCGCCCGCCCGGCTGCCTTTGTCTCCCCGGTACAGCAGATCTCAACGGTGCAGCTGCCAACCGAGGGTTGGCATCGGACAGGTTCTGAAATCACTCACGATTAATGTTGGCCGAGGCTGGGGATCAAACTTAGGCCACTGGGTTCGTCCAGCAAGAGTGACTAATCACAATGGCACCGATCACAAATAAGTAGAAAACAACGATCCCACGTGAAGCCCACGTAGGCTATTTGGGCAGGTGCTATTAAAGAGCACCTATTAAGGCAGGGACGGCACGCAAGTTCGTGGCTGACACTATGCCCAACTGCCTTTGTCTCCCCAACGCTGCTTGTTTCACACACCACACACCAGGCACCACTACTCATTGAAGATGAGTAGCATCTGGTGTGTGGTGTGAGTTAACCAAGCGGAGGCCTGAGACACATTCTGCAATCACTCGCCACTGATGCTGGCCATGTCCGAGAATCAAACTCAGGTCGATGGGTTTGTGGCACAGTGCGTTAATCACTGTGCCACCAAAGACAAAGATCCCCCGTTTAGCCGTAACAGACTGTTGGGGCAAGTGCTGTTAGCGAGCCGGCATTGCACATGAGAGGGTGGTTGTCTGTCTCCCCAGTGGCGATTTTTCACACCGCACCAGGTACTCATTTGAGGCTCAGCCGACCTAGGGGAGGCCCAGAACCGATAATCGTCGCTGGTGTTGGCCGTGAGCGGGAATCGAACTCGGGTCACCGTTGTACTCCCGCTCCACCAAACAGGGAGGCACACGCATCCAAACGCATCAGGAACGAGCTCACAGATGGGCGCACGCACAAATACGTGAACACCCATCTCCTAAGTTCAAGCCACAAGACAGCACAAAGCAGCGCACTCACCACTACGCCGCAAAACAGACGCGCGCAATGCAAACGAACGCAGAAGCGGAGGACAAAAAGCCACCTTTGCGAGATGCACACACGCGCACATTGAGTGAACGGCCCATCTTGTAAGTCGAGCCAGCGTCTCTCAAACTCCGGTCCGCGCAGAGCCCCCTCCTGCGGTGCGGCTTTTTTTTTACGATTACCGATCTTTTTTTGTTTGTCCATTCGTATGCAAATCAGGCCGTTACATATCGGTCGCACGCTCCTGATGGCCGGTAATTGAGGAGGGCTGCACTGCGGGGGGGTGGCGGTGGTTGTTGATGCCTGCCATGGTCTGGTAGACACCACGTGGAAATTTAGTACAAATTAGTTTACGTGGTAATGGAGGTCTTGATCACCTGAATAGCTTATTTACTCAGGGAAGCCTCAAGACACTTTTTTTCAGGAGGGTTCTGCCAAGTTTTCAGAGTAGTGGGGAGGGGGGGGGGCAATATTGCCACGTGTAATTACAACTGAATAATTTGCAGCTAATCTTTCGCCTCTGGGATGCTTGGCCAATGCCAGTTACTGCGTATGTTTTTTTTTACTACGGGAGGAAACCAGAGAACCCCAGGGGAAAACCCATGCAGAATAGGGTGAGAACATACAAACTCCACGGAGAGATGCATCCGAGTCAGGAATCGAATCCAGGCCCTTCTTGCCGTGAAGAACAAGTAGTTTGTTGTCCCCCCCCCCGCACCTCCGATTAGCACGGTTGCCTACGTATGTATGTACGCACGTACATACATATGCACGTGCCCACTGTGCTACCCTGCCTGCCAAAAGACACCCTCACCTGTAAGCGTGGCTGGCAGGGATCGTCTGCGAGAGGTAGAGGGCGGAGGTGCGCGCTCGCCACGGCCACTTCTTGGCGGGCATTGTGTGCAGCGAACAGCCGGTACCCAGCTCCTGTGCCAGCAGGTCCATCAGCTGCCTGCCGGGACGTGAACACGACGTGAACACGACGTGAATACGACGTGAAAACGACGTGAATACGACGTGAACATGACGTGAACACGACGCTACGCAACGAGACACAACGAGAAGCAGCACAGCACAGCACCCTGTCACAATTTGGGCTATTGCCTGACGAAGCTGGTTGTTGTAATCACCAGAAAAACGTCACAGCACTCGAATTGTAAATGTTGTTGTGCATTTACTCTCCAACACACCGGTGTCCTGAAGCGGTAACCAAGTGGCGCGTTTTGTTTACGTAACAAACTTTACTAATTGGCTGTGTCGGGTGGTGGTGGTGGCGGCGAGTTTAACGACACATTTATATTACACGATCTAACTCTTGTCTTCTGCTCTATTCATTACTAGGGATCCGCGACCTCTCCATGATGTTGGGCTCTGCTACAACACTGGTTTACTGTCCTCCCTGTTACATTTACAATGCAATCCGTCAATCATCGTCTCCGTCAGCCTCTCAATTCCTTTTCCTTCCACTTGAACAAACATCGACAGTTTCTCCAAGTTGTCCCCCCATCACACTTATCCATGTGTCCAAAGTGCTTTACTTTCTATCTTTCTATGACAGTGTACAGCCGAACCATTGCACTAAACTCTTTTTTCAGATTTTCTTGCTGTGGATTTCACACCTGATAAATCATTTCACACCTGATAAATCAAGCAATCATGCTTGTGTTGCAGTCGAAACGTCGTGAGAATTTTTATTGTTTAATATTTATATTATTTTATTATTTCCCTTCTACGTGACTTTACTGAAAGAACCAATAATATCTTGTAGTGCTCTTTCATCGGTTATTCTTGCTGTCCACAGCATATGCTCGTCATCTCGAGCACTACAGCTCAAAGGCTGTGACCTTCCTCCTATCTGCTGCATCTGATTACCCAGCACAACGAACGAATTGTTTACGGTTACAGCGCAACACAAACGCTGCGCAAAGACATAACACCCAACATTCGTCTTCCTCCCCCACATGGTTCTAGCCAACGCTTAATTTCTCCTGGAATATTTTCAGGCCCCTCCCTCTCCTCCCCCCCACCGTTTGAAAGTGGCAGGGGAATACGTTCTGGATTTCTGCCCTGGCAGAAATTAAGCCCAGGTTTTAACCTCTCGCGTGATTTTATAACCACCGAGGTATCCCTCCTATTGACGGACGGCTTTTGCCAGTGCGATTCATGTCGCGGGTGCGTGCCGGCCGTGCGTCCGTGTCGTACCTGTGCGAGCCGCCATAGAAGGGCTCGATTAACAGCACGGCCATGCCGTTCGCTCGTGACGGCTGCACACAGCAGCGCTGCCGGCTCTGGTGCTCCTACAAGAGAGCCACAGCACGACATGATTGAAGTCGACTTAAATCTGCCATTTACAGGCATCGCTCGGCTCATGAAACAGCGTATCCTGGGAAAAACTTGATGACCCACAAGTTAATTTGTCCAGTTAAGTGTTTATCTGCCCCTACTGGACATTTGTGAAAAAGAGATTTATAGCTCATTGGATGGATTCCTCCAGTATAATAAATGTTCAGAGTCTGTTTTGCTAATAGTAATTTTTTGGTATTTTTTTCCCACCGAATGTTATTCCTGTTGTGCTATTGGTGTCAATTCATGAGAAAAATTATCCATTTCTCTTGCCGACTCGTAGTTAGAGAACGGCCCACAGAAGCGGATATCACAGAAATACCTCCAAGACCTCTGCAAGCAACCTCTCGCCCACACAGTATGGGGCAGCACTCTCCCAGCCACCCTGCTCCAGGGAGTAATGTTCTTCGCATGGCAGTCAAGCATATTGGCACAAGACGAAAGGAAAGTGGAAACAAATGACGAAATGTGCAGTGGACACCTACAGGCTATCTGCCCATGCATCGTGGTGATGATGAAGTGCAAAACCAAATATGTGATGATTTTCGTCCAATGGTGACCGTGCCGAGAACATCAGTTTACAATAAAAACGAGAGCAGAAAGTGCATTCAAAATTGATGTTTTAAGGGTCAGATCACGCGAGTACAATGCCATTGTGTTGTACTCGCCTCCACTTGACACAACAGAATCAAGTTAAAAGCGATTAAACTCTTCATGTTACAAGGTAAGGCTCACTAGGCTATACAGCTCTTTTTCAGAAGCGACCTGGCCGCAAATGATATCTCAACGAAACGGCTTATCATCGCGTGGACAATTTATAGCAGCCAAATACTCGAAACGCACGTTTATAAATGTGGAGGGAATAACCGGAGGACGCGGATAAAAATCCAAGCGGCCACGGGGAGAGGGATACGCAAACTCCAAGTATACAGCAGGCGTCAGTCGCGATGGAACCCACGACCTCCTGCATCCCAGGCGGGGTAGTTTACATCTCGTCACCATGGCGCGAAGTTGTCGCGTGAACACGCCAATTGATAATGATTTCAACACATCGGTTTGTTAATGAGCCATTCGCGTTATTGAACAATTCGGGTACGACGTTTCGATGATAACTGCAACCAGTATACTCTTTGGTTCTTTCGGTAAAGTCACGTAGTTATAAATAAAATAAATCACGACGTTTCGGGCGCAACACAAGCGTCCGTCATCAGGTGGGACAACCACGGCAAGGAAAAATTTGCTCAAGTAATTTGTTTGATTTTATTTCTATCCACGTGACTTTACCGAAAGAACCAAAGAGTATGGATTCCTGCAGTGACGAAAGCTTCAAATCAAGATTGCAACCAGTATAATCAGGCGATTGCCAGAACTAAACTCCTGTATTAAAATTAGCTCCCATCCCGAGGCGTACATAGGCGATGTGACATCAACCCCGCCTACACAGGTGAAGAGGAGGAAGTCGCAAGAATAGACTTAATACCTGGAGGTTGTCTGCAGGTATTCGTATAAGTCAAATCCTATTCAGATCATTCTGCAGCCATCTGCAGGGGAGGGGAGAATTAATGATTAATTTAGTGGATTAACAAATGATTCCAATGCAGGCAGGATGATATCAAAACTATTTTCAGTAAATCATGCGCTGGCACGGATTATGGCAATACTTTCCAAACATGAATCTCTCGTTCCTCGGAAATAATCTGATCAGCAGCACGGAAACTGGTGGTGATGGTGGGGGTTGCTGTCAGGGTAAAACGTCGTTTGCATATTTGTAACAAACAAAAAAATATGTCCTGTATATTCTTAGGTTTTTTCGGTAAAGTCGCATAGGTAAAACATTAAAATTAATAAAAGTAAAATAAAAAATCACGACGTTTCGGAGGCAACACAAGCTTCCGTCTTCAGGTGGAACCGTCACAGCCACGACAGCTTTATCAAGTAAATGAGAGATTACAAGAGCTACCACTCCGTATATATAATGGTTGGAGAGGGGGAAGGGCCAAGTACGGCACACTTTTTATTAATATATATACGGAGTGGTAGCTCTTGTCTGCTCTCATTTACTTGATACAGCTGTCGTGGCTGTGACGGTTCCACCTGAAGACGGAAGCATGTGTTGCCTCCGAAACGTCGTGATTTTTATTTTACTTTTATTAATTTTAATGTTTTACCTACGTGACTTTACCGAAAAAACCTAGGAATATGAATCCTTGCAGTCACGAAAGCTTCAAATCTAGAATGTCCTGTATACGCCATGCTTTATCTACCCAATTTCTGGGCAACGCTCTGGTCAATTTGACCGGTTTCCGACAAGTCCAGAATAGCGACGCCGTTTTCACGCTTGGAGGTTCCTTAACATCGGGGTCATCTTAGCGGGAGCGATGTTAGAGCCTAGAGGCCACTGAGGCTGCTGCTGCTGCTTCTGCGGCGGCGAGGAGGCGCCGTTGGGGGCCATCCATTGAGTCGGTCCGCACAAATCTGTCAAAACTTGACCCCTCCACCCCTCCCTGTACGCACGCGGACTTTCTACACCCCCCCCCCACCCCGAATCCTATAGAACGGCCGATATTTAATCCACGCAGAAACGATCAAGGATTACTAATATTAACGTGTTTAAGCAAACAGATAGTCCACACCGCCGGACCATCTAACTCATTTGAAGGCCAATGTAGACAACTTATTATCGAGGCTTCACCCCCGTTTCCTATGCGTACATTGTCAATAGACCCCCCCCCCATACGCACGCATTTGGGTTAACCCCCCCTCTCTCCCCTCTATGCGTACGGACTAAGTGGATGGCTCCTTGCCACAGCGCATTTCTGAGCTGCAACTTCTCTGCTCCCCACCAACTCCACGCTGCTGCACCCTCCTTCACCCACCCGCACTGCCCCGATGTGCTACAGAGGACCGCGCCGGTCAAATCAAACCCCCTCGCGACCCGCACGGGAATCGGGAGGGTGCTCATCCAGCAGTGGAACGACAACGGGACTGCTCAAAGAGCGAAACGGGAGGATTTCTCCGCAGCTTTGGCCGCCGCCTGATGAAGCTGGTTGTAACTACGGGCGAAACGTCACCGTGCACTCCCAATTGTAAATGTTGCTGGTTCACTCTCCACCACGAATTGGCCACGTTCTGTTTACGTGACAAACCTTACGAGTTGGCTACGTCGGGTGGTGGCGGGTTTAACGTCACATTTATATTTACGCGATATAACCCCAAAAATAAGCCTCTATAACACATGGGTGGAAAAAAACCCATTTTCCAGCGGCAGGCATCGGGTTTTTTCTTTAATACAATTAAACCCGATTTAGGGGAATTAAAACCCGGTTTAATGAATACGAAACTGATCCAAGGCTTAGGCTGCTTCCTCGTCGGTGCTGCTATCATCGTACTCGGGGGGCCGTCGGGCACGGGGTAGTCGTAGAATGCGGCGGGCAGGTTGGTCGTGATGAACACGAGCTTCTCCTCCACAATCGTGGGCGCCAGTAAGTTCCTTCGCTTGGAATGGATGAAGCCCATCGCTGAAAAGTGCGGTTCTGCAATTATAACCAATTACACCGGATTTCTCCCAATCTCAGATGATCGGGTTTAATATAAAAAGACAATTAAACCCGATTGTAAAAAAACCCAACTGTGCCACCCTTGCTATAACAGGACTTGTATGACCACGGTTTGCATAATACGGGACAGCCCTAATACGCACTGGGGGGGGGCTGAGGCGCTAGCGGAGACGAGAGCCGTGCTGGCTCGCGTGAGCCGGGGGAGAGGACGCTTTGCTCCTCACCCTGACGGGGACGAGACGAGGTTGGTGGTGGTGGTGTGTGGGGGGGCTCGGTGGACCGAGTAACTCGCCGCGGCACGCACGTGGACTTGACGCTTACACGTGGGGCCGGCGTGACCTCTGGCCCCCGGGACGTCAGAGCTCGTAGCGCAACGGGAGCCGCGCGCGGTCAAACACACGCGCGCGCAAAAAACGCGATTGCGAACGCGATCTATCGAAAATTGTGCAGTCGTTCCTCCGTTCGTTCGTTCGTTGGTTCATTCGTGCACGCAATCGTTGGTTAATTCATTCGGTCGCGATTTTTGAAAGTGAATGCATTCATTAATCGGTTAATACACGCATTGATTAATGGATTTATCACACACTCATTCGTTCACTAATTAATTCATTTATCACGCAATGCATCGATTAATCGATTATTCATTCATCGATTTATCAATACATTTATCGACGAAATTATCATACACGCATCCATTCATAAAATATTGTTTTCAGTTATGCATTTGTCAATTGATTAATCATACATAGACTCATTAATCAATTGATTAATTAATCGAGTCACCATACACTCATTGATCCATTGATAATAATCGTACTCTCATTCATTCATCCATTTATTCATTACGCATTCATCCACAACAGAGTTTACATGAGTAATAAAAAAAAGTGAAACTCATCTCTGATGGTGAGCCTGAGCCTGTGATAGAAATTTCACATTCCATTCCACGTTCCTATGGCCGGATGCATCTAATAAAACCACCGGGAATGCACCCACTATTGTCATTTCTCGGGAACTCACCATGCACAACTGGTTGTTTGAATTGATGTGGGGCTATGGCTAGGCAGCAGGAAAATCAATGTCTATGCCCTCACATCTATTCCCCCTACCTTCATTTACATATACTGACCAGCGTGGTAAAGTATGGTCATATATCAGTTTAACACGTAGGGCTTTCGCGACTAATATTATTCATAAAGGTTTTTGGGTTAGATCGCGTAAGTATACATGTGTCGTCACCCTCCACCACCCGACGCAGCCAATTAATGAGGGATTTAACACGTAAACAAAACGCCAATTAGTTACTACTTCAGCCCACCGGTGTGTTGGAGAGTAAATCCACAACATTTACAATTTGAGTAGTACGACGTTTCGCTGGTAAATACATCCTGCGTCATCGGCGATTTGCCAGAATTATGAATATGGTCATATAACTTCCATTACCCCTATAGACCATTGTGAGGGCATCATCCAGCAGTGGATTGACGAACGCCTGCTCGTGATCATGGCCAGGAATATGCTTTCCATAGGCCCACCGCTGTTGACTTTCCATTGGAATTGTGTATGTATTTTATCGACCTCAGATGAATGATGGTGGGCTGAAGCGATCCCTGGCCGCGACTTGAACTTGCGCCGATTGTGAGCCAAGCACTTTTGAAATCGCGGCGACACTCATCCAGAGATTTAAGAGATCCATAGCTCATCAGATTTCCTCCAATATAAATACAGATTCTGAATACACGAGAGCATAATTTACTTCTTCTTCCTGTGTATGGCGGATGTAGTAGATGCAGAGCAGCGACTACAATTTCATTTTCAGGTGGTGCATCATTTACTAAAACCATTACAGGCAATTGACACGGTGTATGTTTAACTACTTCATTGCAGCCCATTGCGCTGAGAAGTTATTATGCCCCACAATGTCATCACAGCCAAAGTCAATCCATGTCCTCACCCTGGCTGAACAACAGCAGATGCGACCTGCAGTTGCTTAGCGTGTGTTTGCATGGGCATCGGCTTACGAGTGTGAAGGGCCCGTAGTGCCACGAATGTTTATTATGTTTGGGGGAGCGTTACGGCGTGTGGGACAATCTGACCTTACAAGAGAATGTGTGAATTATGGTCTCGTTGCGTAATTGCGCCCTCATTTATTGTATGAACTCATTTAAAACAAAGGATCCACCCTTGATCATAGTCAGCTTATAATAACAATGATTCCGGGCTTAATGCCACGTGAATATTAATTTGATTTATTTCCTTGAGTCTCAAGTCGCTCTTTGTTGCTGGGTGGGCTTTGCTACGTTGGACTCTTTGGCCAATTCAGTGAATGAGAGTTTGGGAGGAAAAATGGATGATGAGCAGAGAAAAGCCACCGCGTTTTCGAGGGAGGAGGGTGACACTCAACACTGACCTCTCCTGGCCACTCCTCGCGCAGTGCCATGCCTACAATACCTGGCAAGCCTCGGTGGTTACCCATCAAAACACTAACCAGGGTCAATCCCACTTAGCTTGAGATCCCAAGATATCCGGGCACGTTTATGGTGATAACTCACTGATTGGCTTCTATAAATGTCCACGTGATGATAAGCCACTTCGTTGAGCTATCATTTGTGGTCAGACCGCTTCTGAAAAAAAGAGCTAAATATAGGGTCAGTGGGCCTTACCTGGTATTTTTTTTACAAATTTTTTTTATGGTTTTTATAGTTATTAGGATAAACTGAAAAAGTTCCTGTGCTTTTCTATACGCTCGTGTTGCCGTGCGAATATGTTTACACATTCTGTTGGCGTGTGTGACGCATAAAGAGAATGTATGGAGCCCAGTTAATTCCGTTCTGCGTTAATGCATTTCTGTCATTACTTTGTTTCTCCCAGGCAAATAACACAATTAGCACAAGATGAATAATGCACGTTACGTGCGAATGCTTTTAAACGCAACCACTTGTTTATTAAAATGGTCAAAATCAAAAACGTTACACTTAACCGGAGTCACAAGAAATCCTTCAATGTTTTGCTTATTAACGCCGTAAATTATTTTCAAACAAAATTGTTGTATTTTTTTATTTGCTTACACACGTCCAAAGCGGAATCCTTTCGTGCTTTATCATTGATATGAAGTGTTTTTTGTGCATTTAAAAATGTAGTAATTTTACCATTTACAACTCTGTTTAGCAGATATAGGCGATTGTGAGTGTGTCTCTCTAAATTCTGATGATGTTCTAGAAGGGCTACGAAGACAACATTTGGCTGAAATATCGTCGAGGTTGGAATTTAGTTAACTTTGGAATGTAGTCGAGGTTGATTCGTTTCACTCACAGGCCAGGTTCAACATCAAGTGCCTTACGTCTCGCGTTACGATCTCCATCATTTGTGGACAAAGTAAGTTGCCTTGATTGGAGTGTGACGCGATACACATTCGAGCCTGCTTCGTGCTTGCATGGGTGACCACTGTGCGACAGCCACTGGACATATGTGAAAAGAGTTGTACGCCTTTTGGCGTCATCTGGTCCAACACCAATGGAGACTCGGCTCTAAGAAAAGCTGTCTCGGGTGTGGACCAATCAACTTCAAGGACAGTGCATATCATTATCATCATCAGAGTTGTTTCTTTTTCTTTGCATTTTGACTGCTTGTGTTGTGGTTATTGTAAAGATGACCCCTTGTATAAAGGTGTCAGTTTTTGTATCAGTTGAAAGGGTAAAAACCTATTACTAGATGTGAAAAGAGCTCCGGAGCTCAGCAGATTTCTCCAGGATAAATGAAGATTCTGACAACCGCTTTTGTTTTTTTAAATCCTTTATATTAAGTTCGCGTGCTTGCTTGCTTGCTTAGGACCGTGCAAACCTTTCGCTCGTTTTTTAACCCACTTCCCGTGATCCAATCGAGCTGACATTTTCCACACAGACTCGTTGTGCCAGACAATTATTGTTCGTGAAAAAAATTCCCAAAATTTTACACTTTTTAGGCAAAAAAACATATTTTACATATATTCAAATAGAACTCATTCATCGCTTTGGCTGAATGTCACAGTATAAGAGCCCAGAGCGTAGCCCCTCCACAGGCCGTGGCGGAGTAGCGCAGTTGGTAGCGCCCTCGCTTCCCATGCCAAAGGTCGCGGGATCGATCCCCGCGTCCTCCACAGGCGAATATATTTTTAAATCCTTTATATTAAGTTCGCTGCCACGCATATAAAGGATTTATAGTGAAAAACTTTGTTTTTACGGGTTATACTTATTACAGCCTGCTGCAGGGCTGCCTGGTGGCCAGCGGATGGCAGTGCAGAAAAATCAACGATTGCACGATACTTCTATGCCCCTGCGTCAATGCCCCATGATTTCATCAACCCTGACCGTGCTGTAGACGGCAATTTTTTTTTTATCCGCAGATAAGACGAGTGGAGCCGAAGTTGTTGCACATTCTTCCGATTATCCATCTGTCTTGGCAGATAGCCACGCAGATAATAGGATCCACCAAGATTGCCTTTAATAAAAAAACAGGGTTAGTGTGATTCTAGATTGGAACTTCTCGTGACTGCAAGGACCCATACTCTTTGGTTCTTTCGGTAAAGTCACGTAGACGAAAAGTAAAAAATAAATACAATTTATTTTTTATTTGTGAAATGTATTTTAATTTTATGTATGTTTTATTTATTTATTATTCATTATTTTTCATCTACGTGACTTTACCGAAAGAAACAAAGAGTATAGGCGTAGTGTGCTTAAAACATCAAGATGTGTTTGCTATGCATCTGCTCGAATTTTTTTATTCAGTCGCGTATTTACGAATTTACAGATTGCCGAATACATATATACATAACAAACAAAACATTGCCAGGCAAGTCATTTATTCATAATAAATGTTTTTGGGTTAGATCACATTTATACTTACGCCATCTAACCCAAAAACCTTTATTATGAATAATATTAGCCGCGAAAGCCTACAGTACGTGTTGAACGAGTCATTCATCTTCTTGGTTCTTTCGGTAAAGTCACGTAGAAGGAAAATAATAAAATAATAAAAATAAAACATAATAAAATAATTCTCACGACGTTTCGGCCACAAAGCAGGCAGCCGTCCTCAGGTGAAGAACGGGTCTGTCGGAAAGACGCTGTCTTGCGTTGTGGCCGAAACGTCGTGAGAATTAGTTTATTTTTTATTATTTTTATTATTTTATTATTTCCCTTCTACGTGACTTTACCGAAAGAACCAAGAAGATGAATCCCTGCAGTCACGAAAGCTTTAAATCGAGTCATTTATGTTGCATACACATTTGATCACGAGGCAAATACGGGTGTGGTACCTCGTGCATCCCATTCGTGTGCAGGAAGTGTCAAGAAGAAGAAGAAGCAAAAAAAACCACGTGCATTTGGCCGAGCAAAGCACATGACCGTTCCTGTAACGTGACCCACTGAAGCGACCGGCTACTGGTTGCGAAATGATCGTGGCCCAATGCTCAAAGAGCAGTTTCGTGGCACGTGCTCGTTTCGGTTACATGGTGGGCTCTCATGTGGCTTGTAAGTGGTGGGGGGGGGGGGGCCTTAAGAGGGCCTTGTGACCAGTGGCCGCATTGGTAGGTCGTGAGCAAAGTCTGCTGTGGCTCGTGACAAATCTCGTCATTTGCAATGGGATTTTTGTTTTTGTTTTAGCCGTTTATTATGCGTACGTATTCGGGCGTTTCATCCGGCCTGGTGGCACAGTTCGCGGAGAGAGGAGCTTTGCAATTGGAATATTGCGGATTCATATGCTGGTTGGGTTGGGGTGGGGGGAGGGTTGACTCGGCCCATTATTCTTTTCCGATTGACAACATTAGTACCACTTTATGGGGAAGTCAACAATGGTCGTCTCGTGGATAGAATCGCTCCCGCCTAAGCAAAAAAAAAATTACTTTATGTTTTATTGTTGGGACTTGACTCATGCGTTATGATTATCTAGATTATTTTGGTGCGAATAATGTCCAAATGATGGGTCACTTTGTTTAGGCTATCGTTTGTGGCCAGGTCGCTTCTGAAAAATAAGTTAATACCTCAGTGGGCTTTGCCGGGTAGGATGAGGGTGGTTTAATTTTATTAGTATGTACTTGGGTGATTTGTTTACCTTTGTTATACTTTACACTCCGATCATGTTTATTGTATTGTTTGTTGTCGTTACGTTCTTACCCGCCCCTACTGAACATCTGTTAAAAAAGCTGTATAGCTCATCGGATTCCTCCAGTATAAATAGATATTCTAATTCTGATCAGAACACGCGTGCCAATAAGGACACTAAATTGATTTTGATGTTGACGATCTGTGCAAAAATTGTTACTACTGGCCAAGACTAATTAGAAAATATATCGAAATTGAGAGAATTCAAAATAATTTTAACCGTTCGCATCACTAAAGGCTTAGTGCTGCTTGGAAGCAAATCATGAAGTAATACACTGTTTAACTGCATGCCTGTACAGGTCACCATACGTCAATGGTGATTAGCTGTGAGCAATGACGGGTACGGCTATTTTCGTGCATACAACGACAGGATGTACAAGAACAACGTGCATGCATGATGTCGTTGATTACGATAGGAATAATCCAACCGGTAATGGATATCCATTGTAATGTAGATGTATTCATTAACCCCATCCCACTCTGGCCTTCGTACACGAGTGGCTCACAAGTGACGACATCACATCTATCCCTCTATTTAAGAACGAAACAGGAGGATTTCTCCACATATCTGACTCTCGCCTGATGATGCTAGTTGTAATTACTGGCGAAACGTTGTATTCAGATTGTAAATGTTGTGGATTTAATCTCTAATACAACCGGTGTGCTGTGCTAGTAACGAATTGGCACGTTCTGTTTACGTGACAAGCCTTACTAATTGGCTGTGTCGGGTGGTGGTGGGTTTAACGACACATTTATATTTACGCGATCTAACCCAAAAAAAACTTGTATCATGAAGAATAATACAGTTTAAAATTAATCGTGTAATTGACTGCATTTATCGAGCGAACGCATTACGCAATCTTTAAGGATAGCCGTGCATGAGAATGCATTTGGCCGCTTTCATTTTAAAGCAACATATGACAGTATGACATTCGAAAGTTCACACAGATGGTTAAATGTTTAACTTGTATAGACACATTCTAGATTTGAAGCTTTCGTGACTGCAAGGATTCATACTCTTAGTTCTTTCGGTAAAGTCACGTAGGTAAAAAAATGAAATTTAAATTAATACAAATAAATAAAAAATATTTTATTTTTATTAATTTCAATTTAAATTTTTTACCTATGTGACTTTACCGAAAGAACTAAGAGTGTGTATAGATACAGTGGATTTGTCTTTATCCCGCCGTTACATTTCAAATGATTGTAAAACAAAAAAGGGGCCTGAACTTAATTTAATCGAGATAGGGCAAATTGTGTCACTCCTGTGTTTTAGTCCTTAGTTTGTTGTGTTGATTAATTATGTGTGTTTAATGTATAAGCACTTGTTTGTGTTTTAATGTGCGTGTGTGTGTGCATAGATATACGTGTGGGGAGCGGTGGTGAAGCGGTTAGCGCGCTTCGCTACAAACCAGGCGACCCGAGTTCGATTCCCGCTCACGGCCAACACCCAGTGACGATTATCTGAACTGGTCATGAGCCTCCCCAAGGTCGACTCAGCCTCAAATGAGTACCTGGTGCGGTGTGTAAACATCGCCACTGGGTAGACGAAGGCGGACGGGCGTGGTGCTGACCATCCACCACCTCTTGTGCCATGCCGGCCTTCATAGGTGCTCGCTACTAACACTTGCCCCAACAGTCTGTTCAGACTATACAGGGGTCCTTTGTCTTTGTGTATCGTACATGATTCTGACAAATGTGAGCGTTCGTGGTTAATGTTACTGTTCTACGAATGCAGCGATCTGAGTTTGATCTCCGCTACGATAACATCGGTGATGGTTTATCTGAACTGGCTTTGGCCTCCCCTTTGGTCAACTCGGCCTTAAATAACTACCAGCTGCATTGGGGGAGATAAAGACGTGCAGGGCATGCTGCTGACCACACTACCCCCTGATGAAAACTCATTTCTTTAGATCTGCTTGTTGTGTTTGTTGTCCTTCCCCTCTCACCTCCGATTAGCTACGTACGTTGCGAAAGAAGTTCGACATACGTACATACATGCGCCACCTTGCTGGTCCTAATAGGTGCTCGCTAACAGCACTTGCCCCAACAGTCTATGTAGGCCACCGAGCGTTTTGTCTTTGTGAGTATGGTTTGTTGTATCAAGACTCACATATACTCCACACATGCACCGTTGAGAATGACCCAAAGTGTAGCTTTCACACTTTATTTTGCAATGGTTCTGTGCAAGGCATACAAAATGTTTTTTTTAGTTTTTAATAAATATACATACACTGAACGAGGAAACACATCTGTGAGCATGTCTATCTTAAAGATTAGTTTTTTTTGTGTGTGACAACAATTATCAAATCATTTCCCACGTGACTTAATCACGGCCATCATTTCTTGTCAAAATAATATCAATAATACTTGCAATAATAAATGCCTGTAAAAACGAATTAAGCATTCGCAACAACAATAATATTAATTAAAAAAACAAAAACACAACTCAATTACATGGCAACACATTGCTGTAATGTGCTCATAAATCCCACTAAACTCTTGGGTTTCGTGTACCCATACAAACATGCACAAGGTGTGGTTACAAAATACTGTACTGGCAAGATGTATATAAAATGGTGTTGGGGCCGGGAACAAAGTGTCATTAAAAAAATTCCCACGAAAAATGTGCACGTTTTAAAAATGATTCGTGAAGCATCCATGACCTGTTACCAATAATACAAAAACAAGCATACTCAGTTCTGGAATATACAATAACATTCGTATTACATTTTATGTTTAATCATTCCCCCCTTCTCCCCCCACGTTCTAAATAAGTATTTTCTTCTTTACGCAATTCCATGAACTTACGCCACGATTTTTTTTCTTTTTTTTTCTTTTTTCAAACAAATCAATAAACCATAGCAAAACATATTTTACGCTGTATATATAAGATGCCATTGTTTTTTTTGTTTGCCTGTGTTTAGCATAGCAGTGCAATAGAGCGTATATGAATTGTGGACGAGTGGAAAACCGCAAATGGCAGGATAAGCATGCACGCATATTAGCGTACGTAGGGGGCAATTCTTTTTTTTTGGAAGTACAAGACATTATGGGACAAATGAAAGTGTCATATTAAACTGTGTAATTACTATTGCTCATGCAGTAAAATCATCCCACGCACACTTTACGGTGTACTTCGTGTGAAACCTACATACATACGGTATTGTTGATATACACAGGCTCTGCATATACCGTATATACTCATTATTATAATATATATAAGCCCTACGTTATGGAAAAGGAATGCGGAGCTTTCGGAGCACTCAAGAAGCAAACGTGCCACTTTCTAGATCAGCGGGGTATATCTTCGATAAAATTCCAACCGATTAATATATATTAATAATAATAATAAATTACAGCCCTTCGTCAATCCACTTCTTGATGAAGGCCTCCATATTGCCGTGTCAACCACGTGGATTGTTTGACCGCTCTTCACCACGCTGGTCAGTGCGGGTCGACGACGAAACGGCGACCGAAACAGGTCCGCCCCATTCCGAAAAAAACACATCGCCACCCGCTTCGGTTTTTCCGATGGAGAGCACACGAGAGAGAGAGAGATTAGATCGAGCGAGCGGTGTTCCGATCGGGGGGAGGGGGGGTCACGCCGTGCGACGAGGGTCACAATCGTCCTCTCTGCCACCAAAGCTGTTGCTGGGCTGTGGCGAGGAATCAGCACCCCCGCCCCCGCCCACGCTACCGACTTCTGAGAGCGTTTGCAAAGAAAACGGGACCGTTTTTTGTTGTTGCAATGTCCCAAAAAAAAAAATTGGGGGGGGGGGGAAGTGTCAAACCATCGCTTTTCGCAAGACACATTCACGCATTACACAAGGGAACGGTCTGCGTCTTCTCCCCCTTCTTCTTTCTCTCTCTCTCTCTCCGCGTGTACATTACACAATGCTAACCGAACCGAGAGCATGAACAATTCCCTACGTTTATTACTGGACGAGAGGGGGGGGCAGGGGTTACCAACGAAAGCAGAGGCATAGCCATGGGCAGCAGGAAACTATCTCACAATACCGGAGGAGAGGGGGACAACACAGTGAGAAGAAATTGTCTTCAGTGCTGTATTATTTTAGTGTCCTGGGAATATTTAAAGATTTCCCAGGACAGCGGCTTCCTCAAAATAAAAAGAGGACCAATTCTGGGAAAACAAGGACAGGTGGAAACCCGGGAGAGGAGTAAGGTGCTACATTTCTTTTTAATTATCGACAATATCAGGCATAAGAGGGCATATTTCAAGGTTAACGAAATTACACCCTTATTACCTGTAAATTATCTAATTAAGGACCACATCCCTTACCAATAATATGCGAATGTTCGCAGATGTACTCCATTCGTTTTGTCTTTGTTAAATCCCAGATTCGGGATGACGTGGAAAAGCCACACCTCTGCTAACGGGATTAGAGACCACGGTCCTGGTTTTTTTTAACAGCCAAAAGCTGTTCTTATCAAAAGGAGGGCAGTTTAAAGACGTTTAGAGTGGTTTTACCACTGCTTGTTTAAAACATAGTTTTTTTTTTTTAAATACATAGCAGTGTAACGTGGACTTGGGAAACAAAACGAATAGGGTGCTGATGGTATTCCCCTCGTGTTGAATGAAATTGGGAATGATCGTGGCGTGGGTTTAATGATCTGCAGTTTTAGTTAGACTGACGCTTCATACTTCGTTTCTGAGTTATTGTGGTCAGATTTGTGTCACCGCCGCTCTGTTTTACCGTGCGACTTAAAATAAATCAAACATACGATTGAACTCACGATTTAACCCGCGATTTAAATTAGTTATTTTAAACTCATGATTTAACCGACTGAGAATAAGAACATCTCTCATGCTGTCTCCATGGCTTGTTTAACATCTCCTGGTTAAATACAAGTTTACGACTTACAACTGGAGTTAGGACGCCGCTGCCGCGGTAATGCTTTGCAATCTGGCCTGGGAACCCAGAGGTTGCCAGTTTCATCTCCCGGCGTGACAGGTGGCACAAATGGGCAGCCTTCTCACATCTCGTTGCCTCTGTGTCAATCGGTACGCCGCAGTTCACCGATCGGCAGGTCGCGTGCGGGTGGGCTAAAGTGTGGCCATATATATCTCACGAAAGTGGTGGTCCTTCCACCAGCAGTGGTGTGAGCACAACAGTTGCACGGCTGCACCTCAGCCACCTTCTTCTGCTGCAGTTAGACCAGCAAACGGGCAATGGTTGTTCGTTTCCTTCATTGTTCACGACGTAGTCCTTGCCTTGTTTCGAGGCCTTGGTTTCTGCTTCACAAGTGTCCTGTTCTTGTCTCTTGTCCCTTCGTCTTGTTGTTATTCACGCGGTTTTAAGATTGCTGAGTTTTGTAAGAAAAACAGAAGACGCTCTCGCTCATCATAGCACCTCTTCTCACCTCTTCCCCCAGGTGAGAATAAGTGCCGTGTGGAACGCGGCTTGGGATCGTGCGGTACCACAGGGTTGCCACCGCTGAGGTACAGGAAAAACCGGGACATATCGCTGGGGAAGAACATATCACAATACAGGACGAGGGGGAGAATTGCATGTATACGCGCGGTCTCGAGCGGGGTATTATTATTATTAAGCTCGCACAACTGACAAAAAAAACCCAGACATTGAATGACCTGGGATGACTGTAATTACACGATTTCTTCAAAAAAACAGAAGACAATCCCGGGAAAACCAGGTCAGGTGGCAACCCTAAGTGTGTGTGTCAGCGTTCACAACGGACGGGAGGAAAAAATGCATCTCTGGCCATCATAGCACCTCTCCCCCCTGCCGCCCCAAGCTCCCCCCCCCCTCACCACCGCGCACATCTATATAAATATTAAATACTGTAGCGGTGTACTGCAGCACTGTCATGCGGCAAAATGCGGATTGCACTGAATATATATTTTTTTTTTGGGGGGGGGGGTGTAAACCTCGCCGTCGTCGCCTCCGAACAATCAGAGTGCCGGAGCGCTTATCCTCGGTAATGCTCTCAAGTCGACGACACCGCCACCACCACCACATCCACCCACGTGCAACCTCGCTCCCGTGGCACCGAGGACCCACGCCCGAATGCAGACATCCGCGAGCGGCGCGAGGGGGTGTCAACGATTCACCCCGTCCCGCCGTGGCGCGATGGATTCGTCGCCACTGCAGGTCACGATTTGATCGAAGAACTGAGTTCGGGTGGTTTTGTTGTTGCTTCATGACTGCGTTGTGACGACGGAGATGGAACCACGTGCACCGCCCAGAGGGGTCGTGTCGACCGATCGCAGACAACGAGCACGCGGCCGCTAAAATTGTCAAGCGCGCCATACGATGCGTGTGTCGCGCCAGCAAAACGTGGAACGTTTCGGCCAATGCTGAGCCCACGGTTCCAGCGATACGCCCCAACGTTGGCATGTGTACTGTGTTTGGGGAGATGTATAATCGATATTAAATTGACCAATCGATGCATAGTTACACCACTAACGGTTGACGATGGTGACGCGAGGCTAATTCATCGTGAGGGTAGCCAAAAGTTTCGACGGTGAGGGTGGGTGATGTATGAACATGATGTGATATATTACACTGGTGTAAATATTTATGCGTTTACGTGCAATGCATTTGCACTAAATATCTCGAGCGGTTTATTATATGGGTGACTGCTTTCCAAAACAACTGGCAGATTAAGTTGCACCGTGCGATGTATTAACACACGTACACAAACAGTGTAGACACACACACGCAGACGGCATAGCGGGTTACATTGGGCTAATGTTATTTACATTTTGAGTGGCGTGACACACGCGCACACACACATACACACAGACCGTGGGATTTTCATCAATGCACGAAGGATCGTAGGAGAGTACCATGTATATCATTAGCAGCGATGGAATTACTTCGATGCATTTGTTGACGGCTGTCCACGGCGGTGGTACCTGTTGCTTGCTGTGTGTGAAAACGCGGCACACACCGCAAAAGAAAATCATTGTACCGCTCTCCCCGTCTCACTCGAAAGATTACTAAAGCGAATGTCAAAAAATAGTCGAATATTTAAGTGCCGACTTATTGGAAGTCTCATGTATCGTAGCAAGGACGGTTGGCATATTGTTTTGCGTGCAGGAGCTAACGGGGAAGTCCATCATCCCCGTGAATAATTTCATAAGTGCCTTTTTTCCCCCTCTCCCTGCGCGCGTAGCCATCAGTCTCTCGCGATGGGAACTCTTCTGCCACCTTTGTTCTCCGACGTCGCGCGGATCGGAGCCCGTTCCCGTGACACCCAGGGCCGCCGTGACAACACCCGCACGCGGTTGCCGCGGCTCCGTGCGTGGGTCGCAGCGTGTATATCTCGACGGTGTCGCCGCCGCCGCTCCTCCTCCTCCTCCGTCTCAGAAGTCTTCCGCCGCGTCCTGCTCGTCTCGGCTCGACTTGACCTCGGGTTCGTTCTCGTCGGAGCTTTCATCCAGTTCGGTGGCCGAGCTGTCTGGCCCGGCGGCGCAGCCCTGTGGCTCGTAGCCGGCCCCGTCACGCTCTTCTTCCTCCTCCTCCTCCCTCTCCCCCTCCTCCCCCTCCTTCTTCTCCTCCTCTTTGTCGCTGACCTCCTCTTCCCCGAGCGAGGGTCGCGACCGCGCCGCGACGTGCTGCTCGCCCCCCCACGACGACGATTCCCGTGGCATCTCGGCTTCGATCCCGCTAGCCGCGTCGTCAACGCCAAACTGCTGCTGCTGCTGCATCTGCTGCAGCTGCTGCTCGAACCGATGATGATGCTGCTGCTGCTGATGCTGCAGCTGCTGCTGCTGGTGCTGCTGCTGCTGGTGCTGCACGCTTCTCTCGTCGGCCTCGCGCTTGCAGTAGGAGTAGCGGTGGTTCATGTGCTGCGAGTAGGAGCCCGAGTGCGAGAAGCGCCGGCCGCAGCGATCGCACTGGTACGGCTTCTCACCCGAGTGCAGGCGCGAGTGCTCGATCAGGTGGTGCTTGTGCTTGAACGCCTTGGCGCACACCTGGCACTGATAGGGCCGCTTTCCTGCGCCCATTCACACGCGCGCGCAACATACACGGAGCACGCGGTTAGCACCACTCGACTGACTATCGCGGTGGCGAGATGTTAACTCCCTCGCCTGGTATGCAGGAGGTCATGGGTTCGATCCCGACCCTGACGCCTGCTGTATATTTGGACTTTGCATGTCTCTCTCTCTCTCCCCCCGTGGTCGCGTGGGGTTTCCTCTAGGTCTCTCCGGGTTTTCCCTCCACATTTAGAATCAACGTCTGTTTAGAGTATATTTGGCTGCTATAAATTTCCACGTGATCAGCCATTTCATTAAGCTATCATATGTGGCCAGGTCTCTTCTGAAAAGGAGCCATAGAGCTGCAGTGGGCCTTAGCCTGGTAAAATCAAACAAATTGAAGTAGAGGAACAGAACTATACTTGTGCATATACGTGTTACCACCAGCCGTGCCACGCCGTTCATCGCGGGACATACATCAATAAAATTAGTTTTTTCCCATCACAATGCACGCGCCGTGACATCATCTGCGTAAGAATCAACGACGAATGTAAATTATATTTTGGTGACACGCTTACGTTACATTGAGGCTAGCAGAGCGAACGGAACTACACAAACCGGGAAGGGGGTGGAGGGGGGGTACAAATGAGCAACATTACAAACGAGGTGGAACGATCGAAATAAAAAAAAGTACAAATACTTGGCTAGAATCGTTACCCTGAATTGGGATAACGTGTTGAATTTCATCGGGGGTTTTGTAATCGTCCCACGTCAACCATGTCTGACATGTCTAAGGTTCGCTATGCAGAAGCGTTGTCGGCTGTTATAAAATAGAAACGATGGCTTTTTCATAATTCCTTTAAGTGGGGGGGGGGGGGGAGGGGGGGGGTGAAAACTCAACAATGTGATGCCCAAACATAGGTATGATGATTAACTTCAGCGTCGAAATTAATCCGCCAATTTTCACCTTCGTCTTCGCAGAGCCCCATTAGCCACGCGACTGGCTGAGCGTTGCAGCGCTGCGATTTTCGGAGTCGTGCAAATGACATTCTAAACCCGCTAATAACCTTTCTAGCCGCATTCACTGAGAGCGACGCGCAGATTTAACATTTCCATGCAACAAACACTCCACAAATGCACGGAGACACAAAGCAACGCATCCAAAGACGTGCGCTCGTACTAATGGAAGCACCATTCACGCCTCAGCCAATGTCTCTTCTCACCCGGTTTTGGCGAAAGTGCGCCAATGACTTCCCCACACCTCCGATCAGCACGGTTGGCTACGTACGGTGCGAAAGAAGTTCAATATACATTCTGCCCATATACTAACGCTATCTGTAGACTCAACACTGCCCATAGAATCAACAATACACCTCTGATTAGGGGCCATACATTGAGTAGGTACGCAAAAATCTATCAAAACTTCACCCCTCCCTCCTCCCTGTACGCACGCGAGCTTTTTACACCCCCCCCCAACCTGTGTAGGTACGCCTGACGCACCCCCCCCTCTCCGAATCCTATAGAACGGCCGATTTTAATCCACGCAGAAACGATCAAGGGTTAATAATATTCACGTGTTTAAGCAAACAGATAGTCCACCGCCGGACCATCTAACTAATTTGAAGGCCAATGTAGACAAATTATTATCGAGGATTCACCCCCCCCCCCCCCGTTTCCTATGCGTACAGAAATTGTCAGTCGACCCCCCATACGCAAGCGTACGCATTTGGGTTAACCCCCCCTCCATGCGTACAGACTAAATGGATGGCCCCTTAGCAGAAGTCGCAAACGGGTTTTGATTCCTTACCCGTACCCGGCCGCACCAGGGTCGCAAACGGGCACCCGTACCCGGCTGTACCCTACCCGTACCCGGCCGGGTATCCGGTAGGGTACGGGTATCGGGTACCTGATTGCGACCTCTGGGATGAAGCCATGTTGCAGGCGCGGGTGGGTTGATTCTAGGAACTTGAATTGTGAGAAGAGACAAGACGTTGGGAAATGAGTGACAAACGGTGACTCACCAGTGACTCACGGCCTACCCGTACCCAGCCGCACCAGGGTCGCAAACGGGTATGAATCCCTGCAGTCAGGGTATCGGGTAGGGTACGGGTATCGGTTACCCGGCTGCGACCTCTGCCCCTCAGCACGGTTGGCTACGTACGGTGCGAGAGAAGTTCAACATAGATACGTGTACATACAAAGGGGCAACGTGCCAGGGTGACGTGTTATGTGAAGCTGCGAATCTGGCGGGGACTTTATGTCACTTACGACAAATCACGAAGTGATCCTTCGTATTTGTGAATCGGACGCAATACGCCGATCCACAAATACGAAGGAGACATCACAGCGATACACTCCGCTGTTATCTGGCTTGACCACCTGAATGTGAAATTGTAGTTGTTGCTCTGTGTCTGCATCGGCCGTACGAAATACGAAGACGACGTGATCCACCAACCCTTGCCTCCAAAGCACTGAGTCGCAGGCGTGAGCCATCGCGCTCAGCTAACAGCAACAAAGAATTTCGATGTAAAGCTTTCGTGACTGCAGGGATTCATCTTCTTGGTTCTTTCGGTAAAGTCACGTAGAAGGGAAATAATAAAATAATAAAAATAAAACATAATAAAATAAAATAAAAAAACATAATAAAATAATAAAAATGAAACATAATAAAACATTTAAAATAAAAATAATAAAATAATAAAAATACAACATTATAAAATAATAAAAATAAAACATAATAAAATAATAAAAATAAAACAAAAAAATTTCGATGTAAAGCTTTCGTGACTGCAGGGATTCATCTTCTTGGTTCTTTCGGTAAAGTCAAGTAGAAGGGAAGTAATAAAATAATAAAAAATAAAACATAATAAAATAATTCTCACGACGTTTCGGCCACAACACCTGAGGACGTGCTGCTTGCGTTGTGGCCGAAACGTCGTGAGAATTATTTTATTATGTTTTATTTTTATTATTTTATTACTTCCCTTCTACGTGACTTTACCGAAAGAACCAAGAAGAGCAACAAAGAACTCAACACATTGGTCAATTACACTGTGGCCTCATAAGTAAAATTTTATAATGGGCAACGTTTCTGGCAATGGTTCTTCGTCACAGCACGTGGGAGAGGCCTGAGAGGTAGTAGCCACTTCTGTGCTTACTCGTGTGCGCACGGTAACTGCGTAATGATGGATTGCGTTCGGTTATGTTATGTGCATATTAGGCGTCCAAGGATGCATTGAGTCATCGGTCTAAATTGTTTTTTGGGCACGCGATACGAGCGTAGAATTGTGCGCGTGAGAATCCGCCGTTTGAAATGCATGTGTTGATTATACGCTAAATTGATGTTGCCTATGTACCTTTAGGCCAAAGTGTAAGTAAGACGGACGATATAAATGAGACGGAACAAATGAGGCACGGTGCATACGAGATGGACAGCGCACTGAAGACGGATCGTGTAAATGACGCAGAGCAAATGAAACGTACAATACAAACTAGACGGACATTAAAAATGAGACAAACTATTCAAACGAGATGGTACAAATGGGACCGATTGAACGAGACGGAGCAATTGCGACATTCAATACAAATGAGGCAGATGGCAAAAACAAGGCAGGCTACTAAACAAGACTTGCGGTTTGTACGGTGGGAGGTGGACGGTGTACTACAGGCAGCACAAATGAGGCAGTGATTAAATGGCATTTTTACACGCAGCAAAAACATGTTTTTTGGAAGATTAACCAGAATCAAGACAGTGCATCGAATCGCTGGGGAGTGAGAGTGGCAAATTGCTACATGCCCAGTAAATACGTGAAACCGCGTTGGATACATCGGCCCTAGGGGGGGGGTGGGGTTCATTCGGAACATTGTTAGCACTCTCTGGAATTGGACCAACTTTTGGGCGAGTATTTGGCTTGGAAAGGATCCTCTATAGCCCACCCAAACTCATCAGTGCAGATACGAAGAAAATAAATTACCACCGCGGAGATGATCCAACTGGCAGTCATCAGGATGAAATTAAACAATTTTAATAAGGCTCAAATTTCAGTTTAAGTGGTAATCAATTTCACAGCGCTCCGTGCTGCACGTGCGTGTATGTGTCCTAATGTTGGAACATTTCAACTTTTTTTTGAGCGGTATATGTGCGCAATAAATACACGCATGCGCTTACGCATTCCATTGGCGCGTTTGGCAATTGCGAAGAGAATTTGCCGAGCGTAAATGCTCTATGCGCTTGTTTGCAGAAATTGCAATTTTAAATACACATGTTTTGTAAATTCCGAAATAGCGCAAGTGGCTAATGCTTCATTTTGTCGACGCGCAACAGACGCAGGGGCTCATTTAACAAACGTGGGCATTACGTTTGTTATTAATACGGCGTTTTAAAAAAAAAATCCACAATTAAAGTGGGCCGGAGGAAAGGGTGGGTGGGTGGGGGTTACAAAATACATTTTTTTGCTCGCATCTGTGAATAATGGCGCTTGACAACGCGCTATATCCTCCTCATCCAATTTCTTTTGGCCTAAATAATTGGAGCCAACACTGGGGATCGCTTTTTCTCCGGCACGCAAGGCATTTGCATGGCGCTCGCGCGAGAAAGTAAACAATTAAAATTAATTGTTTATTGTCGCAATTATTTTGCAAGGGGGGGGGGAGGGGGGAGGGGGGGTGGGGCCTTCTTCCGCGATGTTTATTTGGCAAAATACTCCGTCGTATTGTGATGCGGTAACGGCGGATGACAGTCTGCAATGCCACCCACAGTTTTTTTTTTTATCAACCAAAGGTATCGTCGCGAGGTTCCACAACCAGCAGGGAGAGACTATGCACGCGTGCATTTAATGTGTTATATAACGTAATGTTATATACAACGCGCGTAAAATATGCATGCACATCGGCGCAATGCGCAAGAGAGGTAAATGTTTACGTGGCCCATTTTAGCTCGTTCATATTGACATTCATTAAGCGTGCGATAACACTGGGTTCACTAATCCTCAAATGAGCACTTGGTTGGAAACCTATTGCGATTTATTATAATTGTTCGTTTCTGGTTTCACAATGCTCTAGGGGGAGTAGAGTTGTTCGCAACGGTCCAATATGGCGTGTTGTACATGTGCTTGCTCGCTAACGGGCGCTAGACGTATTACCCTTAACGGGCCAGGCGGGAGAGCACGGCTCTCCGACGTGCTGTCACTGGGGGGGGATGTTCGGCGTTTCTTCGCTTTCCTCCGGGAACCGAAGAAAGCTCCCGATGCAACGTGGAGCGAAACGTCGGACGTCGTGCAGAACAACGCCTCGGTACGACACCGAAAACGCATCTGGGAGCTTTATGCAAACTATGCGGTAGTATTCGTCGTATCAGCGGGAGCATCTTAGTCTGATTCCTGGTCAAGGGTAACACGAACGTTGAGTGACAATCTGAACCAGTCCTGGGACCCTCCAACATCAGAAATCCACACGGACCAGTTTGGTGAAGTATGTTTCAACACGTAGGCTTTCGCGACCAATATCATCCATAAAAGGTTTTTTGGGTGGTGAAGTATGGTCAAACCACCCCGCCCCATTACTGGTGCGAAATTAATTGACAGAAGACCGTGCACTGTTATGATTAATACATTCCTGCGGAGGGAGCTGGTAGGAACGTTGGGTTGCTCGGTCAATGGCCAGGGTCAACGGCGGCGTGGTGTATTCCGCAAATATGCCCGACTGTGAGGGCGGGCACAAGCCGGCGTGAGTAGGTTAAACGTTGAGTTTTATAAGGGCACCACGGGGTGACCAGCCCCTCCCCACCCAGCCCCACCCCTCCCACCCCCCACCCAGCCCCACCTTCCCCACCCAGCCCCTCCCCACCCTCCCCACCCAGCCCCTCCCCACCCTCCCCTCCCCACCCAGCCCCTCCCTACACGACGGACGGACACAATAATCCCCTTTTGGCTGGTGGAACCAGTGGGTTCCTACCAGTATGATCATTCTGTTCAGTAGTTGCACTGCGATCGCCCCGAGTGTGGGTTTTGACACTGCACAGCACAAGCTGCTTTCAGGAATAGGAGCTCCGTGCTGCCGCGGTGTTGTGGTTAACGCAATGGACTTGTAACGCCGGGGGCTCGCTTGGTTCACTCTCCCTGCATGGCAGCTCAAGCAACGGTGCGAGTTTCTAAAATCCCCTCCTCGCCTTTGTGAAATATTGCGCACACGCGTGTAGCGTATATCTGGCTGGGGTGGTTGAATGTGCGCATTACAAAATTAGGAATTTCTATTCTTTTTATGAGACTCTAGTTGTGTACGTATTTTGAACTTATTTCGCAACGTACACAACCAAACGTGCTAATCGGAGGTGCGGGGGAAGGACAACAAACTAAACCCAAAATCAGTTCGAAAGAAATGAGTTTTCAATCTCGATGATTTAAAAGTGCATAGCTCCAGTGGCTTCCTAATATCGGAAGGAGGAGCGTTCCATACGGCAGCAGAGGCGCATCAGAAAGCGCGCGATGCGGTGACCCTCTTTGTTCGATGTGCCAGCCAAAAGCCGCTCATGCGAGGATGACCAGAATTCGCGTGATGATAGCTTATGCTCCTTGACGAGATGAGCAAGGTAATTAGTCGGTCGGCAGGTCGTGTGCGGTGTAGTAAAGTGTAGCTACTCTCAGCTCTACAGAACATGTCAGGCCAGCATTAAAAAGCAAGCCAAATGTGCATCGGAATGGCTCTACACAACGCCCTCTGGTAGAGTGAGGCCTTTCCACCAGCAGTGCGGTGAGCAAAGCAATTGCAGGGCCTGCACTTTTACCCACGGCACTCAACAGTGACCGAAGGACGTCTTATACATTTGGGTCGTATTATTATTGTGATCTGTTTTTTTTTTCTACCGACGCGAATTTACCAAAAGAACCAAAGAGAATGGATTCCTGCAGTCACGAAAGCTTCAAGTCAAGATCGTATTATTATTATGTGCCTGTTGATGACCATCCATACATTTCATTACAACGTTGAGCGAAACCCAATAAAAAACAAAGATTAATCCCCACAATGTGTCCAAGTTCCTCTTCCGCCCCCCCCCCCGCCCTGTCCTGTAGAGGCAAAAATCTTGGTCTGCACAAGGAAGTAGTTCTTTAGGTCCTCATGAAAGTTTTCAGCTCGTGAAAACTTTTTGCTGGTGTCAGCATCAACGTTCGGGTTTTACTAAAGGGGAACCAAGAAAACCACAGTTGTGTAACATTCAATTCTCCATTCTTGCCTATGAATGCAGCAATACATTCGGGAGCTAAATGCCAATGTCAAGATCTGCAAGCCACGATGAGAGGGCTTTCAGGACAGAGTTCATGCAGTTTTGCTTTTCCTCCTACGTTGAAGGAGCGTGGACTGCAGTGGCTGACTCTATGGCCCATAGTTTCGGAGGCATGGCCACAATCGCACAACTACTGTGACTTGTCTTTGATGTATCTCTATGGGCCTCCGTATGTGCCTCTGTGCGTCTCTATGCATCTCTCCGAATCTTTATATACGTCTACATGTCTCTATGGGTCTCTATGTGTCTCTATGGGTCTATGTATCTCTCCTAGTCTCCACTTACCTCCATGTGTTTCTATGGGTTGACTGTATCGGATTAGGTTTCATTGCCACAATAAGCACTGCTGTGCATCTTTTTTCCATTGTCTTGTATAACTGTGTTTACGTGCTATGAAGAAGGGACCATATTTCCTTTTAATGCCACGGTGTTATTGACAAACGTGTTGAACTTTGAAAAAACAACTTATTGAAACCAGGCATACTCTGCAGGGGGGGCGACTTCTTTTCCGGAAAATAATAATCTCTATAATATGGGAAGTGAATAATTCCTTTTTTTACACTTAAATAGATAAAGGAACAATAACGTAAACATTCCACGTGTAACAATCGGCCTTCCTCCTCTACACGTACGTGTGTTTGTTGAACTTCTTTCGCACCGTACGTAGCCATCCGTGCTAATCGGAGGTGCAGTGTTGCATCTATGAGCAGCGTTGAGTCCAGGGGTAGTGTTAGTATTTTATACTTCTTTGACATCGTACACAGCCAACTGCTAATCGGAGGTGCGGGCCACTTTAATAAAATGTTCCCACTGTGGACAAAAATAACTTTGCGGAACGATTACAATACAATTGTGTTCAATGCCAGAAGAAATTGTATTGCTAATTAAAATCACATTTTTCAATGCAATGTAATGGAGGTGGATTTACTTTGTTAGGCCAATATGGTCAGGTTTCATTTTCAATAAGCTAGCATACCAAACAATAACAACAACAACAATTACGTGAACTTTCTCCCACGCAAGCAGTAACTCGCACTCTGGTTTTGTATTATTTTCTTGTTTTGAGGGCTGTACATCATGAAAAGCCACGTACCGATGTACTTAAAAAGTAAAGTTTTTAACCGGCGTGTGTCACATATAAATCAGAAAGTTGAACACTGACAAAGGGGAGTGGAACGAGCGTTAAAAAGTGCACGAAGCAGCATGGACGTGATTCATGCGTTCATCGTTGAAGGAGCCGCTGCGCCAAACGCGTGACCGTGACCCCTTGCGACAGCGTTCGCTGCAGTACCCCGGCGTTTCGAGTGATTTGTGTGATCCGCGGATCACGGTGGGGGGGGAGGAGGGGGGGTGACCACGGGGGGGGGGGGGGGAGCGGGTGGGGGTCAGCACCACTCGTTTGAGGGGCGCAGTCCTCACTTCGAACGTCGACCGCCAACTGAAGTGAGCGCAATTTGCTGCTGGGGTTGCATGCTCGGGCATTTAAACTATAAACTAAACTTATCAGCACACGTGCCGGAGCTATATCGATTATTGTTGCTGCTTCGGCAGGCCGCATATACCGTACAGCAGTCGAGAGTGAAAATAGCCTTTTGTGTTTAATTGTCCATCCCCCGCACCTCCGATTAGCACGTACGGTGCGAAAGAAGCTGAACGGACATACGCACAGCTCGATTTACGTCACCCCCCTTTTACGACGATGTTTCGCAAACACGCCGTCGCTTCATTGGAACCTCCTTTGCCAGTAGCAAAATATGATAATTGTTTTTTTACCCTTTTATCTGGCAACAAAACTGACACCTTTTTTTTACAAGGAGTCATGTTTGCATTGACCACAATACCTGCAGTCGGAATGCAAAAAAAAAACATAACTCTGATAATGTATGCATCTTCCTTGAAATTGATTGGCCCACACCCGAGACAGCTTTCCTTAGAGCCCAGTCTCACATGGTGTTGGACCAGATGACGCCAAAAGGCGATGCATACATGATCAGAGTTGTGTTTTTTGTTTGCATTCCGACCGCAGGTATTGTGGTCAATGCAAACATGACTCCTTGTAAAAAAGGTGTCAGTTTTGTTGCCAGATAAAAGGGTAAAAAAAACAATTGTCACTTCATGAACACCGCAACCCGATTAGCGTCGCCTCGACCTCCACGCAACTTGCGCTCGCGTCGCTGACGACGCCGTTCGTCCTTTCTCGTACATCCGAGGTCGCAACCGGGTACCCGATACCCGTTTGCGACCCTGGTGCGGCCGGGTACGGGTACGGGTAGACCGTGAGTCACTGGTGAGTAACTGTTTGTCACTCATTTCCCAACGTCTTGTCTCTTCTCACAATTCAAGTTCCTAGAATCAACCCACCGGCGCCTGCAACATGGCTTCATCCCAGAGGTCGCAATCAGGTACCCGATACCCGTACCCTACCCGATACCCGGCCGGGTACGGGGTAGGGTACGGGTACGGCCGGGTACGGGTAGCCGTTTGCGACCCTGGTACGGGTAGCCGTTTGCGACCCTGGTACGGGTAGCCGGGTAAGGAATCAAAACCCGTTTGCGACCTCTCTCGTACATCCGTCGTCTCTCAGCCTTTGCCTCCACCTTCCCTGGCACGCGAACTACTTTGCTACGCGCACAAAGGCGTGTGCGCCGTACCGTGGCCGAGTGCAATCCATCATTGACATCCAGTACGCGGAGATTATTTGGAGAGAAAAAAGAATCGCTTTGTGGTTCACGTCGATTCGATGTGCGTCGTCCGCACCTTTCAGGAACGCGCGGCGGCGATTTCTTGCCCACGCCACCGCTGACTGATGGGGGGTCTCCACCGTGAGCGCATTTTGGCGACTCTACGGGTGAAACGCGCCTTACAAATGTACAATTATGATGATGATTATGATGATTATTGAGTTGGCGGGAGCCCGAGCAAGAGCTCCCCTCTTAAGGGCACCGTTACACGGCACCACCAGCGCACGCTAAACGCTCATCATCAGCCGCGAGAACTCCCTCCTCCTCCTCCTCCTCTCTCCCTGCGAGAGCGTTGTGCGGATTTTTTCCTTTTGCTTATTTGCGCAGACGCACCGCACCCCCCCCCCCTACGGCTGCAAAGAGCTGCTGGGGGGCCGCTCGACTGTGCGAGCGGCGTTAGGGGGGGGGCAGTACCCGCGGGGGGGGGGGGCAGGGTCGGGGGGGAAGAGTCGCAACACTTTTCGGCTTCGAGCCCGGCTTGTTAATCGAAATAAATAATTTTCGATTTAAAGCTTTCGTGACTGTAGGGATTCATCTTCTTGGTTCTTTCGGTAAAGTCACGTAGAAGGCAAATAATACAATAATAAAAATACAACATAATAAATTACTTTATTATTTCCCTTCTACGTGACTTTACCGAAAGAACCAAGAAGAAGACGAAATAAATAAGTAACGACCTGACCGACCGGACGGACACACTACGTAGGCGAGCGGGGGGGGGGATATAAGTAAATGCCACGCGCGGGGTTTCGGCGACGCGCCGCGTGGCAACGCTCACACGGACGGTGACGACGCTCACACAAACAACACCGAGGCGCAGATGATAACCAACCCCGGCCGGTGGCCACCCACCCCCTCGTGTGCCGTGCCGGTCTTTATAGGTGCTCGCTAACAGCGCTTGCTTAAACAAGTTCTGCAAAAGGCTACACGTGGGGGCGGGGGGGGGGATTTTTGCCTTTGTGTTGTGTCCACACTATTTGTGTGTCCACGTGCATGTGTTTCCGTGAATGTGTCCACGCACGTGTATGTGCGCACGTGTTTCCGTGTATGTGTACATGCATTCGCGTGTGTGCGCGCGCATGTATGTCCGTCCGTGTACGTGTCCACGCATTCGTGTGTACGTGTGCGCCCGTGCGTCCGTGTCCGTGCATTCGTGTGTGTACGTTTCCGTGCATATGTCAACGCATTTGCGCCTACGTCTCCATGCATGCGCGCGTGCGTGCGTGTGTCCGCGTGCCTAACCCCCCCCCCCAGCCCGGCTTAGCACGTGGACGCCTGCCCGGGCAGTGATCTCAGCGCTTCCTGCCTTGGCTGCCCCAGGGATTGTAGGCGGCTCGGGGAGCTCGCAATGAGCGAGCGAGACCTCGGGGCCCGAGATCGCTTCTCTTCTCACTCACAGCTGCTTGGCCACTGGCCCCCGGCTCGTTGCCAGAACAGCTCATGTCGTAACAGATGCAAAGGCCATTTTCCTTCCCTTTTCCCCACCCAAAGACTCCCCTTTCTCCAAAATGCACCCATTTCAATATGAATACTATTTTTGAAGAAAAAAATGTTGTGAAGGAGAAAAGAAAATCACACGGTTGGATGAGCCGAGGAGGTGGTCGGTCGTCGTGGTGGTGGTTGGTAGGGGGTGGATTTCATCCGAGTTGTGGGGTTGGGTGTCATAAATGATTTTTGGGCATCTCTGGGTGATAAAACGCTGCATGCTGGAACATCTCTCTTCTTTGTCCAAGCCAAAAGTCTCATTTACTGCACGGGGGTTAGCTGCTCGGAATTTATCTCTGCGTGTACTGCTGTGCCTCTTCCCAAGCCACATTCTATAGACTTGAGTATGTATGTATGTATGTTTCACTTTTTTTGCACCGTACGTAGCCAACCGTGCAAAACGGCGGTGCGAGGACAGACAACAAGCTAAACACAAAAAGCAGTTTTAAAGAAATTAGTTTTAAATCTCTATTTTACATTGCATAGGTCCAGTGGCTTACTAATATCGGAAGGAAGAGCGTTCCAGACGGCCGTAGAAGCGCGTCTGAAAGTGCCGCATGATGCGGTGACCGTCTTTTTTTTACGAAGAGATCCATAGACTCACATAAACGTACACAGAGATCCACAGACTAACATACAGACCCAGAGGCTCACTTTCACTTACATGATCCATAGACTTACATAGATAACCTCACACTTGCACAGACTTACATGGAGACACATAGACTCAAATCAAGATTGAGACACATAGACTTAGTTAGAGATACATAAACGTACATAGAGATCTACAGAATTAAGTACAGATCCACAGACTCACAAACAACTTAAATGATCCACAGACTTACACACGATACCTTTACAAAGACTTACATAGACAACCACAGACTTGCATCTTCTTAGAAGCCAAATTCCCATCATTGCATGGGGTCAGCTGCTCATATTTTCTTATCCACGTGTTTCTAGACTGTGCCTCTGCCCTCATCACTATACCCGTCCTGGACTGTAAATCTCAGCTGCCAACAGCTTATGTTTAGCTTTTGCTTTACAATTGTTCATTGCATGTGTGCATCGATCGTCCTGTTGGTGCGTGTGAATTATTCACGCACGAGTCGTATGAAGTTGTTCAGCCCCCCCCCCCCCAAATTGTGGGTTGTCTTGGCGATGGCAATTCAGCTACCCTCTGCCTCCACGAACACCATCGATCAGATCAATAAACAGGGCTAGAATATTTACTTCTCTTTTTGACTTTTTGCATATGCAAAAAGTATAATACTAATAAGAAGTGATGGATTGGATCTGCCTCTGTGGATCTCTCCCTTGGTTTTCTCCTGCATGAAACGCTCTTAAATGGAATTGGCCAATCGTCCAAATGTAGCGAAACCTTTCCTACAAAAAACAGTCTTGGGATATTACGAGCGTTTCCCGGATAGATAAATAAATAGCATAATTATTATAGCCGCCACTTTATGCTGTAGGATAAATCTAACGACAGAATGCGGTACCAGGGTGGGATAGAACAGGAAATGACATCTCTTGTCCAGCACATTTGCACTGCTGGGTGGACAGAGGCATGCTGGGTAGAGGGGGGGGGGGGATTTAAGAAACTTGCACGCGAATTTTGTATCGCCTCTGTGCCGTGCCGGGAGAACGAATCGTCAGCGTCGGCTTCCTGTTATCCATAAAAAAAAAACTGATCAGAGAGAGGAGAGGGATTTCTTGATTTGGCTGACCCACGTCTTCACGTGGCTCAGCCACACACTCGTGGAAGTGCTTACTGCACACTTCCCTGTCATGCCGGGCCATTGCCCAACACGGCGTTCCGCAATGCCAACTAGAAAGTGAAGTGCAACCGTGGTGCTGACCCCAACCCAATACCGTGAAGGAAAAAGAAAGCCATCTGTGGAAATATCTGTACGCATGCAGCCAACCGTGCTAATCGGAGGTGCGGGGGAAGGGCAACAAACTAACCACAAAAAAGCAGCTCTAAAGAAATGAGTTTTCAATCTAGATTTAAAAGTGCATATAGCTCCCCAGTGGCTTCCTCATATCGGAAGGAAGAAGAGCGTTCCAGACGGCTGAAGAAGCGCATCTGAAAGTGTGCGATGCGGCGACCGCCGTCTTTGCTAAATGGCTCGCCAAAAGCCGCTGCTGCGAGGGATGTGGCACAGCACCGCGTACAATGTACAACATCTTTGCGTGCGTGCGTGCGCATGCTTGTGAGGAGCGGTGGCGCAGTGGTCAGCGCCCTGCGACCCGAGTTTCAATTGCCGCTCGCGGCCACAATTATCTGAACCGGTCCTGTGCCTCCCGTAGGACAACTCAGCCTCAAATGAGCACCTGGTGCGGTGTGTGAAAACATCGCCACTGGGGGAGACAAAGGTGGCCACCCACCCTGTCATGCTCTATGCTGGCATGCATAGGTGCTGTTGGCTAACAGCACTTGACCAAACAGTTAGTTAAAGGCTACACGGGGGATCTATAGGACCCTTTGTGGCAGTATTAAGATGATACAAAAAAGAATAAAAAGGCTTTACCCTTTCTGGAAATAATTCAGCTGTTAAGATGTTCAAACAAAAAATGGACACCTATTACTTGGCATCAAGCCATCAAGTGTCTATTTGGTGTTGGAACATCTTAACACTTTCTGTATTGCCAGAAAGGGTAAAAAAAATGTATCTTTTTTTTTTACGACACGGGGGGATAAATTTTGTGTCCGAACGGACGGGCACCTCCGTACGGAGGTGTTCATCTGTACGTAGGTGGTGTCTGTGCGTACGGAGGGGGTCTCTGTCCGCACAGAGGTGTCCGTCCGTACATACGGAGGTGTCCGAACGTCCTCACGAAGGCGTGCATTGCGTGCGTCCGCGCCGGCGAGACCCGCAGCGTCCCTCTCACCGGTGTGCTCGTATTTGTGGCGCATGAGCGAGCTGCTCTTCTGGAAGGTCTTGTCGCACAGGTTGCACGTGTAGACCCCCCCGACAGGCGCCGCGATGCCGCTGGCCAGGTTGGGCACCTCCAGGCGGCGCGCCTTGGCTGCCGACGGCCCCGCTGGGACCTCCATCTCCGGAAGCTTGAGCGCCATGGGGCCCAGCTCCAGCAGGTTTCCCTGCGGAGCAGAGAAAGAGAGAACGGGGTGTCGAGTCGCATCTTGGAGTGGGCTGACGTGCGATTAAATAAATGAAACTTTTTTGTGCGTTTAGTTTCGTTGTCCTTCCCCCGCACTTCCGATTAGCACGGATGGCTATGCACGGTGCGAAAGAAGTTCAAGGGACACACGTAGGTACATTGGTCACGTGGTGCACGAGCGCGGATGACAAAAACGCAACACCTTCGTTCGTCAATAACTTTTCCCAAAAGAGGACTTTTGTTTCATATAATTGCCCGCAATGCCCCCCTATTATATGTATTTGTTCCTCCTCCTCGGGGGCAGTGCTATTGAGGCACGTAGCGTCGAGCTCCCGTCGCTCACCGCAGCAGACTTTAGCGCAGCAGGCGTGAAACGGACGAGGTACCTGCAGCCCGAACTTGTGGTGCAGTTTGTTGGCGTGCCGGAGTTCGCCCGGCAGCGCGGTTCCCGGCGACCCGTACGGGAACGTAAGGTAGGACAGCAGCCCGACCTGGTCCAATCCTCCGTAGGGTCTCACCAGACCCGGCAGCCCCCCGTGGTGGCCCGGCGACATCAGGCCCGCCGCGGCGGCGGCAGCGGCGGCCGCTGCCGCAGCGGCCGCCGGGTGGAACGGAGGCCCCACTCCGTAAGACGGGAAGTGCGGGAACACCGGCTTGGCCCCAAAGAGTGGGAATCCCAGAACGGATTTCGAGCCCAGAGGGAAGTCGCGCTGCCCCATCTCTGCCCTCTCCACCCCCAGCTCGAGCCTCCTCTTGAAGTAGGCGATGTTTGGCGGCTCCCCGCCACGGTTGTGGTTTTTCACGGGGCTGATGCAGCCCGAAGGAAGGGCCTTCTTGTCGTTGTTGTGGTTCTTGTTATTATTACTACTGCCGCCATCGTCTTCGAACTCTTTCTCGGTTGCCAAATGCTTTGGCAGAGAGAGGTCGAGGGGCTCTGACTGCTGCTGCTGCTGCGATCCGTCAACTCCGTGGCCGTTCCGCAGGAACGGAGCGTGCGGCGCGTCCATCGCGTGGGCAGGGCCCGGCTTCCCCGCCGAGCAGCCCTTGTCGGCGCGCACGTGCGCCATGGTGCCCTGGCGGCCTTCGTCCGCTCTCGCCCGCTTCGAAGACGCCCCGTCCATTTCTTGTGGCGAGCGATCGTCGGCTTGGCATGGCCCTCGCGCTTCGGCGTGTTCGTGAACTGCCGCCGGTGGCGGTGGCGGCCTCGGGTAGCCGCCGTGCTCTTTGCCCCGCGGCAAGAACGCCGAATCGCCCGCACCATAGTAGTCCGGTGCCTGCTGGCCGTCCACCATTTTCTTGGGGCTTCCCGAATACGCCCTCATTTTCTCAAACCAGTCCTTGACGAGCTCGGGCGGCAGGCCGACCCGCACGGATATCTTGGCGAGGTCCTCGACGCTCGGCTCCATGTTCAGAGCGAAGAACGCCCGTAGCAAGGAGGCGAGGTGGTCCTTTTGCAGGGGGTAGGCGGCGAAGGTCTTGTCATAAGTCATCGGGGAGCTCGCCGGGTGCATCTTCTTCCCGTGGTGTGCCGGGACGATGCCGTTGTTGGGATGAAGAATCGCCTTGATGTCCTCGTTCATCAGGCAGAGGTAGCGCTCGTGCTGGTGCAGGGGAATGGGGCCCGAGAAGGCCTCGTTGCAGTACTGGCAGCGGAACGCGTCCCCAAAGGGAAACGGCGGCTTCTCGTCCGTCTGGTCGCACTTCAGGGGCTTCTCGACGCACGAGCCGTTCACGCGGTGGCCACCCCCGCCGCCGACGTCGCCGTTCTGACCCTGGCGCATCTTGCCACCGCCGTCCGCGACGCTTGTCCCGTTAATCTTCACCTCGCCGTTCCTGTAGCTGGCGCCGAAGCCGGCAGGCGGCACGAGGTGCCTGTAGTGGTAAGGGCCCGACGACTCCTTCTTGATGGACACGGCGCTGGCGGCGGCGTCGTCAAGGTGCCCCGGTTTGTACCGATCGCCAAAGTCCTGCTCCTTGGGCCAGGGTGCCGCTCCGTCCACGAACGCCTTCATCCGCTGCGCCTCCTTGCCGTCGTCGCGGCCCGGGGAGCCGTGGTGCATCTTCACGGGGGGCGCCCCGTACTCCCACGGTTGGCCGAGCAGCGCGCCGCCGCCGTTGCGAGCGGGGCTCTCTGGCCGGCAGTTTCCATTCCTCGGCTCGTCGTACGTCGGCGAGCCGCGCCGCCTAGCGCCGACGCCACCGCCGCCGCCTTGCAGGTCCGAGAAGTCTCCGCCGTTGTGCTCCGTTTTGACCTCGTGACCTGCGGCGACGCTGAAGCTCTCGAGGCGCCGCCTCATCATGTGCATGAGGTCGATGCGGCCTCCGAGGTCGAAGGGCAGCGCGACGCCCCCGACCCCGCGGGCCTGTAGGGCGAAGAGCGAGTCGGGCCTCATGCCGGCGAGGCGCGCCCGCATCCCACCAGCGCCAACGCCGCCGCTCAGAGCCGCGCTGGCGCCCACGCCCAGCCCGATGCACTTCTTGCTGCTGATGTGGGAGCTGTAGGAGCCCGAGTGGGAGAATCGCTTCTTGCAGTTGGAGCATTCGTACGGCTTCTCGCCTGTGAAGTGGCAGAGGCGGGGGGAAATTGAAATGAGACAACATGAAACAACAACCGCAAGGAAAATATATCAAATTATTTTTTGGTTAATTGTTTCATTGATACTCGTGACAGCAAGTTGAGGCACAGCGGCCATCGCATTTAACGAGTGGATCGCGGCAAGGGGGTCATAATCGTCATCAGCCAGAAATTGTCCCCACCGTCGCGATCGGCTTAGGTAGGCACAGAGCCCATCGTGGGGAGCAGGGGGTAGAAGGGAGCCACGCACCCACAATAAATCAAAGCACCAAACCAAAAAGGTGTAGGCGCAGCCCCTGCAATGTGCTTCCTCACGCCACTGCTGGCAGAAGGGCCTCCACTAGAGGGAGCTCTGGAGAGGGTATTTTGGACGATTGTTCCACGTTGGCCAGACGCATTGGAAGGGGTGTGAGTACCCACGCTGTACCCCACTGTGCACGGTCTGCCGATGGACTGACTGTGGTGTAGACATTTCAACTGCTGGGCGGACAGATGTGGGGTTACAGATAACACTGGTCAACACACTTTTTCTGGCATAAGGTATTCCAAAGGTTTTAATGTAATTTTGGGGTGCTGATTCCAAATCTGGCATCAGTTTTTGTATATTACATCAGGTTTTTGAGATATCAAATATTGCATTTTCAATACAAACTGCAGAAGAATAATATTAAATAAATGTGGATATCTACATAAAATGATATTATAAACACACTATCCTAAACATACAGCACCATATTTTAACACTAAAGCAGTCACTGACTCGCAACAACTTGCAATCATAAGTGACAGAGTTAATTTCGGGTAAAATCAATGAAAATGGGGTATGCCGATAGCATAAAAATGAGAAATGATGTGATAGAGCAAATCTGAGATCAGATTTGGAATCAGCACCCTGAAATTAGTTTAAAACAGCTGCAAAAGTCCAGGCCAGAATTTTTTTGTTTGTTCACCAGCGTAATAAACGTGCACTTTTGTTTTAACTGCCACGCCGGGAGATGAAATTGAACCGGCGAACACTGAATTGCAAGTTCAGTGTGCCGGATTAACGCAAACCGATACGATCAGGAGTTCAAATTAACGACAGGTAATGGAAATTCAAGTAAAACTGCACGCTGTGTGGACCACACAGAAGCAAGGGTGAACACATTTTCCCCCGTTAATACAATTTACAATTCCCTATTCGTGCTATGAGCGGTGCTGCCAATGTGCAGAAGATAAAATATGATTAATGAGCTTTTGGCTGCAGCAGCAACACCTGTAGGTGACATAAAACCCCTAAAAATCTTGTAAACAGATCAGTAAGTTTTCACAGCTGGTGCGTAGTCACAAGCATTGCTAGCTAGGGATTGCCACTTGTCCTGGTCTTCCCAGGATCAACCTCTTTTTTTGAGGAGGTAGTTGTGCTGGGAGGCTGACCCAGAAGAGCCTGAATTTATGACGCTGTTGATTGGACAACGGTGGCAAGATGATCCCTTGCCTGGTATGCAGGAGGTCATGGGTTGTATCCCAACCCTGACGCCTGAATATTTGTAATTTTTGCGTGTCTCTCTCCCCTTTGGTGGCATGGATTTTTCTCCAGGTCTTCCGGGTTTTCCCTCCAAATTTAGAAACATGCGCTTAGCGTATTTGGCTGCTATAAATGTACACGTAATGAGCCACTTCGTTGAGCTATAATTTGTGATCAGATCGCTTCTGAAAAAGAAGCTATATAGCTCAGTGGGCCTTACCTGGTAAAATTCAAAGGAGGTTATCGTTTTTATAGTGTAGTATGGGCCAGGAAACTCACAAGAACTACCGAAGGACAGAGCTTTGTGCCCTATATAGGATGGTCCAGCTCACTGGCAACCCTCGCATCGATGAAAGCTTGAGACGGAGTTGTCCTTGGAAATCTGCAAAGACCTTCCCTGGACATTAAAAGTCCTGTTTTTGTCAGTTGCATGGTCTAACACCGTTTGAGACGAGGCTCAAAAGAAAGCTGTCTCTGGTGTGGACCAATCAGTTTCAAGGACAATGCATATATTATCAGAGTATGTTTTTTGTTTGCATTCTGACCACAAGTATTGTGGTTAATGCAGACATGATTTCTCGTAAAGAGGTTTCAGTTTTGTTGCCAGAAAAAAGGGGGAAAAATGTATTAAATAAAGTATGACTTGAGACAATCCATTTACATGTAGTTCTCCTCTCTTCTGGTATTTGTGAGATTATATTTTGTCCCATGGTATGTCCCGGTTGTTGGTACCTCAGAGGTGACAACACTCGTAAGGATCCACAAAGATAACTTGTTTAGGATTATTGGGATTCAGTGGATGTGCCCAAAACTAAACTCAAGGTACCAAAGTGAAGTAAGATTCTTAATATTCATAGATATACCTGAGATTTATTGATATACATCATGTGTTTATTGGCCTTTTGATATGCCTGAAAATGAAAGTGCCAAACTAAGGCACGTTTGCGATTTTTGTGGTTCTTTGAAATTACCGAGGAATAAAAACTGCTCTGGGATGGTCATGTCCGCAGAAAGAGCACCCACACAGGAATCCAGCAAAAACAACGGCCGGGGCTACGGTGGAGGGAAACAGAGGGCGGAGTTCGATGGCGATGGAGGGGTGCAACGTACCACTGTGAATCCGCAGGTGTTCCTTCAGGTGGTGTTTGTACTTGAAGGCCTTCCCGCACTCGGAGCATTTGAACTTCCGGTTGGCAACATTCTGGGCCCACGCCTGAGCCTGCAAGGGACAAAGGCAGGTGAACTACAGCGGCGTAACATCTCTCGGGCCTGGCTCTCTGAGGCTCACGTGAGTGCGGTGAAAGCCTAAGGCATCCACACATCCATGTCTCTGTATGTGTGCGTGAATTAAGCCCGATAAACTCGAGTGGTGGTGCAGTGGTTAGTGCGCCGTGCTTTTGAACCTGGTGGCTTATGGCTTCAATTGCCCTCCACGGCTGGCATCAGTGGTGAGTTCAATTAGCGACGGTCCTCAGCGCAACCACTTGAAAAACTCACATACTCTCACTGATCGGCGTGGCGAGGTTATGGTCAAGGGACCCCCACAGCCGGCTCTGCATAGGGCACCCTTAATCTGGCAGTGGACTGACAAATGGAGCTGTACGTGTAAATGTGCATAATTCTGTAAACCTGCACTGACCAGAGTGGTGAAGTATGGTCAAGTAACCTCTGTAAGCCACACGGGGAGAGAAGGCCTTCATCCAGTAGTGGCTTCAACACAGGCCTGTACATTATTACAGTAATAATATATAACTACGTCTCTATGGTTACAAGTGGTACCTGAGCCAGTGAGTACCTGCTCACGGGGTAGACCCGTGGGAGTGAGTACCGTTCAAGTGCACCTGAGCGAGGGAGTACCTGCTCACGGGGAGACCCGTGGGATGACGCCAAGTGTCGCTCCAGCTGCGATCGGTAGACAAAGGAGCAGCCGCAGGTCTGGCACGTGAGGGAGCCGGGACCTCCCGAACCGCCGGGCCCCCCGGGTCCCAGGAGAGCCCCGGCCTCGTGCCGGCTGCGGATGTGCTCCTTGAGCGAGGTGAGGCGGCGGTAGCCCCGTTCGCAAAAGGGGCACGACAGCAGCTGAGCGAAGGAGTCCGGCACCCCCCCGGCGGACGCGTCTGCCGCACACAAAAGCGCGGGAAACGCACACGGGGAGGGAGGCTTAGCTGCTTTGGATGTCCCGAGCGAGGGAATGCGGCTTGGGGTTGCCACCGTTTCCACCGTGGACCAACACCCGGACACGTTTCTCGTTAGGTCGAGGTCTATTACCGAAAACTGTACAGTGCACTGGGATAAAGTTCAACGCAAATATTGGTACCGGATCTTGGCGCCAATAAATTCCTGCCACCCGAACACAGATGTCAATTCCTGGACTGTCTGGGTTAAATCCTGATCAAAGCCAGACAGGCTGTAATCCTAGAATGCACCAAAACAGGATGTCATGTTGACCACTGAGATTGAATGATGAAATCAGCTCTTGCGTGGGTGCCAGGTGAATTGTCGTGTCGCAGGATCGTTAGAAATGGATAGGGCATGGGGAGGCATTCACCCAGCGGTTTATTGACCTTGGCTGATGACAATTATGATCATGTGTTGTGGAAATGTGTTATTCATGACTATATTTCTGGAGTAAATTAGTTGTGTTTTTGTAACATTTCATTACGGACATAGTGATTACTCGGAATTACACTGAGACAAAAACATTATCAGATGGATGGAGGAACAAACTCAAATTGGAGACATATTAACTGTGAAGAAAACTAAGTGGACAATCAAGTTTATGAAGGATACTGCAGGTCGATTTTGACATGTCCACCTTGCAATTTGTGTGAGGGTAACGTTTTTTACGGCATGTATTGGTTTATAAGTCTTGACAAAAAACAACAGAATTTCCAAAATGGCAGAATATGAGCCGCCATCTTGAAAATAGAGGGGCAAAAATAATGGCAGAACGGAAAAGGATTTTTGTTTGAAAAAAAAATCTAAATATGCATCCACAAACCGTAGAGTTTTAACTTTATTGGAAGATAGTCGTCATAAAAGAGGACAAGGCAAGCTTTTATCAGAGTCAGCCTGTCATCTGCGATCTGTACAGACCCAACATGTTGACAGCTAAATGCTCAACAGCTTGGCATGATTGGAGTAAACAAAACTATTTTGCGTGTGCATCTCTGCCAAGTTCATAAGATGTGGTTAACACTGCATTACCTTTACAAAAGGGAGGCTTCTCTAATTACCTATCACAAAGAGGTGTAGAATATATAAAAGGCAGGAATGGAGCAACGTATGGATGCTTTGTTGTTGCAAATGGTAAATATGTGGACAGTTGTTTTTTTTCCACGTTCAAATTTGCTTCATCCCAAACACAGGTCACTCACATGTAACACCCATTTTTCCATCCTCAATTGTGTTTATTCCTGTACAGTGTGGGTTGGTGAAAAGGGAGGTGCAGGACTGGTGAAGTATAGTCAGATTGACATGCTGCGAGGAGGCCTTCACCCAGGAGTTTATAGAAACGGGCCTGTAAGTGATGTCAACTGATTATATTGCATCGTACAGCAAAACTTTTTCTGTCCGCTGTGATTGCTCTGATTTTTCTCGCTGTGGCTCATAGAAGAAATTTGCTTTGGTCAGTTTTAGTTGAGTTTGCATTCCGCCAAATCTTGCCATTCCAAATATCATAGACCATCGACTCATTCTACTTGACAAACCTGGACAGATGCCATGCATAATACATTTCAATCAATGAATCGATGCCTACTCGTAACACAACCTGCAAGAAGTCATTCATATCATTATATTTACGACGATGGCATTGGTCTTTACAATGACATCGAAAAGACGCTGCACCACCAAAAAAAGAAGTATTGCATTTTAGTTCTAAATGTAGGACAATGAGTAATGTTTCAGTTTAATACGTAGGCTTTCGCGACCAATATTATTCATAATCAACGTTTTTGGGTTTAGATCGCGTTTCACGCTTCAACACACCGGTGGGCTAAAGCAGTGAACTATTTGTCTTTTGTCAACGTGACACTTTTTTACTGATTGGCCGTGTCGGGTGGTGGAGGGTTACGACACATTTATAAATAACGCGATCTAAACCCAAAACGTTGATCATGAGTAATGTTTCGTTAGGCTTGTGGCAGGCCCTGTTGCGTTACCATGTTCCTCAGTGCTGCTCGTTTCAGGTGTTCCGTTCCGTAGCGTAAACTCGAGCTCCTTGGCGCACATCACTGCCGCCACTGTATCCCGCTGCCGAAAGAAGGCCGTCATGGTCTCGGCGTGCCTCTCGTCTCCCTCCACCTTTCCCTTGCCAAAGAAGTCCTCAAGCTTGCTCAGGCTTCCGTCACCTGCAAGGGATTAAGCAGCACCTCCGATTAGCGAGGTTGGCTACGTACGGTACGAAAGAAGTTCAACATACGTACAAGATACGCCCGGAGGGAGAAACGTCAAAGAAAGCGTCGCGTTGGGAGCGTATGAAAAAGTTGATTGCAAAAGTCGTCGTACGGCTGTCCGATGTGTTTTCGGGTTGCACCACATGTACTTTTGGCACGACGTCCGACGTTTCACTGCACGTGCCGGAAGCTTCCTCGGCAGATAAATTTATCGTACACCACAATGAACAACATGCGGTACAACCCGAAAACGCATCGGAGAGACGTGCAGCACAACTGCGAGAACCTACACAAGTTAAATCAAGCATGAATACGTATGTGAAGCAAATACCATTACTTGCTGTTTCGTATCACGACCTATGTTATCATGCTTGTGTCACTAAGATCTGTACTGGGGGAGCACTGCGCTATGAACCCGGGGAGCCGAGTTCGATTCCCGCTCATGGCCAACACCAGTGACGATTATCTGAACTGGTCCTGGACCTCCCCTAGGTCGACTCAGCCACAAATTAATGCCCAGTGAAGTGTGTAAACCTCACCACTGGGGGAGACAACGGCGTTTGGGCGTGGTGCTGGCCACCCCCTCGTGCGCCGTGCCGGCCTTCATATGTGCTACAAGCTGGCAGCACTTGCCCCAACAATCTGTTAAGTCTATACGGGGGATCTTTGTCTTTGTTGTGCTGTGTAATGACTGTACCGTCGCAGGACGCCCATGAGATAGAGCCGAGCAGCTCACTGGGCCCTTCCTGCTCAAATGAATAAAAAATGTCAACCTATCATTTCAGCGTGCACTATGTTACTCTTGTTCGTTATTTGGTGGAGTGCTACTCATTTAGCAAAACTTGGCATCGGTTTGAATCGAGAGCAATCAAAGTATGCAGAAGTTCTAATTTAGGGAACATTAATTCTAGTGTTTTTTTTTTGTTTGCAAGAAATCAATTCAAAAGAAAAACACAAAAAAACACGCGTTTAGCTGAGCTTGTGACTCCGTAAGATCAGCCACGTTATAATTTCTGAAAGGTGGCGTGGATTTTTACGATACGTACTTTATAACGACGTTCAATTTTAACTGTACGTTAGCATTCCCGATACATACAAAAGACGAAGAGTTTTTCGAGAGTGCCTTGACGAAACCAATGGCCGAGAACACACTTGTCAATAATGCTGCGTGGCCCTAAATGAGGGGAAAAATATTTATAACCGGTGACATTTCGGGCAAATGGCCCTTATTCTTATGCTTCATAGGAGAGGCAGTTTTATTTAATCTCTCCGCTGTGATGAAGGGGCCATTTGCAGAATGGCCATCACCAGAAACATCAACTATTATATATTTACATATTATTCCCTGCTAGGGCAGCGTTACTGACGAATGCATACCTGTCAACCCATACAGTTTAGCCATATTCTTGTACAGGGAAATTGAGTTTTCAGGTCCATACGGCGTACAGCCGTTTCAATACGGGCAAAAAAAAGTAGATGTTTTTGTGTTTCTCCCTTGTGATGAGTATTTGTAGGATGAACGTTGAGATTTATAAGGGCACGGCGTGACCAATAAGGTATGAATTGGTCTGTAATAAGGTAGGGCACTGATAAGGGGTTGACAGGTTATGCAAATGTTTAGAGTTTTTTTTTTATTTGTGCTTCAGCACCGCTGCCCCCTCTCTGCGTATCACCCAAAAAAAATAAAAGTAATTGTTTAATTTTGGACAAGAAGAAAACTAGCGGGGTTGAGAACGCGTAAAAAAAACCCCAACTCATTTAAACAAAAATGTTCCAGAGTAGCGTATAAAGCACATAGTTGTGTGTTTTCCCCCTTTTGAATCCCTGTAGGATGCCCAGCTGTTTTCAGTTGGTTCGACACAACAGCGCAGAACGTAAAAAAAAATTGCGATCCTTGGTCGAACAAAAACACGATCGCTGCGTTCTCTGAAGACGTCGGTGGATGTTGGACGTTTGGCGGGCAGAGGAAACAATGTTGAGGGAGAATTTAGCAGAACCTGTGTAAACAAGAACTATTGGTTTTTTTTCGTAGACAAAAATGAGAAATTGTGGCTTTATGTGGTGAGTATCTTTTGAGTGTCAGGGGATAATCACTGGAGCAGAAACAGCTTGTTCATGTAAAAAAAATGGGGGGGGGGGGGGGCCTTGCTGTGTATGGCTCTGCACCCACGGTACATTATAAACATTTGGCCTGCTCGCCGTGGGGTCAAACGCATCAGCAGTTCACTTCCTCTTTCGTGCTGACACCAAGAAAAAAATGGTTCTTTTTTTTGGTCAAATTATTTAACAAAACAAATGTTGCCAGTACAACAACATATCTTTCAAACATACGGTTCTGGCCCTCGACAAATAACTTCCTTTTCTATGCTAAGAGGTTTTTTTGCAATTCGTTTTTTTACTAATGTTTATGAGTGCGTATCTATGCCTCCGTTAAACACACAAAGCATTGCTCTATATTGCATCGTGCGGTGATTGTCTATTGGAAAAATTAAGGATTAATTTCAGTGTGTGCTTGGTCACGTGAAGCCTCATTTGTCGATCCACTACCGCATGAGGGCCTCCCCTGCACCTCGCGAGGCCGTGAGGGACTATTTGACCCTACTTCACCACGCTGGTCAGTGCAGCTTTTTGTGCAGGTGGGGGGAGAATGCGGAACTGTACTGCCACCCACCACGCCCTACTACGTCCGTTTCACGACGCATGCCACCGGTGACCCATCGGAGCGCTATCCAGGCTTAACCGTGCAAAGCTTCTGAGAAGGCAACGACTGCACCAGCCCCTAGGGCACAGGTCCACAGACTGCGGCCGTCTGCCACGTGCTCTTACTCATGGTGACCTTGCACTTTTCAGAAAAAAATTGCACTTTTCAGACAAAGTTGTTCATAGCATGTCACTTTTTTGTCATTGTGGGGTGTTTTTATTTATTTATGAAAACATTAATTTCAGTCGCGCTCCACCCCCCCCACCCACCAAGATAATAATATTCACCCACTACCAATGCTTCCAAGACAACATCACGTGGTGCTAAATGAAAGAAATTAACACGGATGTATTAGCTCTCTATCAGGTCACAACATATGATGCCTGGATCTTGATATTAATCATAATATAGAGCGAAACAAGAGGATTTTAAGACCGAAATAGGGGGATTTGTTCACAACTCTGGCTGTCGCCTGATGATGCTCGTTGTAATTACTGGCGAAACGTCGTACTCAGATTGTAAATGGGAATTTACTCTCCAACGCACCGGTGTGCTGTACTAGTAACTAATTGGCACGTTCTGTTTACGTGACAAACCTTACTAATTGGCTGTGTCGGGTGGTGGCGAGTTTAACGACACATTTATATTTACGCGATCTAACCCAAAATCCTCTATTATGGATAACATTGGTTGCGAAAACCTACGTGTTATACACTTGATATTAAGATTATATCGCGAAAAAAAAATCTCTTGCTCAGCACAATAAACATTTGACTGGAACATGTCTAACGAAAGTTGTAAATTCAGTAGGAAAAAAAAGACCAACGGATAAAATACCCCACCGCAATATTGCAGGACTCACCAGACTCACTTCCCACGTCGGATCCGAGGGCAGCAGTAGCACACAGCATGGGTCTGTCCACTTTCATTTTGACTGAAAACACAAAACAGCCACGATCACCTTCAATCTTCGTACGCCGTTCTAACGCCAATGACCCACATCACCTGGAACGCGCCCCCCTCGAGATCTCGCCAGATCTAGGGATAATGCTTGGACAGGTTGATGTTAAGGATTATTATACATTATTATTAGTATAAAACGTGAAAATTAATTACATGTGGAAATTAATTACATGTGGCCTAATTTGCAAGAATGGGCTATTGTGTGCAAGTGGTCTGGCCCCAGCATTTCCAGATGTGTAACTTATCGGCATTTGTTACGTTACAAAGAGTGTACAAAACGGGGGAAAGGCCGTTCCTTGTAAGTACGCTGTTTGCAAAACCGATGCTTTACAAGGAATTCTATCGGCTTGACAGAGACAGAACGTGTACACCGATACATATGCGCTCCGTGATACAGTGTAGACATTAGGCATATAATGATTCACCATCTCTCCCTCCTCTCCCCTTTCCCTTCGCCCTCCTCCCCTCCAAACTCGGGATGGTTCAGACTGCCGATTTGACTCAGTAATCTCGTTTATATTGTTTGTTGTGTGTCCTGTATCATCTGTATCTGTGTTGTATCCGTGCTGTTGTCTTCAATGTAACGTCTGCGTTTAAATTGTTACGAATCATAAAGAGTCGATTTTCACACGGGCAATTTGATGCGTGTATTGGTGAAGTAAGACTTCGTTTGATATCCTTGTTGCGTTTGTCTTAATTTTATCATAATTATGCTCGCATTCGAGAATTAAAATTGCATTCGGGAAAACTCTGCAGCTAGCAGTGCATCACATTGTGTCAGAGAATGACCCAGACGATGACATCACAGAACTACTTCTGAGGTCACTCCGATAGATTTCTCTATCCACACGAGGACTGAAACCTTTGCGATGCCTCGCAAAGAATGTTTAAGTTTCAGGGCTGAGATTTAGCGAAAATTAAGTTCAAAACCAAGCTTAACACGACGGTTTATTTTTATTTTTCAATCACTGGTGATTGGGCCGAGACGATCAACTCGCTACACTGAAGAATCCGCTTGTTATTAATGTCAGTGGGTCGCTGGCTGACATCTGAGCCACCCACTTAAAACCACGTAAGAAATGCTGCCCTCTGCTGTGTGGACTTTGAAGGCAATTGAAAGGGGTGTTCCATATGTAGCTCTATGGTATCCATATCCATGGGTAATACAAATAGTTTATATTTCGATTTAAAGCTTTCGTGACTGCAGGGATTCATCTTCTTGGTTCTTTTGGTAAAGTCACGTAGAAGGAAAATAATAAAATAATAAAAATAAAACATAATAAAATAATTGTCACGACGTTTCGGCCACAACGCAAGCAGCCGTCTTCAGGTGGAGAACAGGTCTGTCGACAATGCAGAGTCAGACTCCACCTGAAAACGGCTGCTTGCGTTGTGGCCGAAACGTCGTGAGAATTATTTTATTATGTTTTATTTTTATTATTTTATTATTTTCTTTCCACGTGACTTTACCGAAAGAACCAAGAAGACAAATAGTTTAGTTCAACGAGTGGTGCCGCGTGATAAGCCACTTCGTTGAGCTATCATTTGTGGCCAGGTCGCTTCTGAAAAAGAGCTGTACAAAGATCAGTGGCGCTTACCTGGTAAAGTGCATATTCCTTAACGTGATCCACAACGGTTCCAATCGGCTACGTTGGTCTCATAACATGCCGCGAACATTTTAATAAAGTAATACAGGTTTTCAATCTATGAATCGACACATTATTTACATGCCAAGTAAATACGTGTGTGGTAGGCAGACACAAAAAATCAAAAATAATTACGCGTCTGTGTGACAGAAATAAAATGGTATATTCTAAGTAATACATCGCTTCTGCTATTTAAAAAACCAGCGGTTTGCCCAAAACGTAAGCTTGCCAGATGCTCAGATAATCATTGACAAACAACACACAACAGCAACTGTCAAATGCTCGGCTCACACCGTCTTAAACGTTCGCATTCTTATACATTTTTAAGACAAGGTTTATCAACAATAATCCGACGCGGCACGGCATTTTTGTACACCTGCAGCTTTTGGCCCATTACCGCTATTTGAGTCGCGTCCACCCGCCCTACCACGAGGTGAAGAGACTTCACGCAGAGAGAGAGAGAGGGGGGCCGGTCCACGCACCAAAGCGCCCCTCCACGGCCTTCTCCTTTAAACCCACGGCGTAACCGGCCTCTTGAACACTGGGCACTGTTACACAACACGGTGCTGATGGGCCCCCCTGCCCCTGCGTCTGCGTTGGTGGCTAACTGTAAAAAAAAAGGTTAGTCTGACGTGTTGCTTTAAATATAGGAGACGGCGCCCGATACAATCTTCCATAAGCGAGACCACAGGCTGGGCCCGTGGTAAGCGGTGGGAGTGGGGTGGGGGGTAGCCCTTCAAAAAATTTGTGCCGGTGCGGATTGTGCAGGGCTCGCACTGGGTCATGGTGCAGGGCGGTGGTGGCTCGCCACCGGTTATAGACGGTACATCGAGAGCAAACGGTGGAATTGGCGGACGCCGATGGTGCGGATAAAGAAATAAAGAAATAAATGCAAAACGTGCTGAGAAAAGATTGGTGTTTTTGAGGAGCCAGGCCCCTCTAGGGTTAAACCTCGTGCAAATTATGAGAAGTTTTTTTTTTTCATTTAACGCACGTTATTCCGAACGTGTCACTTTGAACGTAATTGGACAAAATAAAGGAAAACAATCCCCCTAAATCAACTTAATTTAAAGCCTTAAAATTCATTTATAGAACATTACATTAATTATGACCAAGCAATTTTTGTTAATATGTATCTTTAACGATGTGCGCGAGGCATTAACAACGGCACTCGAAACACTGGAAGTGGCGTACCAGTGAGTGACAAGGAGGAAAGTTTAACAACACATCATTATGGTGTTATATCAGGTCCATGTGTTAGAGATGGAGATAATAGATGATTATATATAGAATGTAATTTTTTTCCCCCCCCAGCAAGTATTAAGCAGTGTTTTGAAAAGCGTGCACCATTACATTAATTACACAGCCAATTAAGGATGTCTTACCAGGCTCCGTTGGGGATATTAACTCTTTCGCTGCCTCCGCCCAGGCTGAGTAGCTGCCTTCCTTTTCGCTGGCTTCGTAGTCGTCCCCACAGTCGTCTTCCTCCTCCTCCTCGCCGTCGCATCCGTTGTCCTGCATCTCGCCCGTGGGGCTCTCGCCACCTGTAAGGTCCGGGCTGGACTGCCTATCGAGCGGATCCTGGAATAAGCAGTCCAGTCCTTGGGCGGAGATCCGGTTTTCCTCATCCTCCTCCTCCTCCTCCTCCCCCACCTCCTCCTCGACTGACTGCCGAGGAAGAGGACCGCCGGTCCCGTTTTCGAAATGCATCATTGCTGTGAAATAATGACGACAAAAAAAAACGTTTTAAAAGCGTAAGGCGTCGATTTATCTCGAACGTGACATGCAACACAAAGGTAGGACACGTATTTTTCCGCTGGGTTTGTTCTCCTTTAGCCGTCAAAAAATGACCCAACATCTCAAACAAAGCCTCGTGTTAATTAAAGTCACTTCCATTGGATGCATTGAGAATGCGTGTAGGTTTTTTTTTAGTTTTTTTAATGGCATTATGCATCCATACAGTTATGTCAATTAAATGCATATTTCGTGACAGATAATTTCACTGCATGACAGTGTTGGCTTCACTTATTTTTCGATACGTAACGCTCGCAAACCGATGCGTTCACCCACTTTCTGTTCTCAAGCACGGACCGGCCGACGAGGTGGCTCGGTATTCTGGGAAAAAAGGGACGCGGCTGAGAGTGACGTGTCACAAACGTTGACGGACTTCATTCAAGAAGGGCTCCGTTACTTTGTTTGTGGAAAAAGCCACTTTTCCACCACATTTTTTAGGAAAAAATCAACAAATATTGGTAGAATAGTTTTTTGGGGGGTTAAAAAAAAACAATGTTGCTCTGGGTTTTTTTGTGTGTGTTCCAATTATTGGTGGAAATTACCTTTCCACAACAACAACAAAAAGTAAATCTCTTGTGTGCACAAGTCAGCCAAGTATGCAAAGATTTAAACTTCCTCCTGCCAACTTGAATTATCATAGTATTTTTGTAACCGTGTGAATGCTGCCATGGTGTTATGGTTAGCACACTGGACGCGGCAGTTGAAACAATGATGCAAGTTTTCCTGAATCTCCACCGCCTCTGTCCACCCAGCAGCATAAATGGGTGCACTTGCCGTTAGCTGACTGGCAGGCCGAGTGCGGTGGGGTCAAGTGTGGGTTACTCTTACCTCTTCCAAAACATCTTGCCTCGCGTGGAAGAGTAGGTAAAAGAAAGGCCCTCTAAAGCTCCCTCTAAGAGGGGAGTTTTATTCTGACAGCAGTGACGTAGCCAAGCAATTACAGGGCTGCACCACCTCTTTTAACCTTTTCCACCACTTCCAATAATCAGAGGTGTGGACTCGAGTCATGTGACTTGGACTCGAGTCAGACTCGAGTCATGAATTTGATGACTTGCGACTCGACTTGGACTTGCATAACAATGACTTTGTCCCACCTATGAGATGTGGACTCGAGTCATGTGACTTGGACTCGAGTCAGACTCGAGTCATGAATTTGATGACTTGCGACTCGACTTGGACTTGCATAACAATGACTTTGTCCCACCTCTGCCAATAATACCCAACAACACAAATGGGTCTGATCTTAAGCCTTGGTAACACGAGTCCACATTTTTGGATCTTGGCCTAAGAGTCTCCCACGAGCAATTCATGAGGATGGAGTCGACGCCGATCTCCACTGAATGGCATCGATAGCGAAACGGCGTCGTTCGGCCAGCGAGAATTCATGGTTCCGTCGCTGGCCGGAGTGGAAGGAAAGAGGGCATCTACTTTGCGATGTGAGGATATGTGACCCTGTATGAGATTTATAAAGCACTGAAATGGCTGCGGCGGTCAATCCATAGAACTTTTACCTTGTTCCATATTCACGGCTTAAATTCTCACTTAATATTTTCCGCAACGCTGGTAGGCTGGATTATTGGCCCAAGGCACGAGCACTCGAGTACAAGGTTACGGCTGTCCATAGTAATCCTATATTATCGTACCATATATTCCTATGAGCCTATGAACAGGTTTATGATAATTATGAGTGCTAAATAAGGACAACTGGATGTGGAGTGCCAGCACTGACTACATTGATGGTAACTGCTGTTAAAAGTGATTTATTGCTCAAATGAGCACTCTGGAAGTGCTCATCACCCTTTTTAGGGAAGCGAGCCACCAGAAGTGGAAATTCCACACTTCTGTGGCAGGAGTGCGAAATGGTGGGTGAATATATCGATTGGACAAATGCTGTTTGACCTCCCCACAAAATATAAATAATAATTGTCGTATCACGTCGTTCATGCAAAACTGCATCAAGACAACAGCAACAACAACAAAAGTGGTAGTCATTTTATCGACCACACAGGGATGATGGACCGAGTCAACCTCCAAGCAGGAGTTCAACGCACGGCCGTCCGACTGCGCGCCGCTTGCCATCCTGCGCAAACACGACGGACTTGGACATTTGAAAAGGCCGTCGTGGGCTGCAGCAGCACTTCAGCCACTACGATCCGGTGGGATCTTTGACTCACGTGTGGAGCCACTTCTTTGTTTTTAGTTTCGTGTCGTCTATTTATTTCTTCTTCTTCTTTTTCTTCCCTTTCATCACTAATTTCGTCCCAAGTTGTGATGTCAGAGTCAAGTCAGAAGGCGAAGCAGCGGCTCCGAGGGGTGTCAGCCGCTCGTTCTGTTGCCCACGGGCAACTACCCTCTGCATCTCTCTCTCGCTCACCGCACGATCATTAATTCAGTGTAAATAATGGTTTTCTTCACCTCCATCATCCACCACACGCTAACAAACATTGCCCTCGCGGTAGGGGAGGTCCAAATTAAGGACGGGGGGAAGAGAGATATAGCGGACAACGGGGGGGGGGGGGGGGGGGGGTGATGCAGTCGGTTTTTTGGCGGTGTGGCGGTGCACTCATCAACGATCGCAAACGGAGACCGCGAACATTTTTCGGTGAACCTCGCTCGCTACGGACCGCTTTAGTGTGGGCAGGGGGCGCGCCACGTGTCCGTGACCTTGATTCGACGCAGCGGAGACACACAGAACCCCCCCCCCCGCCGCCCCCCAACTCAAAGCCAAAATCGTGTGAGCTAGACAAGATCATGCCGCGGGAGCGCATTTTGTCGCCCGCGCGGAACAACGCGGGATTTTTTTCCATCGACGGGCGTGATCGATCCGACGTCGGATTCGCGCGAGCACATGCGCCGTGGGGGCGATCGCGGTGCGTCGACTGAAATCGTCGATGAGCGTTGACGTTTAAACTTGCCGATGCACGGCGTCGAAGGGTCTCGCGTCCGGGAATCGGGGAAGCGTTCATTTATTGATATTAAAAGCCGCGCTGCGCGTGGCGCGGCGGTTCAGCGGTTAGCGCACCGCGCCATAAATGAACCTGATGACCTGCGTTAAATTGCCAGTCAGGGGCTAACGCTAGCGGTGAACGATTTCTGAACCGCTGGGGATATAAGAATGGGCTCACACGACTCTCTCCAGCCACAAGATGCCGCTATATTCACCCAAATGTTATTGTTTTCACAAAATGGAATCGTGACCCTGAATTGTGTGAATTCATTCAATAGTAATGCCATATTATCTATATATGTATATACACGTATACACATACACACATATATAGAGCTGTCGAAAATGAAAATGTATAAGTCCAGGCAGGATACCTGTTCATCGGTACAGCAGTCAACGTCCACTGTAGTGTCCTCCTCCAGAATATGAGCAATTGCTCGAGGTTTAAAAATGCTCCAAAGTGTCGGTAAACACGTGTTTGGTGCTCGGAGGAGTGTGTGTACGGCATACCGTCGCATACCCGGCCCATTGCGACCCCTGTATAAACACATGATGAAAAAATTAACCCGTAAAAACTAAGTTTTTCACTATAAATCCTTTATATGCGTGGCGGCTAGAGTCCTCTCGTTCTCTGGCTTGAGATGGCTGCCACCTATGGGTCAGATGATTGCCTGCCACCATTAAGCAATTGGTAATTAAATATAATTTATTTTTTCCTAAAAAGTGTAAAATTTTGGAAAAAAATTTTCACGAAAATAAATTGTCACGCACAACGAGTCTGTGTGCAAAATGTCAGCTCGATTGGATCACGGGAAGTGGGTTAAAAAACGACCGAAAGATTTACACGGTCGTAAGCGCGCAAGCAAGCAAGCAAGTGAACTTAATATAAAGGATTTAAAAAATGACAAAGATCCCTCCGTAAAGCCTTGACAGAATTTTGGGGTAGGTGCTATTTTCCCGGCACTGCACAGGCCGGCACCACGCCCGGCCGCTTTGTCACCGGAGTGGCGATGTTTTACACACCCCCACCAGATACTCATTTGAGGCTGAGTCGACATAGCGGAGGCCCAGGATCCGGTTCAGATAATCGTCACTGGTGTTGGTCGTGAGCAGGAATCGAACGTGGCTCTCTGGATTCAAAGCGCAGCGTGCCAACCAATACACTACTGCTCCCCACATATGTGTGTGTGCATATACATGCACATATATATGCCTGATAAGTACAACACTGATGAATGTAATATGTTGGCTATAGTGGCGCAATTTTTTAAATCACTATCAGCTGCCTAAGCCTCTCAGACGGAGAGGGAGACGCTGAAAGGCGACCAGGAATCAGTGTGCGTGACGCGTGGCACACAAACCCTTCACCGTGTGCACGTCGACAAAAAACATTGTTCCCTTCGTGGCCACAGTAGATTCCATTCGCCTTTGATATTTTTAAACTCGGGTCTCACCTCCACGTGCGGTTGGCTACGTACGGTGCGAAAGAAGAATTTCAACGTGCGTGCGTGCGACACATAAACCCCCAAAACACACGCGCGCGTTACGTACATGCGCGTACCGAAATCAACACGCACAGAGAGTGACAATTGGCGTCCGGCCGATGAGAGGTGGAAACGATTCACGCGCAGTCGCGGAGTGGATCGCTACGTGGCGAGGTGGCTGCTACTCCAGGAGGCCTTTGTCCAGCAGTGGATTGACCATGGTTCTAGATTTGAAGCTTTCGTGACTGCAAGGATTCATATTCTTAGTTCTTTCGGTAAAGTCACGTAGGTAAAAAATGAAATTAAAATTAATAAATGCAATTAAAATTAATAAAAAATTAATGAATAAAAAATCACGACGTTTCGGAGGCAACACAGCAAATCTGGCTATGACGGTCCCACCTGATGACGGAGAATTGTGTTGCCTCCGAAACGTCGTGATTTTTATTTTATTTTTATTAATTTCATTTTTTACCTACGTGACTTTACCGAAAGTACTAAGAATATTGACCATGGTTGATGATGATCACGGCGAAAAGACGTCTTATTTGATCTCTTCCACCCTATCTTTCTGCTTTGAAGAAGGGCCTTTAACCAATACGTCGTCCGTGATCATTTTTCTCTCTCCTTCGCTGCGGCGTAATTGTAATTCGCTTTTTAAATCCTTTATATTAAGTTCACTTGCTTGCGCGCTTACGACCGTGCAAATCTTTCGGTCGTTTTTTAACCCACTTCCCGTGATCCAATCGAGCTGACATTTTGCACACAGACTCGTTGTGCATGACAATTTATGTTCGTGAAAATTTTTTTCCCAAATTTTACACTTTTTAGAAAAAAATAAATTATATTTAATTACCAATTGCTTAATGGTGGCAGGAAATCATCTGACCCATAGGTGGCAGCCATCTCAAGCCAGAGGACGAGAGGACTCTAGCCGCCACGCATATAAAGGATTTATAGTGAAAAACTTTGTTTTTTACGGGTTAATTTTATTCCTCTCCCTTCTTGGCCAGCACTTTGTTTGTTCACCCGTTGTGGCGTACAGCGTAGCGTCAGTATCTTGCGGTAAGGGCGCTCCATAAAATGGCATGTATTGCTATCAGTACGTTATGGGTGTGTTTGTTATCCGCGCTGGTGTGCCACTGCCGACGCAGGTTATCACGCGCGATTTGTTTTCGCTCGCTCGAAAATAGTGCACACACGGTCGCTCGACACCGATGCCGCCGTTCCCAGAATGTGACCAATCGTTTGGTCAGTGACGTTGGCTCGTGGTGTGCCCGTGAGCGCGCACGCGTGTGTGTGTGTGCGTGTGTTTGTGCATGTGTAGGGGAGCAGTAGCGTAGCGGTTAGCGCGCTACGATACGAACCCGGCGGCCCGAGTTCGATTCCCGCTCACGGCCAACACCGGTGATGAGTGTCTGAACCGGTATTGGGCACCCTCTAGGTCGACTCAGCCTCAAATGAGTACCTGGTGCGGTGTGTAAACTTCGCTACTGGGGAGACAAAGGCGGCCGGGCGTGGTGCCGGCCACCCACTCCCTCGTGTGCCGGTGCCGGCCTTCATAGGTACTCGCTAACAGCACTTGCCCCAACAGTCTGCACAGGCTATATGGGGGGATCTTCGTGCGTACGAGGACGCACGTGTGTGTTGATTCGTATTTTTTCGCGGGGCGCTCGCCATCAAAACAGCACGACGGCAAACTGCGCTGGCGCGGAAAACTCCGATAAGGGCACCCGGCGGCGCCGCCGCTTTAACCGCTAAACAGATTTCTGAAAAATTTACATTCATAGGTGCACCGTGTTACCCGAGAAAGCACGCAGAAAATCGCAATAGTGCTTGAGTGATGAAATAGATTTGAGCGTTTTTCGTGCTGGTTGCGATGCTCTATAATGCGTAAACGTTTTTTTTGTTTAGTTTTCCCGCAATTGTATCGCTGGTTTGCGCCGTCGGCGTCGCGTCATTCGGATCGCTGAAGAGGGCAGTGCGATCCTTCGTGTTAAGGGAGTGACCCCCATGGAAGCGGATATCACAGAGCTACCGCTGAGAAACCTTTGAATGACCCCTGGTCCACACAGTGGTGGGGGAGCACTTTCCCACCCACTCTGCGTATGAGAGCAGTGCACATTGGTATGACACTCAAATCGATATTTAAATTCTCAGAGCTTGAAATTTAGCCAAATGAAATGGAAAATTGGTTCTCCATACGTTGCATTTTTGTTAACCTGTGCGCAGTCAACAGTGACCGGGCTGAGACTCGCAACACGACCGGTAGCCATTCGTGGGAGGCATATGCTGGTGTGCCGAGCGAGCAAACGTTTCTCGAGTCGTTTTAACCCCCCGGGATCAGATCTGGTCCGAAATTAAGTCCCGATTTGTCACGTTTTAATCACGCCACTGGCATCGATTACAAGAGGGGGTGGGGGGGGAGCAGTGTTCTCATGCCGGACACCCAGCGGTGACTTCATGGTGGCATGCCCTGGTAAAGGGAGTGGCTTGGCAATGAGAACCGCTGAGCTCGGACAAGAGTTTGACGAGTGCCGAACTCACTCACCTGTTGCAGGAGCTAAACAGCGGCTGCATTTATATATACGTTTGTATTACTAAGTGGTGGAGTGGTGGCACAGTGGTTTAGCGTATATTTGAAGCCGGTGGCCTGAGTTTGAATTCCCCAGCCATGGCAAAGAGCAGTGTGGCGAGTGGTATTTGACTCTTTTTGCTGTTGTTGTTGCAGTTTGTTTTGTCAATTCACTGCTGAATTAAGCCCTCACTGTGCCATATCCGTCGTGAGTGGGTAGTTTTGACCATACTTCATGCTGGACAGCATGAGTTGGTAAAGAAGAGAGATGCACCAGGAATGGTTCTGGGTTGAAGTATCACTTGCCAATGATGTTAGGCTGTCACCTGAGAATGACACACGTTGCCAGGCGAATAGAGCCTTTGTGCTAACCACGGTGCCATCGCTCTCCACCCAGACAAATATAACTTGAAACGTGCTGAAACTATTTAGCTTTTTCGCTTTCAGTATACGTATAAAATGCTTTCATTAAGTTGGCGCTTTAATAGATTTTTTTTTACTTGCTTGGTATTTACACTGCCAGGTAGAGAGACATGCACAGCAAGGGTTTGCAGATTGTGTTGGGCTCTAACTGAATATTTATGGTTTAAGCATCCCTACGTATGGGATTCCTTTTTACAATCGAGTCCCACAATGAGAGGTGATAATCTACTTTTGACATTATTTTATTAATTGCTAAACGAATTCTTATTAAAAAAAATACACCCGAGATAAAGTACAAGGCGCGGCCCTGTAATTAACTGGCCCATGTCATTGCTGGAGGAAGGGCCTCCTCTCGAATTCCTCTCGAAGGGGGACAATTTGGACGATTCTTCCATGCTGGCCGTGGCCTGGAATCGAACTTAGGTTGCCGGTTTCGTAGCATAGTGCGCTAACCACTGTGCCACTACTCCACCCACATGGATGTATTATGAAGAAATTATGTTTGTAGTTTCATTTTGGCAGGACTACAAATTGAGCATTGCAATAAAAAATGGGGGGGGGGGGGGGGGAGGAGAAATCAATGTTATCGCCTACCTTGTTAACACCTTTTCATCTGTTGGAATATATTTTAAGGAATTTTTAATTGGTTTATTTCACCATTCACGAGCGGTGAATGCTAGTGGGCAGCCCGTCCTGTGATGAGCTAGAGGGCCACAAACGTGTGGCCCATCCTACAGACAAGGTGCAATATTTGTGGTTTGTTCGTACAAAATAACGTTGAGGAATTGTCAAAGACTTTCCAACTTGTAGTATTGAGACTGGAACTGAAAACCCGCCCTTAAAAATAATGATAATCACATTTAGTTTTATACAGCGTGAACAACCAGGCTAATACCCGACTTGACACATCTCTGTAGGCAGTGGGCGTAGCGTGCTTGGCATGGGCATCCCTGTTTAATTTGCTCCCTCTTCAGAGTATTTGGCTGCTATACATTGCCACGTGATGATAAGCCACTTCGTCGGGTTATCATTTGTGATAGCCAGGCCGCTTCTGAAAAAGAGCTATATAGCTCAGTGGGGCTTTACCTGGTAAAATATGTTTTTTTTTATATAATTTAGTTTCTTCCGAGCCGGGGACCCGGGACCCTTCAGGCGCGTGAGCTCCTCGCCCGCCGACCCCCGGCGCAGCTGCTGCGTCCACGTCCACTGACTGCCTCCAGAATATTCTATCAAGTTGAGGTGTGAAATTCAGGCGTTTTTGCAAAGTTGCGCCAGGGAGCTCATTATTGAAATTGTGTTTTTTGTTTTGTTTTACCAAAACAAAAGAGGAAGGTCAAAATGACCCTGCGCGTTTACGATTGGACGGCGTGAAAACACTTCTGAAATGGGGTGGCTTTGGGAGTTTGGCGCGTGGGTTGTTGTTATTATACGGGCCGGGCATCGGGAACAAGAAAGAGTTGGGCCGTCAGGGTCGAGGCCGAGAAGGTGACGATCTGTGGGGCGGTGGACTGGCAGAGCCGGGGTGGGGTGAGCAGTGAGGCTGGTGGCAGAGAGAGAGAGAGAGGAGGCGGCGGCTGGGGGGGGGGAATGGATGGCGTGGGTGATAAATGTCGGTTTGTGAGCGGGCGGACGATGGGTTAGGGATACGGCGGAGTGGGGGGGGCATTGTGGCGTTCGTGGGATGCGGGGGTGGATGGGAATTGGCTGGGGAGAGTTGCGGGGGGGGGGAGAGTGGCTGAGCGGGCGAGCGAGGGCAGGCGTGGATCGGGGCAGGAGTGTGCCATGGCGAACCGCGAGCGCGGTTGCGCCAAATCGCGCCGGCCCATCGCAGCAACAAGTGGCAATCTACGTTTTTTTGAGGCTTTAGAAAAAAAATGTTTTTCTTTCAAATTATACCACATTGGCTACGACCATGGGAACCAAACTCGCGCTGACATGCTTCGGGGGTTTGCTTTAAAAGAAAACCATTAAGGAAACTATAGATATTTAATATTTATATATGTTGCACAAAGAACACCGTTCCGTTATTAGTATTGCCAAATGGGTGTTAACACACTGTACCTCCGAGCAGTGATTAGTTTTATTCTTGAAACGCCGCTCGTGTTTTTATTCGTGCGTACAAAAAAAAAAGTTTAGTTGAAACGTTCAATGCCCGATTAATATTTATTTTGAATTACTTACAAAAATAATTAAGTGAGATTGCATGTTTGGATCAGTACCGCCGGAAGGCTGTCGTTTATATGCGCGGCAGTTGTTTTTGTGCATTTGGATGTTAACAGGCGCACACAAGACTATTGCACAATATACAAGTTGGAGCTAAATCTATTTTGTCAAAGCCAGAACACATCTCGCCCAAACAATTACGGCGCTGTAACGCTAATCTTGGGAGCAGCCAAAACTAAAAATGTGAAAGCAGGCAACATTGGTATTGCATCAATGGGGTTGTGTTTGGGGATGGACTTAAAATAAAATGTACGTCTGTGGGAAACCACAGACGGTAGGGAACAGTACAACAGCGTTGCATTGTACTGCTATTGCCAGCCATGGAGAAATAGTAGAAATTACATGTTCCTATGGCAAGGGTCAGTTCCTGCATGGGACGATGCCAATTAGCAAAACACCTGATTCTGTTCATAGAAAGGCGGAGGTCTTCTTGGTTCTTTCGGTAAAGTCACGTACAAGGGAGATAAAACAAAACATAATAAAATAATTCTCACGACGTTTCGGCCACAACGCAAGCAGCCGTCCTCAGGTGAAGAACAGGTCTGTCGGAAAGACAGCGTCTGAATGAACACCACCAAGCTTGGCAGTGTATATTTAAGCTGGGTTAGGGGGGGAAGAGCGCCTTGACAAAGGAATTTGCATATCAAGGCGGAGGTCAGTCCACGACATAGTGACCACGGCACTCGAGACTGAAAGTTTTCCCCTTACCTTGGGTTTATTGTACTCTTGCCACATTGAGTGGATGGGTTAGAAGACATCCCCCTCCCACCAAACGTTGAGCCAATTGCATTACTAAAGTGTACTGTGTTGGCGTGCCATCTTATACATCACGATCGAATAATTAGAATTATTTGTGAATGTATTTAGTTTTATTTGCCACTTCAAGCGGCAACAACACAATCCCAATAGATGACGTGCATTCGAACTAAATTGCCTACGATCATATCACACTAAATACACCGGATCTCGTGATATCTCGGAAAGCTAAGCAGGCTGCAGGCTGGTTTATATCTTGGCGGGTGACCAAATACGGCATGCCGGGTGACATAGGCGTGGGGCCACAAAAGTGTTGCTGTCGCCTGTATTTAACGAGGCGAGGAAATTAACCCAATTTAAGAACACGATTTGTTTAAAAGAAAAATACATTTAATTTGAACAAATGTAGGCGCTGCCAGTAGGTGGCAGTGCTGAGTGCTACCCCCTCGTATGCCCGGTGGGTTTTTTTTAATCCGCGTTCTCCTACCAAAACGAAGGCTAAAAACTGTTCATCGACGGCATTGACCAAGCATCGCCAAATAAAACACCGCCTACGCGACGCAACTTAAAAAAAAAATCATCTGCGGAACTGTCACCGATTCTTTCGAAGCATGTCGCGAAGGGCGCGTGAAAAAGAAAAAACCCTCCACAAATAACTTTGCTTCGTCACCTTGAGTCCACCCGTGCAAATAGACCTGCTCGGCCTATTATTCCCTCGGCTGGTGCGGTTTATTGATCAATATTTCCAGGCACCGTGCGCGTATGTATTTTGTTGTGTCTGCCGTTTGTTTTTGTTTTGTCCACGGGCAATGCTGACCGTCGGGAAGGGGTCAAAGGGGAGGGGGTGGGCATTCGGTTGATATGGAAGCCCACAGTCCGAGATGTCTGAAACCGATTGCGGTTCACGCTATAAACTAATTTGGCGATTGAAAAAAAATAATTCTCAACTGCGCGTCACGCTGCTTGATTTCGCAAAATGATTTTGAAAATGTATTTTCGCTCACAATTAAAAAAAAACCGAACTTTTCTTGGGGAAACGTAAAAATTGTAATAAAAAATTGATCGTTTGCGACGAATGTGAGCGATGGCGCACACATAGGTGGGGCTGGGTGCCAATCGCGACAGATCGGTTCGCGTCGGAAATGTTTGTAACGGTTCTTCGCCGATCGTGAAAATATAAATAAAGATTTATTTATTAATTTTATTTAAAGAAACGCCGATTGTGGCTTGAAAACATTCTTGTGATAATCGTCGACGCTGTGTCACACTCTCCGCTTCTCGGGCTGGCCGATAGCAAATCCGTGAATTTCTCAGGCCAATCGGTTAACGCCGAAATGGCAACAAACTTTCGATCGTGTTGCTGCGATCTCAAAGTTATTTTGTCAATCCACTGCTGGATGAGGGCCTCCTCGCGCCCGTGCGGATCGTGGGAGACATTTGACCGAACTTCAGCACGCTGGGTCAGTGCGGTTTGGTGAAGGCGGGGGGGGGGCACATAGAAGCGGAGTACAACGGCACATTTTTTTTGCAGCATTGCCCCTCGGCATCCCACCCCGTAGCCCCTGCCGCAGCAGCGGCACCAGCAGTCTATAGTGCCTGGTCTTGCAATCACCGGCGCGTGTCAAGTCCTCAAACCTAACTTCGCCTTCTGAGATGTGACGAGAGAGACGGGGGGCACACATTCCGTGCCATTTGTGTCGTCCCGGGGCTCGGAACTTGCGGGCGTGTTCCGTTGCAACCAAAAACCAAACAAAGAAAATCGGGGGCCGATTTGAATTTGGCCGCATTACATGGTGGGGTGACTTCAAATGTGGACAGGGTACTACGGCAATAGCGGCTCTCGGCGGGCAGACCACCTTTTCGTTGTTGTTTGTTCAAGCGCGCACTTTGGGAGAGCGGTTTCGTCCGCTTAAAGGACAATTCGTCGGACGGTAATGGGCGGCTTCGGCGGCTTTCATTTCGGGGGACTCAAACATCCCCCGTACGCGAAAACAGATGGCCCCATCTAGTGAGCCGGGGCCGCTCCACCACCACCACCACCCATGCGGTCGTCGGGAACCTCGTCGGGCGGTAAACAATGCGGCCCTTTCTCTCGTCTACTTAAGGAGAGCAAATGAAATTTTGAAACTTACGATGATTTGAACACCAGCGCAATAACTCGCGAGCAGCAGACGCCGTCAGCAAATTGCAAATGCTTGCTGGGAAAAAAATCATTTGCGTTTCATATGGACCCGCTTAAGACTAATACGTCCCAACTCAGGACCACATGTTTCGCCGCGGCTGCGCCTCCGGATTGCATTCGCCGCTAATTTTGCACAATTTGCTTGCAAACGCTCCGCACATTTGTCCATAACCCCCCCCCCCCACACGTCTCCCCCTCCACCACCTTCTCCCAGCCCCCCCCCCCACCACTACCACCTCCTCCCCTACCCCGGCACCCGCCGCACGCCTCTGCCATTGAGCAATCTAGGCTCCCTGCTGAGCGGAGCTTTGTTTCCATTAACCAAACGCTTACAGAGGAACGTGTGCCTACACAGAGCTCCGACATTCGCTAGGGGTGTCTGTGTATGTGTGTGTAGGCGGTGGGGGGGTGAGTGCAGAGATGTCTCCTCTGTGGCCTTCGCGGACCGCACCCGTTCGTTCAGGCGTAAAAGAGAAGACCACGTTGGGTTGCTTAGACACGAGTTACCACACAGAAACACACGCGCGCAGGCAGGCAGGCAGGCGGACACGCCGAGAGCGAACGCCCCGAGTGAAATGGCCCGAAACTCACTGGCCGTGTGGGTTTGTCGCCGTGCCGCTGCGTATCTCTCTCCGACGTCCGACGTTTCGCCCCCCCCCTACCGCACGCCGCTGGGGAACTTTCCTTCGGGAACTTAGTTAACGGGCGTCGGCTCGGTTCCTCAGGAAGCTCCCAGCACGTGGGGCGAAACGTCGGACATCATGCCAAACAACCTGTGGCGGGCGGCACAACTGAAGAGCACACCTGAGTTGTGAACTGTCCTCGGTCTCGATTGAGCAGACTTGAGAGTGGGCAGCAGGCATGTTGCGTTGTTGTTGTTATCGCGTTGTTGTGTCAAGTTTTTCGTATCGCATTTCCAACCGGTGCTCGATTTGCGAAATGGGCTCTCGACGTCATTCGAGAAAATAAAGTGCTGGGGCACGTGACCTCACCGCCCCCCCCCCACTCCCCTCCTCTACCCCCCTCCACCCCCCTTCTCTACCCCCCCCCACTCCTCTCCTCTACCCCCCCCCACTCCCCTCCTCTACCCCCCCCACTCCCCTCCTCTACCCCCCCCACTCCCCTCCTCTACCCCCCCCCACTCCCCTCCTCTACCCCCCCCCACTCCCCTCTTCTACCCCCCCACTCCCCTCCTCTACCCCCCCACTCCCCTCCTCTACCCCCCACTCCCCTCCTCTACCCCCCCACTCCCCTCCACTACCCCCCCACTCCCCTCCTCTACCCCCTCACTCCCCTCCTCTACCCCCCCACTCCCCTCCTCTACCCCCCACTCCCCTCCTCTACCCCCCCACTCCCCTCCACTACCCCCCCACTCCCCTCCTCTACCCCCTCACTCCCCTCCTCTACCCCCCCCACTCCCTCCTCTACCCCCCACTCCCCTCCTCTACCCCCCCACTCCCCTCCTCTACCCCCCCACTCCCCTCCTCTACCCCCCCACTCCCCTCCTCTACCCCCCACTCCCCTCCTCTACCCCCCCACTCCCCTCCTCTACCCCCCCACTCCCCTCCTCTACCCCCCACTCCCCTCCTCTACCCCCCCACTCCCCTCCTCTACCCCCCCACTCCCCTCCTCTACCCCCTCACTCCCCTCCTCTACCCCCCCACTCCCCTCCTCTACCCCCCACTCCCCTCCTCTACCCCCCCACTCCCCTCCACTACCCCCCCACTCCCCTCCTCTACCCCCTCACTCCCCTCCTCTACCCCCCCCACTCCCCTCCTCTACCCCCCACTCCCCTCCACTACCCCCCCACTCCCCTCCTCTACCCCCCCACTCCCCTCCTCTACCCCCCCACTCCCCTCCTCTACCCCCCACTCCCCTCCTCTACCCCCCCACTCCCCTCCACTACCCCCCCACTCCCCTCCTCTACCCCCTCACTCCCCTCCTCTACCCCCCCACTCCCCTTCTCTACCCCCCCCCCACTCCCCTCTACCCCCCCCCCACTCCCCTCTACCCCCCCACTCCCCTCCTCTACCCCCCCACCCCCCTCCTCTACCCCCCCCCCACTCCCCTCCTCTACCCCCCCACTCCCCTCTACCCCCCCACTCTCCTCCTCTACCTCCCCCACCCCCCTCCTCTACCCCCCCCACTCCCCTCCTCTACCCCCCCCCACTCCCCTCTACCCCCCAACTCCCCTCCTCTACCCCACTCCCCTCCTCTACCCCCCCCACTCCCCTCTACCCCCCAACTCCCCTCCTCTACCCCACTCCCCTCCTCTACCCCCCCCCCACTCCCCTCTACCGCCCCCCACTCTCCTCCTCTACCCCCCCACACTCCCCTCCTCCACCCCCCCCACTCCCCTCCTCCACCCCCCCACTCCCCTCCTCCCCCCCCCCACTCCCCTCTATCCCCCCACTCCCCTCTACCCCCCCACTCCCCTCCTCTACCCCCCCCAACTCCTCTCCCCCCCACTCCCCACCCCCTCCTCTACCTCCCACTCCTCTACCCCCCCACTCCCCTCCTCTACCCCCCCCCACTCCCCTCTACCCCCCCACTCCCCTCCTCTACCCCCCCCCACTCCCCTCTACTCCCCCTCCCCCCGCTCCTCACCGGCGGCTCCGTCAGCCTCCCGTGCAACTCACCGACCGCTCGCATGCACCCACCCCGGCCCGAGTTGAAACGCCAAATGGAATCGTCTCGATTCCGACATTCAGCCTCGATAGATTGTGGACCAGGCGACCTTTTCACGGCACCACCAATTACGGCCAATAATGATCACTGCTCCGGTTTTTTTTGACTCTCTCTCTCTCTCCCTTCTTTCTTCTCTATACCATTAGAAGCATTCACAATCTTATCGTTACCATAACAATTATCGGCATCGTCGCCACGACCTTTACTAATATTCCCCGTGTAATCCAGCTGGACGTGCCTTTTTTTTCCCTCTCTCTCTTTTTTTTATCCCCTCCCCCCAAGCAGAGACACATGTTTTCCGAGTGTATCACCGTAAGACATCATTCTTGCCCCTGCCGCTTAAGACTTGCCATCAAGTGCAGCTGCACGGCTCGCATCAGGCACGAACAACGGATCCGTCACTGACCCTAGGAAATTCACCGCTAAGTTCTTGGAAAAGTGCGCCAATGGAATGAAACCATGGGCACGTTAAGGGGCAGGCTTGCGTCCTTAGGCCGAGCAATAGCTCCCGTTGTGCGAGCAAACCGCACGTGTTCGCAGAAGGGGGGGGGGGGGTGCCTTGTGGCCAAGACTCGCAAACGTTGAATACAAAATTGCCAGCCGACAGAGGGCACTTGGTGCAATGGAAAAAAAACCAGGAGGGTCGTCAAAATGAGATGGTTTTACGTCATGAAGGTATCTCCACGCTCACTGTGGATGAAATTCAGTGCCGGATTAAACTAGTGCGGGGCCTGTAACATATGTTATCAAGGGGCCCTAAATAAATAAAAACACATAAATATTTAAACAACTTTTTTTTTACTTGCATAGTAAAGTAATTGTATTTTTTTCATTTGCTATACAGCCAGGTAATACAACAAATCTCTAACCTTAAAAACAAACTGATGAAACTCCACAATCCTATGAGAAGGACCAATGATATCCATAGGATGATTACGAGATGATATTCACTGCCCGTAGCCCCCAACGTCGCCCAGCGATTAGATGATTCGGCGTTCATGATTCTATTCCACGGTCAATGTCTTTTGTACTCTCTCATTTGTATTCACAGTCTCGTTTGTATCGTCCATCTCCTATGCGCTGTCTCCTTTCTATTGTTCTATCGTTTCTATTGTTCTCCTTTCTATTGTTCACAAACCTAGGTTGCATCTCGTTTTGTCCTTCTCATACGTCCCATCTCATTTGTATTGTTTGTGACGTTTGTGCATACTTTTCAAGCAATTGCATCTCACACACAGGCACGCGAGTTCAATGCGCCTATCACGAGCACAGGAATCAATTGTAATCGACGCACCGTGACATTCCTGATGATTTTTTAAAAACTAAACAAGTTTTTATATTACCAGGCAAGGCCTCACTGAGCTCTACAGCTCTTTTTCAGAAGCGACTTGGCCACAAATGATAGCTCATTTAGGAAATTTAGAGCAGCCAAATACTCTAAACGCGCGCCGTTGATTCTAAATGTGGAGGGAAAAACCGGAGGACCCAGAGAAAAATCCACGCGACCACGGGGAGAGAGACACACAGGCGTGAGGGTCGGGATCGAACCCACGACCTCCTGTATACCAGGTGAGGTAGTTAATATCTCGCCACCGTGGCGCCCCTGAATGCCTTCGACTTCCCAGAACGTCACACTCGTTACATCGACCCGTATCAGAGGCTGCCGAATGATTTGGACACCCTGCCAAGGGAATTAACTCGTGACCGCCACATCTTCTTTCGTATCACCACGCCTTTTTTTCTTATTACAGAGAAGTCACGAGCTGTTCACTGAGCACACGGCAGAAGTCCCACGGTGCGCTGTGACTCGGAGAGAGGAAGGAGGACTTCGAAAATGCCCCACGAAGCAGCCAAAGAATGTCCCCTTGCCAACCCCCAATCCCACACAGCAAACAACACGGAGCTTTAAAAAAAAAAGCCTATTTAATTAAACCCTGGTTTAACACCGCGTAAAACCCTCGTTTAACACCAACCTTTGAGACAAAGGGTTTGATTAATGTGTTAATGGGAAGGCAGTTCACAATTTATATTGGGTGGAAAGAGAGAAAACGAACCGATTTCGTAGAAGGCATCGTGTGATCAAATCAACACAGGAACTGAAGGTGCTGCCCTGCGGTTGCCCGCTCAGCGCACTGCTGGCAGAAGCGCCTCGCTCTCTCGAGGTGCCCCTCCAGACAATCTAGAACACTCTAGAGAAGGGGTCCCCAACCCCCGGGTCACGGACCGGGCCTGTTAGGAACCAAGCCGCACAGCAGGAGGTGAGAGCGGTGAGTCCACGCGTGGCCCGCCCCCATTGCTCTATTATTTACCACTTCCATCCGCGCCTCTTTCCCGCACTGCACATTTGTCTCAGTCACAGTTTTGGTAAGCCCACAAGCTCTAACTCCTAGCCAGAATGAGTAAAAAACAAACGTCGCTGGAGAGCTTCTTTGAAAAGAGGGAAAGACCCAATGATGAATCCCCCCCCCCGCCACGGTCCGTGAAAAAAATGTCTTCCACGAAACTGGTCCCTGGTGCCGAAAAGGTTGGGGACCGCCCCGCTCTAGAGCTCTCCCTCTAGAGCTGCCCCTCTAGAGCTCCCCCTCTAGAGAGAAGGAGCTCTAGAAGAGCCGGTCCTGGGACAATCCTGGCTCTAGAAGAGCCCCTCTATTGGAGCGCTCCATGAAGCTCGAGAGGGAATATTTGCCTACTCTTCCACGCCAAATAAATAGGCCTCATATCTTTGCGTGGATAAATTCAGCCTTTCGGAAAGGCGTTTAAACCTTTCTTTTTGTTTTTAGCACGTGCAAGTCTTTGCTAGCTTTATATTGTGGTCTATTGTGTTCTATTGTGTTCCGAACCAGGAGGCAGTGTCAAACCGAGTTCGATTCACGGCCAACAATCGGTGGCGAGTGAATATCTCGAGCCGGTCCTGGGACGATCCTGGCCCTTGGGACACCACGCCGACCAGCTCGGTGAAGTATGGTCAAACTCACCCCCCGTGACCGACACGTCACGGTTGAGGCCTTCAATCCAGCAGCGGACTGATCAAGGCTGATGGTGATACAGTAATTCGGGGGGCGCAGCAGTGGCGCTGTGGCTACCGGCACGGCACTTTGCCCCCACGAGACCTGAGTTTGTTCCCCTGCCGTGGCCGCCGTGAGCGATGAACGAGACATGAACCGAATCCGGGCGCCGCCTCTTCGCCAAAACCCACATTGATCAGCACGGTGAAATATGGTGTAAACAACAACAACAACAACCAACAACAACCCGCGATGACTCACACGGCAGTGGGTTGATTGACCAAGTTCCTGTCAATGTATCACGGTCATGATTATTCGAGGGGAAAGGCGTTTTCGCGACGTCGGCATTTGGAAGGCGATGTCTTCATCAGCCATGGGTAGGGGGTAGTGGGTGGTTAGTGGGTGGGTGGGGTGTTACAATAACAAGGTATCTCAGATGTAGGCGTCCAATCACCTCGTGGCCAGCCTGCCGCGGGCCTGGCCTGAGCACGCCAGTTCAAAGTAACAACGCTCCAACTCAGGTGCGTGACTCCGGTTACTTATTGCCAATTAATTATTTCCACGGAGCCGATCGAAAAATTCGTGAACCTTTGCTCGGCGAAAAAGTCAACCCGTGGATGCTTTACTTGTTAAACTGTGCAGGTACACTGTTACCTATTTGAGGACATTGTTTTCCATCTGCACCTAGCCACCCCCCGGGTCTTAATCATTAGACAGCGTCGCTAGTGCGTGGGTGAGAGTCACGCCTTTACGATACTCATCGTCGTTTTGGTCGAAACATCAGACCTCTATCGATTACCAGGCGACTGCCTATTCCTCGGCAAGTCACGTCGCGAGATGAGATGATGACGATGATGATGGTGAAGCGTGGGGAGACATGCGGGAGGGCTATGAGGTCCAACCACGCACAGGAGCCAGGTGGATTGTTGCGAGTGGATGACGAGGCTTAGGGGAGGCCTAGATCCCGCAGTGGATAGAGCATGGCTGATGATGATGATGAGAGCCCATTGAGAGGACGATTCTACGTTTCTCCGCGGGGGGCTGGCGCCGTTTAGTAAATGGCAACGAGCAGCTTGCATTTGTGTTCACGTGGCATTCATATTCGTTTGTGGGCAAAGCCAACTTGAGCCTGGCTAGTACCACAGGATGGAATACTGCCTGGCAATCCGCCGGGGCGTTGTGGACTTGGGCTGTGAGATGGCCATGAACCTGGCAAAGGACAGAAATGCTTCCTTAACTCTCTCCTGTGCGGAGCGTTGAGCGTCACAGACTGCCACACGGAGCCCAAACACTCTTCAGTGAAACTTGCCAAACATCCCACAGCGCAGGACCCTCCTGCATAGGAAGTCTTTAGCCTCAGTGAGGCTTTCCTGTACAAACAAAGGGCATTATTATAACAACCAGATCACTTAAATGGTGTTCGACCCAACAAGGAAATTATTTCTGCTCAGTTAATCCCCATCCTTCACAGTACTCAGCCAAATGTTAATTCCCTTTGCTAAGCCCTAACATCAATGTTTATTGTCTTGGTGGTGGGGCGGGTGGGATATCTCGGTAATGCCGGACACTGCAGTTTCCCGCAGAGGCTACAAACGCCCGTGAAGTACAGCTGCCGGTGTCCTTACACGAGTTTCCACAAAGGGGCTCAGAGTGAGAGGGCTTAAGGGATGAGCTACACGAGAAATGAGTCGTCTCCCTTTGGTGTCAAGAAGCCGGGAGGAGAGGCATGTGCGAGGATTGCCGCACGGCGCCGGGGGATCTATTTCCATTTCGTTTTGACTGGCTTGAAGATGTGTTTTTTTGTTGTAATATATATAATGAAATTCTAATCATAATGTTACGACGTTCAACGTTTTTTTCGCACCGTACGTTGCCCAACAGCGCTAATCGGAGGGCGCGTGCATGCCCCAAAATTGCGTACGTGCGCTCGCACGCCTTACTGCGTGCGAACGCACGTGGACACAGCGTGCCTCGGGTACGTACACCGCGTTGCACGCGCACGCGTCACGTGTGCGCGCACACCGTGTCATAGGCGCGGACAGCACCGCACCGCTCGTGCGCGCAACGCACGTGTACGGAGTCGCATCCCGGCGACTCCGCACGTCTGCGCATCGTCACACCGTTTCGGCGTCACGGTTCTACGCACAGCCACATGACTGGACACCCCGTAAATCCACTGCTGGATGAGGGATTCGCCGACGTCGCGGTGGTTATTTTCGCCACGCGGTCCAAATTTTCCAATAAAAAGCAAACAAGCCACTACTCGCAAATCACCTAATTGGATAAAGCCACATAGCGACATTGCCCACCCACTGTGATTCTACTGCAGACGGCACTTGTCTGTGAAACATGGCTAATTCGCGATGATAGCCTTGCGCTTCAAGAACAGCGCGAGATTGCCAAATGTATTTATGATTGCGATGACGATGACGACAATTCTTCGACGCGCTGGTCTGCTGCGGGTTCGTGAAGGGGGATAGCCAGGAATAGTTTAGCACAGATATGAGAAAGCATAGAAGTACATTTCGATTTAAAGCTTTCGTGACTGCAGGGATTCATCTTCTTGGTTCTTTCGGTAAAGTCACGTAGAAGGAAAATAATAAAATAAAATAAATTGTTTCATTATGTTTAATTTTTATTATTTATAAAATAATAAAAAAAAATTTTATTATGTTTTATTTTTATTATTTTATTATTTCCCTTCTACGTGACTTTACCGAAAGAACCAAGAACATAGAAGTACACTACAACAGCTGACCACCACTTAGCCCCGCGGCCGCCTATGACATCCTGGAATGCACGCATGGTGGTCGCCCATCCAAGCACCATCCAGGCTCAAGCGCTCTGGGCTTCTGAGATGGGAGGAGATCGGGCCCATTAATGCCGTGGTGGCGAAATGTTATCTCCCTCGCCTGGTACGAAGGAGGTCGTGGGTTCCATTCCGACCCTGACGCCTGTTGTATTTCGAGTTTGTGTGTCTCTCTCCCCGTGGCTGTGTGGATTGTTCTTCAGGTCCTTCGGTTTTTCCCTCCACATTTAAAATCAACAAGCGTTTTGAGTATTTGGCTGCTGTTCATGTCCACATGATAAGCCACTTCGTTGGGCTATCATTTGTGGCCTGCTACGCTTCTGAAAAAGAGCTACGTAGCTCAGTGGGTCTTAACTGTTAAAATACCAAGAAATTGCCTGGATTAAAAAAAAATGAATACTTCATATTCGTGCTGAAATTCACAGAAATGGCAAAATCTTCATTTTTGAAGTCAATTTGTAACATTTTTCAATCAATTCATAACATTTTTTGACATGCGTTTTTCTGGATTTTGTTGTTGTTATTCTGTCTCTCACAGTTAATATAAACCTACCATTAAAATTATAGACTGATCATTTCTTTGTCAGTGGGCAAACGTACAAAATCAGCAGGGGATCAAATACTTTTTTCCCTCACTGTATATATCCACGGGTGTGTCGTGAACTCCAATAAGGGTTACAGAGAACAATGTGGGTACTTCTGCACACTCACACTGCGTTTCAATTGGCCAATGGACAGGATGTAGGCGCACCGCCCTCTGATGTGTCTTCAGGTTGTCGAAATCCATCAGAGAGAGAAGTACTGTTAACGCACTGGCGATCCCCTAATTAGTGTTACAAATGGACGGCAGAATATCCTGAGATATATTTTCAGTCTCAGTGTGAACCAACTCACTGCCCTGCAGAATCCCGATTTATAATCTCGAGTAGCTACAACCCCGGTGCAAATCTAACATCTCAGTGGTGGCAGCTTAGTTATCAGACCTTGTTCAGGAGGATTGGTAATTGGAAGTTAAAGGCGATCAGTGATGATGGGACTAAAGCTGGGCTATCACCAGACTAGCTCTGTCTCGGAATCTGTGCTGATTGAACGTCTGTTTGGGAGATAAAACAATAATCTTCACAAACCGACTTCCGTTCCTCCCTTAAAACAACCCTTATCTCTTCTCCCCTAGCCCGTCCTCCAGCTACTCCCTGCCCCCGCCCCCCAAACCCTATGACAACCCATACCCATATTATGGGCACCACGGTGGTGAGATGTTAACCACCTCACCCGGTATACAGGAGGTCGTGGGTTCGATCCCGACCCTGGCGCCTGCTGCTGTATATTTAGAGTTTTCATGTTCTCCCCCGTAGTCGCGTGGACTTTCCTCTGGGTCCTCAAGTTTTTTTCCTCCACATTTATAAACACGCGTTGAGAGTTTTTGGCTGCTATACATTTCTGCATGATAAGCCACTTCGTTGGGCTATCATTTGTGGCCATGACGCTTCTGAAAAAGAGCTGTATAGCTCAGTGGGCCTTACCTGGTGAAATAGAAAGTTTAATTTAATAATAGCATAAATTATATTTAATCACGACCCCAACCACTACCTTTACCCCTACTTAACCACTCCCACCGGTTCTCCTAACAGTCACCATTATTACACCACCATTTTTAATAGCAACCCCCACTCTTTATTTCAACCGCTATCATCTTACGTACCATTTTATAATTGTTGTGAAGCCCTTTGGAAATAGGCGTCGCTACATAAATCTAAATAAGATGAAGTAAAGTGGAGAAGGTTCTGCCGGCAAAGCTGCTGCCATCACGTGACAGGTCACTCGGTCCATTCGCCTGCATCCCGTCACCCAAAGTGGCATCTCTCTTGCAAAGGATCAAAACATGTGGGTCTCAGGGTTTTGAAATTCTTCTTCTTATTCGCAGCTAGCGGTGGACTCTCAGTGATCTCAGAAAATGTACTGGAGTGAGCAAGTGACCGCACATTGCCAGGTGGTGATACGGAACGCATCATAATCGCTCATCATTTCGAAACAAAGTTTGCCCAACGGGCATAACGAAGAAGTTTGCGGCGATGAAAAGAAACTTCCCTGTCACTTTTCGCAAGATGAGTAAAAAAAAAATACAAGTTAATAATAGGAAATTGCATTAAGTACTTTTTGAACGGTACGCTGTGAAGGTTAGTGTGGTTTGCTAATGACCTGTCAACTACAAAGAACGAGATGGGTGCTGGGGGTGAAAAAAACCCCCCACGATTTTATTTCGTGATGTTTTAGCAGTAGAGAGGGCAATCGAGCGGACCCACAGCGATCCATCTCAAGCACAGCGATGGCAAGAGATGGTCTTGCAATTTTGTTTTCCGTATAACAAAGAAAATTAACGAGCATAAACCTCGCGTTAATGGTGATAATTTCCACTAGTTTGCATATTTAACAGTAAAATTAATTCACTCTAGGCGAAGGCAAGTGGCTTGGATGTTAGAACCTGTAATTATCATGTTTTTGCGCGCCATGTTATTTGTTTTGCGTTGATTGTTAGTGCTGGCAGTCTGAGACAGGAGCCGGGTAACATGTGAGGTGACGAAGAAGCCGTTATCACATGAACCCTCACACCCGCATCCCCAGCCGCTCACTGTCACCCCCGAAATAAAACACAGAAGTAGCACAACCCCAAATACCGAAACCAACTCACGCGATCATCACTTTCATTGCGCCACCGCCACACCGCCGCCAAAAATACAAAGATACGCTTTAGCAGAATTTGTGTATTTTTCTAAGCACCGTAATTTAATTATATTTGCAACGCTCGTTTCCGCCTTTTTTTTTGTTTGAGCAGGATGTATTTTTAGTCGCTTTGAAATATGGTCATCAACGGCATTTGGGGATTTTTTAAAATTATTTCTTCCGCTGCAGGGGCCGAGCGACGTTCTTGAATGCACACATTCGGATCTTTTAAAAATAGTTCTGCACGTTTGCAAATAAAAAATAATAACGCCGTCTGATTGCGTTTGCCAGGATTTTTTACATTCGGACTGTCAACTCGTCGAAAAACGTTGCGGAGTGGGACGTAAAATCCTGAATGCGCAAAAAGAATCCCGGTGTGAATTCCGCCCCATAGCTCGCCTGAGCCGTGACTTCGCTTTGAACCAGCCACGTGCACTTTGACAACGAGCCGCTTCCGTTGGTGTGTCCATGCTGTGACCGAGGCTACGATTATCCATTATTTCTGGTTCACAATCATTGTGGTGGTGGGGGGGGGTGGGAAAGTCTTCTGCGCAGCTCACCGAAATGATGGCTCCAACATCGGACGATCGCAACTGCAAAGCCCCCATTATCCTGAAACCAGAGAGGGCCCCTTTCCCTTCTGGCCACAAGAGCGGCGAGCGGACATGGGGCAGTGCCGTGCGCGGGTGCGAGTGTCATCAGAATCTGTATTCATCCTGGAGGAATCCGATGAGCGATTACGATGCTTTTTTTCATCGACTTCCAGTAGGGGCGGGTCAGTGAAGTGTCGGGTCCTCGATAAACCACTTTAAGATGACCCCTCTGAATGCATGCCGGACTGTAGAGCGCAATAGCGGCGAATTTGTATGGCCCACGTATGGTACAATACATTTGTTTTCATTGTTTAAAGTAAATTTTTTAACATTTTTCCCTGAAGCGGTTCGGATATCACTCGTCACTGGATGTTAGCCAGGAATCAAACTGAGGCGGCCTGGTTCTCAGCGTAGTTCGCGAATGAATTCGCCACGTCCCCACCGCAACGTCATCATTAGCCGAGATCTAATCCGCTGCTGGAGGAAGGCCTCCCTATTCCATCACCATCCGCCACGTGCCTGAGTTGGCAAAAAATCCATCCTTTAATATCAAACATTGAATATAACTCGAGTTATCATTGTTTTATGTTGATGGGATTTGATGGCCTGGGTCTAATCGCCTTCATGACTTCGCACCATACGACCGCCGAACTCGGCAATGCGCCACGTACGCGCGACGTCTCCATTGCCGTAGATGAATGGGAAACGATTCGAGGTGCCGCGTTTCTTCTGTTTCGGTCAAGACATGTGTAGTATGTATGTTGAACTTCTTTCGCACCATACGTAGCCAACCGTGCAAATGGAGGTGGCGGGGGGGAAGGACAACAAACGAAACAGAAAAAGTTGTTCTAAAGAAATTAGTTTTCAATCTGAAAATAGCCACGCATTTGACCGAATAACAACTCATGACTTAGTCGACGAATCTAACCTTTAATCCGGAAGTTCTCAACCTGTGCGTGAAGCCTTTCTGCAGGTGAAATTTTAATCGTGTGAGGGGAACGTCACTGCCACATTCCGGGGCGAGAAACACATTAATGCACAACATGAAACAATCGCAGGTGCGGGGGAAGGACAAGAAACTAAACGCAAAAAAAACGCATTACAACTCCGCTCTCCTGAATTGTCGATTCCCCGCAATGGATAACATCGGCAGCGAGCGAATGGCATCTGAACCAGAGGTCGCAAACGGGTTTTGATTCCTTACCCGTACCCGTACCCGGCCGCAACAGGGTCGCAAACGGGTACCCGTACCCGGCCGGGTACGTGTACCCGTACGCTACCCGTACCCGTACCCTACCCGAAATGAGTGACAAACAGTGACTCACCAGTGACTCACGGCCTACCCGTATCCGTACCAGGCCGCACCAGGGTCGCAAACGGCTACCCGTACCCGGCCGGGTACGGGTAGCCGGGCATCGGGTAGGGTACGGGTATCGGGTACCCGGTTGCGACCTCTGATCTGAACGGGATCTGGGCCCCCCCCCCCCCATCCCTGACCCGCTGAGGTTGAGTGGGCGTGAGAGTAGCACTTCAAGGATGCTAAGGGGACACTCAGTGATCTGCGATTCAGGAGTTATTCTGCTAAGGAAGGTAGCATCAGCTCCACCGGATGCTGGAGGCTTCTCCTTTAACGATGTAGCGATCGGTCTGTTGTGGGCACTATTCGATTAAACGTTGGCGAAAGATTTTATACCCTCGCAGAGTAAACTCTGCTGAAAGGGCTTCATGAAAAATATCTTGAATTCGTCGTGAAAACCTTGACGTGAGATGATACATAAAGCAATGGTTCAAATTGTCGTGAGGCAAAAAATATTTCGGTCAAACCTGTAAATTATTGTCAATTTCAATATCAAGTGTTCATCAATACATAACTTAATACCCAAAATACAGAATCTTTTTGATTTTATACCAATGAAACCAAGCGAATGAGATCGCATAAGATCATCGATATTTACTTCGGAAATTTAGGTGATTTTTGCTTGCATTAAAAAAAATGACACACAAGCATGAAAAGTTCCATCACTGGGCACTGGATTCGAGGTCATGAACAGGATTTTAAAATCACTGCAGGAAAGAAACTGGGAGCTGGTTAAAATGAGAGCAAGTAATTCTATAAAATTTCCCGAGTTAATACTCCATTTGTGGAATTTACTCGTTGAGTTCCAACTATTTGGAGTTAGTTGTTGTGGGGGAGGCGGGGTTTTGTAAGTACTTGACGAAGGCAAAGCCACTTTTCGTCACACTGCAATGTTGCTCATTGAAAGTCCTGGATAAAAGTCGAGCTCATTAAACGGCGGCGGTAGGCCGAGGAAGCTAACCGTTAATTCTTACGCACGCGCGGCGCACACAACACTGAATCAGCTAACCCTCTGGACTGTTTATATTTTAATCAAGCAAACACTCGCGTAAAACTTGTTTGTTTTTTCCAGTCAAGCGAAAAAAGCGCTTCCTCCAAAGGAAAAAATAAGTAGTGGCAAATAATAATAATAATAATAGAATTATATAAATAAAAACATTCAAATGTATATCCAAAATATAGAAACGACTCGCTCGCAGGCGTGAGGGGGGGGGGAGGAATCGTTTTCTCGGCACAATAAATTTTCAATTTGTAATTTTAATTGTAACATTGGCTAAATGGTGGCTGTGTGTTGTTGCTCCTGGTTATTTTTTCCCCCCCTTTTGCATTTCCTTGCCCCCACCCCGCCCCACCTACCCCCACCACCTCTTAGATGGGCACCGCGAAGAGCATCGCAGGCTGAAAGCGTGCGGCAGCAATTTCACGAGTCGCAGCCGAGTGAGATTTCCAATTTCCAAACGCGATAATACCATTCGGGAGAGAATTGCAAATCAGCGCAACGACCTCATTAATTCATTTACAAATTACTGGAATGATGCTGTTAAACAGTTTTAATTTTCGGCGCCTTTCTCGGCAGTCAGCTCCTTGTGTGAAACGCATCGACACGGTCTGCGGCAGACGCTCCCCCCCCCCCAGCCACCAAGCCCCCCCTTAACAAAAAAAATATACGCAACACAAACACGCGCGCTTTCGTATACGGTAGATGTACACCGCGTAATATCACCATAAATATATGTGTGTGTGTGTGAGAGAGAGCGCGCGGGCTCGCCGTTATTGTGCGCGCGACGCGAGATATTTTTTTTTCTCTTTCGTATGCGGACACAGACGTGTTAAAACAATTCTTTGCAGCACCGCGTTCAGGGCAAGCGGTGCACAAAGCACAAATAACTAAATAAACTAAACGCGTTCATTAATAACGCCGTGGCCCTCCCACCCCCCCGCAAAAAAAGAGGAAAAACTAAAAAAACTAAAAAAAATAGGCGACGTTTCGGGCAATGACCCTTCTTCATAGCACAACACACATTTACGTGTCATCGCACGCAGGCTACACACAAAACACATTTGAGAAACCATAATACCATAAACAAAGTATGTGACTAATGCACACTATTTTTTAATGCAACGTCAATGGCACTAGGTACAAATTACACATTGCAAAGCGAGGTGACTTCATTTCTTCGCTTTTAATAAAAATGTTCATATTTAAATCCCCCAAAAAGGCGTGCACTCTTTTCCCCTCAGTCGTATTTTCTCCACATCTCATATCGAGTGGCACAGCAGGGAGGGACAGCCTAACAAATAGATATTTTCTTTCTGTTTGCCATGCACTCCTGCTAAATTGCCCTCAATATGGCGGTTGGTCGCATCGTTCTTACGAATGTAACGTGTGTGTGTGTGTGTGTGCTTTTTAAGTCCGTGCTCTTCCCTCTGTAAATGCTAATTGTTGAGTCTTCATTACAACACGCGGGAATTAAATATAACCGCGGTGCTACAGAGGGACCCTCAGTCGCCACCCGTCCCCTTCATGAACAAATTGCTCGGGTCTTCTGCGCCGTACAGATTCACCCACAGATGCCACACAGCACACGGACGCATGGTATCCGTACAGCGGGAATTAAGCACGGTGGATAATTTGACAAACTTTGCTCGCGAAGCTTGTACACAATGACGCATTCTCATTAATGGTCTCACAGAATCTTACTTGTCCATTTTGCGGAGACACTGCAAAAGAGCCCTTTGTATTGTGGTGTATCTCCTGTATTGTAGATACACTACACAATATAACCCTTTGTATTGTAGTGTGTCTCCTGTATTGTAGATACACTACACAATAGACCCCTTTGTATCGTGGTGTATCTCCTGTATTGTAGATTCACTACACAATAGACCCCTTTGTATCGTGGTGTATCTCCTGTATTGTAGATACACTACACAATATAACCCTTTGTATTGTAGTGTGTCTCCTGTATTGTAGATACACTACACAATAGACCCCTTTGTGTTGTAGTGTATCTCCTGTATTGTAGATACACTACACAATAGACCCCTTTGTATTCTAGTGTATCTTTTGTATTGTAGATACACTACACAATAGGTCCCTTTGTATTCTAGTGTATCTCCTGTATTGTAGATACACTACACAATAGACCCCTTTGTATTGTAGTGTATCTCCTGTATTGTAGATACACTACACAATAGACCCCTTTGTATTGTAGTGTATCTCCTGTATTGTAGATACACTACACAATATAGCCCTTTGTATTGTAGTGTGTCTCCTGTATTGTAGATACACGACACAACAGACCCCTTTGTATTCTAGTGTATCTCCTGTATTGTAGATACACTACACAATATAGCCCTTTGTATTGTAGTGTATCTCCTGTATTGTAGATACACTACACAATATAGCCCTTTGTATTGTAGTGTGTCTCCTGTATTGTAGATACACGACACAATAGACTCCTTTGTATTCTAGTGTATCTCCTGTATTGTAGATACACTACACAATATACCCCTTTGTATTCTAGTGTATCTCCTGTATTGTAGATACACGACACAATAGACCCCTTTGTATTCTAGTGTATCTCCTGTATTGTAGATACACTACACAATATACCCCTTTGTATTCTAGTGTATCTCCTGTATTGTAGATACACTACACAATAGAGCCCTTTGTATTGTAGTGTATCTCCTGTATTGTAGATACACTACACAATAGACTCCTTTGTGTTGTCGTGTATCTCCTGTATTGTAGATACACTACACAATAGAGCCCTTTGTATTGTAGTGTATCTTCTGTATTGTAGATACACTACACAATAGAGCCCTTTGTATTGTAGTGTATCTCCTGTATTGTAGATACACTACACAATAGACTCCTTTGTGTTGTAGTGTATCTCCTGTATTGTAGATACACTACACAATAGACCCCTTTGTATTGTAGTGTATCTCCTGTATTGTAGATACACTACACAATATACCCCTTTGTATTGTAGTGTATCTCCTGTATTGTAGATACACTATCAAATTACCTCCTGTAAAACAGACACGAGAGATTCTGCCATTTCGTGAACAGCCCTTCCATCCAGCAGTGGATTGACACAGCGGCTGTAAATTAACTCGTCTTACACTACTACAATGCGGCATCTCGGTGCGATCGCTGGCAATGCAGCGCAGCGTTTGCCGGGCGGTGTGGAGGGATGTTAACAGCTGAGGCGTGCGCAAACGGGGCTGACAGATGTGCTAACCACTAGGCTTCACAGTTTAAGCTCTGAGATTTAGCGCAGCCAAAATAATTGGAAAATGTACTCAAGTGGTCCTTCTCCGGACCGCGGCGGTGTGTTGCGAGTCGGTCTTTTCCCCCCACCCTTGTTGGGGGTAATTGCGGAGTAACCGGAGAAAGATTTTCTTGTTAAACTACTTACAAAGATAAAGTTGCAGCCGTGCAATCGCTTGCTCGTGCCACTGCTAGCGGAGGCACGTCCGTAAAAATGGAGTGGGAGAGAGAGCTCCTCCGCAGGGCATTTTGGCCTTCACATCCACGCCGTTCGTACGTCTTATAAGAAGTGTGATTACCCACACCTTACCCCACCGCACGTGACCTGCCGGTCAATTTTGGCGCACACATTTATAGGGAGGCAGTGGGAGGAATGAAATTGCGTTTGCATGGACTCGCTCAGCCACACCTGATTGGGCATTCAGCGACAGACAGAGCAAACGACGTAATCTCGGCAAAACTGGCCTCGTGCCCATGTCATTGCTATGAAGGAGGGCAAATTATGAACGGCCTTGTTTGTAAATTGATAGGTTTGCACACCTTGGTGTAGCCAAAGTGTTGAACCAACTTGAAAACGTGCTTCCATATTGAATACATTTGCAATAATAATAATAATGTGCAATGCTATACCCGTGACCTTTTGACCTCATTGATAGTTCGTTTCATAATTAGAGCCTGTGCAATGAGTTGGTTAAGTTGAATAATCAACTGAAATTTGTAATCCATTTTTTTGTTGTGGTGAATTACTCGAGCCCATTTAAAAATGGTGGCCGCCACAACATCCTGCCTCCTGAAGGTGGAAAACCCCCTCTAAGCCACGCCCACGGTAATGCGGGCGGTGATTCTGTTGACGTCATCAAGCCCCGCCCATCGCCTCCGATCTAGTGGCGCATGTGGGTACAGAGGTTGAAGCCTATTATTGTTTTCTGAATTTCCGATTGCTTGATAATCCGATAGCCTGGCTCTCGTCATGATGGCCCCACTTCCCTCTCAGTGGGGTCACAGACCATGATTGAAATTCCTACCGTGGTTTGCAAATTGATATAAACGAGATGTTATTAGTATTTTGACTGAAAAGAAAATTCCTAGAGTGATCGAGGCAGCGCCTAATTTCATTTTCAGCCAGAGATGTGCGGGGCTGAGCTCCAGAAAATATTTCCCCCCCACCACCCCCATCACTGTCAGGGGAGGCGGGAGGGATACGGTGGGGTCCGGTGGGGGAGAGGCTGGAGCTTGGCTACCCATAGAAAATATTCTATGGTGAATGAAATCCCGGATGCTGTTAATATGGACTACCCATTCAATTCACATTCATTTCGTTCAAGTGTTTTTTCATAGTGGATCCCAAATGATGAAATTACATTTATTATGACGATTACGCTTGTTTACGTGTACTGAAGTGCAGTTAAAAAAAAGATCTAAAATGCAATGCCGCTGCATGTTTTCTGCGGTGAGCAGTCCATAAGATGAGCTAATGTAGATTCCTTTTGTTAGAATCTCCGAAAGCCGGTAATTGGCGCACGGATGGCGAATGAATTGCCGCAAATATTTAAATACATATCGTCGGCAATCCAGGGGCGTCTGGCGGGTAGAGAAAAGAGAGTGGAGGAGAGAGAGAAAAAAAAATGAGAGCCACAAACTTGGGGGTCTTGGCTCAGTGACCTGGCAAATTGAGTGAGCACGACGGCTCGCAAAGCGCCAGACGAGACGTTGCGATTCAGGGGTTTGTCGAGCAGTGGAGAGAAAACGTCCGATAGCAGATTCCAAAGAACACAGGATGAGATGTTACTATCCTTTGTGCAAGCACTTCCAAGAGTTCACGAACAGTGAGCCTGGTGAAATTTGGGGAGCGCATCGTCAGTAGTGAACCTTTGGTTCCTAGGGTGTTTCGGCCTTTAATACTATACACCCTCCCCAAAGGCGGCCAGCGACAGGGTGATCAATCCTACGCTTGTGTCCCATAGTAATTAAATATGGTTGGTGGTGATGCAGCGAAAGACGATCGAGTCTTCTTATTTTTCATCGCAATTACTTCGTGACTTTTGGGCCATAAATTAACGGGAACAGCAGAGGTAGGTTGATGCAAAGTAAAAGTTAAAGGCGCAGCCCTGCAATGTCCTACTCGTACCACTTCTGGCAGAAGGGACTCTCTCCCGAAGGGTGTTTGGCCTTTTATTTCATGCTGCCCAAACATCTTGGAATAGTTGGATTACCCACAATTCACCCCACCGCATGTGACCTCCCTATCAACTAACAGTGGAGCATTGGAACAAAAAACTACTTGCATGTTTAAATGTATATCTTTAACATATCAACATTCTTTCGGTTATTCCCAATATGATGTTAACCCGTCATCTCAACATGCCTTTTTCCCTTTGACTTCAACGAGACTATTCCTCTACAAAACGATCAATTCCACTCATTGAAAGTTGCTGGATTTTTTTTTTTTGGTCAGTGCTATGGCGCGGCCGGACACGTCGCTACTCGCTCGAAGGCACGATGGTAAATGGTCAAGGGTAACGATGGCGCAGCGAACCGAGAAATGCTTGCGAGAGGACGCGTCTACAGGGGAGATGGAGCAATGGACTCAGCCCACGCGCAAGGTTCTGGGCGAATTATCATTGTTATATTGCAGGACCGTGACAGATGGCAGTGGATTGGGGAGGCGTTCATCCAACAGAGGATTGACCCACGGCTGATAATTGTGACGATACAATAAGCGTGGATGCTGAGTTGCTGGTCAAACCACATACCCTGTGATAAGGGCGGGCTTTGTGCTTGGCAAGCCGAGTGCACAGCAGCATTAAGTCTACGTCAAGGTCATCGCAGCCAACGCAAATGAAGTTACCCCCACCTTGTCATCACTGACTCCTTTCGGCCACATTCCCTCAGTTGCTTCAAAGTCAACACTCAACTTTCAAGGTCTGCTCTTTATAGTATTGCGCAATGTGGCCTGAGGTCTTCCCCCTGGCCGGTGACCTCCGGGTGCCTCTCCAATGCCTGCCTTGGTCACCTGGCCTCCTCCACGTACCCCGCCCATCACAACCTCGTCTTCCCGATCACATCTACAGGGCTTTCCTGCCACATTCTATTCCCAAGTCCCAAGTTGCTTACCCTATCGTCCTCCATCTGTTCACACGTACCCCGGCCATCACAACCTCCTCTTCCTGGATACACCTGCAGCGCATTGTTGCTACCTTCCAATGTGAACTTTGAAGTTTATTTTTACGATGTTACAAACATAACTACAACATGAAACTAAACTAAATTTATATATTTTTTATTTTGCCAGGTAAGCCCCAACTGACCTATGTAGCACTTTTTCGGAAGCGACCCGGTCACAAACGATAGCTAAAAGAAGTGGCTTATCATGTGGAAATGTATCGCAGCCAAATACTCTAAACGCATGTTTCTAAATGTGGAGGAAAAAACTGGAGGACCAGGAGAAAAATCCACGCGACCACGGGGAAAGAGAGACACGCAAACTCCAAATATACAGGAGGTCGTGGGATCGAACCCACGACCGCCTGTGCACCAAGCGAGGTAGTCAACAGCTCGCCACCGCGGCGCCCTATGCGAGGATTGTTTTGCTCCACTGCTCCACGTGCTGAAATCCCAAGGAACTGTATCGCGAAGAAGCTCCCGGCACGCGGAGCAAAACGTCAGACATCGTGCGGGACAAACACACGGCACGACCCGAACACGCGTGCCGAGAGAGCGCTGGGACGCGTCGCCGATGACGACGCAACTAAAATGCCCCCCTCCGGCTTCACGTCTCTGCACATAGAGCAGGTGGAGGTTGGGGGGGGGGGGACACACAAATAATGTCACGATGTGGCATGCGTAGTCCGATCGTCGTCGCCCTGGGGGCAAGCGTTTTGCACTTTTTCCGTGCGCAGCAGCTCGTTAACGATTAACCGCTCTCATCTGCCCTCTTCCCCGCTCGGTATCACTCAGGTTATACCCCCCCCCCTCACTTCTTACTCATTAATTCCACGAAACCTTTATTCCCCGTGCGACGCACTCTAATAAGCCACGTCAACTCAAGCCCCATCGCTCTCCGGTTTAGTGGCTGGGTGATCACGGCTAATCAGCAACAACAACAGCAGCAGCAGCGGCGTAGACGCTTTGCCCGGCCACCTGAAACCGACCCACCTGGTGCCCTGAGACATTCCCAGCCGCGTCCTGTTAATGCTCAAACCGCCACAGCATCTCTCTCTCTCTCTGCGATGCTGTGCTTCAAAGATGAACTACGCACCTAGCTATACGAGTGTAACGCGTAGTAGGCTCTCGCGACCAATATCATCCATAATAGAGGTTTTTGTTGGGTTAAATCGCGTAAGTGTGTCGTTAAACCCGCCACCATCCGACGCAGCCAATTAGTCATATTTATCACGTAAACGGAACGTGCAGATTCGTTACTAATACAGCACACCGGTGTGTCGGAGAGCCAAGCCATATTTACAATCTGAGTACGACGTTTCGAAACAGGTGGACTTCTCCACAAATCTGGCTCTCGCCTGATGAAGCTAGTTGTAATTACTGGCGAAACGTTGTACTCAGAATGTAAATGTTGTGGCTTGGCTCTCCAACACACCGGTTTGTTGTACTAGTGACGAATTGACATGTTTCTGTTTACGTAACAAACCTTACTAATTGGCTGCGTCGGGTGGTGGCGGGTTTAACGACACATTTATATATGTACGCGATCTAACCCAAAAAGAACTGTATTATGGATAGCTGTACAAATTAGTTCGTGGTGATGCTGCTGCTGCATTAGCAGTGGTGCACAGAACAGTTGTTTTGTGTTTAGTTTGTTGTCCTCCCCCCCACCCCCCCCGCAACACGCACCTCTGATGAGCGCGGTTGGCTACGTACGGTGCGAAAGAAGTTCAACGTACATACAAGCACAGGTAACGCGCAAAAAAACTCAATCGACAGTCAGCGGTGGCGTGACGCACCTCTCTGGCCTCGACATGCGCTGTGAAGGAGGGATATTGCCCCCGACACATCGTCTCATTGTGTCCTTAATTCTTTTTAAGGTCAAATTATTGACGAACGTGCCGAGGTTCGATTGTTTTTGTTTGTCATATTCGTGCGTAGCTCGTAATTTCAACTCTGTAGGCTTTGCGCGTCGCGTTGAGAATTCGCCAACCCCTGGTCGATTTTTGGCCACGGCTATCACCGGCGGTGGGTGATTACGGTGCCCCAACAGGTCCTGGCAACTCCCCTCGCTCCACCAAACCTGCACTGACCGTCGTGGTGAAGTATGCGGGTCTTGGGGCCACACAGCTAACAGACGACACGTGTTTAAAAAGGAACACGTCCTCTTGCAGCTAGACGTGCACCACCTTGTGTCAGAAAATGGCCTGATAAGGCGGCATTACAGAACTACTTCTGAATGCACTCATTAATCCACATTCGGGACACAAGCGATACGAGGGTTGTGTGCACATCAATAACATCTTTCTTTTATTCCAAGGTTGGATGAACTGAAATTATGTGAAACGCCAATTTTATAATTGATATTTGTTTTGAGCAGTCAGTTGTGACCGGCGTGCGAGCATTAACTCGATACTACGCTTGAGAAGCCGGTTTAATCAGGGGTGGATGGAATCTGGATTTGAGACCAGGATCTCAGCATTGCTGGCGAGGCATCTCTACCATAGGATTCGCTACCCCTTCCCCCGCGAATAGAATTCGTCATAAACAAAAGTGCAGTTACAAGTTCTCATGGCTTAGCAGTTCCAAATTTTGAGGCCACAAAAAAAAAATCTCGACGTTACGATTCAACTATTTGTATTTTACCAGGTAAGGCTCACTGAGCTGTATGGCTATTTTTTTAATAAGCAAACTTGCCACAAATGATAGCCCAACGAAGTGGCTAATCATCATGTGGAAATGTATAGCAACCAAATACTCTAAACGCCTGTTGATTCTAAATGTGAAGGGAAAAGCCTGAGAGACCTGTAGAAAAATCAACGTGACCACGGGGATAGAGACACAAAAACTCCAAATATACAGCAGGCGTCAAGGTCGGGATCGAACCCACGACCTCCTGCATACTAGGCGAGGTAGTTAATATTTCGCCACCGTGGCGCCCAAAAACACGTTTGATGGGATTGCGGACAAACATATCTCAAATATCACATTCCTCGATTGTGTGAAAAAGGTAACGGTGCAGCCCTGCAACTACTATAGCCTGCACTTGCTGGTGGAAGGACATCCACGAGAGGGAGCTCTGCAGTGTTCCCCTTCAGAGGATTGTTTTGGCCTACTCTTCAATCGTTGGCGGCTATGCATTCAACGATTTACCTACTTTATCCCACCGCTGAGCAGCCTGCCGATCGACTCAGCGTGGTTGCGTCCGTTTAAACGTCTGGGTGGACAGAAGCGGTTGTGATGGAGGGGGTCTGTGGCGGTATTGAAGAAGCGTGTCCCATTATTTCAACTTCGGTGCAGGGAGATGGATTTGAGCCTGGCGACGACCTCAGGATTACGTGTCCTGTGTGCCTGACCGTCACACCCCGGCAGCAACCCAACACCTCGACGGGGTAGACGAACTTAACTTCACGTGTCGGACCAAGCGGCGAAGCGTTAGATTCATTTATTAAAATAGATTTTTTTTTCTTTTTCCAGGCCGCGTGAGAGAAGATTGTTTAAGATGTATGCAAATGCTACGCAAGTGATCGTGGCGAAGTTACATTGAGGGTAACGGTGTGAACAAAAGAGATGTTTAATTGTTGTCGTCGCTGCTTTAAACGCCACAGATGAAACGGTTACGAAAAATGTCGCAGCCTCGTCTCGTGGCACGTAATGTCATTCGGCAGTTCGTCGAATGACATTACGTGCTTGTTGATAAAGTGCATCGCGTAATAGTCAAACAATTCCGGCCGTCCGAAGACTGCCCTACGCGGGGAACATTGCAGGACAGTACCGTCACGTTGTTATGCATCGTCCTCAACCCAAGCACGAATTAATTAAGCTCAGCAGCAGCAGCAGCGACATTTTGACCAAAACGCAATAAAAAAAACACACACACACACAACAGAGGCGACCCCCCCCCCCCCCACAGACTTTTATTTGTGTTTGTCGTCAAGGTTAGACAAGACAGTGTGAATTAATCTAACGGAAACATTCCAGAAGTATAACCAGAAACGTTGAGTAAGGAGGGGGCGCGGGGGGTGGTGGGGGCGGTGGGGGAACAGGACGAAGCACCGCTGCCAGTGCTAGCTTCTCATGCCCTTGGTGCGAGCGGGAGAGTGGAAATCCCTCTCCGAGTCCCATCCAAATTAGTAAAACGTGTCAGCGAGAAAGAGGAGATTTTTATTTTTTTGACAAGGGAACGCTACAACACCCTGGGCGGATCCTTTTGGAGGGTTTTAAATGTTTTGGTTGATATATTTACATTGTGCGCTGGAAATTGCAGGGATATTTCGGAAGCTCGCAACCAAAAATGCCGTCTGCTGTTTGGGGCGGTAGGTTGTTTTGTTGTTGTTGTTGTTTGCAAATTAATGGCTAACTCTGAAGGCTGACTCGAAAATGTACTTGCGATTTAGGGCAGCGGTTTATTCGTCAATTCCTGGCACCGAAGGCGTGCAAATAATCGCCGTTCTCTCAGCCGCCTTTCTTCTCACTGAATATTTTGCGAGCTTGTCGGTAGACTGATTTCGGTGGCGCGTGACGAGCAGCAGGCACGGCCATTGCTTGAGGTATACTGGATGCGGTGTGCCGGGATGCGGAATTTATTTTTCTCACTCGGACAGGCCTGGCTTAAAGTAAGCCTCAGGTTGCGTTTGTTAAAAAAAAAGCTGCTGCTGCTGTTGTTGTTGTGCCCACTGACACAGGGCCAATGGCTCTCTCGTGTGTAAACTAAATTTTTTTTTATTTCACCAGAAGCGACCTGGCCACAGATTGACAGCTCAAAGAAGTGGCTTATAACGTGGAAATGCATAGCGACCAAATATTCTGAACGCGTGACGTTGACTCGAAACGTGGAGGTAAAAACCGGAGGGCCCGGAGTAAAATCCACGCGACCACGGTGAGAACTCGCAAACTCCAAATACACAGCAGCAGGCATCAGTGTCTCGCTCGAACCCACGACCTCCTGTGTACCAGGCGAGGTAAGTTAACATTCTCCCCGCCGTGTTTAATCCCCGGCCGGCAAACACCGTCAGTCAATCAGTTGTCCACACGCACTCCTACGACGGAGTGACTAAGCGCTCGCGACGACGATTGCGATCGGGATCTGTGGAACATGTGTGACACCCCCCCCCCGAGCGAGCGATAAGGCGAACGCGATGGCACTGCAAACGACAGCGTCGCGATCCGGGGTGGGGGGTGGTGGTGGTGGTGGGCATCGCGCTGCGATGTTGCGAGACGCGCACGCCTCGGGAGTTGTGGAATCTTTACCTATTCTTGCGGCAACACGGGGGCTGGGCGAGATGGATAACAGCGATAGGGGGGTGGGGACGGGGGGTCAAGCGGGTGGTGGTGGTGGTGGGGCACTCTTTCCATGATACAGGGATAGCAGATAGGGCGGTGGTGGTGGTGGCGGCGAGGGTGACACATCTCTCGCGTGAAGATTTCGCGATGAAATCTTGCGTGTTGCCAAAATTTAACAAAAAGGGGAGTTGTGGGGTGGGGGGGGAGGAAACCGAACGCACCGCAGCGCGCACTTATCGTCGCTTGTTTTTCAGTTGGTTACTCTCCTGTTGCCGCCTGCACATGTCAAGCCACACGAGCAGCCACGAGTCTGTATCTCCCTCCCCCTCCACCGCCACCCGCTGACCGCCAGCCGATTCGCCCCACGCTCTACAAACACCACTCGCGCCAAGTGCTGCCTTCAGGGGCCAATGGCTTTACAAATGAGGCTTGGCCGCAGCGGCGCTTAAATAGCGGACATCTGTGGGGGGGGGGGGGGGGGAAGAGCTTCATAGCTCATCGGATTTCTCCGCGATGGAGAAAAGATTCCGATTGTGAAATGCTGCGCGCGCACGCAACCTCTGAGTCTGCGTGGCGGCGTGAACTGCTGCGTCGCATACGCTTAGGTTTTTTTCGGTAAAGTCACGTAGGTGCAAAAAATAAAATTAAAAATTACTAAAAGTAATAATGGAAATAAAATAAAATAATAAATCACGACGTTTCGGAGGCAACACAAGTCTCCGTCATCAGGTGGGACCGTCACAGCTAAAATTACTGCATCAAGTGATGCGTCGCAATTCAAAGCAGCAGCAGCAACAGGTTACCGTTCAAGAGGTTACCGTTCAAGAGGTTACCGTTCAAGAGGTTACCGTTCAAGAGGTTACCGTTCAAGAGGTTACCGTTCAAGAGGTTACCGCTCAAGAGGTTACCGTTCAAGAGGTTACCGTTCAAGAGGTTACCGTTCAAGAGGTTACCGTTCAAGAGGTTACCGTTCAAGAAATGCGTGCAGCGTACACGTTGCGCGCGTTAGTTTTGGTAACCGAAAATGCGTCGCACGTGTAATGTCTGTAACGTGCAGTGTGCAACGGAGAGCCTCAGAGTGACCTTGAGTATAAACGTAGAGGCAGATATGCGTGTAAAATATTAAACAGAGTATTACAAATTGTGTTATAGGTTCGTTCGTTTTCATGGATGCATGTTGATATGTATTTGGTTACAATTAGAATCGTGGAACTCTCTGTTGTTTTAACTATGAACAGGACAATTATAATGTATCACCGTGCAAATGCCAAGCGACAGTCTCCATCACAGGTTTCTGGGTGAATTTTACACGAACCACTGAATGTGAATGCTATGGCCCCCCTCTAAACATCACACTTAAAAAGAAGAAAAAAAAGATGTTTTTCCTTCTCCCGTATCTACATCAAGGAATTAATCAAGCAAGTAGTTGCCAGGCAAGAGCGCACATCCCAAGTGTTTTCCCTGGCACCAACCACATTCCTCGGGCAGGCCAATCGTAAACATGCACAAATTTAGTCAGCGGTAAATCTTACGCCACGTTCATTACCCGTCCCCATGTCTGTGCCATCGAGCCAAACGGGCCTTGCTTGCTTCACTCGAGTCTCCCTCTGACCACTTGGCCAATGGTTGATGGCTGTGCTTTTTTTCTCACCCCCCCCCTCAATCTTCCCCGTCTTATCAACGATGATCGTGGCGCAATCATCCGCAATGCTTAGCTAGATGTGTGGGAATGACTGTGAAGTTCACGGGTTTAGGGGCGGTTCGGGAGGGGGCATGTAGACATCGGGGTCCTTGTCCAATAACAAAAACGGAATCCATGAAGGCTATTAATCTAGGGGGGGAGGGGGGGGCACAGCATATGCCGTTCCCCTCTCCTAAAGTTGCAGGGGTGGTTGTATGTTGAACTTCTTTCGGACTGTACGTAGCTAACCGTGCTAATCGGAGGTGGCGGGGGAATGCCAACAAACTAAACACAACAAAAAGCAGTTCTAAAGAAATTAGTTTTCAATCTGAAAATAGCCACGCATTTGACCGAATAACAACTCATGACTTAGCCCACAAGTCGAACCTTTAATCCGGCAGTTCTCAACCTGTGCGTGAAGCCTTTCGTGCAGGTGAAATTTCGATCGAGCGAGGGGAACGTCACTGCCACATTCCGGCCACACGCGAAAACACGTTAATGCACAACATGAAACAAATGGCTTTCTAACACTGCATGAGTTATTATGGCACTACAAACACTGGGGCGCCGCGGTGGTGAGAACTTAACTCCCTCCCCTGGAGGAGCGTGGGTTCGATGCCGACCCTGACGCCTGCTGCTGTATAATTCTCTCCCCATGGTCGCGTGGATTTTTCTCCGAGTCCTCCGGTTTTTCCATCTACATTTAGAAGCAACGTGCTTTTAGAGCAATTGGCTACTATAAATGTCCACGCGATAATCTACTTCGTTGAGCTAGCATTTGTGGCCAGGTTGCTTCTGAAAAAAGAGCAATATAGCTCATTGGGCCTTACCTGGTAAAATAAAAAATATTTTTAGTTTAGTTTATTGACTCGAGGCATGGACACGTGATATATGTGTGCATTGTTGCCCTAGCGACGGGGGAGGGGAGGGAGTGGGACGTTATAAGCAGTGGCCTTAATTGGGGGCCTACTTAACCTTGAAGCCTTCAGGCAGATCTCTTCATACCAACTCTTAACAGTAACATACTTCAAATACGTAACCCCAATATCTAATTGTAACATCACCTGTTAAATCATGTTAACCCGAAATGAATTATAATTTCCAGTGACAGACTCTCGGCTAAATCAAATAGTAGCCACGTTAATAGTATTCATACCTTCATGTTCCTGCCCTTTGACGTTCATATTCAGCCCATTAAAAATGTGTGGGCTACCAGGGCATTCTGCTGACTTCGCCAATTTGGTGGGAGAATTGTAATCGGTATTTGGTAAGCAAGGTCTGCCTGTAAATGCACATGCAATTACTACAACGTTTGCTTACGATGAGGCGTAACGCTTTTACATAATGCCTGACGTCGAAACCCCACAATCGATCAGATTATTGACAGCATTTGCAGCTCTAAGTAGAAGGTATCAACTCAGTGCTGAAGCATTGATGATAAGTATTTAAAGGACATTTACTGAATTGTATGATAAGTTCTGGGCAAATTGGATCGCGCACTGCATTTTGAATCCACGAAACCGAATTAGTTTTCCGGTCACAGCTTTCGCGAGTAGCAAGCGATATCCGTTCATCCCCGCAGTGGCTTTTGGCTAACCGTCGAAGAATGACGGTCACTGCATCGCGCGCTGCGGCCGTCTGGTACGCTCTTCCTTCCGACATTAGAAAGCCACTGACTGGAGCTATGCACTTTAAAATCATCAAGATTGAAAGCTAATTTCTGTAGAACTGCTTGTTGTTGTGTTTGGTTTGTTGGCATTCCCCCGCACCACCGATTGACACGGTTGGCTACGAAGTTCAACATATATCTGAACCGGTCCTGCACCCCCAACTTTGCCAACCGCCACTGAGCAAAGCGGGGAAGTATGATCAAGAACCCGCCCCCCCCATGACTGACATGGCTTGGGTGAATGAAGGCGGGCGCGGCGGGCACGGCGGGGGTGCTTTATCTAACAGTAGATTGACAACGGCTGAAAATGACCATCGACAATTCTGATCTTGGGTGGGACACATCGCCGGTAAGGGACGGCGAGTGATGGACATGACCGGGTGGGCAGAATAGCAGCCAAAGGAGGGAGCTGGACCTGCGCGTGTGCCGGGAATGAGTCGAACCGCGGCGAATCGCGCGAACCCCCAACCCGAGGTGATAACTCACATTACGAGGACACCGTGTACCCTTCATTCCCACCCGTCAGCGGGCAGGACCGCGGCTGACCATATAATGGCGACGACAATGCCGATGACGACGGACGGACGGAACGGGCATGGAGGGGTGGGGGGGGGTACTCGTGATTGGTCGCTGCTTTGGGGATTCCGCGTGGTGCCGCGTGCCACACACGGCGGCCTCTTGGGATTCAGCACCTGGGACGTGGTGAGCGGGATCGACCCTTGGAGCACGCAACTGCCCACCCACCCACCTGCACTTGCAGGTGCTCTTCCACCTCGTCATCCTTCCCACCTCCTCTGGAGGCTATGCCTGGTCTCGAATGCAAACGTGGTGATGACAACGGGCCACGCGCGTTTTAACATTCTTCTTGAATTTACCCGGTTATGTGGTCTGTTTTTTTTCTCTCTCTCTCTCGCTCTCTCTCTCTTCGCTTTCTCCCTCTCCTCCTCCTCCCGCCTCCCGCCTCCGCTCGCGCACGCCGAGCTAACTGCGTTCGCAGATGTCGAACGCGAGACGCGAGGCTGCGATATAGTTTACGGGAGAATTGAGGGACATATTTCCTAGTTATTAAAATAAAAAAGAGGAGTCTCCCCCCCCCCCCCCCCCCTTAAGCAAAAGCAAGCCACGGGGGCAAGATGACCGAGGGCCAATTCTTCCCGCAGCGGACCACTAAATCAGACACACAATACGCCCCGCTTGCAATGCCTGCACATCGCCGTAATCATTGCAGGCTGCACAACATTTAGCGCAATAACGCCCCGCCGCTTGTGACTCTTTGGATTCTTAGGATTCCGCGGAAATGCCTCGGGGCCGCGGATGTTTGAACTTTGAAGACAACGCCACGGTTTAGCGCTCTCAGCTGGACGAGCCGCAAAGCACTTTGTCAGTGCAAAGTGGATGGGTGTTACCCAGTGCCGCATTCAGCTCGTGCGCGGCCTGTAGCATATGTTATAAAGGGGCCCAAAGTAAATAAATAAATAAAACCACATAAATAATAAAACACGAAATTTTTACTTGCATATTAAAGTATTTGTATTTTTTCATTTGCTATACAGCACAGATAAGACGACAAGTCGCTAACCTTAAGCACTCAGTCGTTCGTAAAAGTTTAAGGCAGTATAGTACTATAGTAATAGAGCAAGTGCAGAAGCACTGAACCGGAATTGATAGCTTGAAAGCAATTAGCGCGGGGCCCTTGAAAGTGCAGAGCCCGTAGCATACGCTGCTTTTGATACTAGGATAATCCGGCACTGGGTGTACCGTTGAGTGGATTACGTAGCTTGGAGAGGGGTGAGAGCCGTGGCACTGTGGTTAGCATGCTTAACCCGGGGACCCTGATTCGATTCCCTGCCACGATTAACAACTCAACTAAGCGTTTTATTTCGATTTAAAGCTTTCGTGACTGCAGGGATTTATCTTATTGGTTCTTTCGGTAAAGTCACGTAGAAGGGAAGTAATAAAATAATAAAAATAAAACACAATAAAATAATTCTCACGACGTTTCGGCCACAACGCAAGCAGCCGTCCTCAGGTCAGACTCTGTCGCCTCGACGGACCTGGTTTTCACCTGAGGACGGCTGTTTGCGTTGTGGCCGAAACGTCGTGAGAATTATTTTATTGTGTTTTATTTTTATTATTTTATTACTTCCCTTCTACGTGACTTTACCGAAAGAACCAAGAAGATAAGCGTTTTATCTTAGCAGGTAAGGCCCACTGAGCTATATAGCTGTTTCTCAGAAGCGACGTGGCCACAAATGAATGCTCAACGTAGCGGTTTATCACTTGGAAATGTATAGCAGCCAAATACTGTAAACGCATGTTGTTGATTCTAAATGTGGAGGGAAAAAAAACGGAGGTCCCGGGTGAAAAATCCACGTGTCCGCGGGGAGAACACGCAGATTCCAAATATACATCAGGCGTCAGGGCTGGGGTCGAACCCACGACGTCATGCATACCATGCGAGGTAGTTAACATCTCGCCATCGTGATGTGTATAAATCGACCCGGCCCTCCCCGCCCACTTTCACCAACCTAACCAGTGTCGTGATAAAAAAAACCTCCCCAACAACCCATCTTGCTGGGAGAGGCCTTCATTAAGCGGTGGTTTGAACAAAAAGCTGTCAAACAATAACTCACGGGCGGCTGAGGCAGAGATTCCAGCATAGAATCTCAGAGGTGCCAGCCCACAGTGCTCTGACCTCCGAACCACTCCATCACGTTGGTCAGATGGATTGATAATTTAGACGTTAAAGGCCACCTGTGCTAATGGTCCAGAGCTGGAGGCTGCACGGATTGACGTGTGTTGGGCAGATGTGAGGAAGTGCTGCTAATGACTAACCTGTCGACCCCTTATCAGTGCCTACCTTACGACAGACCAATTCAGACATTATTGGTCACCCCCGTGCTCCTTATACATCTCAACGTTCATCCTACAAAGTCTCATCGCAAGGGACACAAACAAATATACATTTTTGCCCGTATTGAAACGGCTGTACGCCGTATGGACCTGAAAACTCAATTTCCCTGTACAAGAACACGGGGTAAACCGTATGGGTTGACAGGCATGTAATGAGGCCACTGCCATCACACTCCAGTTACTCGCTTCAGTCAGCCCTTCTGCGTGTGTCATCTAACACCGGAATACCCAAAGATGGACTTTCCCGTCCCTTCACAACATTAGTCATCACTTGCCAATGCAAACGGGCAATGCCAATGCGTGTGGACTGTTTGTATAAATTATCACAGTGAATGCACTGCGATTATCCAATTGTGCAACGATAATTAACAGCAATTTCACGATCCCTCGCGATCCTATGATATGGTAATCCACTTAGCACCTGCACACGCTGATTTCATCGTTCCATCTCCAAGGAAAGGACCTCCTTTTGTGCGTGTTCGCTCATCTCACGGCCGCCGCTGTCTCATCGTTACCCCCCACCCCCCACAACACGTCTAGCAAGGGGCCATCCATTTAGTCCGTACGCATGGAGGGGGGAGGGGAGGTTAACCCAAACGCGTACGCTTGCGTATGGGGGGTCTACTGACAATGTACGCATAGGCAACGGGGGGGGGGGTGAAGCCTCGATAATAATTTGTCTACATTGACCTTCAAATTAGTTAGATGGTCCGGCGGTGGACTATCTGTTTGCTTAAACACGTTAATATTATTAACCCTTGATCGTTTCTGCGTGGATTAAATATCGGCCGTTCTATAGGATTCGGGGGGGGAAGGGGTGTAAAATGTCCGCGTGCGTACAGGGAGGGGTCAGGTTTTGACAGATGTGTGCGCACCGACTCAATGGATGGCCCCCAACGCGTCCTGCCCAGGCCCACACTCGTCACTTTCCTCGACTTAGAAACGGAGCCGTGAACTCGTTACCGTCCAGAGACGACCGGCGAGGCCGCAGGAGTTGCGGCGTTCCGTTCGCGTAGCGCTGCCGCCGCCGCCGCCGCTGTTTGTGTGTGAAAGCCACTGTGCTCGCCGCCCACAACTGCAGCGACACGACCGCATCCTCGACGACAGCTGCGCGTCACGCGCCCCCTCCCGCGTTGCCTTGTGGGAGCCTCGGTTCCAAGGGGCCATCCATTGAGTCGGTGCACACAAATCGATCAAAAACTGACCCCCCCCCTCTCCTCCCTGTAGGCACGCAAACTTTTTACACCCCCACCCCCCCCCCCCGAATCCTATAGAACGGCCGATATTTAATCCACGCAGAAACGATCAAGGGTTAGTAATAGTCACGTGTTTAATCAAACAGATAGTCCACCGCCGGACTATCTAACTCATTTGAAGGCCAATGTAGACAAACCATTATCGAGGCTTCACCCCCCCCCCCCCCCCGTTTCCTATGCGTACATTGTCAGTAGACCCCCCATATGCAAGCGTACGCATTTGGGTTAACCCCCCCTCCCGCCTCCATGCGTACGGACTAAATGGATGGCTCCTTACCGATAAAGTTGTTTTACTTTTAATGTTTTGCTCTTCCCGATTCCGATGACGCGCGTGCACGTTCATCATCATCACCGACGTGGGAGTGTTCTCTAATCTAGGTGCAAGGTGCATCTTCCACAAAGGCTTCATTGCCAACGGCCCTGCTGATGAGAGGGGTCTTCCACCGGAGGTAGCTTTGGACAGCCCCCTCTGAGGGGTATTTGGCCTACTCTTCCACGAATTACACCACGGTAGCAAAAAACAAACGCCACGCACCCGCCGAATAACACAGCGGCCCTCAAAAGGAAGCCGTCTATAAAATTGGCGAAGCTTTAGGCAATGGCCTTGCTTCGTAGCACGTAAGAATGCCGCCTGCTATTTGTGTGTGTCTTAATGCCACGGTTTTATTGACCGTCGCCAAATAACGCGTTCAACATTTTACGCGGTGAGAAGTAGAAGAATAAGACGCAGACGAAGCAGGAGAAACAACAAAGACGTTCAAATGCGAAACGGGGAAGAAGGCTTTACAACGTCCCACTCCTTCGCCTTGAATGCCCCCCCCCCTCCGTGCGTTTGCGAGGCGAGCGCTTGCGATTATCGTCGGCGGCAGGAGCACGAAAAGTCCGGCAGATGTCGGCATTTGGTGCCCCCCCCCCTCTCTCTCTCAAGCCGCGTGCGCAACAACCAGGAGGAGCATCCAATGCCGCACCAAGTTGATATCGATAAGAACGGGACCCCCGTCGCTTAGACCGGCCTTTCACTTGGGGGGGGGGGGGGGGGGGGGTTGGTGGGGCGTATAGGCTGTGGCGTGGATACCGTGCAGGATACATTTCCAACCCACGCGGGGAACGTCAACGGCACTATGCGGTGATAAAGCACGCGGGGATACACAACAGGGATCAGGTGCCTTCCTAATGCGAACACACAACACGAAGCAAGTGCCTTACTAATACAAAACACACAAACGTCGTGAATCGGATGCCTTACTAATGCAAACTCGCGAACACACAACATGAAGCAAGTGCTTTACGAACACAGAACACGCTAACACACATTAATCCAATGCCTTTACAAACACAACACACCAATAAACGACATCAAACTAATGCCTTACTGAGACAAAGCACCCCAATACATAACACGAAACAAATCCCGGACTAACAGAACACAGGGCACCAGTGGCCTGGACTAGGAGGGGTTTTTTGAGACACCAACTAATGTTGAGAACCACCGGTAGCGATGGAGTGCCCTTGCCAAGAACATCTGTACCAAGCCAAGCAGCATTTGGTGAACGAGGCTGCCTCTGCTAGAGCTTTAAATCCGCTCCAGAGTTCGCTTGCTCAAATAAAATGCTGCCGGAACATTTTAGGTCTGGAAAGGCAATAGGCTCGATGAAAACAAATATTGTATTTAAATGTCTGTTTATATTACGTATGCATATCGAGGCTAAGGCGAACAAAAAAACGAATCAAGAAAAATGCAATAATTCAAGAGGTGAGACAAACTTTAAAAAAGACATGGCATCTCCTTGGCTGGCAGTTGTAACGTGATTAATCAGATCCCATTGATGAGTAAAGTCTACCAACGAACAACAGTGATTGTCACTCATATCCTATGTATATACTGGTCCCCGCCATGAGAATGTGGAATCTACACATCACTGGCTCTGCGTCATACTGGAGAGGAGTGCAACCTCGATGGCTTGTTAGACCACGTAGATGCTGTCATGGTTCACTACGTGAAGTACAAACAAGACATTTCCACTCACGAATCTACACTGGCCACAGCTTAACACCAGTGGCCAGTGAAACGCAATGTCCTAATCCGCCTCTTCCTTCAGCAACCCGCACTGACCAGCGTGGTGAATGAAAAATTCTAAAAGCAACTCCCACGACCAACACACAGTGTTGGGGGGGGGGGAGGGCGGACTTCATCCAGCAGTGGATTGATAAAGGCTGGTCAATTATGAATTTGAGCTATGCTGTACTGAAGTTATAATGCTATGTACCCATTAACACTGCATTTAATCGTGCTACATTGGACGTGTTTGGTTTAGTGTGTGATGAGAATCCCAGAGAACCAGGGGAAAGCCCATCGCACATTATGGTGGTAACACGCAAAGCCTCGCACAGATGCATCCAATAATCCACTGGCGTACTGCCATCGTTTCGCCACGTCACAGCCTTATTATAATAACTGTGTTTATTTTAATAAAGCAACAATAGCTTCTAATCGTTCAACTATGGCGGTCACAACTGCACCGCAGGAAAGCGTATCTGTAACGAGTTTACGTAAATCACCTTCCGTTCTGTATCGCCGCAAAAAATACAAAATATTGTTCAGTTTATTGGCCCATTGACCTTGCAGAGTGCAGACGAATGTTTCCCAGACGCTTCTGTTTAAACCTGTAAAAATGCATTCTGTACTAAAGACTAGTTACTAAACATTTTTATTTTAGTTTACCAAGTAAGGCCCACTGAGTTATACAGCTCTTTTTTCAGAAGTGACCTGCCGACAAATGATAGCTCAACGAAGTGGCTTATCATGTGCAAATGTATAGCAGTAGCCAAATACTGTAAACGCGTGATGTTGATTCTAAACGTGGAAAGAAAAACCGGAGGACCCGGAGAAAAATCCACGCGACCTCGGGGAGAGAGAGACGCAAACTCCAAATCTACAGCAGGCGCCAGGGTTGGGATCACACCCACGCCCTCCTGTATACTAGGCGAGATAGTTAAAAGGGGAGAATACTCAAACTCCAAATATACATGCGTCAGGGTTTGGATCGAGAGTTATGCCAAATAGCCTCTACATGCAGAGACTCTCAAGAACTCCCTCTCGTGGACGCCCTTCTGCCAGCAGTGACGTGAGCATGCAATTGCAGGGTTGCCCCTTGTAGCTTTTTTAAAATATTAAATGAAGACGTTCTCGTTCGAGAGTGGTTGACACGCGAAGCCGGGAGACCTGAGGCTACGTGAACGCACATCGCCCATTGCACGGCGCGCTCCACCAAGCATCTACGCGCGCGGCGACAGATCGCGAGCGACGCCGCTGCAGCGCTAACCGAATACAGCGGCGAACTCGTCGATCAATCCACTGCTGGACGAGGGGCTCCCTCGTCCACGCAGTGCCGGTCGTGGAGGGTTGTTCGGCCGGGCTTCACGAACCACGCCGGTCGGTGCGAGTTGGTTGAGGGCCGGGGGGGGGGGTGGCTGGTGGGGTCCAAGGCCAGTTCAGATATGAACCCACGACTGATGTTATCGGCGGCTGGGTTCCTAGCGCAAGACGCTAACCGCTGCGCCACCCATCCATCCACGACCCCCCCCAACCCCCTCCCCAACCCCACCCTCCCCCCACACACACAGAATTTGTCCGGTGAACAAAAACCGCAACTGAAAGTTGTTTGGTTTTAAGGTCGGCCAGTGGCGCGGTGGTGTTCACACGCTGCGCCGTAATTCCCCAGAGAGGCCAAGTTCGATTCCCGACCACGGCTCATGGAGCAGCTGTCTGAACCGGTTCTGAACGTTGAATTGGGACTTGTTGGCTCTGGGTGTGACGATGACATCGACTCGTCGGTTGATAATCGAGCTCAAGGACACCACGTGAGGTGTGTGTTACATACAGTCATGGGTTCACGTGACTCTTCCAGCAGCCACGAGAGGCGGTTACATTCACGATCTTTAAAAATACAAATCGTGACACAATCGCGACAATTACTCGAACCGTTACAGCCCAAAAAATATTTAACAAAAACATGTGCGGATAGTGTTAATGTGGTTTTGCAAACAAAATTTGTGTGGACGGCTTGCGGGCTTGTGTGTACACTTCGCTCGCTGGACACAGAAGACAAAGACCTCCCGTATAGCCTTAACAGACTGTTGGGGCAAGTGCTGTTAGCGAGCCCCTATGAAGGCCGACACGGCACACTAGGGGGTGGGTGGCCAACACCACGCCCGGCCGCCTTTATCTCTCCAGCGGCGATGTTTTACACACCGCACCAGGTACTCATTTGAGGCTGAGTCTACCTAGGGGAGACCCAGGACCGGTTCAGATAATCGTCGCTGGTGTTGACCGTGAGCGGGAATCGAACTCGGGTCGCTGGGTTCGTAGCGCAGCGCTTGACACACATATACACACAACGTTAAAGCTTTTGTTCACTATTGGAGGGTGTCCTTACGTAAATTAAGTGCTCGTTCAAAGGGCTCGCATAATGAACATGCATAATGTACGTTGCCTCAGTAATCCCCCCCCCCACATTGTGCAAGAGCGCAGAAGGGTGGTCAACACATCTACGCCTCTATATAAGGAACGAAACAGTAAGACTCCTCCACAAATCTGGCTGTCGCCTGATGAAGCTAGTTGTAATTACTGGCGAAACGTCGTACTCAGTTTGTAAATGTTGTGGCTTGGCTCTCCAACACGCCGGTGGTGCTGTACTAATAATATACTACACTATACACTACACTATACACTACACTACTATACACTACACTATACACTACACTATACACTACACTATACACTACACCACTATACACTTCACTATACACTAGTGCTGTACTAGTGACGAATTGGCGACGTTATGTTTACGTGACAACCCTTGCTAGTTGGCTGTGTCGGGTGGTGGCGGGTTTTAACGACACATTTATATATTTACGCGATCTAACCAAAAAAAACGTCTATTATGGATGATATTGGTCGCGAAAGCCTCCTACGTGTTAAACTCCTGTAAACCGTTCAACGTTCGTCAACACAGTTGGCTTTTACAAGGAAAATTATATAATGGCCGACGTTTCGGACAATGGCCCATCTCCATGGCACGTTAAATATCACAAACGCCACCTCTCTCTGACCTCTCATGTACAGCACTTTGAAGAAGGGCAATTGCCCGGAACGTCGGTTAATATACTGACTTTTTTTAAGGCCGCGGTGTTATTGACGCATAGCAAATATCCACAGGTCCTAATCTAGGAAAAAGCGACACGAAGTGACCATTCTGGGGGGGGGGGAGGTCAATATGGGTTGATGGTGCCCCTCTTAACATCATTTGAGATCCGTTGGCCACTTGGACCAAACTAAACTGACCGAACCCAGTGCGCAGCCCCCCCCCTCCCCCCCACCGCATTTGGCATCGGCTCAGCTTATATATTGAGTTCTATTTTAGTACCGTTATCAGCCTCTTGCGTTCGCTTGGTTGGTCGGGTGTGCGCGCTATCAGTCCGGGTCCTAAACCGCACGGCGCAACTCTGCAGAAGTCTGAACTCTGCCGACTGCCCGTGAACATTTAGCCCCCCCACCCCCCGTCGTTGCATTAACGTCGTGTCGTGCGTAACAACGCAGCCACGTGTTGTTCAATAAATAGGCAAGACCCGTATGTGCCTCCTTCCATAATATTTGTCTCCCCACGTAGATAAACACGCGCGAGTATTGTTTGACAAACCCCGTTGGCCACACGGTGTCCTGGAGGTGCCGCTTTACAGCCGGCGTCGGTGTTTATACGAGCAACCAAACTCTTGACCGGTTTCGACGTTCAGCGTCTCATCAGCACGGTCAGGCTTGATTGAAATCAATGCTGGTGAACTGCACTATTTGTTTGGTGCCGAGACACATTTCTGCACGAGTATCTCTTTTCCACACTGACACACACACACAACGCCCTATGTGTGCTACACTGACAGACCCATCCACATCATCGTTATCATCATCACCATCATCAACACACATAATACAAAAGAGTGCCACTCAAGCAATTTGCATTCACGTGTTAACATTAAAACAAAATTTTTACACGGTATTATTTACAATCAGATCGCAAGGGATTGATGGCCGACACTGGTTCGTTCGTAGATTTGCAGCCAAAGGACAGAAACACGCTCGGGAGGACGACAACCGGTGGAGGTGATGATCACAAAAACACCGAGACGAGATGATGATGATGATCACAAAAACACCGAGACCAGATGATGATGATCACAAAAACACCGAGACGAGATGTTGATGATGATCACAAAAACACCGAGACCAGATGATGATGATCACAAAAACACCGAGACGAGATGATGATGATGATCACAAAAACACCGAGACGAGATGATGATGATGATGATCACAAAAACACCGAGACGAGATGATGATGATGACAAAAACACCGAGATGAGATGATGATGATGATGATGATCACAAAAA